>NC_091988.1:178490523-179222960 GCF_044704955.1 Pristiophorus japonicus | reverse complement strand
TATTGCATGTTAAGGAGTAGGGATTTAATTTATTCATCAGCGATTTTACCATTTCAGGTTATTTTTGAATCAGTTGCTTCAAAGGGCCATCCTGGATACATTGCTATTGATGAACTTAGAGTACTCGCTCATCCTTGCAGTAAGTAATCATATTAAATTTGCTATAAAAGACGATGTGTGCATGGAACTTTGTTTTTCAAGTACAAATACATGTCGATTGCGCAGTAGTACTGAAATTTACAGCTGGTGGTTTTCTTTGTGGCTGCATTCTATGGATAGGTATTTTTGTTACACTACTCTGATGCAATCATTACAATATTCCGAAACCCATTTATCCAAATATTATTGCTTTCATGGAAGTAAAAATAATGTTTAACAAGCTTCTCAGCATTTTGACAGTGCAGTGTGTTCAACGTTTTCTGTAAGGTGGTCGCCACCGACTAGCTGTAATAGGCGGTAGATTTCCAGTTTAATATCGATAATTTAGGAAGCCTATCCAAATTATTGATCTCTTTTGGGAGAAACAAACCAACATTTAACACATAGGGCTGCAATTTGCGGCCCTAGGGGTGTGTACGAGGTGCGCGTGCGCATGGGTTGAGGCATACGAAGTGCATGTGCTAAAAACCGGAACTTGCAATCTGTCAAGAATCTTTAGGACAGATTGCACATATTCCAGGGAAAAGCGCCTCCGTGGGCGGGAAGTTGGACTTTGGCTGCTTTTATGAGGCGTAAGAGTTTTAAGGACATTCGCTGGGCAAGAGCTGGGCAAATAACCCAATCTCCGTCCGCGACGGCCCTTCTCCCAGGGATGCTTTGACAGGTTGGAAGTGGCGGATTTAGGCGCATGCACGTTTTACACCTAAACTCGGAACTTGAGGGACCTCTTCAGGCACATGCGCACATGGAGTGGCCGCAAGTTACGCCCCCACAAGTATGAATGGGGATTCCCCTTCTTTCATTGGTTGGGCCAGCCCACGTGATCCCAGGGCCACTTGCGAACCGCATGCGCCCCTGGGATACATCGATCTCTACTCGCAGGTACCAGGATCGCAAGTATCCAAACCTCTGGGACCATCAGGTAAGTGCGTAGACTTTTTGCAGGTCGAAGGCATCTGCTTGCACGAATCCTCCGACTGCAATGTCAGGCCCATTAATCAATCTCACAATTATGGAGATTTTTAGAAATGGGAATCAATGGCTGAGCCCAATGGAGGTTGGTTAAGACAGAGGTGATAGGTGAATGGTACTGGATAGGACACAGACTATGTTATGGATTTAATGTCCTGAAAATGACTTTGACTTAACGGGCTGATATTTATAGAGGCAGACAAGAAAAATCTGATGACAAATAACGCAAATGAGGGGAAAAAAACATCTGGAGAAAGGAACTGTAATTGGAAAAATAGCAATGCTAGTGAGAGCAGTGTTGTGTAAGCTGATTGTCAGGCTGCAGCTGAGTTTTCCTACCCCGAGACCTTTTTATGCTTTTCTTTCCATTTCATGCTGGGAATAAATACATTCCAGCAAAAGCTGCAGCAAATGATGGTCAGATTGCGAGCAATCTACAAGTTGAGAATCTGCAGAGTCAGTTGTGTGAAATGTTGACTGTGGCAGGGAGATAAATATGGAAATAGGCAAGTGTACTCTTTTTCAAATTGTTCCATCAGATCTTTTATATCCAACCTAGATTATATGATCAAGTCATGGAGTGGGGCTTGAACCCACAAACTTCCAGCGTAGAGACAAGAATATTGCTGTTAACTGAGCCAAGCTGGCACCAAAGGTAGTGATTAGGTGATGGTCAGTTTGAGTTTTAAAAGACTGAGGAATGTAGGAGTAAAGGGAAGGTTTGAGGGAGGTAAGAAGCTCCACAGTTTTGAGGTCCTGGAAAAAAAAGAGTCAGAAATTATTGTTGAAAATATGCATCTACTATAAATTAAAAAGCAATCGCTTCAGTAGTTTAGATCATAAATATATGTTTCAATAATATTTATAATTAAGGTGAAGGTAACCTCAAGGACAAATGCTGTCCTTGTAAGCAGCACTCTCATGTATTTAAGTTTATCTTTGAAAGACAAAAGTGAGTGAAATTGGACACAGCAAAACAGGTGGTATGCCCGATATATAAGAACATAAGAAATAGGAGCAGGAGGCCATTTGACCCCTCGAGCCTGCTCTGCCATTTAATAAGATCATGGCTGATCTGATCATGGACTCAGCTCCACTTCCCTGCCCACTCCCCATAACCCTTTATTCCCTTATCACTCAAAAATCTGTCTATCTCCGCCTTAAATATATTCAATGACCCAGCCTCCACAGCCCTTTGGGGCAGAGAATTCCACAGATTTACAACCCTCTGAGAGAAGAAATTTCTCCTCATCTCAGTTTTAAATGGGCGGCCCCTTATTCTCAGACCATGTCCCCTAGTTTTAGTTTCCCTTATGAGTGGAAATATCCTCTTTGCATCCACCTTGTCATGCTCCCTCATTATCTTATAAGTTTCAATAAGATCATCTCACATTCTTCTGAACTCCAACGAGTATAGACCCAACCTACTCAACCTATCTTCATAAGTCAACCCCTCATCTCCGGAATCAACCGAATGAACCTTTTCTGAACAGCCTCTAATGCAAGTATATCCTTCCTTAAGTTGTGGGTTCAAGCCCCACCGCAGAGAATTAATCACAAAGATCTAAGCTGACACTCCAGTGCAGTATTGAAGGAATGCTGAACGTCTTTTGAATGAGACGTTAAACGTCTGCTTTCTAAGGTGGATGTAACAGATCCCATGGCACTTTTTTGGAGGAGCATGGGCATTATCCCCGGTGTACTGGCCAATATTTATCCCTCAATCAACATAACAAAAACAGATTAACTGGTCATTATCTCAGAAACTCTAAACAGATATTTTATATCAGTCTTTACAGTGAACCTTATCTGAACAGCCTCCAATGCAAGTATATCCTTCCTTAAATACGGAGACCCAAGCTGAGCTTGGTATCTAAATAGATTGATTCCACTTGTACCAAAAATGTAGAGCAAAGTGATTCCACGTAAAAGTCTTGGAAATATGATTGGAGGAGTGTGTTGGGGTGAAAGTAACATGGGCGGTGATGCAAAATAGGCAGAATCACGTTTGCCACTCGTTATAGGATATACAGTCCTACTCTATCCCCCTTGCAATAAAGGCCAACATTCCATTTGCCTTCCTGATTACTTGCTGTACCTGCATACTAACTTTTTGTGTTTCATGCAGGTCCCTCTGTACTGCAGCACTTTGCAATTTTTCTCCATTTCAATTATAATTTGTTTTTCTAATTTTTTCTACCAAAGTGGATAACCTCACATTTTCCCACATTGTACTCCATCTGCCAATTTTTTGCCCACTCACTTAGCCTGTCTATATTCTTTTGCAGATTTTTTGTGTCCTCTCCACAATTTGCTTTCCCATCCATCTTTGTATCATCAGCAAACTTGGCTACATTACACTCAGTCCCTTCATCCAAGTCATTAATATAGATTGTAAATATTATTATGCCCCGCCCAACAGCCAGTTCCAGT
Organism: Pristiophorus japonicus; assembly: GCF_044704955.1. NCBI lineage: Eukaryota > Metazoa > Chordata > Chondrichthyes > Pristiophoridae > Pristiophorus > Pristiophorus japonicus. The sequence continues at coordinate 179,219,396 of NC_091988.1, read as the reverse complement.
GACTTCAGTAGGACTGTATATCCTATAACGAATGGCGATTCTGCTTATTTTGCATCACCGCCCATGTCACTTTCACCCCAACACACTCCTCCAATCATATTTCCAAGACTTTTACATGGGATCACTTTGCTCTGCATTTTTGGTACAAGTGGAATCAATCTATTTATATACCAAGCTCAGCAGATTTTGTTTTCAATCTCCAGCAAATATTTGCTGATGCTGATCCTGGGGAGAAACAAAAATGCAAACAGCTTGCAATCTGTCTCTGAAGAAAGCTATTTCCTTGCCAAAGGTACCCCTCTCAACAGATTCCCTTGCTGTATTTGCACTCAAACTTCATGAACGCTTGATAATTTAAATGAAGACTCCCACAATTCTCTTATTTTTGATAATAAAAACCTTTGGCTCAGAGAAGATAAGCTAGAACTACTGTTTTTAATTCACTAGTTGTTAGGAATTTAGCAGAAAATGTGATTTACTTTGCAGCAGAGTTATAATATTATAAACCAATTAATGCCAAAACCTAGCTTGAGAATTCGTATATGGCAAAAAGGCCATGTGCAGCTGAGAATAATAGCCTTCACTCGACAGAGATTCACAACTAATGAAGACAAAACCTCAAGATAAACACTTACAATCAGTACCACAATTGAATAAGAAGGAACAACAACATTTTAAGAAGCTCCCTTAGCGTCCATAGACATCCTCCACAGTGGGAGGCAAAACCTATTACTTTAAATATATACTGACACTGTCTACACAATGAGAAATGTTTGAATGTGCAAGTCTTACTAAGTAAAGTACTTATCTGAACTGATACAAAGTAAAAACTGAGCACTAATCTTCCTTGAATTAGCTCATAGAAGAGAGCAGAATGCACACTACAGATCAAAGTACACCACTACCTATAGTCAGAAAGTATTTCATATCATTTATCTTCACTCTGAGGGGGAGGATTTTCAACTGATGGTCACCTGTTTTTTGTCTGAAAAATAGGCGGCCAACTACTGAAAGTCGGGTGTGGGGGGGCACCTCATGTCATCCCATTAACACCCATTGCTGCAATTTCCAGGCAGATCTGAAATTGGGTAAGCAGCACACCCACCAGAAACAGATAAGAGGTTGCATAAATATTGCAAATTGAGGTCCTATGCCAGATGTAAGGCCCCGATTGCAATTTTCAGCGAAAAATGGGCAAAGTGTGCATTGTGCATGCTCCGTTCATTTATACCTGTATTCTCCCTGAGCTCTCATGAAAACTCCCACCCATTGCCAGCCTGTTTGAGGTCCCTCCCCAGGATTGCATCCCGCAACCCCTCGCTGGCCTGACCAACTGGCTAACTCAGCGTGGGAGGCAGCAGATTCCTCGCCCTCCCAGAACCAGCAAGCTCCCATGTTGCCCGCAACTTGTCGGCGGCATGTGAATAAGGCCCAGGCGTCCAAATCACTCGGGCCTCATATTGCCACATACAGCAGGCCGCTCCGCTGACTTTACATCTCTTTTTGGTTTGACTTGAAAATCACTCCTTAAATCTATTAAATACTGTTTTTTGTGGAAAAAAACAAAAGCACTCATTCTAGTTTAGCTTCAGAGTTGCAATCTTATTTCTAAAGAGGCTTATTCATAATCTAGTGAGGGATATTATTTTAATAGAACAGCCCGAGAGATTCAAACCCCTCAAGCACTTGAGATGCCACAAGGTCATAAACGCCTCCAAACTTTGGATTTATTCAAACATATAAATTTTTTTAGTTGCAGCAATTTGATTTTTAACCATTGATGTGTATTATACACAACAGGAAACAGTGATATCTTTATTTGAAGAGTCACTCCTAGAACTCCAGTACTTACAAGTATTAATAAATGCAAGGCAGAAAAATGCGTGGTAGTGGATTAACTGCTGGTTATACAACCCGTCTGAATTGAAGTCACTGAAAAAGGAAATCAGGCTGCCGTTCCCCTAACACCCTTCTGGGGTCTAAGTTCAATTTTACCCTAGTGTGTCTTCAGGTTTTGAGTACTGAAGCTTTTTCTTCATTCTGGGAAGGTGGGGGAGGGGGAGGGGGTTGGTTCGTGAGGTGGAATAGATTCACTCTGAGCATTGGCTAACCTCAAAAATTTTCATGCCATTCATCCCAGTGAATTTCTGCAGATTTGTGAGACCAAGAGCCTCACCGTGCCTCTTAGAGCAGTTTCTCTATGATAAGGAACAAGAATAAACACATCCATTCTCATTGTACCAGCTGTAGATCAAGTCACCAGCCTTGTTTCCCTTGCTCCTTACCATTTGCTTATTTTTCTGCACATGCTTATAGCCAATGTAAGATTTTAAGGGCACTGAAACCAAATAAGAAAGTATGCTAGATACATTGAATTGAAAATCATATGGTATAAAGCAACTTGTTAGAAGTAGTTCAGTGAAAATTAAACCACTGATATCATTATTATTGCATAACTTGTGAAACCTGCAATTTTTTTCCTTTCTCTGATTTCGTAACCAACCAAAAACAGGAGAATATGGTGCTATTGACCTCTGGTACTGTCATTATAGCTGCTTTTTATGTATGAACCTGGGCAGTGAATGCTGGAAGTTTGAATGGACAGAGACGCACTTTCATTATTTGATGGGCATCAGTTTCAGACAGTGGAAGACAAGACTGATACTGAAGTGGTCCTTTGAAGATGAAACATTTTTGTGTTCAAAACATTAATGCAATCCACAAGAAATTTTGCAAAGCTCCTGAAATTGTCTGTATATGTCATGGAAAATGTCACATCAGAAAGAAAGAACCCTGTCTCAGTCAGGGTGGGAAGTGCAATACATGTTGAGGACTGAACTACCTGTCAGATCAGTCCAAAAAATGGAACAAAAAGCTAACATACAGTTTCAGGGTTATAATACTTCACTGCTCGTATTCAGCAGGAAAAAAAATGAAGCCATTGGGGCAAAAGAAGAGGCAGTGTTAAAAACCCCAAGAACAATATTAAGTACAGCATTGAGTTTCAAGTAGTTCCAAGTCGATGCAGATGTGTGTGAGATGCTGGACTCAATCAACATATAAACTTGTGACAGTGTCTCAATCACATTATAATGATAGTGGTTTCATCAAACCCCACAAGTTAAGAAGTAGGCCAAGATTCTCCTCTTTGAGGGGGGGGGGCTCTATTGGGGTGGGGTATCTACCTGTCCCTCAAGATTCTACCCCAAACTGGGCCTATTTCCCTGGGTCAGAGTTTATCAACAATCATGGTGGGCGCTTGGTACGATTACCATCAGCAGGAGAAAGCCCACCATTAGCCCCAAGGGAAATGCCACTGCAACACCTGAAGAGCTGAGTACAGTTTTAAAGGGGCAACAAAAGAGGCAGTGATGGATTTAAAGAGGCAGAAGTGCAGCAAAAACAGCTGGAGCCGTGGCTTTATCTTGCTCAGTAGAAACTGGGGTCTTCACAGGTGAGTCATTGGGGCAGAATGGAGGTAGAGGAAGCCACTAGGAAGTTATCTTCCTCCACAGGGGCACCTCAGGGCCATTACTGCCACTTCCTGGGGCCTACTGCCATCTTCTTCCTGAGAGCCCAAGAAGCTGCTTTAACATGGTTGGACACAAGGAAAATGCTGCTGTGACCCGGACCCCATCTATTCCATTTGCAGGCAGTGGGTGGGAAGCAGAAGCCAGTGGTATGTATGGGGAAAGCAAAATTCTGGTCAAGACAGAGGCAGTAATAGGCCTCGCTGCCCAATGTTTTTGTCATTCTCCATTGCAATGCCAAGCAATTTCAGGTGGAATCACAAGGCAAAATGCCAAACATAGTATCCCAGTACTAGGATATCTTCTAAGAAGAGGGAAAATCACAAGGTATTCAACATTTTAAAATTGATCTCAAGCTCTCACCTAGCCAGGAAACTTAGTAAAAGAACTTGTCAAGAAGCACATTAATGAGCTTGTTGCTAGAGAGGTTCTTGTACCCATCAGTGTCCCGACTGACTGAGTCTCTTTAATTGCGCTGATAGTGAAGGAGAATGAAAAGGTGTATCTGTATGTCAATCCAACAAAGCCCTTAAATGTAATTTCTACTCACGTCAAGCCAAAGATGGTGTTCTGCCTGAACTAACAAAAGCAAAACTATTCACAATGTGGATGCAAAGAATGGATTTTAACATTATGTATTGGATGAACAGCTTTCTGCTGATGACTTTTTCAACACCATTTGGAAGATGCAGATGATTGTCATGCATTTTGGAATCTCTCCAGTTCTGGAGGAATTTCAGAGAAGACTTCATGAGGCACTTGAAAGGTGTCACTAGTGGTGGATAACATTTAATCTTGTGCTACAAGGCCATAATCGGAAACCGGAAACCTCATTGAAGAAAGGCCAACAAAAAGATAACAAAAGGACTAAGGATAAAATTAAGTTTTGCGTATAAGATGTGATTATATTTAGTTATTGGGCTTTATTTTCGCCACCATTGGGCACCGTTTTTTTGGTGTCTGCTGATTTTTTTTGAGCAATCTTGATTTTGCAACTTTCCTCGAAGTTTGTACGTTGGCGGCGACTGTCAGCACTGGATTTTTTGTATGAAAACTTTTTTTGGCACAGGTCTGGTTGAAAATTGATTGCAGCGCCCTTTTTGGCCACTTAACCGATTTTCACCAACATCGATTTTTTTTTCAAGACTGCGCACAATGGCCTTAAGTACCGATCAGAAAAACCCTACATTAACTTAAAGAAATCGGCGCTGAGTTTATTTCTGAGTTTTTGGAGCGAGGAAGAAGACAATCTAAAACACAGATTCATGATGATTTTTGCAGAGGGAACTCAGAAATAACTGAAAGTTAATTTTTCCCACAGAATGTTAGAAATTTAATTTTTTCCATGTTATGTGAGTAGGCAAATTGCAACTCCACCCCACCACAGAATCTCTGCTCACGGGGCTACAGGCACAGGTCGGAGGAGTGCCGGCCAGCGGCAGAATCGCTCCCTCGGCCAGACACAAGCACAGGAGCTTGGTGCTTGAATTCCACCCGGGTTCAGCTTGTAAAGAAGCCCGGGGGGGCGGTGGTGGGATGGGGGGGATGGTGCAGATGGAATACAAGCGCCAAGCTCATGTGTTTCTGTCCGGCTGAGGGAGCGATCCTCCCGGCATGCACAACACAGCAGCAAACATACACATTTCAGCAAAAGGTACGTTGCATCTCCATAGAGACAGAGCTTAGTGTTGTGCATGTGCGCAGACCAGGTTGTGGTCCGTTCTACTAGGTCGTCACCCAGCAAAGGTGTGTGTGCTGTGTTTCAGTAAGTACTGTCTCACAATAACAAGAATAACAAAATTAAGAATAATAATTCTGGGTGCAAATATTACTATGCCTCATGTAGTAAGGCTGGTTTACATGCATGCCATACAGAGGTAACGGATAATACGATGCCACCATCTCAGAAAGCAGATTGCTTGGGCATTAATGGGGAGGAGGTCATACCCTGATCAAATCTACAGGGATAGGCGTTCACACCTACACCTGATTGAGGCAGACTGCATTCGCAGGCTGCGATTAAGAAAGGAGGTCATCACCGAGATCTGCCAGCTAGTCAGGGCAGACATACAGCCAAGAAGTGGCAGGAGGACTGCCCTACCTGTGGAAGTGAAGGTCAGTGCAGCACTTGCCTTCTATGCTTCTGGCTCATTTCAAGCATCAACTGGGGACATGCCACACATTGCTGCTTTTGACAGGTAATTGCTGCACTGTATGCCAAAAGGGACCAGTCATCAATTTCCCTATGACCACACAGGCAATGCGAAACAGGGCTGTGGAATTCTCCAGAATTGCTGGCTTCCCAAAGGTACAGGGTGCGATCGACTGTACCCACATCGCCTTGAGAGAACCTTTGGATGACTCCGACGTTTATCGCAACAGGAGAGGGTTCCATTCCCTAAATGTGCAGCTCGTTTGCGACAATCTGCATCGGTTCATGGCAGTGGATGCCAAATACGCATGTAGCATTCCTGATGCTTTCATCTTACATTATATTTACGATGCTTCAGGAGCTGCTGGAAGGGCACACCTGATTGCTCGGGGACAAAGGGTACGGGCTCGCCATTTGGCTTATGACCCTCCTATGCAATCCCCACACTGAGCCAGAGAATCGGTACAACATGTCGCACATAACAACACGGATCATCATAGAGCAGACAATTGGCATACTGAAGCAGCGTTTCCGATGCTTGGACCACTCTGGAGGCTAACTGCAATACGCTCCTTACCACGTCGGCCAGTACACTGTCGTATGCTGCATGCTGTACAACTTGGCCATCATGAGAGGCCAGGCACTGGACATCGAAGATCCTCCTGAGCGGAGAAGGGGTGAGGGGAAAGAAGAGGATGAAGAGGCTGACAATGAGGAGGAGCAGGAGGAGCAGCAGGAGGACGACGAGGACAAGCAGCAGGAGGAGGAGGACGAACCCATGCCACCACCTCAACCCGCAGGACGAAGGCGGAGGAGGCAGCCTCGTGCACCTATAGCCATAGCTGGAGACTTGCGTCAGCGGCTAATCTAAGATCACTTTGGTGCCTGAAGGCTAAACGGCCTGACAGTGTTGACTCTTTGCACCTGTTAGTGTGAAAAAATAATGCACGCAATGTCATGTTGGTTGATGTTGCTTTAATTCAAAAAATAATGTACAGGATTCGGATTAAATTTAAAAAATATTTAGGTTTATTAAAAATTTGTACAGTTTTACTTAACTTTAATCAACATTTTTGTCTCAAACTGTAAACTTTTCAATGAAGAAAACAACAAGTAGCAAAAAAACCCAAATAAATAACCAAACTCTAGCTGCAGCCATCTCTCCGCCCCCTTATTCAAAGACCTTAGTGCTGTGCGCCCCTCTTGCCCCTGTTGTTGCCTTTACCCCTACCTGTGCCCATTGTCTCAGACTTCTAGTTCCTCACCATGACCCCAAGATTTTTTCTGCTTTCTGCGCAAAGGCGCATTTGTTGTTGATGGGGTTGACAGGGACAGACCTAGCAGACAGCATTGTGGAAGGCCCGGGTTCCTCTTTGGACTCTTCAGCCTGTGGATCAACCCGCGTCTCACTACCTGAGGTTGGTCTGGGGATTGGAAAGTGAGTGTCAGCAGTTGATGCTGCCAATTGCTGTTGGGCAATAACAGCCTGGGTGTATCCACTTATTGCAGCAGCTAAATCCAATATTCCCTCCCTAATCGAACCTGACACTGCTTCAGCTGCCTCCAACATTCCCTCCCTAATTGTCATTCCCTCCCTCATTTCCGACATTCCCTCCCCAATCTGACATTCCCTCCCTCATCTGCTACCATTCCTCCAGACAGTGTTGCTACTTCTACCCTCACTCCACCCATGGTGCCCAGGAGTGATCTCGTTAGCTCAGTGGTCTCCCTACTCATTCCCATGATCTGTCCCATGTCCCATGCATCCTGCATTTAAAGTTGAGCTCTCCTTCCTACCCTCATCGGCCGTCTCCCAGGTGTGGCTTGCTGCAACCCACTGGGACCCGCAGCCTCAGACTCTACCATGAGATGCCACGTCGGTTGTATCGCTCAGCAATGGGCTTGGCATCCTTGGTGGGGTGGTGTGTGGGGGTGGTGGGGGGTTTCACCGACTCCAATTGCTATGTAACCATCTCATTATTGGGATCTTCATTGCCCAGCTCATCCTCGTCCTGAAGTTGATGAAGAATATCAGGACTGACAGCTTCCTGATCTTTTGCTTCAGCTTCTGGCTCTTCCTGAGGTGCAACATTTGCAAAACATAACAGAGCAGGTGTTAGAACATAAGAACATAAGAATTAGGAACAGGAGTAGGCCATCTAGCCCCTCGAGCCTGCTCCGCCATTCAACAAGATCATGGCTGATCTGGCAATGGACTCAGCTCCACTTACCCGCCCGCTCCCCGTAACCCTTAATTCCCTTATTGATTAAAAATCTATCTATCTGTGATTTGAATACATTCAATGAGCTAGCCTCAACTGCTTCCTTGGGCAGAGAATTCCACAGATTCACAACCCCCTGGGAGAAGAAATTCCTTCTCAACTCGGTTTTAAATTGGCTCCCCCGTATTTTGAGGCTGTTCCCCCTAGTTCTAGTCTCCCCGACCAGTGGAAACAACCTCTCTGCCTCTATCTTGTCTATCCCTTTCATTATTTTAAATGTTTCTATAAGATCACCCCTCATCTTTCTGAACTCCAATGAGTAAAGACCCAGTCTACTCAATCTATCATCGTAAGGTAACCCCCTCATCTCCGGAATCAGCCTATTGAATCGTCTCTGTACCCCCTCCAAAGCCAGTATATCCTTCCTTAAGTAAGGTGACCAAAACTGCACACGGTACTCCAGGTGCGGCCTCACCAATACCCTGTACAGTTGCAGCAGGACTCCCTGCTTTTGTACTCCATCCCTCTCGCAATGAAGGCCAACATTCCATTCGCCTTCCTGAATACCTGCTGCACCTGCAAACTAACTTTTTGGGATTCATGCACAAGGACCCCCAGGTCCCTCTGCACCGCAGCATGTTGTAATTTCTCCCCATTCAAATAATATTCCCTTTTACTGTTTTTTTTTCCAAGGCGGATGACCTCACACTTTCCAACATTGTATTCCATCTGCCAAACCTTAGCCCATTCGCTTAACCTATCTAAATCTCTTTGCAGCCTCTCTGTGTCCTCTACACAACCCGCTTTCCCACTAATCTTTGTGTCATCTGCAAATTTTGTTACACTACACTCTGTCCCTTCTTCCAGGTCATCTATGTATATTGTAAACAGTTGTGGTCCCAGCACCGATCCCTGTGGCACACCACTAACCACCGATTTCCAATCCGAAAAGGACCCATTTATCCCGACTCTCTGCATTCTGTTAGCCAGCCAATTCTCGATCCATGCTAATACATTTCCTCTGACTCCGCATACCTTTATCTTCTGCAGTAACCTTTTGTGTGGCTCCTTATCGAATGCCTTTTGGAAATCTAAATATACCACCTCCATCGGTACACCTCTATCCACCATGCTCGTTATATCCTCAAAGAATTCCAGTAAATTAGTTAAATATTATTTCCCCTTCATGAATCCATGTTGCGTCTGCTTGATTGCACTATTCCTATCCAGATGTCCCGCTATTTCTTCCTTAATGATAGCTTCAAGCATTTTCCCCACTACAGATGTTAAACTAACCGGCCTATAGTTACCTGCCTTTTGTCTGCCCCCTTTTTTTAAACAGAGGCATTACATTAGCTGCTTTCCAATCCGCTGGTACCTCCCCAGAGTCCAGAGAATTTTGGTAGATTATAACGAATGCATCTGCTATTACTTCCGCCATCTCTTTTAATACCCTGGGATGCATTTCATCAGGACCAGGAGACTTGTCTACCTTGAGTCCCATTCATCTGTCCAGCACTACCCCCCTAGTGATAGTGATTGTCTCAAGGTCCTCCCTTCCCACATTCCTGTGACCAGCAATTTTTGGCATGGTTTTTGTGTCTTCCAATGTAAAGACCGAAGCAAAATAATTATTTAAGGTCTCAGCCATTTCCACATTTCCCATTATTAAATCCCCCTTTTCATCTTCTAAGGGACCAACATTTACTTTAGTCACTCTTTTCCGTTTTATATATCTGTAAAAGCTTTTACTATCTGTTTGGTTAGCAGCAGCAGTTGTGGAGGCAGGATGCCATGAATATGCAGGTCACACAGCACAGGTTCTTTTCAAAGACCACGATCCCAACCCAGACTGTGCAATTTGCAGGGCTTACACTCTGTCGGTAACCTGGACTCAGCATCCACAGTGGTCGTTGATCTTTTGTGAGATTTAATCATATCAGCGATCCTCTGTTCCACGGCTGTTAGTTGCAGCCTACTTGGCGCACCTCCTCTAGTTTTTGACCTTTCTCGATTGATCTGTGACACCTTCCTCTGCAAAGATGAAAATAGAACTTTTTAAAGAGAGGGTCATTCTGCTGTGGTACACACACATACCACACACCACACACCACACATACCATTAACTGCTTGGCCAAGGTCCTGCCACTTTTTTTTGATCTGCGTGCCGCTTCTCATGGCCACTGCATTAAACTCTTCTGCAACTTGCTCCCAAAGTTTTGCTAGTAGAGAGGGCTTCAGATTCTTTTGTCCCATTCGTCCTTTGTTTTCAAGCACATCCCATCTCCTCTCAATGAGGTCTACCAAGGGCTCAATTTCTTCTGTTCAAAATCTCTTGGCCCTTCTCCCTTCCCCCTGTCCTTCTCCTTCCCCTTCCCTTGGATCCATTTTTTGCAGCTAAAATTTAAATGTCCAGGTCTAGCTTTGATGCCAGTGTGTTCTCACAAGCTGTTGATCCAGACCAGGAAGTTCACCGTGGTTGTGCGGACACACCTGTCACATCAAAAAAGTTTGGGTTTCTTTCCGGCGCATGCTCACTGTCCTTTTGGCGCACACTTGAAGCTCCACCCCCCAGATTTAACTTCAGGTACAGCAGTGCCAAAATTAAATTTTACTTTGGCAAAAGTTGTATTTTATGTTGCCGCAATCAGGCACGAAAAAATCAGCCGTACATGCTGCTGGGTGCCAAAAATCAGCAAAGAGGAAAATCGAGCCCATTGACTCTCTGATGAGCAACTGAAACTAGATTCAGCTAAAGTTGCCTTCTCTCACTGACAAAACAAACAATTCTTGGAATGATTCATTATTTGCATCAGTTTTCTCCAACATTATCACAGAGAACTACTTTGCTTTGTGACCTACTGAAGGAAGTTGAATTTATAAACAAACTATCGCTATGAGAAATGTCTGGATGAAGTCAAAATATTATCTTGCAAGTACCAGTGCTAAAATACTTCAACATCAATAAAAATGTAGCTTTATAATACAAGGGCATGTAGTGTAGTGGTTATGGTACCAGACTAGCAAACCTGAGGTCATGAGTTTAAATCCCACCACAGTAGATTGTGATAATTGAATCCAATAAATCTGGTTATTTGTGGGCTGGTACCAGAAAAAGGGAAATTGACCATAAAGGCAATTGAACTTGTTCATTAAAGGCCTCCAGGGGAACCCCTACACATGACCCAGTCTCCTTGTGGTATGCTCTTAGTAATTGTATTACTACTGTTCGTTGTAAATTTCATAGTAAATCAATTAGTTCTAAAATGACCATGTTGCTTCATAATTCAAGACAGATGAACAAAAAGTGCAGCTTTGGCAACATAAGAACATAGGGAATAGGAGCAGGAGTAGGCCATATGGCCCCTCAAGCATGCTCCGTCATTCAATAAGATCATGGCTGATCTTATCTTGGCTTCACTCCACTTTCCTGCCTGTTCCCCATAACCCTTGACTCCCCTATAGTTCAAGAATCTGTCTATAAGACAATTCAAGAATCTAGCATTACACACATCCCAAGAATATATATTTTTTAAATATTCAATAAAGTCAACTTCTGGCTTATACCTCAAATTCACTACTTCCTCAAATTGAAAAAACTCTTCACCATCGTTTTTTATTTGGAGAAGTTAAACGTATGGGGGAAGAAATTGGACCTTGCTGTGCCCGCTTTTTGGGCAAAAAGCTTGCATTGAGGGCACTAATTTTGGTTGCGAATACTCACCCCGATCTTCCCCAGAAGTGCACTGGCTGCTAAATTGGCAGATTTGTCAAACACGATTTCCCTTTCATAAATCCGTGTTGACTCTGCCCAATTCTATTATTATTTTCTAAGTGCCCTATTACCACGTTCTTAATAATAGATTCTAGCATTTTCCCTGTGACTAATGTCAAGCTAACTGGTCTGTCATTCACCATTTTCTCTCTCCTTCCTTTCTTAAATAGCAGGGTTACATTGCTACCTTCCTTCCTTTTAATCTGGAAGTATTTATGGGAACCTTTCTCGAATCTGTGGAATTTTGGAAGATGACAATCAGTGCATCCACTATAGCCATACATCCACATCCACTATCCAGTATGCTTGGAGTTTCAAGCCAAACAGGACAACGAACTGCTTATCAGCCACCAAATATCAGAAAGGCTCTGGAAGAAAATAGAGAATGAAGGGGGTGAAAGAAACTGGATAGAAGAGAATATCATTCTGATTTCTTTGAATTAGAAAGAATGTCTGATTAAAAAAGAGAAAGAAGTCATAGTGAAGATGAAAGCTTATTTTTCATGCCACGGTATTCTAAAAGATAATGGGCCACCATTTAATTCATGTAAATACAGTTTGCACAGCAATATGAATTAGTCATGTCACCAAGCTATCCACAGTCAAATGGCAATGTCTAGAAGAAGCACGAGTCCGTATAGATGCTTAGTGTGCTCACCACATGAGATAGTGGATGGTTTACCAGCTTAAAGACCATTTGACCACTAAACCAAGATAATCCCGCATATAGCAAGCCAACTAATAAAATGAAGTAAAAGAGAAGCTCTACCCCCAGAAAAGCCAATCAGATGCAGTTCTATAGTAAAGCTATCAAAGAGCTTGGAGAAGAAGAAATTATCAGAATTTAAGGAAACGGGAAATGGACACAAGCACAAGTACAACAGCAAGATCTGTCTGATCATGCAGTGTAAGAACTGAAAAGCGAAAAGCACTTGATGAGGAACCAGAGATATTGGAAGAAAACAAAGTCATAATTTGTGGAGATATCTGAGAGACCGGCTATTTACTCCATAAAACAAGTGCAGCTACTTAGTCAGTCCACAGCAAGCAAACCACTGCCACAACAGAATAAAAGGCCATGGCCAGTCATCCATGAAACAGTAAACCAGCACTCCCAATATCATTCTGACGGAAAAGGCCCCCTTCAATACGAATAATAGCAAGCCCATTTCCAATATTGGGGTAACTTTGTTTCTAATGTTAAGTACAAGAAGTTCCCTGACTTCTTTTTAATCTGGAAGTATTTGTGTGATTTATAGCTGTATGTAGACTCTAATAAAATGGCTGGTCAGACAACACCACACATTTGAAGCTCTGAAGTCATTCCCCGTTTGTTACCAACTGAACTTATTCACAAGTGTTGCTGCTCGGACATAATCAGAGTAGAGACAATGTCCAGTTTTGTTTTGCATCGATGCACCTCAGTATTTTATTATTTTGGAAGATCTTTCCCTCCTATAATGATTATTGGGACTGAGGGACTCTCATCAATAATAAGCTCTAGACCTAGATTTATTGCACCAGAAGATAATCACACTGCCCTCTTAGTAATTCACTGCTCTATATTTTACATTCCATATATCTCCTAGCAATCACAGCTTTCTACAGTATCTCACTTTGCCATAGCAACAAGAAATTCTTACACAAATCTCTTTGAATTTTCCCTGAGATCATTCTATGCATGCTGGGAAATGACATCAAAATTCTGAGTTGGTTTTTGAGGTAAATTATTTTAATGTTAATATACTAACATATTCTTAGTACAGTTCCTCCCCCCTGCAGTAACTGTTATTCTAGTAACCTGACATCAGATTGTTGTTATAGCAACAGGAAATTATTAGGCTTGTCCCAGTTCTCTGATTGCTTAGATGCCCTATTGCGTATGCTAGGAGTAGACAACTGATCCTGAATTTTGATCCATAATCAGACATCAACCCACAGCATACCTAGCAGGCTTCACAGCAACATAAAAATGCACCACATGGATATTTAAAATTCATTTTTAATATAAAATGCAAATCGTCTGTTATCATTTGAGAGGTACATAAGAAGCTTGATGTAATTTTCAACGTCACTACCTGGGCAATAACCTGGTGGGAATTATCTGCCACCTTTCAATTTTTGTTCCATTAAAAGTTACTGCCCAAGTGGCAAAATCGAAAATTACCCTCATGATCTTTGCTACCCACAGTTATTGAAAAGTGGACAGGAGAATGTCTGCTGTGCTGTTTCAGTTAGTATAAAATTAATTGAATTAAGTAAATTACCAGAGTGTGACTTTAATAACCAGTGTACAGGTAAGCAGCACAGGCCATATCTTACTGCTTATGCCTGTTTAATTTGTTGTAATATTACCTCTCTCAGCTGCCCAAATTTAGTGGTATCCTTTTTGATATTCTGTGCCATACAATAGGTGACTTGTATATAATACAGTGAAATGCTGCAAAGGCGCATTTTCTTATCTTCCCTTTTAATATTCAGCTTTGTATGTCTTTGTATTCCCAGACAGGCAAAGGCAACAAGGTCTCCATGATATTGCAAACATTCCACACTAATTGAAAGTGGAGGGTGTAAAAGGATATAATAGAGTGGGAGAATTTTGGAGGGATGTAAAGTGACTCACAGAAATGAAGAAAGGATGAGAGCATCTCTTAAGTTGAAGAAATAGCTAGGAAAGCTCACACAGAATGGGCAGGAGGGGAGCTTGGACTGAGAACAGTTGGACGCAAAACATGCAGGAGGAATGGATCTGGGATGTACAGAGGACAGGAGTATCTCAAAGAATTGAAGGGATGTCATTGACATGGAGAGGATATGAATGTGAATCTCTAAAGACAAAGACAAACTAAGATTTCAAAGACATAGAACAAGCGAGGAAGAGATTATCCTGAATGCATGGACTATGTGAGGGTGAAGGAAGTACATTATTCCATCAATCCACATTATTTTCAGAATTGTGTTACTCCGGCAAAAATCTTCAGAGTAAATAATGATTTTCACATTTTAATAAGTAAATATTACTGGAGAAAGGATGATATGACATGACAAATTTTGCTTAATGTTTGCTCAGCTCTGCATCTGTACTGTGAGAGACAAGATAAGTTGCCAAAACAAATAGTGTAGTCTGGATCATATCTAAACTGTGACACGTTTTCTTTTCTCATCGAGTTGTATGTATATCCATTATAGCCTTGAAATTATCTGCATTCATATGCAACTAATGAATTTGTTTGTTTTTTTGCTATCGTAACTGAGATTATCACCCATATATTTAAAATTAATTTTAAATGGATGAATATTTCTATTAAAATAGCAGAAGGAATTTCCTATGAATACAGCAAACATTAATATAATCACAGTGCAATGTCAAGCATTGTTTATATAACTTTCTACTTCTGTACACATTTTTTCTGACAATTCTATTTTTGTCTTTATTTTAATGTAATTTTGCTTCTGTCACCTTTTTCCTGCATTAATTTCCCTTAACAGCCTAGTTTTACTGAAATATAAAAAAGAGGATGGCAGGCTAGGTGAAAATCTGGGTTTCAACCTGATTGTTCTAGGTTAAAGCGGTAGATTTTGTGGTCAGTGGCCAACGGACAGCGCTCACCGTTCATTACACTCACACTTGCCTGCAGAGTTTCTGTGGGGTTTTGCAGTGGAAATTGCAGTGATTAGTAATCCAAAACAGTGATGTGCCCCCTACAGGGGATCTGGGACCTGTGTGAGTCGGTCAAGCAGCTGTGTGTCTCTTCAACCAATCAGATTGAAGAATCCTCACTGAGCCACTTAGTCTGAACCAGGAAGTGCAAGTTAGAATAGTTAATTCAATGCCAAATCAAGTACCAAAAGCAAAATAAAGAGAGGTAATGAAAGATGGGATTAAGAGACAGAGATAAAAGAGATAGAATGAAAAAGTAAAAAAAAATATGGGGGCAAAATTGCCCCTTTTTATAGCCCCATTAATGCCTTTAGGGAGGCAACATAGTTTTTGTTTGGGGAAGGGGGGGTGCCACCGCTTCCTGGGAAATTGCCCGGGAATTTGCGGAGGTGCTGCCATATCAGCGCATACTCCACGGTTAGTGCCCCGGGCTACCGTGCAACTAGCGATGACGTAATCGCCGTGTGCGTCAACCCTTCACTGCCCCACGCCAAACCCTTACTGCTCCGTGGGGGAAATTTCCCCGCAGGTGTGAGTAGATGTCAATGCCAGCTTCACAGGTTGCAAAGCTGGCCAACATGCACTCTCGGGGCGGTGATTAAAGGGGAGGGCATCTTTTCTGGTTGGCCGACTCTCAGGTCAGCTCAACGATGGTGGCCCCGTCACATGCTGCTCTGGTGGCCCGGTGAAGTCCATCAGAGGCTGTGCAGAATGTGCAGTGGTCGTCCCCTTTAATTGGAGGGGAGGGGCGTTGAAGCGTGGGATGCTATGTGGGGCTTCTATGTAGCACTGAACAGTTTGTCCCAGTAGTGCTCCGGGATCTGCCCCTAAAGGGGCGGTTAGCCCAATTTAGCGGCGGAAGCAGGACTTCCGCGCCGGGCGGGGAAAATCCCAGCCCCGGAAGGTTACAGCTCCCTATTGTGGCACGGGGCAATTTCACCCCCTATATTTTTTATTTACATTTTTTTTTAATCTCCAAAAATACGATTGAAACTGCACACTTGTAAAAGTTCATTTTCAGTGCCAGAGAGGTTGTTTGGCAGTAATTAAGACTTATCACACCGATAAAAATTCACTTACACTTGAATGGAGAAGCCCTAACCTTTTCTGACATGTTTAGTGGGTATTTATCATGTAAGCACCCCAACTTAACACCATTGCATGTATTTGAATCAAGAGTCTCTCAGTGAGATACTGGTATAGCAGAGCGATTGGAGGAGCTGGGCAACTCTGGCATCAACTTTCTGATTTCCACATTTAACTATGCATGTGCAGTGATCAGAAGCTGCTGTCCGATTTATTCTTTAATAAAGGTGAGGTCTGATAGCCTCACCATTATTTTTGCTGCAAAATCTGGGCCAGTGGATTTTTTTGTATTACAGGGTACTTGTTTGATAGTTTTCAATCATTGATTCTTAACTTGTACTTAATCGGGAACTTTCTCGGGGGTTCTACTGATTCGCCACTATAACTATCGATGCATAAATGGGATTCCTGCCAACTTTCCACTGGTTGCAGTGACCAATCGGGAGAATCCCTAATGAAATTCCCAGCAAATGCTTTTAGCCAATAAGTTAACTATAACATTGGGACTACCAGCTTGATTGACCTTGTTACTTTGGGAATTGTTCTTCAGGAAAAGCTCCTCATTTTCTCCGTCTTCAGAATGTGGAAGTCAACGCAGGACAAAATGCTACATTTCAGTGCATTGCTGGTGGGAAGTGGTCCCAGCACGACAAGCTATGGTTGCAGGTTTGTACTTTGTTATTTCAGATATATATATTTTTTCATCTAGCTTCTCCTTCAGATGTTTAAATCGTAATGTACTTCAAAAGACCTGGGTAAGAGAATGCAGCAATGATGTCTCTTTGTGCCATTTCTCTTTTTCTTTCCTCTGTTCTGTCAGGATCTATCTGAGCAACAAAGGGATATTGATTGTTTAGTAACCATTAGATCCTCTATGTTGAAAAAAATATTTTTTCCAGTTGCTCTTTTGCCTCTGATGATCCAATTTGATAAATGATTAATGACCTTGTTACAGTGAATTGGTAATAAAATAAGGCCCTCTTGAACCACTGCAGTCTATGTGGTGAAGGTTCCCAGTGGTTTGGTACAACTGAGTGGGGCTTGCTAGGCCATTTCAGCAGACAGTTAAGAGTCAACCACATTGCTGTGGGTCTGGAGTCACATCCAGGCCAAGTAAGAATGGTAGATTAGTGAACCAGATGCGTTTTCATGACAACTCAGTAGTTTCATGATGCTAGCTTTTTTATTCCAGATTTATTTAATTCACCAAATTTAAATTCCCCAGCTATCGTGGTGGGATTTGAATTCACTTCTCCAGATCATTAGTCCAGGCCTCTGGATTACTAATACAGTAACATAGCCATTATGCTATTGTTCACTGTGTATCAGATGCTCTTTAAACAGATGATATTTGGCCAGTTCAAGAGCTCTTGATTTCCCCCATATCCCATCCATTTCAAAAATTCTAGTATTGGTCTATGTTTCTAAATATCTCCAGTTTTGACATTCAAATAATGTCCAGGTTCAGAGAATTTGTGCACACTTTCTATAATATGCAAGTGATTTTACTTTCACTCGTTATAATTTCTTGTTGTATCAGGTCATTATTTTTGATTGCCTTTCAAAGAAGCACTTATGCCCAGTATATACCAACTCAGCTAATTAGGTATCTTCAGCAAAGTTTGACATATTTTTTCAAGAATAAACCCTTAAAAATTGTAATCCTTAACCATGCGAATATAGTGCTCTAGAGGTTTTTCTGTATTTGTAAAGGTCAAACTGAATTGTAGTTGCTGGTGCACCAGTGATGTATTGGGTCATTGCGTCCACTTACAGTACAACTGTGACATTAGAATTTAGTGAGATGGCTTCACACCGACACAACAGTATAAATGCAGCTGAAATCCATAATTAGGGTCTGACCTGATATCAGAAACAAATAGAAGGATTTTCACTCAGTTTTGCTCAGGGTTTGATCAGACCTTAACTCTGCAATTATATCACGCATGTTTAGCGTTGATGTGAAGCAGAGACTGCTTTGCACTGACGCTATGTAATGTGGTGTAACTGCACATCCAGTTTATCTTGTGACCTAAAAAATCTATTTTCTGGTCTTCAGATGTATTTTTGCCTGGGGGTTATGTCCTTCAATGCCCTGGTTTGATGATTTTTGGAGACCTATGGCTCCATCTTGGCCCTCCTCAGGAGATTCTAGTGACTTTACTGCTTCGGCTATTGCCTAATAGAATCTTTCAGATGACTAGCTTGGTGACTAATTGACTTTATTTTTGAAATTATAGTTGTATTATAGAGGTTAATCATACATTTGACTATACCCCCATTATACTCTTCTGAACAGACTTCACCCTGATGCTCTCAATTTAGTACTACATTTCTGCTGCCCGTTTTGTATTTGGTCCTGTTTTGGGGTGCATATACACTACAAGTTTAGCATTGGCACAAAGCAGTTTCAGTTTCCCATCAGTACTAAATTTATGGCATGTTAAGGCCTGAACTGACTGTAGAGGGACGTTAGACTCCCTGCTCTCGGGAATCTCATTGTACCAAAGACCCAGCATAGACACGGTGAGCTGTATCATTGTTTTCTAGAGTTGTTGATGCCAGTTCGTTGGATATATTCAAGAGGGAGTTAGATATGGCCCTTACGGCTAAAGGGATCAAGGGGTATGGAGAGAAAGCAGGAAAGGGGTACTGAGGTGAATGATCAGCCATGATCTTGTTGAATGGTGATGCAGGCTCGAAGGGCCGAATGGCCTACTCCTGCACCTATTTTCTAAGTTTCTATGTTTGCCCCACCCTATCTCCGTAACCCCCTCCAGCCCTAAAACCCGTTGAGATTTCTGGGCTCCTCCAATTCTGGGCTCTTGAGCTTCCACTATTTTAATTGTTCCAACATTGGCGGCCATGCTTTTAGCTGCCTAGGCTCAAAGTTCTGGAATTCCTTCCCTAAACCTTTTTGCCTCTCTACCTTTCTCTCCTCCTTTAAGATGCTCTTACAACCTACCTCTTTGACTACGCTTTTAGTCATCTGTCTGAATATATCCTTATGTGGCCCAGTGCCAAATTTTGTTTGATAACATAAGAACATAAGAAATAGGAGCAGGAGTAGGCCATTTGGCCCCTCAAGCCTGCTCCACCATTCAATAAGATCATGGCTGATGTGACCTTGGTCTCAACTTCACTTTGCTGCCAGTTCCCCATAACCTTTGACTCCCCTGTAGTTCAAAAACCTGTCTATCACTGCCTTGAATATAGAATCATAGATGTTTACAGCATGGAAGGAGGCCATTTCGGCCCATCATGTCCGTGCCGATCAACCAAGAACTATCCAGCCTTATTCCACTTTCCAGCTCTTGGTCCGTAGCCCTGTAGGTTACGGCACTTTAAGTGCACATCCAAGTATCTTCTAAATGTGGTGAGGGATCCTGCCTCTACCACTCTTTCAGGCAGTGAGTTCCAGACCCCCACCACCCCCTGGGTAAAGAAATTTCCCCTCATATTCAATGACTCCGCCTCTACAGCTCTCTGGGGTAGTGAATTCCAAAGATTCATGACCCTCTGAGAGAAGAAATTCCTCCTCATCTCTGTCTTAAATGTGCAACCCCTTATTCTGAAACGATGCTCCCTAGTTCTAGATTCCCCCACAAGGGGAAAGATCCTCTCTGCATCTAACCTGTCAAGTCCCCTCAGAATCTTATATGTTTCAATAAGATCACCTCTCATTCTTCTAAACTCAAATGCTTATCGGTCCAACCTGCACAACCTTTTCACATAAGACAACCCTTTCATCTCAGGAATTAACCTTCTCTAAACTGCCTCCAATGCAAGTGTGTCCCTCTTTAAATAAGGAGACCAAAACTGTATGCAGTACTCTAGGTGTGATCTCACCAATGCTCTGTATAGTTGCAGCAGTACTTCCCTGTTTTTATACTCCATCCCTCTCGCAATAAAGGTCAACATTCCATATGCTCTCCTGATTACTTGCTGTACCTGCACACTAACTTTTTGTGTTTCATGTACGAGGACACCCAGATCCTTCTGTACCACAGCATCCTGTAGTCTCTCTCCATTTAAATAATATTCTGCTTTTCTATTCTTCCTCCCAAAGTAGATAACTTCACATTTTCCCACATTTTACTCTATCTGCCAAATTTTTGCCCACTCACTTAGCCTGTCTATATCCCTTTGCAGACTCTTTGTGTCCTCCTCACAAATTGCTTTCCCACCTATCTTTGTATCATCAGCAAATATCACGACAGTACACTCGGTCCCTTCATCCAAGTCATTACTATCCAAGTCATTAATATAACGCTCCTGTGAAGCACCTTAGATCATTTTACTACATTAAGGGCGCTATATAAAGCAAGCTGTTGTTGTTGATTCTATGATTTCACTGTCTGGTCAAGCCCTACTCCGGATTCTGGCTGTACTTACATTATATCTGCAGCATTAGCGTGAAGCAAGACCATTTTGTCACAGTTACAATGTAAATGCACTTCTAGTTTTGGGACTAAATTATGAGTTTTTTATCATCCTGTTGATTTATGCTACCATTTTTGAGATTATTTGTTATGCATTTGCATGTTTTCAAGTTGTAAAAGTCTCTGTAAACTAGTAAGAAAATATGCCTGTGGGAAGAACTATCAAACTCTTTGGAATTAAAATCATGATGAGCAATGACTTTCTTCACAATGGGTTATTTATTGCAATAACCATTAAAACAGGTTATAATAAGAACAAATGTGATTTTGAGTTATTACTATTAGTCAAATCATTTCCATGCTCCTAAAAGTGTCATATTTCATGGGTATTGACAGTAATTTTATTACTCTAAGACATTTAGAACAATGGATAATGGGAGGCTGTAACTCACACAAGGGACTAGATGACATCGTAAACTTATAGATGTTGACCAGTGGGCTTACTTTACAGCCTTCTAGTCAGATAGATTCCATCTATTTAATCATTGAGTTAACTGTAAGAGAAATAATGAAGTGTGTTTTTTTGGTATAAAGTTTCAGCTGGTATTTCAATGTAATGAATAGTTTTGCAGTTTATTGCAGTAAATTGTCAAGCAATATTTTTGTATCTGTTAGTCATAATATATGTGAAACATCTTTGCTTATGCATTAGATTCCTTTCCACTCACAATCTTGTATGTGGATGCTATGTCAAAGCTACAGAAACCATTTCCAAGTTTGGTGGTGGCAGTCAGGTTTGAATTAAAATCTTGTATTGATGAACAAAAATATCGTTCTCTTCATTTGTACTGGTTTTAACAATGGAGTTGAAAGAAGTTTAATTTGGAAAAATATATATTTTCCCATAATATTACGGTTCTTTAAAGCCCATTACAGTTTGTAAACTGGCACACTGCACTGCCCTCTCAGCGATATACAGGGAACATGATTAAAGATGTTTGTAATTGCTATGGGTTAGTTAATTAGAGCAAAACAGTTATGTTCAGTAAACACTGTGTTACAATTTATTGCAATGAAAATGCGAACTGTAATGTATGTACATAAGGTCTGCCACCAACAGGGGCCATTACCGTCGGAGGTCCTAGGGTCATAGGTACACTCGTGCTGGACCCGGTATATAAGCTGAACTTCACCTTTGTATCTTCACTTCTGGAAGCCATTAAAGACTGACCAGGTTACACCTGGTCACTGGCTCACAGTACGGAGTTCATTGTATCATTTCATCATCATCATCATAGGCAGTCCCTCGGAATTGAGGAAGACTTGCTTCCACTCCTGAAGTGAGTTCTTTGGTGGCTGAACAGTCCACAGACTCTGTCACAGGTGGGACAGAGGGGAGGGGTGGGTGGGGCTGGTTTGCTGCATGACCTTTCCGCTGCCTTCGCTTGATTTCTGCATGCTCTCAACGATGAGACTCGAGGTGCTCAGCACCCTCTCGGATGCACTTCCTCCACTTAGTGTGGTCTTGGGCCAGGGACTCCCAGGTGTCAGTGGGGATGTCGCACTTTATCAGGGAGGCTTTGAGGGTGTCCTTGTAGTGTTTCTGCTGCCCACCCTTGGCTTGTTTGCCGTGAAGGAGCTCCGAGTAGATCACTTGCTTTGGGAGTCTCGTGTCTGGCATGTGGACTTTATGGCCTGTCAAGCAGAACTGATCGAGTGTGGTCAGTGCTTCAATGCTGGGGATGTTGGCCTAAATGAGGATACTGATGTTGGTGCGCCTATCCTCCCAGGGGATTTGTAAGATCTTGTGGAGACATCGTTGGTGATATTTCTCCAACAACTTGAGGTGTCTACTGTACATGGTCCATGTCTCTGAGCCATACAGGAGGGCATAACCCACAACTGGCGACAGGCAAATACGAACCCACGCAAAAGATTCAATGAAGGAGAGGATTGGGGAGATTTCACGGATTGTCTTGACCAGTATTTCGTGGCAAACGACCTAAACACAGACGAGGATGCAGAGAAGTGTAGGGCAGTTCTTCTCACCATCTGTGGCTCCACGATCTATGCACTCATCAAGAATCTGCTCTCACCCATTCTTCCTACGGAAAAGGATTACAAAGAACTTTGTGCTCCAGTTCGGGAACACCTTAAACCCAGTGAAGGAATCCTCACATCCAGATATCGCTTCTATATGCACGTTCGTCCAGAAGGCCAGGACGTAGCGGCATTTGTTGCTGACCTGAGACGTCTTAGAAACATAGAAACATAGAAAATAGATGCAGGAGTAGGCCATTCGGCCCTTCGAGCCTGCACCGCCATTCAATAAGATCATGGCTGATCATTCCCTCAGTACCCCTTTCTGCTTTCTCTCCATACCCTTTGATCCCTTGAGCCGTAAGGGCCATATATAACTCCCTCTTGAATATATCCAATGAACTGGCATCAACAACTCTCTGTGGTAGGGAATTCCACAGGTTAGCAATTCTCTGAGTGAAAAAGTTTCTGCTCATCTCAGTCCTAAATGGCCTGCCCCTTATCCTAAGACTGTGTCCCCTGGTTCTGGACTTCCCCAACATCGGGAACATTCTACCCGCATCTAACCTGTCCCATCCTGTCAGAATCTTATATGTTTCTTTGAGATCCCCTCTCATCCTTCTAAACTCCAATGTATAAAGGTCCAGTTGATCCAGTCTCTCCTCATATGTCAGTCCTGCCATCCCGGGAATCAGTCTGGTGAACCTTCGCTGCACTCCCTCAATAGCAAGAATGTCCTTCCTCAGATTAGGAGACCAAAACTGCACACAATATTCCAGGTAAGGCCTCACCAAGGCCCTGTGCAACTGCAGTAAGACCTCCCTGCTCCTATACTCAAATCCCCTAGCTATGAAGGCCAACATACCATTTGCCGCCTTCACCGCCTGCTGTACATGTATGCCAACTTTCAAAGACTGATAAACCATGACACCCAGGTCTCATTGCACCTCCCCTTTTCCTAATCTGCCGCAAATCAGATAATATTCTGTCTTCGCGTTTTTGCCCCCAAAGTGGATAACCTCACATTTATCCACATTATACTGCATCTGCATTGCATTTGCTCATTCACCTAATCTGTCCAAGTCACCCTGCAGCCTCCTAGCGTCCCCCTCACAGCTCACACCAGCACCCAGTTTAGTGTCATCTGCAAACTTGGAGTTATTACACTCAATTCCTTCATCCAAATCATTGATGTATATTATAAAGAGCTGGGGTCACAGCATTGAGCCCTGCGGCACTCCACTAGTCACTGGCTGCCATTCTGAAAAGGACCCGTTTATCCCAACTCTCTGCCAACCAGTTCTCTATCCACGTCAGTATATTAGCCCCAATACCATGTGATTTGATTTTGCACACCAATCTCTTGTGTGGGACCTTGTCAAAAGCCTTTTGAAAGTCGAAATACACCACATCCACTGGTTCTCCCTTGTCTTGCAGGGCCTTGCAAATTTGGGCCTGCATTGGAAGACATGCTGCGTGACTTTTTCGTGATCGGGGTCAACCATGAGGCAACCTTAAGTAAGCTGCTGGCTGTGGCGACGTCGGACCTCAACAAGGTCATCACCATCGCCCACGCAGAAAAGCACGAAGCAGATATCGCGACAAAACATGAACTCCATGGAAAGTACTGTGCACAAAATTGTGTCGGCGGCCGGCAGAGCTGCACATGGCAGGGCCTACTTGACTGCGTCTACAAGACCGAGAGCCGCTCAATGTTCGCCATCGAGGGCCTACTCAACCACGTATGTGAGAACGGGAGCCGCTCAAAGCCAGTCATCGGGCGCAAATCTGAGCTCAACGTGTTGGCGTTGCGGGGGCAATCACCGCCCTCATCAGTGCCGCTTCAGGCAGTATGTATGCAGAGGGTGTGTGAAGATGGGGCATCTTCAGCGGACGTGTCCACAACAGAGCAAGCGAGCTGCGACACGCCATGTGGATGATGATCAATTCAGCCTGGATCTGGCGATGCAGCACGAGGCATTTGAGAGCTCCGAGGAGGAAGTATATAGCATACGTGCATTCCTAACAAAGAGTCAAAGATAATGATGGAGGTAAAATTAGACATGGGTGCGAGTCAATCGATAATGAGCCAGAGGACTTTCAAAAAGCTGTGGGAGACCAAGGCAGAAAGACCCAAGCTGAGTCTGATAAATGAAAAGTTGTGTACCGACACCAAAGAACTCATACCAGTGATCGGTAGTGCAGCAGTAAGAATGTCATACGAGGGAACGGTTCATGATCTACCGTTATGGATTATCCCGGGCAACGGCCCATCATTATTCGGCAGGAGTTGGCTCAAGAAAAGAAAATGGAAATGGTATGATATCAAAGCTTTGTCATCGGCGGATGATGATTTGTGTGCTCAAGTGCTGAGCAAATTCCCTCACTGTTTGAACCAGGAATTGGCAGCTTCAAGGGAGCCAAGGTGCAGATTCACCTAGGGCCAGACGCAAGGCCCATCCGTCACAATGCCAGGGCGGTCCCGCACATGATGAGGGAAAAGGTCGAGCTCGAATTGGACAGGCTACAACGCGAGGGGGTCATCTCACCAGTCGAATTTAATGAATGGGCCAGCCCCATTGTTCCGGTGTCAAAGAGCTACGGCACGGTCAGGATTTGTGGAGACTACAAGGTAACGATCAACTGAGTTTCGAAACAAGATCAGTACCCGCTACCGAAAGCTGATGACCTGTTTACAACACTAGCCGGGGGAAAATCGTTCACCAAATTGGATTTAACGCTGGCCTACATGACACAGGAACTCGTTGAATCATCAAAGCAACTTACGTGCATCAACACGCACAAAGGATTGTTTATTTACAACAGGCGCCCTTTTGGCATTTGTACGGCAGCAGCCATACTTCAGAGAAACATGGAGAGCCTATTGAAATCTGTCCCCAGGACCGTGGTATTCCAAAATGACATGCTAGTCACAGGTCGTGACACCGCCAAGCACCTGCACAATCTGGAAGAGGTTCTGCTTCGTCAGGAAAAAATGGGACTCAGTTCGAAGTGCATTTTCATGGCACCAGAGGTCAAATTCCTTGGACAAAAGATTGCTGCAGACAGAATCAGGCCTACAGACGCAAAAACAGGGGCCATCAAAAATGCACCCAGGCCCCAGAACGTGACAGAGCTGCGTTCGTTCCTGGGTCTTCTCAACTACTTCGGTAACTTCTTACCCCAATTGAGCACAGTATTAGAGCTTTTGTACAAGCTGCTCATAAAAGAAGACGACTGGGTGTGGGGTGAACCTCAAGACAGAGCCTTTGAGAAGGCTAGAAATCTGTTGTGTTCCCACAAGCTACTGGTACTGTATGACCCATGCAAGCGTCTAGTTTTGACCTGTGATGTGTCGTCCTATGGGGCCAGCTGCGTACTCCAGCAAGCCAATGAGTCAGGCAAACTACAATCAGTTGCATAATCGTTTTGAAGCCTGTCCAAGGCGGAAAGAGTCCATGGCATGGTAGAGAAAGAGGCTTAAGCATGTGTTTCTGGGGTAAAAAAAATGCACCAGTACCTGTTTAGGCTTCGCTTTGAGCTGGAAACTGATCACAAGCCGCTTATATCGTTGTTCGAGGAACATAAAGGTATCAATACCAACTCGTCGTCCCACATCCAGAGGTGGGCACTGACATTATCTGCCTAAGATTATGTCATTCGCCATAGACCAGGCATCGACAACTGCGCTAATGCATTGAGTCGATTACCGTTGCCCACACCGGAGGTGGAAACGCCAATGCCCGCAGAGCTACTCATGGTCATGGATGCCTTTGAGAGTGAAGGGTCGCCTGTCACTGCTCAACAAGTTAAGACCTGGACCATTCAGGATCCGACCCTATCGGTTGTAAAATGTTCTGTTCTTAACGGTGACGAAACCAAACCGCACAACCATTGCAAAGATGGGCTTTCCATCCCGTCCGACTGTTTACTGTGAGGTAATCGTGTTGCAATGCCAAGAAAGGCAGGGCGAGATTTATACAGGAGTTACATAGTAATCATCCCGGTATTGTCATGATGAAGGCCATCGCCAGGTCCCATGTTTGGTTGCCTGGCAATGACTCTGACTTAGAGTCATGCGTGCATCAGTGCAGCACTTGCATGCAGTTAAGCCACGCCCCAAAGGAAGCTTCGCTCAGTCTGTGGTCATGGACATCCAAACCGTGGTCTCGATTCCACATTGACTTTGCGGGCCCCTTCTTTGGTAAAATGTTTTTTGTGGTGGTGGATGCATACTCCAAATGGATAGAATGTGTGACTATGTCATCCCAGCACTTCCGCTGCCACCATTGAGAACCTGAGAGCCATGTTTGCCACACATGGTCTGCCAGACATCATTGTCAGCGACAACGGACCGTGTTTCACAAGTCTGGAGTTTCAAGAGTTCATGAAATGCAACGGCATAAAACACACGAGCTCAGCCCTATTCAAACCCGTGTCCAATGGTCAAGCGGAGCGGCAGTTCAAACCATCAAGCAGTACCTGAAACATGCAACTCACGGTTCCTTGCAGACACACCTGTCATGCATACTGCTCAGTTACAGGACAAGGCCACACACGATCACCGGGGTCCCGCCTACAGAAGTATTGATGAAGAGAGTTACATAGTACGCATCCCGGTATTGTCATGATGAAGGCCATCGCCAGGTCCCATGTTTGGTTGCCTGGCAATGACTCTGACTTAGAGTCATGCGTGCCAGGCTCAAAACCAGGCTCTCTCTAGTCCATCCTGACCTTAATGATTATAGAAACATAGAAAATAGGTGCAGGAGTAGGCCATTCGACCCTTCGAGCCTGCACCACCATTCAATAAGATCATGGCTGATCATTCACTTCAATACCCTTTTCCTGCTTTCTCTCTATCCCCCTTGATCCCTTTAGCCATAAGGGCCATATCTAACTCCATCTTGAATATCTCTAACACTCTCTGCGGTAGTGAATTCCACAGGTTCACAACTCTCTGAGTGACGAAGTTTCTCCTCATTTCGGTCCTAAATGGCTTACTCCTTATCTTTAGACTGTGATCCCTGGTTCTGGACTTCCCCAACATCAGGAACATTCTTCCTGCATCTAACCTGTCCAGTCCCGTCAGAATTTTATATGTTTCTATGAGATCCCCTCTCTTTCTTCTAAACTCCAGTGAATACAGGCCCAGTCGATCCAGTCTCTCCTCATATATAGGTCCTGCCATGCCGGGAATCAGTCTGGTGAACCTTCGCTGCACTCCCTCAATAGCAAGAACATCCTTCCTCAGATTAGGAGACCAAAACTTAACACAATATTCCAGGTGAGGCCTCACCAAGGCCCTGTACAACCGCAGTAAGACCTCCCTGTTCCTATACTCAAATCCCTTAGCTGTGAAGGCCAACATGCCATTTGTCTTCTTCACCGCCTGCTGTACTTGCATGCCAACTTTCAATGACTGATTTACCATGACATCCAGTTCTTGTTGCACCTCCCCTTTACCTAATCTGCCGCCATTCGGATAATATGCTGCCTTCACGTTTTTGCCACTAAAGTGGATAACTTCACATTTATCCACATTATACTGCATCTGCCATGCATTTGCCCACTCATCTAACCTGTCCAAGTCACCCTGCAGCATCTTAGCATCCTCCTCACAGCTCACACCGCCACCCAACTTAGTGTCATCTTGTCATCTGCAAACTTGGAGATATTACACTCAATTCCTTCAGCTAAATCATTGATGTACATTGTAAATAGCTGGGGTCCCAGCACTGAGCCCTGCAGCACCCCACTAGTCACTGCCTGCCATTCTGAAAAGGACACATTTATCCCGACTCTCGACTTCCTGTCTGTCAACCAGTTCTCTATCCACGTCAGTACATTACCCCCAATACCATGCGCTTTAATTTTGCACACCAATCTCTTGTGTGGGACCTTGTCAAAAGCTTTTTGAAAGTCCAAATACACCACATCCACTGGTTCTCCCTTGTCCACTCTACTAGTTACATCCTCAAAAAATTCTAGAAGATTTGTCAAGCATGATTTTGTTTCATAAATCCATGCTGACTGGGACCGATCCTGTCACTGCTTTCCAAATGCGCTGTTATTTCATCTTTAATAATTGATTCCAACATTTTCTCCACTACCGATGTCAGGCTAACCAGTCGATATTTCCCCATTTTCTCTCTCCCTCCTTTCTTTAAAAAGTGGTGTTACATTAACTTCCCTCCAGTCCATAGGAACTGAGCCAGAATCGATAGACTGTTGGAAAATGATCACCAATGCATCCACTATTTCTAGGATGACTTCCTTAAGTACTCTGGGATGCAGACGATCAGGCCCTGGGGTTTTATCAGCCTTCAATCCCATCAATTTCCCTAACACAATTTCCTGACCAATACGGATTTCCTTCAGTTCCTCCTTCTCGCTAGATCCTCTGTCCCCTAGTATTTCCGGAAGGTTATTCGAGTCTTCCTTCGTGAAGACAGAACCAAAGTATTTGCTCAATTGGTCTGCAATTTCTCTTTGATCCCATTATAAAGTCACCTGATTCTGACTGCAAGGGACCTATGTTTGGCTTCACTTATCTTTTTCTCTTCACATATTTATAGAAGCTTTTGCAGTCAGTTTTTATGTTTCTAGCAAGCTTCCTCTCATACTCTATTTTTCCCCTCCTAATTAAACACTTTGTCCTCCTCTGCTGGATTCTAAATTTCTCCCAGTCCTCAGGTTTGCTGCTTTTTCTGGCCAATTTACATGCCTCTTCCTTGGATTTATCACTATCCCTAATTTCCCTTGTTAGTCACAGTTCCCCATTTTATTTTTACTCCAGACAGGGATGTACAATTGTTGAAGTTCATCCATGTCTGCCATTGCCTATCCACTGTCAACCCTTTAAGTATCATTCGCCAGTCTATTCTAGCCAAATCACATCTCATACCATTGAAATTACCTTTCCTTAAATTCAGGGCCCTAGTCTCTGAATTAACTGTGTCACTCTTCATCTTAATAAAGAATTCTACCATATTATGGTCACTCTTCCCCAAGGGGCCTCGCACAACAAGATTGCTAATTAGTCCTTTCTCATTACACATCACCCAGTCTAGGATGGCCAGCCCTCTAGTTTGTTCCTCGACATATTGGTCTGGAAAACCATCCCTAATAATCTCCAGGAAATACTCCTCCACCATATTGCGAACCAGTTTTGTTAGCCCAATCTATATGTAGATTAAAGTGGCCCATGATAACTGCTGTATCTTTATTGCACACATTCCTAATTTCTTGTTTGATGCCATCCCCAACCTCACTACTACAGTTTGGTGGTCTGTACACAACACCCACTAGCGTTTTCTGCCCTTTGGTATATCCGCAGCTCGACCCATACAGATTCCACATCATCCAAGCTAATGTCCTTCCTTACTGTTGTGTTAACTTCCTCTTTAACCAGCAACGCTACCCCACCTCCTTTTCATTTCTGTCTATCCTTCCTGAATGTTGAATACCCCTGGATGTTGATTTCCCAGCCTTGGTCTCCCTGGAGCCATGTCTCCATAATCCCAATTATATCATATTCGTTAATAGCAGCCTGTGCAGTTAATTCATCCATCTTATTACAAATACTCCTCGCATTGAGGCACAGAGCCTTCAGGCTTGTCTTTTTCACACTCTTAGTCCCTTTAGAACTTTTGCTGTAATGTAGCCCTTTTTGATTTTTGCCTTTGGTTTCTCTGCCCTCCACTTTTATTTTTCTTCTTTCTATCTTTTGCTTCTGCCCCCATTTTACTTCCATCTGTCTCCCTGCATATATTTCCATCCCCCTGCCATATTAGTCTAACCCCTCCCCAAAAGCACGAGCAAACATTCCCCCTCGGACATTGGTTCCGGTCCTGCCCAGGTGTAGACGGTCCGGTGTGTACTGGTCCCACCTCCCCCAGAACCGGTTCCAATGTCCCAGGAATTTGAATCCCTCCCTCCTGCACCACGTATTCATTTTAGCTATCCTGCTCTTTCTACTCTGACCAGCATGTGGCACTTGTAGCAATCCTGAGATTACTACCATTGAGGTCCTGCTTTTTAATTTAACTCCTAGCTTCCTAAATTCAGCTTGAAGGACCTTATCCCGTTTTTTACCTATGTAATTGGTACCTATATGCGCCACGATAACTGGTTGTACACCCTCCCCTCCAAAGTGTCCTGCAGCCGCTCTGAGACATTCTTGACCCTTGCACCAGGGCGACAACATACCATCCCGGAGTCTCGGTTGCAGCCGCAGAAACACCTATCTATTCCCCTTACAATAGAATATTTAAACTAATATGGCAGGGGGATGGGAACCTATGCAGCGAGACAGGGCGAAGTAATATGGAGTCAGAAACAGATGGTAGAAAGGTAAAAAGCAATAGTGGAAGGCCAAGTAAACAAAGGCAAGAAACAAAAAGGGCCACACTACATCATAAATCTAAAAGGACAAAGGGTGTTAAAAAAACAAGCCTGAAGGCTTTGTGTCTTAATGCAAGGAGTATCCGTAATAAGATGGATGAATTAACTGTGCAAATAGATGTGAACAGATATGATGTGATTGGGATTACAGAGACGTGGCTCCAGGATGATCAGGGCTGGGAACTCAACATCCAAGGGTATTCAACATTCTGGAAGGATAGAATAAAAGGAAAAGGAGGTGGGGTAGCATTGCTGGTTAAAGAGGAGATTAATGCAATAGTTAGGGAGGACATTAGCTTGGATGATGTGGAATCTATATGGGTAGAGCTGCAGAACACCAAAGGGCAAAAAACGTTAGTGGGAGTTGTTTACAGACCTCCAAACAGTAGTAGTGATGTTGGGGAGGGCATCAAACAGGAAATTAGGGGTGCATGCAATAAAGGTGCAGCAGTTATCATGGGTGACTTTAATATGCATATTGATTGGGCTAACCAAACTAGAAGCAATACGGTGGAGGAGGATTTCCTGGAGTGCATAAGGGATGGTTTTCTAGACCAATATGTCGAGGAACCAACGAGGGGGGAGGCCATCTTAGATTGGGCATTGTGTAATGAGAGAGGATTAATTAGCAATCTCGTTGTGCGAGGTCCCTTGGGGAAGAGTGACCTTAATATGGTGGAATTCTACATTAGGATGGAGAATGAAACAGTTAATTCAGAGACCATGGTCCAGAACTTAAAGAAGGGTAACTTTGAAGATATGAGGCATGAATTGGCTAGGATAGATTGGCGAATGATACTTAAGGGGTTGACAGTGGATGGGCAATGGCAGACATTTAGAGACCGCATGGATGAACTACAACAATTGTACATCCCTGTCTGGTGTAAAAATAAAAAAGGGAAGGTGGCTCAACCGTGGCTATCAAGGGAAATCAGGGATAGTATTAAAGCCAAGGAAGTGGCATACAAATTGGCCAGAAATAGCAGCGAACCCGGGGAATGGGAGAAATTTAGAACTCAGCAGAGGGGACAAAGAGTTTGATTAGGGCAAGGAAAATAGAGTACGAGAGGAATCTTGCAGGGAACATTAAGACGGACTGCAAAAGCTTCTATAGATATGTAAAGAGAAAAAGGTTAGTAAAGACAAACGTAGGTCCCCTGCAGTCAGAATCAGGGGAAGTCATAACGGGGAACAAAGAAATGGCAGACCAATTGAACAAGTACTTTGGTTCAGTATTCACACAGGAGGACACAACCAACATTCCGGATATAAAAGGGGTCAGAGGGTCTAGTAAGAAGGAGGATCTGAGGGAAATCCTTATTAGTCAGGAAATTGTGTTGGGGAAATTGATGGGATTGAAGGCCGATAAATCCCGAGGGCCTGATGGATTGCATCCCAGAGTGCTTAAGGAGGGGGGCCTTGGAAATAGCGGATGCATTGACAGTCATTTTCCAACATTCCATAAACTCTGGATCAGTTCCTATGGAGTGGAGAGTAGCCAATGTAACCCCACTTTTTAAAAAAGGAGGGAGAGAGAAAACAGTGAATTATAGACTGGTCAGCCTGACATCGGTAGTGGGTAAAATGATGGAATCAGTTATGAAGGATGTCATAGCAGCGCATTTGGAAAGAGGTGACATGATAGGTCCAAGTCAGCATGGATTTGTGAAAGGGAAATCATGCTTGACAAATCTTCTGGAATTTTTTGAGGATGTTTCCAGTAGAGTGGACAAGGGAGAACCAGTTGATGTGGTGTATTTGGACTTTCAGAAGGCTTTTGACAAGGTCCCACACAAGAGATTAATGTGCAAAGTTAAAGCACATAGGATTGGGGGTAGTGTGCTGACGTGGATTGAGAACTGGTTGGCAGACAGGAAGCAAAGAGTAGGAGTAAATGGGTACTTTTCAGAATGGCAGGCAGTGACTAGTGGGGTATCGCAAGGTTCTGTGCTGGGGCCCCAGCTGTTTACATTGTACATTAATGATTTAGACGAGGGGATTAAATGTAATATTTCCAAATTTGCGGATGACACAAAGTTGGGTGGCAGTGTGAGCTGCGAGGATGGTGCTATGAGGCTGCAGAGTGACTTGGATAGGTTAGGTGAGTGGGCAAATGCATGGCAGATGAAGTATAATGTGGATAAATGTGAGGTTATCCACTTTGGTGGTAAAACCAGAGAGACAGACTTTTATCTGAATGGTGACAGATTAGGAAAAGGGGAGGTGCAACGAGACCTGGGTGTCATGATACATCAGTCATTGAAGGTTGGCATGCAGGTACAACAGGCGATTAAGAAAGCAAATTGCATATTGGCCTTCATAGCAAGGGGATTTGAGTACAGGGGCAGAGAGGTGTTACTACAGTTGTACAGGGCCTTGGTGAGACCACACCTGGAGTATTGTGTACAGTTTTGATCTCCTAACTTGAGGAAGGACATTCTTGCTATTGAGGGAGTGTAGCAAAGGTTCACCAGACTGATTCCCGGGATGGCGGGAGTGACATATCAAGAAAAACTGGATCAACTGGGCTTTTATTCACTGGAGTTCAGAAGAATGAGAGGGGATCTCACAGAAACATTTACAATTCTGATGGGTTTAGACAGGTTAGATGCAGGAAGAATGTTCCCAATGTTGGGGAAGTCCAGAACCAGGGGTCATAGTCTAAGGATAAGGGGTAAGCCATTTAGGACCGAGATGAGGAGAAACTTCTTCCACCCAGAGAGTGGTGATCCTGTGGAATGTTGAGGCCAATTCACTAAATATATTCAAAAAGGAGTTAGATGTAGTCCTTACTACAAGAGGTATGGCGAGAAAGCAGGAATGGGATACTGAAGTTGCATGTTCAGCCATGAACTCATTGAATGGCGGTGCAGGCTCGAAGGGCCGAATGGCCTACTCCTGCACCTATTTTCTATGTTTCTATGTTTCTAATCCCCTACCACTGTAGCTCTCCCACTCTTTTTCCTGCCCTCCTGTGCAGCAGAGCCACCCATGGTGCCATGAACTTGGCTGCTGCTGCCCTCCCCTGATGAATCATCCACCCCCCAACAGTACCCAAAACGGTGTATCTATTTTGCAGGGGGATGACCACATGTGGAAACCCAACGTCAACGCCAGCAGTGGTATCACGACTGCGCCGCAGTGTCATGTGACATATCTGTAAATGACCCAGTATATGTACTTAACCATGGTCAAGGGCCCAAGTGGCTCCGAGGCAATGTTACAGATAAGAATGGTAACCGGGTGTATATGGTTAAGCTCAAGAATGGGCAGATGTGCAGGAAACACATTGATCAAATCAAGCTAAGACACACTGGCGAACCGGAACAGTTGGAAAAAGACACCGCGAGCTTCGATGACCAACCAACTCACGTCCAGCCATCAGAAGAACCCACTATAGTCAAAGCCCAGCCCCAAGTCGTGAGAGACTCCGAAAGCACTGGGATTGTACTGAGACGGTCAACCAGGGAGCAAAGGGCTCCAGACCTTCTGAACTTGTAATATGGACTTGTGCCAAGAGCTGCGGGGGGAGGGAGGAATGATGTAATTTAGGTGCATAAGGTCTGCCCACCAACAGAGGGTACTACCGTCGGAGGTCCTAGGGCCATAGGTATACTCGTGCTGAGCCCGGTATATACCCTGAATTTTACCCTTGTATCTTCACTTCTGGAAGCCATTAAAGACTGACCAGGTTACACCTGGTCACTGTCTCACAATATGGAGTTCATTGTATCATTTCATACCTCACACGAACAGTTCACGGCAGTGAATTATCACTTGGAAGCTTGTACCAGGAAACACTTCACAGCCTGTCTACAAACTTACAGTTAACTCAGGTCATAATAGATGGAGTCTGTTTGAACAGTGATGCTGATTTACTTACTTTCATAAAGTCAATGGTGAATAACTAAAAGCTGTCTTAGGCACCAGTGAAATCCAGTATTCTTCACATAACTGATAGAGCATCTGCACCTTAAAATCGCAGTGACAAACTGTCCATCTCATGGACAAATAGGTCTTGCTTCTGAGAATAAAGTCTGTAACCTTATTTTAGAAGTTAGTGTGTTGCTGTTTACTGTAGACTTCAATGGGATTTTCATCTGTGTGAAATATTTGATCTTAAGACTGACCATGAATTTAATCCAACATTTTATATATGCTGTAATCAATTGCACAGATATGAAGTGATCAATTGAGCCACATAATAGGATAGCCAGTGTTATGCCCACCTTGAGGCTGAGTGAGATGGTTAACTTGGGTAGCTATTTGCCAGAGCTCTAATCTCCGTTGTGGGCAAATTCTTAGAAACCATAATTCAAGAAAAATGTAGTAAGATATAGAAATGCAGCAAAATTGGCAGACGGGCAGCAGACACAATTTAATATGGATATGTGTGAGGTCATCTATTTTGGGAGAACAAACTAGAAATGATAGTGTAGACTTAATGCAAAGGTACTGAAGATAGAAAAAGAAAGACTTGGATTTAGATAGCGCCTTTCACGACCACCTGTCTCAAAGTGCTTTACAGCCAATGATGCACTTTTAGAGTGTAACGTAGGAATGTAGGGCGTGGTTGAACAGAGAAACTTAAGAGTTCAAATATGTAAATCACTGAAAATAAAAGATAATATCATAAAGGCCAGTAGAATTTTAGATTTTATAGATGGTGGAATAGAGTACAAGAGTAAAGAAGTAACAGTGAAATTATACAAGAGATTGGTTTGGCCAAAGTCAGAGCACTGTGTGCAGTTTTGGGCTCCCCATTATAGGAACAACATTAAAGCCATAGAGAGTGTGCAGTGTAGGTTCACCAGGATGATACCAGGGATGGTAAATTATACTTATGAGGAGAGACTTGAGACACTAGAACTATTTTGACTGGAGCAGAGAAGGTTAAGAGAAGTTTTAATTAAAGTTTTTTGAAATTATGAAGAAAGTTGGCAGAGTGAATTGGAAGTTATTTCCTCTGGTTGGGAAGTCCGTGATGAAGAATGTTCAATTTAAAAGGTTTGAGGAGAGAGATTAAGAAAGATTTCTTTACCCAGAGCGTCTTTGGAGCATGGAATGCTTTGTCACGGGGAATGGTTGAGACAGAAACAATTGCTTCTTATAAGGGAAAATTGAACACATTTTTGAAGCAGAGAAAGCTACAAGTCTATGAGGAGAAAGTAGGGCAATGGGATTAGTTTTGGATTGCTCTATCAAAGAGCTGACCCAAACATGATCGGCTGAATGTTTTGCTTCCCGAAGGAAGAGGCAAGTACACAAGCAACTTGTACTGATAATATAGATATACCTATGAAATTGAAAAGAATAACTTTCAGAACTATTCATGTGATATTTGTTAACAAGCCTACAATTTAATGCGTTTCTCAATTAAAATATATGTTATTTTATACAGCAATGGAATGGAAAGGATACAGCATTGATGGTAACTAGGGTGGTTAACCATAGGCGTTTTTCTGCCACTGTCAGTGTGGCAGATACATCACAGAAGACCACAAGCAAATACAGATGTGTGATTCGATCAGAAGGAGGCTCAGGAGTGTCCAACTATGCAGAACTAATTGTGAAAGGTGAGCCCTTACTAACCTGTTCTTACAACCACAAAATAGGTATTAAAAGAAAAGCAGTGGTATATGTTGTTATTGAAGGTCATATCGGCTGATAATTTGAAACATTCATATGGGCCCAAGTTTCCCCAGGAGTTGCTCCGTTTTTTTTTTGGAGCAACTAGATTTTTTTGGAGTAACTTAAAAATTGCAATTCTCCCCATTTAAGTTGCGCCAATGTGAGTGAGTAAGTTGGGTTTTTTTTCAATTCAGTTTTTTTTTCATAAGGGGGCGTTACCAGCCACTTACACCTGTTTTGGCCATTTAAGCAAGTTTAGCCAGCTAAAACTTACTCCAAACTAAGTTAGGCCAGAGTAAGTGGCCACTTTTGTACGTTCTGAAAAACTCTGCGGTGAATTAAGAGATCAGCGCAGGTGGCCTCCAAATGACAGTGTTATGATAGGAATGCTAGTTTTTTTTTAAATCCCAAGCAGCAAGACTGTATAAGGTGTAGGTACTATCAGCCTGATTAAACTGAGTATAATTTTAGTAAAGATAGCTAGATATTAAAGTACTGGAAAATCTCTCTCTCCCCCCGCCCCCACTGGAACAAAACTCTTCCCCTCTCCCACCCCATCAAATCAAAATTCTTCCTCTTCCAACCCCA
Organism: Pristiophorus japonicus; assembly: GCF_044704955.1. NCBI lineage: Eukaryota > Metazoa > Chordata > Chondrichthyes > Pristiophoridae > Pristiophorus > Pristiophorus japonicus. The sequence continues at coordinate 179,181,923 of NC_091988.1, read as the reverse complement.
CCTACCTGTCTCTTGTGGCCCTCAGCGTGGGAAGGCAGTGGCCGGCCTGTGCGGCAGGCCACTTGGCCCGGGATAGGGGCGGCAAGCGTCTGCCCCTCCCACACAGCTTGCATCACACACTCTCAGATTCTGGGGGCTAGGAGCTACTGCGCATGCGCGCAGTTTTCAGCGCCGGGACCTGGCTCCACCCCCGAATCCAGTTGCCACGCTACGCCACCATGGAGGAGAGGCTGGGGAGCGGCCAAACTCGGCCCGAAGATTTGAGGCGCCCTTGGAATTCTACAAAAGCGACGCACCTCTGGTGAGTGCGCCAGAAATCTGTACTTGCCAAATTTGGTTCAGCTAAATAGCTTTCATATTTGCACATATATTGCATTCATATTGTTGTCACTTGACAAGGTGCCACATTATAGCCAAATGATTAAGATGCAAAGATCAAAACCTTTTGCAGATAAAATTATCCAAAACTATTAGAGTACTTACAGAGCAGATATACATCCGCGACTATTAATAAGACCTGCCAGATCTAACTTTGTGTCAGATTATTACTCTTAAATTGTCAGAGTGTTGAGACAAACGCATTGCATGTTATGGTTATCTTGAAAAGTATGTCAGCCTATGTCTTCCATTATGTGTTACAATTGTTGGTGTTGCAGGATGCCAAATGCTTCTTGATTGCCCAACCTTAATTGTAGATCTTATATGGGACTTTATTTGCCAATTGGAGATGGTAGAAAATCTTTCAAAAGTAAGATAGATTTTTTTGTCATAAGAATACTGTTTAACCTACCAGTTTTTGAGAAGCAGTCTTTGCACCAAGAAAAATAAAGGGTATTGTTAGTATCTATTGTTAAATAGATGGCCTGGGTCATGAGTACACAAAGGCCACCTTGTAGATTTCCTGCAGTACTATAATAGCATGGAAAGGGAGAAACAACTAAATGCCTTGGGACATTTTACTATGTTAAAAGCGCTATATTAATGTAAGAAGTTTTTGCAAGCAGTTTCAATTCTATCATCATCAAAACAGCAATTCATAACTTTATAGTCTTTTGTTCCATCACCAATCTCCATTTACAACTAATTTTAGGGTGGATAATCAGCAGTATTTCACCCTTTGTTGTATTCATCTCTCACAATTACCTTTTGATCCAGTTGACGGTTGACAAATCCAATCTGGGTTGGTTCATTGAAGAACTATTTTTTTAATTGAGAAAACAAGATGAAGGGGCAAGTTCTAAGCGTGCAATCAATTCACAGATTCTGGAAATAATTTGTTCTGCTGTAGTTCATTTTTAACTAGGGGTCATAGAGAAAAGGGAAAACCAGGAATGTACAGCTTTAAAGCTCATCTACTACCCACCAGATACATCCCTTGACCACTTTTGCAGATGACTTACTTGGGGGGGATTCTCCTTTTCAGGGTAGAGTCCAGGCAGGGCAGGACATCCATCCATACCTCCATATCCATCCAAATCCTTCAGCAGGCAACCATTTTGGGCAAAATGGAGAGGAGAAGGACCCTACTGTTGTCTCAATCTTGGCTCAGTGGGTAGCACTATTGTCTCTGAGTCAGAAGATAAGGATCCCTATTCTGCAGTAGGAATAATGGTGAGGCTGTCAGCGCTCACCGTTATTTAGGAATAAATCGGACAGCAACTTCCGCTGTCTGCACATGCGCAGTTAAATGCGGAAATCAGGAATTTGCTGTCCGATTTGCCCTGTTCCTCCACAAACTTTACTGTACCAGTACCTTGCCAAGAGACTCAGCATTGAAACATTTGAAGGGTGTGAAGTTGTGGTACTTACACACTAGATACCCACTAAACATAAACACGCCAGAAAAAGTTAGGAATTGTCCAATGAAGTCTAAGTGAGTTTTTTAACAGTGTGATAAGTCTCAATTGCTACCAAACCACCTCTCTGGCACTGAAAATTATTTACTTTTACAAGTGTGGCGTCTCATTCCTTCAGATTTTAAATATTGCTGTCGATTGTAAAATAAATTAAATTAAAATAATTGTAAAAAAAATTCTCTCTCTTATCTCTCTCTCTCTCTCTCTCTTAATCTCTCTCTTTATGTCTCTTTCTGTACATTATTTGACATTGAATTAAATATTCTAATTTATACTTCCTGGTTTAGATTCTGCATGTCCCAGTGAGGATTCTTCAATCTGATTGGTTGCTGTTGCTTGCCCTGTTCTCACAGGTCCCAGATCCCTTGTAGAGGGCGGCCGCTGTATTAGATTCCCAATAACTATGAGTTGTTGCTCAATAGCCCACAGAAATTCTATGGGCAGTTGAACATCGAGCAACGTACATTCGCTGCTGGCCGCAAAATCCGGGCTAGTGGCTTCAAGTCCCACTCCAGAGACTTGAGCACATAACCTAGGCTGACAATTCAGGGCAATACAGAAAGAGTTTTGCACTGTCAGAGATGCCCTCTTTTGGATGAGAGGTTAAACTGAGGCCTCGTCTACCTTATTAGGTGGATGTAAAAGATCCCATGGCACTATTTGAAGAATAACAGGAGAGTTATCCTGGTGTCAGGGCCAATATTTAACCCTAAAGCTGCATCACTAAAAAAATCAGATTATCTGGTCATTTAAGCTCATTGCTGTTTGTGGGACCTTGCTGTGTGCAATTGGCTGCTGTGTTTTCCTACATTACGACAGTCACTGCACTTCAAAAATACGTTATTTGCTGTAAAATGCTTTGGTACGCCCTGCGATTGTGAAAAGCGCAATATAAATATAAGAACTTTCTTCGTTCTTTCCAGTCCTCATCTGCAAGAACTTGGGACCAGCACTACCACTTCTCATGACTTACCACCACGATCCCCCTGGTGGCCCCTGGAAGCAGCAGCAAGTGACATATGTGGGACTGAAATCTGCCAGGAACACTGGCCTTGCCCGCCACTGCCAATTGTACGTGATAGATGGGGTAGGAGCAGCTGTCAGTGGTCCTTGTGGGTTGGGGAAGAGGGAAATCCCGATTGCGACAGTGGCACAGCCAATATTTCCAACATTCTCTGCCGTAATCCAGAGCGGGAATGCGCAGGAGAATTTCATTCCACTAAATCCAAATTTTGGCAAACCACTACATTCTAGCATCCATTGTGATGCATTGCTTCAGCACATAAGAAAATACAGAGCAAGAAAAGTCCACTTAGTTCTTGAAGCCCTCTCCGACCAGAGTTCACATATCATTATTCTAACATGGACTGCCCTCCCACACCGCCTATATTGAATCTTTCCCAACTACCATGAAAAAAAGTTCAAGCAGTATTATTAAATATCTCCACAATCCTCAATCCTACTTCGGAGCAGGTATCAATCCAACTCTTTTTAAAGGTGCCAATTAATCCCAAATCAAGTATCTTCTTTGGAAGTTTGTTCCACTCTCTTGTGGGGAGAAGGAAGAGCTCGTATCATCTCGTACCTTGTTGGAGATGTGAATGTTGTACTTGTGTCCTGTAGTTTAATGCTTCTGCGACTGTTGGAATGTTGTCATTCATTCTGTGGTCAGTTCAAGCAAACAGTCTCAACCTCATTTCAAACAACTTCTGAGCAATTGTATTTGATTTCCACCACACTAATATACCATAATCATTGTTAAACATTTATATAAAATAAGATGGATTACAGTAGGATTGAACACACATATAAAATGGAAATCTGGGCGAATTCAATTGGGATGCACTAAAAGTGAAGTTTACTTTCAGATTCAGAAGATCAGATTGTTCAACATTTTTTAGAACTGTAAAAATGTATTTTTCTTGCTGATATAATCAAGAATCAAATCAGATAATCAATGATAGGTTGAATTTCAAGGTGTGGACCATTTTGTGACTTGTGCAACAGTGCATTGCATAGCATTTGAGACCTGTTGTAGTGGTCTTTGCAATTGCAAGAAATTTGTAGATACTTCTCTCCACAAAAAAGAAATATTGGGTATCAATTCAGTTTAAGTATAAATTTTAAGGTTTTGGAAAAGAAATCGAATAAATGTTTCAACCATGTTTTACTGTGTTTATTCTCAAAAATCTAATGTGTCACCTACACAAGCTGCTTATAACTACAGGTAATAGTTTATCTGACCACCTTTAGTTTTTCACATGCCAGCTGAGAGAGTGAACAAGTTACCTTCTATGCAGTGGAGGAGGATTTCCTGGAGTGTATTAGGGATGGTTTTTTAGACCAATATGTCAAGGAACCAACTAGAGGGCTGGCCATCCTAGACTAGGTGATGTAATGAGAAAGGACTAATTAGCAGTCTTGTTGTGCGAGGCACCTTGGGGAAGAGTGACCATAATATGGTAGAATTCTTTATTAAAACAGTTATTTCAGAGACTAAGGTCCTGAACTTAAGGAAAGGTAACTTCAATGGTATGCGACGTGAACTGGATGGAATAGACTGGCGAATGATATTAAAGGGTTGACGGTGGATAGGCAATGGTATACATTTAAAGATTACATGGATGAACTTCAGCAATTGTACATCCCTGTCTGGCGTAAAAATAAAACAGGGAAGGTGGCTCAACCATGGCTAACAAGGGAAATTAAGGATAGTGTTAAATCCAAGGAAGAGACATATAAATTATCCAGAATAAGCAGCAAACCTGAGGACTGGGAGAATTTTATAATACAGCAGAGGAGGACAAAGGATTTAATTAGGAGGGGGAAAATAGAGTATGAGAGGAAGATTGCTAGGAACATAAAAACTGACTACAAAAGCTTCGATAGATATGTGAAGAGAAAAAGTTTAGTGAAAACAAACGTAGGTCCCTTGCAGTCAGATTCAGGTGAATTTATAATGGGGCACAAAGAAATGGCGGACCAGTTAAACAAATACTATCATTCTGTCTTCACGAAGGAAGACACAAATAACCTTCCGGAAATACGAGGGGACCGAGGGTCTAGTGAGAAGGAGGAACTGAAGGAAAACCTTATTAGGCGGGAAATTGTGTAAGGGAAATTGATGGGATTGAAGGCCGATAAATCCCCGGGGCCTTTTAGTCTGCATCCCAGAGTACTTAAGGAAGTGGCCCTAGAAATAGTGAATGCATTGGATCAGGTCCTATGGACTGGAGGGTAGCTAATGTAACACCACTTTTTAAGAAAGGAGGGAGAGAGAAAACAGGTAATTATAGACCGGTTAGCCTGACATCAGTCGTGGGGAAAATGTTGGAATCAATTATTAAAGATGAAATAGCAGCATATTGGGAAAGCAGTGACAGGATTGGTTCCAGTCAGCATGGATTTATGAAAGGGAAATCCTGTTTGACAAATCTTTTAGAATTTTTTGAGGATGTAACTAGTGGAGTGGACAAGGGAGAACCAGTGGATATGATGTATTTGGAGTTTCAAAAGGCTTTTGACAAGGTCCCACACAGGAGATTGGTGTGCAAAAACAAAGCACATGATATTGGGGATAATGTACTGACGTGGATAGAGAACTGGTTGGCAGACAGGAAGCAGAGGGTCGCGATAAACGGGTCCTTTTCAGAATGGCAGGCAGTGACTAGTGGAGTGCCGCAGGGCTCAGTGCTGGGACCCCAGCTCTTTACAATATACATTAATGATTTAGATGAATGAATTGAGTGTAATATCTCCAAGTTTGCAGATGACACTAAGCTGGGTGGCGGTGTGAGCTGTGAGGAGGATGCTAAGAGGCTGCAGGATTACTTGGACAGGTTATGTGAGTGGGAAAACGCATGGCAGATGTAGTATAATGTGAATAAATGTGAGGTTATCCACTTTGGTGGCAAAAACACGAAGGCAGAATATTATCTGAATGGCGGAAGATTAGGAAAAGGGGAGGTGCAACGAGACCTGGGTGTCATGGTACATCAGTCATTGAAAGTTTGCATGCAGGTACAGCAGGCGGTGAAGAAGGCAAATGGTATGTTGGCCTTCATAGCTAGGGGATTTGAGTATAGGAGCAGGGAAGTCTTATTGCAGTTGTACATGGCCTTGATGAGGCCTCACCTGGAATATTGTGTTCAGTTTTGATCTCCTAATCTGAGGAAGGATGTTATTGTTATTGAGGGAGTGCAGCAAAGGTTGACCAGACTGATTCTCAGGATGGCAGGACTGACATATGAGGAGAGATTGGATCGACTGGGCCTGTATTCACTGGAGTTTAGACGAATGCGAGGGGATCTCATAGAAACATATAAAATTCTGATGGGACTGGACAGGTTAGATGCAGGAAGAATGTTCCCGATGTTGGGGAAGTCCAGAACCAGGGGACATAGAGTAAGGATAAGGGGTAAACCACTTAGGACTGAGATGAGGAGAAACTTCTTCACTCAGAGAGTTGTTAAGCTGTGGCATTCCCACCGTTGAGATTTGTTGATGCCAGTTCATTGGATATATTCGAGAAAGTTAGATATGGCCCTTATGACTAAAGGTATCATGGGGTATAGAGAGAAAGCAGGAAAGGGGTACTGAGGTGAACGATCAGCCATGATCTTATTGAATGGTGGTACAGGCTCGAAGGGCCGAATGGCCTACTCCTGCACCTATTTGCTATGTTTCTTTGTTTCTCTATTTCTATCAAGAATACCTCGATGCTGAGCAGCAACCAATTATAAGATCCAGGAGAAAGGCTTTGGTTTGTCCCTTCAGTGGTAATTTTTCCTAATTTCTAATTGTTTACCACCATTTATTTCTGTTTAGCTACAATACCTCTGTTGCCAGCATTTAAACACCCTTGTTTCCAATTAAGTTACTGGATGCTCTGTCCCTTGACAAGCTCTCGTCTCTACTAAGCGGACAGGTGTGGTAATTTAGCACACAATTAGGAGGAAGTCAGTGAGCTTGCCCTAACATATTCTTTTCAAACAAGCTAAATTTGGTACAAATTGGCCTCAATAAAGCCTAATTAGTCTGTATCCAGTATCCAGGCACAGTATATGAATAAAAATATAGTACAGTAAACTTGTCGGTGTGAAAAGTGGCAGTCAGATATGCAATGAGACATTGGACATAGACTGGGGAAATGCTGCTACTTGTCGTTAGAAATTTCACAGTCCAAACAAGACAAAAATAGTGCATCTGAGCCTACTTTTTCCAGCACCTCAGAAGAGCACTGTCATTTTGATTTTCTGCAATTTTCAACATATATTTCTTAGCTCTGTGCATTTGGGATAGAAAAATGTAAAATACTCATTTGCATTGGATTATAATTGCGGATTGATGACAACTATAAATTTAGTTGCGAGAAAAAAAACATAAGACTGTACTATTTAGACTTGCCAAGCAATCCTTGGTACTATTACAGTGCAGAGATAGACAATATATACTTTATGAATTGCATTTATCCCATCAGTTAGAACTGACCTATTAAGCTGTTTACAAAGCCTACTCCACCTGTTCCATGGTTAAGATCTATTAGGCAAAGCTAACGGCCTACAAACTCGGCAGTGCAGCATCAACTTTTTGCACCCTAACTTGTCTAATAAGCCCCAAATATTGTGGGCTGAAAGCGCGCACACATTTCAGTTTCACAAAATGGTGAAGGAAAAGAAAATAAGCATCCAGGGCCCACACCTGGTGTAGGACACTTTGGGGGGAAATTCTGTTGCACCCTGTTTGGGGGCGGCAACACTTGCGAGGCGCGAGACTTTGCGCCAGGTGCAGAACTCTCGCCTCTCGCGAGAAATTGGGGTTACCACCTCCGAAAGGAAGTGAAGCACAAAAGAACGCATTCCACTTCCTTTCTCGGGCGGTAGTGGAGCAGACGCGTCGGGAGCGGGGCACAGCGCTACACACTATGCCATGTAGCGCTGCCGCGTAGGAGGGTTTTTCCCTTAACTAAAGGGAAGGGCCCGAGCTGCAAACTCTGCAGTAATGAAAGGGTCTTACCTGGATCACCAGGGAGTAGGGGTGCCATGCCAACAGCCTGGCACTCAAGCAGAGTGCCGGGATGACCGATCATGGCATGAACCCCGCTTTCAAAGCGCTAATGGGACGCAGGACAAAATCTGCATAATTTCCCACACCTCCCCTTTAACTTGCATCCGTGAGCAGCCGGCAACCCGCTTCATATTTCCTGAAGCTCTCGCTGTCATCGCCCGGCGCAGCTTCAGGGGGCGATACCCAATTTAAGGTTCGGGCGCTAACAGAGCACTGCACACGGTAATGACGTCATCATCGCCGGTGCAGCGGAGCAGGGCGCTACGGGTTACCACTGACTCTAAACTCCTGCTGAATTTAGCTGGAGTTGTTTGTAGCGCCGCACCCGGAAGAAAGGTCGTTTGTGCCCCATTAACGCCAACAGAAGGCGCAAATGACCAGGATTTCTAGGCCTTTTCACGTGCAAGTAATATCCTTTGCATATGCCTAACGCCGAGGCCCCCATTCCAACATTGGCTGCATGGAGGCAGCTGGTACCAGCACCAGTTGCTCTCAGTAAAATCGGCCCTTGGGACCCCCTGCTAACAATAAAGTAGGTTTTTCACCTATACTACCTTGAATGGGGAGTCAGGAGGAGTAGCAGTTTTTCTTCTGACCCCAAATTTAAAGAACGCGAGCCGCCACTCCCCTGATCCGGCTTCTGATCGTTCCTCCCCCCCCATGACCTCTGACCTGTTGACTCTCAGCTTCACTTACCAGAGGAACGCTGTGATGCTAGCCCAATCTTGGTTTCCCCATTGCCAGTTGGCTGTAGGCCCCACGCAGCCCTGTTGAAATGAGGCCCAGTAAGTTCAAATATCGGGGTACCTCAGGCCTCCCACTGAGGTGCAGAGAATGTACCCTGTCTGCTCCCTTGGGTGGATGTTAAAGATGTCACAGCACTATTCAAAGAAGAGCACGGAGGTGCCTTGGCCAGAATTTATCCTTCAACCAATACTACTAAAACAGATTGTTCATTTATCTCATTGCTGTTAGTGGGACATTGCTAGGTGCAAATTAGCTGCTGCCATTTCCTCACATTACTACAATGACTACATTTCTAATGTAATTAATTTGCTGTGATGCATTTTAGAATGTCCTGAGGTTATATATGAATGGAAGTTCTTTCATTCCTTCCTCATTTGTACCCTGAATTAACAGCTGCTACTTTATTGATTAAACCATAGAGGATATCCTCAGTTTTAATTGGTCCAATAAAACTGATTTAATTTACATTTTACATTTTCCTATTGCACTTGAATTACTTACTGTAATCAAGCAAAGAGAAAAGAAAGACTTGGATTTATATAGCGCCTTTCACGATCGCGTAGACTTTATAGCCAATGAAATAATTTTTGCAGTATAGTCACTGTTGTAATGTAGGAAACGCGGCTGCCAATTTACACAGCAAGCCTCCACAAACAACAATGTGATAATGACCAAATAATCTGTTTTTTCAGTGCTGTCGATTGAGGGATAAATATTGGCTAGGATGTCGGGGATAACCAGGGAGAAAATTGAAACTGAATGTGCATATAGTTTTTATAAATGGAATTGTTTGCAGATGTAATCTTACTTTGCTGAATATCAGCATGTGTAATGGTTGAGGAACAGTGGCAGAAAGTTTGACAACCTTCTTCAATCTAGAGTCGTTTCGAAAATGCTTCAGAACTAAGATATGCGTATCTTCAGACTATATTAATATATCTCTCAGATCTCCTGCTTCTCATCTGAGAGCCATCACTGCTAAGCCTTAAACTTTAATGGCATATTGTCATTTTATTTATTATGTCCTATTATATTGCATTGAATGATCTAAAGATGAGACAAAACTCATGTGTTGAGCAGGAACTTGCTCCCTTGTGGTGCAATTAGTCATTTTATGTCATTACGTTTTACTGGATGATCATGCTGTCATGAAGAGTGACTCAACACGTTGCTTAGTGATGTCAAATGGCCTGAAGAAAAAAAGATCACAGTATAAATTTTGGATGATGAAGCTCCTTCAATATGTTATAACTTATCTTCCAGAATACCAATTTTAGAAACTACCCATTCTTTAATCAGTCCAGTGTCCTAGTCTCCACCACACATCCTAGCATTTTGTTCCAGCTGTTGATTACCCTTTATGTAAAGGAATAATTCCTGACCATTGTCCTAAATTTTCCCTTCATAACCCTGAACATGGCCTCTCTTGTCCTATTGCTCTGAAAGTATTGTTTAAAGTTTATTACTTGTATCCCATTAAGTATCTTATATATCTCTGTAAGGTCACCTCTGAGGTACCTCTTTGAGCTTGAAGAGGGCTAGCTTATCGAGCCATTCTGCAGAGCTCTTCCCCCTGACATCCAGGTTAACGTCTTCACATACCTCCACAATACGTCTGAGCTTTGGATGATCTTGTTATGTCATGATGAGCAGAACTGTGGACAGTATGCCACTGTGGCCTAATCAGGGGATTGTACAATACCAGCACGGCTTCTGGGAATTTGAACTCAACTGATTTGGCAATGCAACTTCGCATCCTATTCTGTTTTTCAACAAACATCTTTCAACTTTCCCCATTGGCAAGCTCGTTCCCATTTAACTTGGTGTATTCTGCAAATTTAACTACTTTGCAATTAGACTGAAATTCCAAGGCACTTATGTGTACCTGTACCAGAAAGAGGAGGGGCAACAGCACAGATCCTAAGGGCACCCTGGCTGTGACTAAACTACTCTTACAACTATTCACTGATTCCTTCCATTTATTTTATTCTTAATCCATGTCTATGTTTTACTCCTGAAACTTTGTGACCTCAGTTTGTAAAGGAGCATCTCATGCAGCATTTTATGGACGATGATTTCAAAGTCAAGGTGCACAACTTCATATGGCTTACATCCTCCTCCCTGCCCTGGCAATTTGAGAGTCTTCGTCTCAAAAAGACTATGGGCTGGGTTTTCCCGGGTCCCACCTGCACGGTGCAGAGAGACCTAGGAGATGGTGGGAAACCAGTATGCTGTGGATTTATAACTGAATGATGGTGGGAGACACGTCCTTCATGTTGCACACACACGGTGGAATACTCCACCTTTCAGTCAGCTTGATTGATAGGCTGGCATCCAGTCGTGCGGGGTTCGCAGACCAGGAGGCCACTGGACAAGGAAAGTGCTGGGCCCAGGATGTTTGGGGGGGGGGGGGATCCAATCCCAAGGGGTTGGGGGTGGGGACCCGACCCCCGACCCCAGGGCCGAGTCACGATCCTGGGGGTTGCATAATCCAGGCCCCAGAGGGGGTCCGATCCTGGGACGTTCCGATCCCCAATGCCTGACCCTGGGGGATGCAGGCTGATGGTGGTCCAGGAGGAAGCATTCCTGCTCCCCCTGGATTGTTCCATGAGGCTGAGGCTGCCTCGTTGCAGCTCCCAGGAATCCTGAGCCCCAGGATTGCCGACCGCCTGCAGTAAAACGGGCAAAGCAGATTAAAGTAGAGGCTCCAGGCCTCATCATAATGTCAATTGCCAACCCGCCTCTTGGCAGCGGGTTGGCTGCCCGCCCCACTGTCCCTCCTGTGTGAAAGATGAAAGTGGGCAGATTGAGGTTGGGTTTTACATTTGCATAACTTTCACTCCCCCCATCTGCCCCCCGCCTCTCCCCACCCCCACACCTCCAACCCACCCATTCCTACCTCTGAAAATTTCAACCCATGAGATTGGTCAGGCAAGATCGATCAATTCTAAAACTGTGTGTTACTTGTGATGGTGAGATGAAGTGTCATAGCTAGATTTTTTTAAAACTGTAAATGTAAAATAAAAGCAGAAACTGCTGGAATACACAGCACGCTTATAAGCATCCCTATAGAAAATAATATTTAGGGTATTGTTATATATGTACACTTGTATTTACTCTGTACAGCCAGCAAAGGCCTCTTCGCCTGGAGTCCCAAGGGATCCCATAATCCCTTGGGAGCACAGGTATTTAAGGAGGCTTCACAGGTTGGAGAGGCACTCTGGAGACCTGCAATAAAAGATTACGGTAACACTTTACTTTGAGCTCACAGTGTTCAGTCTGACTCTTTCTCCATACACAACAACTGCGACGAGATACAGATAGCGGACCCAAAGATGCAGAGAACAGTGGGCATCCTGGAGAAATTTTCGGAGGGAGATGATTGGGAAACTTTTGTGGAGTGGCTCGACCAATACTTCGTAGCCAATGAGTTAAATGGGGAAGAGAGTGCTGCCAAACGAAGGGCGATCCTCCTCACAGTCTCTGGGGCACCAACGTATGGCCTCATAAAGAATCTGCTCACTCCAGCGAAACCCACGGAGAAATCATATGATGACTTGTGCACAGTGGTCCGAGAGCATTTGAACCCGAAGGAAAGCGTTCTGATGGCGAGGTATCGATTCTACACCTACAAAAGGTCTGAAGGCCAGGAAGTGGCGAGTTATGTCGCCGAGCCAAGATGCCTTGCAGGACATTGCGAATTTGAAGGACATTTGGAGCACATGCTCAGATATTTTTTCGTACTTGGCATTAGCCATGAAACTATACTTTGCAAACTTTTGACTATAGAGACCCCAACCTTGAGTAAGGCCATAGCGATAGCCCAGGCGTTCATTGCCACCTGTGACAATACGAAGCAAATTTCTCAGCACACAAGTGCTGCTACAAGTACTGCGAACAAAGTGATGTTGTTTTCAAATCGGAACGTACAGGGCAGATCACACATACCTGCAGCTGCACGTCTGCAGATGACTCAGAGTCCACCATCAAGGGTGATGAATGCAAGGCCATTAACACCTTGTTGGCGCTGCAGGGATGATCATCATTTCCATTCATGCTGATTCAAAGAGTACATTTGCAAGGGCTGTGGAACAATGGGACACCTCCAATGAGTGTGCAGGCGAGCTGCAAAGCCTGTTAAAACTGCAAACCACAATGTTGCAGAGAAGGACAGATCCACGGAGGATCACTACGAACCAGAGCCTCAGATAGAGGAGGCAGAGGTACATGGGGTGCACACATTCACCACGAATTGTCCCCCGATAATGCTGAATGTTAAACTAAATGGACTCCCAGTGTCAATGGAGTTGGACATGGGTGCGAGCCAGTCCATCATGGGCAAAAAGACTTTCGAAAGGTTGTGGTGCAACAAGGCCTCAAGGCGAGGCTTAACTCCAGTTCGCACGAAACTAAGAACTTTCACAAAAGAACTGATTCCTGTAATCGGCAGTGCTACCGTAAAGGTCTCCTACAATGGAGCGGTGCACAAGCTACCACTCTGGATGGTACCGGGCGATGGTCCCACGCTGCTCGGCAGGAGCTGACTGAGAAAGATACGCTGGAACTGGGATGACGTCCGAATGCTATCGCCTGCTAACGACACTTCGTGTGCGCAGGCCTTAAACAAATTTCCTTCGCTGTTCGAAGCAAGCATTGGGAAATTCCAAGGAGCAAAAGTGCAGATCCACGTAATTCCGGGGGCGCGACCCATCCATCACAAGGCTAGAGTAGTGCCGTACATGATGAGAGAAAGCGTAGAGATTGAGCTAGACCGGCTGCAAAGAGAGGGCATCATTTCACCGATCGAGTTCAGCGAGCTGTGAGCAAGATGTCGTCCTGGAAGACCACGGTGTGCGGGACCAACTTCAGTAAACTTTCCATGTTTCTCTGGAATATCGCCGCCGTTGAGTGGATTCTAAACGGGCATCTGTTATAAACAAAAAAACCTTTGTGCGTGTTGATGCAGGTGAGGGCCTTTGATGATTTCTCCAGTTCCTGTGTCATGTAGGCTGAAGTCAGACCCAGCTTTATGAACGTCTTTCCTCCCACCAGCGTTGCAAAGAGGTCGTCAGCCTTTGGTAGTGGGCTAGTCCTATTGTCTCAGTCCTCAAGGGAGATGGCACCGTCAGAATCTGTGGCGATTACAAAGTAATCGTTTCTCCCTGCAGGACCAATACCCACTACCAAAGGGAGTAAAGGGATAAATACCAACGCAACGGCCCACATCCAGAGATGGGCACTCACGTTGTCCGCATACAACTATGCCATCCGCCACGTGCCAGGCACAGAAAACTGCGTCGAGGCTCTCAGTAGGCTGCCATTGCCCACCACGGGGGTGGAAATGGCGCAGCCCGCAGATCTAGCCATGGTTATGGAAGCATTTGAGAGTGAGCAATCATCTGTCACTGCCCGGCAGATCAAAACCTAGACAAGCCAGGACCCCTTATTATCTCTAGTCAAAAGCTGTGTGCTTCACGGGAGCTAGTCCAGTGTCCCTGTGGAAATGCAGGAAGAGATAAAGCCGTTCCAGCGGCGCAAAGATGAAATGTCTATACAGGCAGACTGCCTTCTGTGAGGTAATCGAGTAGTGGTCCCCAAGAAGGGCAGAGACACCTTCATCAATGACCTCCACAGTACCCACCCAGGCATCGTAATGATGAAAGTGATAGCCAGATGCCACGTATGGTGGCCCGGAATCGATACGGACTTAGAGTCCTGCATTCACAGATGTAATACATGCTCACAGTTAAGCGCGACTAAGTTTATGGTCTTGGCACTTCAAACCGTGGTCTAGGGTACACGTCGACTATGCAGGCCCATTCTTGGGTGAAATGTTCCTTGTGGTTGTAGATGCGTACTCCAAGTAGATTGAATGTGAGATAATGTCGGCTAGTACGTCCACTGCCAGTACTGAAAGCCTGCGGGCCATGTTTGCCACTCACGGCTTACCCGATATCCTGGTGAGCGATAACGGGCCATGTTTTACCAGTGCTGAGTTCAAAGAATTCATGACCCGTAACGGGATCAAACATGTCACATCTGCCCCGTTTAAACCAGCGTCCAATGGTCAGGCAGAAAGAGCAGTGCAAACCATCAAGCAAGGCTTGAAGAGGGTAACTGAAGGCTCATTGTAGACTCGCCTATCCCGATTCCTGCTTAGCTACCGCACGAGACCCCACTCACCCACTGGGATCCCACCTGCTGAACTGCTCATGAAAAGAGCATTTAAGACAAGGCTCTCGTTAATTCACCCTGATCTACATGAACAGGTAGAGAGCAGGCGGCTTCAATAAAGTGCTTATCATGATAGCACAAATGTGTCATGCGAGATTGAAATCAATGATCCTGTATTTGTATTAAATTATGGACAAGGTCTGAAGTAGCTTCCCGGCACTGTCATGGCCAAATAGCGGAGCAGGGTGTTTCGGGTCAAACTTTCAAATGGACTCATTCACCGGAAACATTTGGTCTAAATCAAACTTAGATTCACGGACTATCCTAGCAACCCACCTTGGATTCTACCTTTTTTGATCCCCCAACATACACACCAGTGGCAACCGGCACCACGGTTGACCACGAAGCAGAACCCATCATCCACAGCAGCTCAGCAGGGCCCAACACACCAGGCAGCCCAGCAAGACCAGTGCACAGCAGCCTAGCGAGGGCCCAAGAAATTATTCAACAACATCAGCTTTCACACCGAGACGATCAACCAGGGCAAGAAGGGCCCCAGATTGACTCACATTGTAAATAGTTACACTATTGACTTTGGGGGGGGGGAGAGTGTTGTTATATATGTGGACTTGCATTTACTCTGTACAGCCACCAGAAGGCTCTTCACCGGAGTCCCAAGAGATCCCATAATCCCTAGGGAGCACAGGTATTTAAGGAGGCTTCACAGGTTGGAGAGGCACTCTGGAGATCTGCAATAAAAGACTACGGTCACACTTTACTTTGAGCTCACAGTGTTCAATCTGACTCTTTCTCCATACACAACAGGTATAGAGCCTTTGTCCAAATTCATTGCATGATCAATGTAATGGCAATGCAGAATACCTAAAAGGCACCTGAAGAATGCTCCATGCAGAAGAAATATTTAGAAGAAAAACATAAATGTGAACAATGCATTATAGAAAAGTGACTGATTTCACCGTTGACCATTTGGATTGAGTCCAATCCCGATAAAACAAGGCAAAATAATAGTTGAGGTATAGTTTTCTTTTCCAAACGATATAGTGCATTAATAAATATTGCTTTGTGTCATAGCAAGCAAGCATCTTTTTTGTGCTATGAAAATACCTAAATTACAGCTAAATGATTTCCTGCATATCTATTGAAAGCATTACTTAGTTACGCGAGTACTTGAATAATCCTATTGATTGCTCTGAGCCATAAAGAAGAGGATTATTAGGTTAACACTAAATCTATGATATTATGTTTCACTGTTTTTATTACAATGCCTGTAGAGGTGATTAAAGATCAGAGATTATTTGGATATTTAAGCTTCGCTATGAAGGGATTGCACTACATTCTGTACCAATTAGTTATAAGTTTTCATTTAAATCAACTTGGAAAATCAAATACCGAAAAACCTTTAAGCCTTTAGTAGCAATTGAATGGGAGCAAAATGCCTATGTTGAGTTTTGTAAATGTCCTGTCATGTTAAAATTTGTATTTCAATATTGCTGAATTCCAAAGTGCGTTTAATGAATCAGTAACCAAATAAAGTCAGCCTCTGTTTAAATTGATTGAATTGCAAAATGAAAAAGAGCTGTAGCAGAAATAGATGAGTCAAAACACAAAAGTGGATTTAATCAAGAAGTAATTTACTTTTTTCTGTGTACCACAATGAGATAGTGACAGAGGTACCCAGGGACTGATGTAAATGAATTAGTTAAAAGCATTTTACTTTGGGACAAGCTGTAATCCGCACTGGTAGTGACATTGTGATTCCTCAAGATATCGACACTGGCAAAAATACAAATGCATGCCCAGTTTAAAAAAAAATCACCACACAACCTTTTGTACTTATCTTGTGTATAAATAACCCCAGTTTGTACCACTCATTCATTATCATACACAAATACTATTTTGCATCTGACTCATGCCATACCTGACCTGGAAATGTGACATGGCATTAAAAGTGTGTGAAAATAGCCTTTATATTTCTCACTTTAAAGAACAATTTTTGCACCAAACAGAATGTATTCAAGAACATACAAGAACAAAAAGCCAGACAACACACTGAAGGTCCAATGGCACTGTCTGGCAAGATTTGGCCTCACTTTCAATCTCAGCTGTAAGACTCTAAACACAAAAACATCTTTAGGGGCTTTAAAGAAGATTCAGTTTTCCCCTCCAGACCCATTCATGATAATAGTTGCCAAAACAACAGACTGTTGTGCACAGACAAATGGCTTCCCATCTGAAACAGGCGGGTGCTCAGGCTGCCCATCCCAGCACCCTATCCAAGATGTCAGCAGCTGAGGTGCCAGTGTAAGCGGGGCGGTAAGTGACCCAATGCTATTTTCAAGCTTCATCCACCCCATTTATGGGGAGCCTAAAATGAGCCCCAGTGACCTGATCTCAGCCATCCAGACAGCTTGGAAACATGTTCTATTCCGAGCACTTATAGTCCTCATTATGGTGAGCACACAATATGTTTGACTTGCTCTTTTTGCACGATAAATCTATTAATACATCTGTCAAGGTTATACACTAAAAGCCAGAAACTGTCATGAGAATTAAGATATCATTGCATTTATAGCCTCAACTATTTTCCTATGTTAAGAGACATGAAGGAAACATAATTATCCATTTTAGATATTATTTAATGCCAAGTATACTGCTTTATTTTTTGTTTCCATTTTTATTATAAATACTCAGAGTCTTTAAGCCAGAGATTTTTGAGCAGGAGTTGGGAGGAACCCTGCCAAATCTTGAACTGAATGAATAAATATTCAGTGAAAAAGCATGACTTTCCTCAACAAACGTACCTTCACAGTGGTGATGGACAACAAGATATCACAAGGGTAGCGACAGGGCAATTAGTAGCTATTGGATACAGACATACGTCAGCACACTGTCAAGTGAGGAGCAATTTTATTTTGGTGTGAAAGTGATTTATGATCTGTCTAGTCAGACTTAAAATTGATTTGATTTTTAAATTGCACAGTGACCCCAGCAATCTCATCATTAAGCACATGCACATGTATAAGGCTACAGCAGGTTCATTAATAAATTCACAAACATAAAGCATCAAATGTCTCTCTGACATGTCTGGGCCAGCAACATGAGCTTTCTATGGATTTTTCACAACTCTAAGCAGCAAGTTCACATAAATTGTTATACACTTGAGGATTATTTTATTTGTTTTTATAATTAAAATGGAACAAAGCCAAACCTGCAGACTGGAAGTTTGAAGATCTCATTTCACATCAAGTTTAAAAAAATGTTAATTGCTGCATATTAATTTTTAAACATCAACTTCGACTTATATCAACACTTATAAAGTGACTTACACAGCACCGTATACAACAACAAGGACTTGCATAACAACTTGTACAATGCCTGATATATAGCCAGTTAGACAGCACTTTGTAAAATTTACATAACTCATGCAGTGCATATTACAGTGACTTTCATTATGACTTGTACAGCACCAGATATAGTGACTATGACAGGAACTTAGACAATGCTTTGCTCAGTGAGTTATATAGTGACTCATACAATATAGTGATTATACAGTGCCTTATTTAAGAACATAGGAACAGGAGTTAGCCATTCAGCCCCTCGAGCCTGATCCATCATTCTATGAGATCGTGGCTGATCTAACTCCATCCACTTGCCTTGGTTCCATATCCCTTGTCTATCAAAAATCTGTCGATCTCAGATTTAAAATTATTAATTGAGCAAGCATCTACTGCTTTTTGAGAGATAGTTTCACACTTCTACCACTCTTTGCATGAAAAAATGTTTCCTAACTTCTCTGCTGAATGGCCTGGCTATGATTTTTTTTTGTCCTAAACTCCCCCAGCAGTGAAAAAAAGTTTCTCTCTATCTACCTTGTCAATTCCTTTCAAAACTCTAAACACCTCAATCAAATCACCCATTAGCCTTCTATATTCTAGGGAATACAAGCCCAGTTTATGTAATCTCTCCTCATAACCTAACCCTTGGAGCCATGGTAACATTCTGGTAAATCTGCGTGGCGCTACTTCCAAGGGCTTTCCAAGGTGCAATGCCCAGAACTCTACAGAGGATTCCAGATGCGGCCGAACCCGGGCTTTGTATAGCTGCAGCAAAGTGTCCTCCCCTTTATATTTTAGCGCTCTAGTTATAAAGGCTAACAATCCATTTGCCTTTTTGATTTTCTTTGTACCCGATCACTATATTTTAGTGATCTGTGTACATGGACCCCGACATCTCTTTGGACCGCCACTTTTTTTCCGAATTGAAATTGTCATGTATGTACATACTGTTTGTAGCCACCAGATGGTGTCACTGTTGGAGGCCACTGAGCAGACGCACTTGGTGCTGCTCTGGTATAAAAGGCCAGCCATTTTGTGAGTCAGACTTTTTAGGACTAAATAAAGTACAAGCAAGGTCGTACCTTGCTTAGTTAAATAATACTCCGTTTGAACCTTTATTGCATACATAACATTTGGCGACAAGAATACAAGAACCTTTGTTTGCAAAATGAGCACGATTGGATTTTTAGAGCGATTCATGGAGGGAGAAGATTGGGCAGACTTTGTGAGCCGTTTGAACCAGTACTTCGAGGCCAACAAAATGAAGGAGGTCGACGATGCAGATCGGTGCCGGGCCGTGTTCCTCACTGCATGTGGTTCATAGATCTACGGTCTGATAAAGAATCTACTCATGCCTAGTGATCCAACAGAGAAAACGTACAAGGAGTTGTGTACATTGGTATGGGAGCACCTCAAGCCAGATGACGGCATCATCATCTCGAGATACAGGTTTGATACACACGTTCGATCGGAGGGCCAGAGCGCGGCGGAATTCGTTGCCGACCTGAGACATCTAGCGGGACCGTGCAAGTTCGGGTCAGGGTTGGCAGACATGCTGCGGGACTTCTTTGTTATCGGTATCAACCACGAGGTGATCCTGCGCAAACTTCTGGCGGTGGAAGAGTTGGATTTAAAAAGGGCCATCCAGATCGCTCAATCATGTGTGACGACGGACAGGAGTCTAAAGCAAATAGCGGTGAAGAACCAAAACTCGGCAAATACTGTAAATGCGATTGATTCGGCAGAGTGGCACATGGCAGGGCCTATCCGGCTGCGTTCGCAAAACCTGTGGTTGCCCAAAGTCCGCCAGCAGGAATGTATCTGACTTCTCCGTGTTGGCGTTGTGGCGGAAATCATCGGCACCAGCAGTGCCGATTTAAGCAAAATAGTGGCAAAGGCTGTGTGAGAGTGGGGCATCTCCAGCGCAAGTGTCCGCAGATGAGCAAGCGAGCTGCGACATACCACGTGGAGGATGAGAGTCAGACTAGCGCGGATCCGGATATGCAATCCGAGATACTAGAGAAGGAAGTATATGGTCTGTACTCTTTCATAACCAAGAATAAACCAATTTTGATTAACGTGAAGTTTAACGGGATACCGATATCGATGGAACTGGACACATGGGCGAGTCAATCGATCATGAACGAGAGGGCATTTAATAAGCTATGGGATACTAAAACTGCGAGGCCCAGGCTGAGCCCTGTTAACACCAAGCTGTGTAAGTACACCAAAGAAATGATAAAGGTAATTGGCAGTACACAAATCAAAGTGTCGTATAACGGTGCAGTTCACGAGTTACCGCTGTGGATTATTCCAGGCAATGGCCCAATGCTGCTCGGCAGGAGTTGGTTGGAGAAAATCAGATGCGACTGGAATGACATAAAGGTGTTGTCGTCGGAGGAAGATACACGTACCCAAGTATTGAGCAAGTTCCCCTCGCTGTTCGAACCGGGTATCGGCAACTTCACGGGAGCTAAGGTGTCATGTATGTAACCTATATGTAACAACACTGCAATACTGTATATACACAAGAAATGCACACCTTGACCACAGCGGGTGAACTTGTGGGAGATACTCCTCACCTGGCCATCCAGGTATATAAAGGGAGGTCCCACGCAGGGTCATCACTTCTTGGTCCTGTGAATAAAGGTTCAGGTCATGGAGTGACCTTGTCCATAGAATGTGCCTCATGTGGATTTGTGGTATTGTGTAAGGACTTTACAGTGGTGACGAGAAACGGGAATCACCGACCCACGAGAATGGCCACCGGCAGCACAGATGAACGGTGCTGTGTCGGTGAGGACTGGGACGATTTCATTGAGAGGCTCCAGCAAAGTTTTGTCTTGAAGGACTGGCTGGGAGATGCAGTGGCTGACAAGCGAAGGGCTCATCTGCTGACCAGCTGTGGACCTAAGACTTACACGCTCATGAAAGACCTGCTAGCACCCGAGAAGCCGGCAGACAAAACCTTCGATGAGCTCAGCAAACTAATCGGTGAGCACCTCAAACTGGCAAGCAGCATACACATGGCCCGACACAGATTCTATATACACCGACGTCGGGAAGGACAGAGCATACCGGATTTCGTTGCGGACCTCCAGCGCTTGGCCAGCCTCTATAAGTTCACAGATGCCTGCAGGGGGGAGATGCTAAGGGATTTCTTTATTGAGGGCATCGGTCATGCTGGGATTTTCAGAAAGCTAATTGAGACCAAGGACTTGACCTTGGAAGTGGCGGCATTGATGGCTCAGACTTTTATGGCGGGGGAGGAGGAAACCAAGATAATATACGTGTGCAATTCTGCCTCCAACGTGGCGATGGATCAGGGAGTCAATATCATAAACGCGACACAGAGCCCTGCAGGCAGGCAAGGGCAGTTCGAGGCACCCCAGGCAGCAATAGACCCAATAGTAAGTCTCCAACAGAGACAATGGCAGGCTGAACAGACATTTACGCCCCCCACAGTGGACAATGCGGCCCGGGATGGGGCCATTGACATCCACTAACAGGGTGCTCAAGAGCAGCCAAAGGGACAATCAGCGAGGAATGCCTTACAACAGCTCTTTTGTTCACAACAATGGGAATCTCAGCTCATGCTGGAGGTGTGGGGGCAAACACTCTGCCAGGACTTGCAGGTTTCAACAGTTCGTCTGCAGAAATTGTAACCTCAGTGGCCATTTAGCCAGAATGTGCAGAAAGCCTGTAACCAGGCTAATATACGAGGTGGATGAATCAGATGAGGGGTCTGCAAGGCAGTATGACACTTGGGGCAAATCAATGGATGCTGAAGTTCAGTGGGTTCATGTGGCAAACATTCACAGCTTATATACCAAAACGCCACCTATGATGATGAAAGTCCTATTAAACCCTGCACGCATGGAGCTGGATATGGGGGCCAGTCAGTCACTCATGAGTGTTCAACAATTTGAAAAGCTGTGGCCACTCAAAGCCAGCAGACCCAAACTAGAACGCATTGAGACGCAATTACGGACGTACACCAAAGAAACCATTCCGGTGCTAGGCAGTGCAATGTTGGCGGTCACACACAATAGATCGGTGAACCGGCTGCCGCTCTGAATTGTCCCAGGCAATGGTCCTGCACTGTTGGGGAGGAGCTGGTTAGCTGAGATGAACTGGAAATGGGGGGATGTGCACGCCATGTCATCTGTGGCGCGAAGTTCATGCTCACAGGTCCTACAGCAATTTGAGTCACTATTTCAACCTGGCGTCGGGACATTCACAGGTACCAAAGTAGTGATACGCATCACCCCAGACGCCAGACCAGTGCACCACAAAGCCAGAGCTGTGCCATATGTGATGCAGGAGAAAATTGAGAGCGAGTTGGACCGGTTGCTGAGAGAGGGCATTATCTCGCCCGTTGAATTCAGCGACTGGACAAGCCTCATCGTTCCCATCCTAAAAGCGGATGGCTCAGTCAGGATCTGTGGCGAATACAAGGCCACTATCAACCGGGTGTCCCGACAAGACCAATACCCGCTCCCGAGAGCAGAGGACCTTTTTGCCATGCTGGCAGGCGGCAAGCGGTTCACCAAGTTGGACCTCACTTCAGCCTACATGACCCAAGAACTGGCCAACTAATCTAAACTACTGACCACCATCACCACGCACAAAGGACTGTTTGTTTACAACAGATGTCCATTTGGCATTCGATCAGCGGCCGCGATTTTTCAAAGAAACAAGGAAAGCCTGCTCAAATCCATTCCGAGAACAATCATATTTCAGGACGACATCCTCATCACCGGTCGTGACACCGAGGAACACCTCCACAACCTGGAGGAGGTGCTACGCTGACTGGACCGGGTAGGCCTGCAACTCAAGAAGTCTAAGTGTGTGTTTTTGGCTCCCGAGGTCGAGTTTCTGGGCAGGAGGGTTGCTGCAGATGGGATTCGGCCTATCGAATCCAAAGCGGAGGCGATTCAACGAGCGCCCAGGCCCTGCAACACATTGGAGTTACATAGAAACATAGAAACATAGAAAATAGGTGCAGGAGCAGGCCATTCAGCCCTTCTAGCCTGCACCGCCATTCAATGAGTTCATGGCTGAACATGAAACTTCAGTACCCCCTTCCTGCTTTCTCGCCATAACCCTTGATCCCCCGAGTAGTAAGGACTTCATCTAACTCCCTTTTGAATATATTTAGTGAATTGGCCTCAACTACTTTCTGTGGTAGAGAATTCCACAGGTTCACCACTCTCTGGGTGAAGAAGTTTCTCCTCATCTCGGTCCTAAATGGCTTACCCCTTATCCTCAGACTGTGACCCCTGGTTCTGGACTTCCCCAACATTGGGAACATTCTTTCTGCATCTAACCTGTCTAAACCCGTCAGAATTTTAAACGTTTCTATGAGGTCCCCTCTCATTCTTCTGAACTCCAGTGAATACAATCCCAATTGATCCAATCTTTCTTGATAGGTCAGTCCCGCCATCCCGGGAATCAGTCTGGTGAACCTTCGCTGCACTCCCTCAATAGCAAGAATGTCCTTCCTCAAGTTAGGAGACCAAAACTGTACACAATACTCCAGGTGTGGCCTCACCAAGGCCCTGTACAACTGTAGCAACACCTCCCTGCCCCTGTATTCAAATCCCCTCGCTATGAAGGCCAACATGCCATTTGCTTTCTTAACCGCCTGCTGTACCTGCATGCCAACCTTCAATGACTGATGTACCATGACACCCAGGTCTCGTTGCACCTTCCCTTTTCCTAATCTGTCACCATTCAGATAATAGTCTGTCTCTCTGTTTTTACCACCAAAGTGGATAACCTCACATTTATCCACATTATACTTCATCTGCCATGCATTTGCCCACTCACCTAACCTATCCAAGTCACTCTGCAGCCTAATAGCATCCTCCTCGCAGCTCACACTGCCACCCAACTTAGTATCATCCGCAAATTTGGAGATACTGCATTTAATCCCCTCGTCTAAATCATTAATGTACAATGTAAACAGCTGGGGCCCCAGCACAGAACCTTGCGGCACTCCACTAGTCACTGCCTGCCATTCTGAAAAGTACCCGTTTACTCCTACTCTTTGCTTCCTGTCTGACAACCAGTTCTCAATCCACGTCAGCACACTACCCCCAATCCCATGTGCTTTAACTTTGCACATTAATCTCTTGTGTGGGACCTTGTCGAAAGCCTTCTGAAAGTCCAAATATACCACATCAACTGGTTCTCCCTTGTCCACTTTACTGGAAACATCCTCAAAAAATTCCAGAAGATTTGTCAAGCATGATTTCCCTTTCACAAATCCATGCTGACTTGGACCTATCATGTCACCATTTTCCAGATGCACTGCTATGACATCCTTAATAATTGATTCCATCACTTTACCCACTACTGAGGTCAGGCTGACCGGTCTATAATTCCCTGTTTTCTCTCTCCCTCCTTTTTTAAAAAGTGGGGTTACATTGGCTACCCTCCACTCCATAGGAACTGATCCAGAGTCAATGGAATGTTGGAAAATGACTGTCAATGCATCCGCTATTTCCAAGGCCACCTCCTTAAGTACTCTAGGATGCAGTCCATCAGGCCCTGGGGATTTATCGGCCTTCAATCCCATCAATTTCCCCAACACAATTTCCCGACTAATAAAGATTTCCCTCAGTTCCTCTTCCTTACTAGACCCTCTGACCCCTTTTATATCCGGAAGGTTGTTTGTATCCTCCTTAGTGAATACCGAACCAAAGTACTTGTTCAATTGATCCGCCATTTCTTTGCTCCCCGTTATGACTTCCCCTGATTCTGACTGCAGGGGACCTACGTTTGTCTTCACCAACCTTTTTCTCTTTACATACCTATAGAAACTTTTGCAATCCGCCTTAATGTTCCCTGCAAGCTTCTTCTCGTACTCCATTTTCCCTGTCCTAATCAAACCCTTTGTCCTCCTCTGCTGAGTTCTAAATTTCTCCCAGTCCCCAGGTTCGCTGCTATTTCTGGCCAATTTGTATGCCACTTCCTTGGCTTTAATACTATCCCTGATTTCCCTAGATAGCCACGGTTGAGCCACCTTCCCCTTTTTATTTTTACGCCAGACAGGAATGTACAATTGTTGTACTTCATCCATGCGGTCTCTAAATGTCTGCCATTGCCCATCCACAGTCAACCCCCTAAGTATCATTCGCCAATCTATCCTAGCCAATTCACGCCTCATACCTTCAAAGTTACCCTTCTTTAAGTTCTGGACCATGGTCTCTGAAATTACTGTTTCATTCTCCATCCTAATGCAGAATTCCACCATATTATGGTCACTCTTCCCCAAGGGGCCTCGCACAATGAGATTGCTAATTAATCCTCTCTCATTACACAACACCCAGTCTAAGATGGCCTCCCCCCTAGTTGGTTCCTCAACATATTGGTCTAGAAAACCATCCCTTATGCACTCCAGGAAATCCTCCTCCACCGTATTGCTTCCAGTTTGGCTAGCCCAATCTATGTGCATATTAAAGTCACCCATTATAACTGCTGCACCTTTATTGCATGCACCCCTAATTTCCTGTTTGATGCCCTCCCCAACATCCCTATTACTGTTTGGAGGTCTGTACACAACTCCTACTAACGTTTTTTGCCCTTTGGTTGCATTCATTTCTGGGACTCTTGAACTATTTCGGGAACTTTCTGCCAAACTTAAGCACATTGTTGAAGCCGCTACACGTGCTCCTGCGTAAGGGTTGTGATTGGTTTTGGGGGTGCTGTCAGGAACGGGCTTACAATCGGGCGTGGAACCTACTTTCTTCAAATAAGTTGTTGACCCTGTACGCCCCTGTAAGAAATTGGTTCTGACATGTGATGCATCATCCTATGGGGTTGGGTGCATGTTGCAGCAGGGTAATGCAGAGGGCCAACTCCAACCTGTGGCTTATGCCTCCAGGTCGCGCTCTCAAGCTGAATGGGGATATGGGATGGTTGGGAAGGAAGCACTCGCATGTGTCTATGGGGTGAAAAAGATGCATCAGTACCTTTTTGGCATGAAGTTTGAATAAGAAATGGACCACAAGCCATTAACATCCCTGTTGTCAGACAGCAAGGCCGTCAATGCCAATGCGTCAGCTCGCATACAGCGATGGGCTCTCACGCTCGCTGTGTATGACTACACCATCCGGCACCGGCACGGCACCGAAAATTGCACTGACGCGCTCAGCAGGCTTCCACTGGCCACCACCGAGGGGGCAGCAGAGCAAAGCGCTGAGATGGTCATGGCTGTCGATGCCTTTGACAGCGCAGGCTCCCCCATCGCAGCCCACCAGATCAAAATCTGGACCAACAGAGATCCCCTCCTATCCTTGATTAAGAAATGTGTCCTAACTGGGGATTGGGCGCCCACACACAGAGCATGCCCTGAGGAGGTCAGACCGTTTCACAAAGGAATGGATGAGCTCTCCATCGAAGCCGACTGCCTACTATGGGGCAGCCGGGTAGTCATGCCCCAGAGGGGGCAGAGAAGCATTCATCAGGGAACTCCACAGCGAGCACCCAGGCATTGTGTTGATGAAAGCCATTGCCTGGTCACATGTGTGGTGGCCGGGAATTGATTCAGACCTGGAACACTGTGTTCACAGGTGCACAACGTGTGCCCAGTTGGGAATGTCCCCAGGGAGGCCCCGCTCAACCCGTGGCCCTGGCCCACCAGGCCATGGTCACATATTCACGTAGCCTACGCGGGCCCGTTCATGGGAAAAAATTTTCTCATTGTGGTTGATGCGTACTCAAAATGGATCGAGTGCATCATTTTGAATTCGTGCACGACATCCACCACTGTGGAGAGTCTGTGCGCGGTCTTTGCGACCCACGGCTTGTCGGACATCCTTCTTAGCCATAATGGCCCGTGTTTCACAAGCTACGAATTCCAGGAGTTCATGTCGGGTAATGGCATTAACCATGTCAGGACAGCACCGTTCAAGCCGGCCTCCAATGGCCAGGCGGAACGTGCGGTCCAAATCATAAAGCAAGGCATGCTCCGGATTCAAGGACCCTCCCTTCAATGCCGCCTATCGCGCCTCCTGCTAGCCTATAGGACCCGACTGCACTCGCTCACGGGGGTCCCGCCCGCGGAGCTACTCATGAGATGAACCCTCAAAACCCGGCTGTCCCTCATTCATCCAGTCCTGTCCGACATTGTTGAGGGCAAGCGCCAGTCCCAAAACGAGTACCATAACTGAAATTCAAGGGGGAGATGTATAGAAATTGATGACCCCGTATTTGTTCTCAATCACGCTTTGGGGCCAAAATGGCTTGAGGGTACTGTAATAGACAAAGAGAGAAATAGGGTTATAGTGGTTAAACTTAACAATGGGCAGATATGCCGCAAGCATCTGGACCAAGTAAAAAAAAAAGGTTCAGCTTGGACACTCAGGAACCTGAGGAAGATCATGAGATGGTATTCACACCACCGCCAGTGAATGAGCAACAAGAACATTCAGCAGCATGCACAGTCCCTGCAGTCAGCCTGGACAGGCCAGAATCACCACAGGTGACAGACACGCATACCAAGGCTCAACAACCAGAGCCTCAACTGCGGTGCTCCACGAGAGAGCACAGACCACCCGAGAGACTGAACCTATGATCCCAATAAGATGTTGAGGGGGAGGTGATGTCATGTATGTAACCTTTATGTAACAACACTGCAATACTGTATATACGTAAGAAACGCACACCTTGACCACAGCGGGTGAACTTGTGGGAGACACTCCTCACCTGGTCACCCAGGTATATAAAGGGAGGTCCCACGCAGGGTTATCACTTCTTGGTCCTGTGAATAAAGGTTCAGGTCATGGAGTGACCTTGTCCATAGAATGTGCCTCATGTGGATTTGTGATATTGTGTAAGGACTCAGAGGCAAGACCTGTCCATTATAAAGCTCAGGCAGTGCCGTATATGATGAGGGAGAAGGTCGAAATTGAACTGAACAGACTCCAATATGAAGGGATCATATCACCAGTCGAATTTAATGAATGGGCCAGCCCCATTGTTCCTGTGCTGAAAAGTAATGGCACAGTCAGAATCTGTGGAGACGACAAGGCCACAATCAGCAGGGTTTCG
This sequence comes from Pristiophorus japonicus, assembly GCF_044704955.1. Taxonomy (NCBI): domain Eukaryota; kingdom Metazoa; phylum Chordata; class Chondrichthyes; family Pristiophoridae; genus Pristiophorus; species Pristiophorus japonicus. Next base: position 179,153,665 of record NC_091988.1, on the reverse strand, counting down.
ATACAAGATCGGTACCCGTTACTGAAGGCTGATGACTTGTTTGCAATTCTAGCCGGAGGGAAGTCGTTCACAAAACTGGACTTGACGCCAGCCTATATGACACAGGAGTTGGTCGAGACATCGAAGAGACTTACGTGCATTAACACGTACAAAGAGCTGTTTATTTGCCACAGGTGCCCGTTTGGAATTCGCTCGGCTGCAGCAATATTCCAGAGGACTATGGAAAGTCTACTGAAGTCCGTTCCCAGAACCGTTGTGTTCAAAGATGACATCCTGATCACCGGTTGTGACTCCAAGGAACATCTGAACAACCTGGAAGAGCTTCTACTGCGTTTGGACAGAGTGGGAACGTTCGAAGTGCGTCTTCATGGCACCATAGGTCGAATTCCTCAGGAGGAAAATCACCGCTGATGACATCAGACCTACTGACATCAGACCTACTGACATGAAAACCAAAGCCATCAAGAATGCACCCAAACCGCAGAATGTGACGGAACAGCATTCGTTCCTGGGTCGACGCAACTACTTTGATAACTTTCTACCTAAATTGAGCACCTTATTTGAACCACTGCACATGATATTGAGAAAAGGCAACAACTGGGTGTGGGGCGCATTGCAAGACAGAGCTTTCGAGAAAGCCACCAATCTGCTTTGCTCGAACAAGCTGCTGGTACATTATGACTCATGTATATGTTTAGTTTTGGCCTGTGATGCACCGTCATATGGAATTGACGATTTACAACAAACCAATGAGTCGAGGAAACTTCAACCTGTCGCGTATGTATCCATAAGTTTGTCTAAAGCAGAACGAGCCTGCAGTACGGTAAGAAAAGTAGCTTTAGCGTGTGTGTACGGTGTTAAAAAGATGCATCAATACCTGTTCGGTCCGAGGTTCGAATTAGAGACCGATGACAAGCCACTCATTTCGTTGTTTTCCCGAGAGCAAAGGTATCAATACCAACGCTTCATCCTGCATCCAAGTTGGGCGGTGACGTTATCTTCCTATGATTATGTCATTCACCACAGACCTGGCACAGAGAATTGTGCCGATGCTATGAGCTGGTTGCCATTGCCCAGACCAGAGGTGGAAACGCCACAACTGGCAGATGTAATGTTAATCATGGATGCTTTTGAGAGTGAAGGAATCCCTGTCACGGCTCAACAAGTTAAGACTTGGACCAGCCAGGACCCGATATTATCAGTGGTAAAGGGTTGCTTTCTCAAAGGGGATTGGTCTGCCATACCTAAGCAAATGTGTGAGGAGGCCAAACCGTACATTCGTCGCAAGGACGAATTGTCTATTCAAGCAGATTGCATATTGTGGGGCAATCGTGTTGTAGAAAGGGAGAGAGAAGCTTGTGCGTGAGTTACACAGCACACATCCTGGTATAATGATGATGAACGCCATTGCCAGGTCCCACGTATGGTGGCCAGGAATTGATTCTGAGCTGGAAGCATATGTGCATCAGTGCAACACCTGCATGCAACTCAGCAAAGCACCAGCGGAATCGCCGCTGAGTTTGTGGTCATGGCCATCTAAACCTTGGTCCAGGATCCATGTAGATTTTGCAGGTTCCTTCCTGGGCAAGATGTTTCTAGTGGTGGTGGATGCTTAGTCGAAGTGGATAGAATGCATAATCATTTCATCCAGTACGACCACGGCAACCATAGAGAATCTCAATGTCATGTTCATGACACATGGTCTGCCTGACATAGTGATGAGCGACAATGGGTCGTGCTTCACCAGTCAGGAGTTTTAGGAGTTTGTAAAACTTAACGGCATAAAACATGTAAGGTCAGCACCGTTCAAGCCTGCATCCAACGGGCAAGCAGAAAGTGCAGTACAAATTATCAAGCAAAGCATGAGGAGAGTAACCCAAAGGTCTCTACAGACCCGTTTGTCTTGCATACTGCTGAATTACAGGACAAGACCCCACACACTCACAGGGGTCTCACCTGCTGAACTCATGATGAAAAGAGGTCTTAAAACCAAGCTATCACTTGTACACCCAGATATAAGTAAGCATGTTGAATACAGAAGACAGAGTCAACAAGGGTACCACAATCGCGCAACTGCATTACTCGAGATTTCTGTTAATGATCCTGCATATGTGTTGAAGTATGGTCCCAAATGGGTCGCTGGTATGATCATGGCCAAGGAGGGCAACAGAGTATTTGTTATTGAGCTCAAGAATGGGCAAACTTGCAGGAATCAAAGCTGAGGCACACAGATGAGCCAGGGCAGTCGGACGAAGAAACCTTCAACGACCAACCAACCTACCAGCAGCCTTCAGTAGACTTGAGGGTCCTCAGTGAACCCAGAATTTCCATCACGGACTTGTTCAATAAAAATGGACTTGCAATTCCTGACATGGTCACTGCCACCCCCAACAAGTCAGCCATCCAGCCACCAGCCACAACAGACCCCGCACACTCACCCAAGGCCGGAATTGAACTGAGACGGTCAACCCAGGAGCATAAAGCACCGGAACGTCTCAACCTGTGAAAGACTGTGAGAAGATCTCAGAGGAGGGTATTGTCATGTATGTACATGCTGTTTGTAGCCACCAGTTGGTGTAATTGTTGGAGGTCATTGAGCAGACGCACATGGTGCTGCTCTGGTATAAAAGGCCAGCCATTTTGTGAGTCAGACTTTTTGGGACTAAATAAAGCACAAGCAAGGTCGTACCTTGCTTATTTAAACAGTACTCAGTTTGAACCTTTATTGCATACATAACAGAAATAATAGAAACATAGAAAACAGGTGCAGGAGTAGGCCATTCGGCCCTTCGAGCCTGCACCACCATTCAAAAGATCATGGCTGATCATTCCCTCAGTACCCCTTTCTTGCTTTCTCTCCATACCCCTTGATCTCTTTCGCCGTAAGGGCCATATCTAACTCCCCCTTGAATATATCCAATCAACTGGCATCAACAACTCTCTGCGGCAGGGAATTCCACAGGTTAACAACTCTCTGAGTGAAGAAGTTTCTCCTCATCTCAGTCCTACCCCTTATCCTAAGACTATGTCCCCTGGTTCTGGACTTCCCCAACATCGGGAACATTCTTCCCGCATCTAACCTGTCCAGTCGCGTCAGAATCTTATAAGTTTCTACGAGATACCCTCTCATCCTTCTAAACGCCAGTGAATAAAGGCCCAGTTGATCCATTCTCTCCTCATGTGTCAGTCCTGCCATCCCTGGAATCAGTCTGGTGAACCTTCACTGCACTCCCTCAATAGCAAGAACGTCCTTCCTCAGATTAGGAGACCAAAACTGAACACAATATTCCAGGTGAGGCCTCACCAAGACCCTGTACAACTGCAGTAAGACCTCCCTACTCCTATACTCAAATCCCCTAGCTATGAAGGCCAACATACCATTTGCCGCCTTCACTGCCTGCTGTACCTGCATGCCAACTTTCAATGACTGATGAACCATGACACCCAGGTCTCGTTGCACCTTCCCTTTTCCCAATCTGCCGCCATTCAGATAATATTCTGCCTTCGTGTTTTTACCTCCAAAATGGATAACCTCACATTTATCCACATTATACTGCATCTGCCATGCATTTGCCCACTCACCTAACCTGTCCAAATCACCCTGAAGCCTCTTAGCGTCCTCGTCACAGCTCACATTACATTCAATTCCTTCATCTAAATCGTTATTATATATTGTAAAGAGCTGGGGTCCCCGCACTGAGCCCTGCGGCACTCCACTGGTCACTGCCTGCCATTCTGAAAAGGACCCGTTTATCGCGACTCTCTACTTCGTGTCTGCCAACTAGTTCTCTATCCACATCAGTACATTACCACCAATACCATGTGCTTTGATTTTGCACACCAATCTCTTGTACGGGACCTTGTCAAAAGCCTTTTGAAAGTCCAAATACACCACATCCACTGGTTCTCCCTTGTCCACTCTGCTAGTTACCGCCTCAAAAAATTCCAGAAGATTCTTCGAGCATGATTTCCCTTTCATAAATCCATGCTGACTTGGACCGATCCTGTCACTGCTTTCCAAATGCGTTGCTATTTCATCCTTAATGATTGATTCCAACATTTTCCCCACTACTCATGTCAGGCTAACCGGTCCATAATTACCCGTTTTCTCTCTCCCTCCTTTTTTAAAAAGTGGTGTTACATTAGCTAACCTCCAGTCCATAAGAACTGATCCAGAGTTGATAGACTGTTGGAAAATGATCACCAATGCATCCACAAATTCTCAGGCCACTTCCTGAAGTACTCCGGGATGCAGACTATCAGGCCCCAGGGATTTATTGGCATTCAATCCCATCAATTTCCCGCCTAATAAGGATTTCCTTCAGTTCCTCCTTCTCACTAGACCTTCAGTCCCCTCGTACATTCAAAAGGTTATTTGTTTCTTCCTTCGTGAAGACAGAACCGAAGTATTTGTTCAATTGGTCTGCTATTTCTTTGATCCCATTATAAATTCACCTGAATCCGACTGCAAGGGACCTATGTTTGTCTTCACTAGTCTTTTTCTCTTCACATATTTATAGAAACTATTGCAGTCAGTTTTTATGTTCCCTGCAAGCTTCCTCTCATACTCTATTTTCCCCCTCTTAATTAAACCCTTAGTGCTCCTCTGTTGAATTCTAAATTTCTCCCAGTCCTCAGGTTTGTTGCTTTTTCCAGCCAATTTATATGCCTCTTCCTTGGTTTTAACACTATCCTTAATTTCCCTTGTTAGCCACGGTTGAGCCACCTTCCCCGTTTTATTTTTACTCCAGACAGAGATGTACAATTGCTGAAGGTCATCCATGTGATCTTTAAATGCTTGCCATTGATTATCCACCGTCAACCCTTTAAGTATCCTTTGCCAGTCTATTCTAGCCAATTCACGCCTTATACCATCGAAGTTACCTTTCCTTAAGTTCAGGACCCTAGTTTCTAAATTAACTGTGTCACTCTCCATCTTAATAAAGAATTCTACCATATTATGGTCACTCTTCCCCAAGGGGACAAGATTGCTAATTAGTCCCATCTCATTACACATCACCCAGTCTACGATGGCCAGCTCTCTAGTTGGTTCCTTGACATATTGGTCGAGAAAACCATCCCTAATACACTCCAGGAAATCCTTCTCCACCGCATTACTACCAGTTTGGTTAGCCTAATGAATATATAGATTAAAGTCGCACATGATTAGTGCTGTACTTTTATTGCACGCATCCCTTATTTCTTGTTTGATGCTGTCCCCAACCTCACTACTACTGTTTGGTGGTCTGTACACAACTCGCACTCGCGTTTTCTGCCCTTTGATATTCCGCAGCTCCACCCATACCGATTCCACATCATCCAGGCTAATGTCTCTCCTTACTATTGCATTAATTTCCTCTTTAACCAGCAACGCCACCCCATCTCCTTTTCCTCTCTGTCTAGCCTTCCTAAATGTTGAATACCCCTGGATGTTGAGTTCCCAGCCTTGATCACTCTGGAGCCATGTCTCCGTGATGCCAATTACATCATATCCGTTAACTGCTATCTGCGCAGTTAATTCGTCCAACTTATTCCGAATATTCCTCACATTGAGGCACAGAGCCTTCAGGCTTGTCTTTTTAACATACTTTGCCCCTTTAGAATTTTGCTGTAATGTTCCCCTTTTTGTTTTTTAGAACATAAGAACATAAGAATTAGTAAGAGGAGAAGGCCACCGGGCCCCTCGAGCATGCTCCGCCATTCAAAAATGATCATGGCTGATCTGGCCGTGGACTCAGCTCCACTTACCCGCCCGCTCCCCATAACCCTTAATTCCCTTATTAGTTAAAAATCGATCAATCTGTGATTTGAATAAATTCAATGAGCTAGCCTCAACTGCTTCCTTGGGCAGAGAATTCCACAGATTCACAACCCTCTGGGAGAAGAAATTCCTTCTCAACTCGGTTTTAAATTGGCTCCCCTGTATTTTGAGGCTGTGCCCCCTAGTTCTAATCTCCCCGACCAGTGGAAACAACCTCTCTGCCTCAATCTTGTCTGTCCCTTTCATTATTTTAAATGTTTCTGTAAGATCACCCCTCATCCTTCTGAACTCCAACGAGTAAAGACCCAGTCTACTCAATCTATCATCATAAGGTAACCCCCTCATCTCCGGAATCAGCCTAGTGAATCGTCTCTGTACCCCCTCCAAAGCTAGTATGTCCTTCCTTAAGTAAGGTGACCAAAACTGCACGCAGTACTCCAGATGCAGCCTCACCAATACCCTATACAGTTGCAGCAGGACCTCCCTGCTTTTGTATTCCATCCCTCTCGCAATGAAGGCCAACATTCCATTCGCCTTCCTGATTACCTGCTGCACCTGCAAACTAACTTTTTGGAATTCATGCACAAGGACCCCCAGGTCCCTCTGCACCGCAGCATGTTGTAATTTCTCCCCATTCAAATAATATTCCCTTTTACTGTTTTTTTTTCCAAGGTGGATGACCTCACATTTTCTGACATTGTATTCCATCTGCCAAACATTAGCCCAGTCGCTTAACCTATCTAAATCTCTTTGCAGCCTCTCTGTGTCCTCTTCACAACTGCTTTCCCACTAATCTTTGTGTCATCTGCAAATTTTGTTACACTACACTCTGTCCCCTCTTCCAGGTCATCTATGTATATTGTAAACAGTTGTGGTCCCAGCACCAATCCCTGTGGCACACCACTAACCACCGATTTCCAACCCAAAAAGGACCCATTTATCCCGACTCTCTGCTTTCTGTTAGCCAGCCAATTCTCGATCCATGCTAATACATTTCCTCTGACTCCGCATACCTTTATCTTCTGAAGTAACCTTTTGTGTGGCATATATCAAATGCCTTTTGGAAATCTAAATACACCACATCCATCGGTACACCTCTATCTACCATGCTCATTACATCCTCAAAGAATTCCAGTAAATTAGTAAAACATGATTTCCCCTTCATGAATCCATGTTGCGTCTGCTTGATTGCACTATTCCTATCTAGATGTCCCGCTATTTCTTCCTTAATGATAGTTTCAAGCATTTTCCCCACTACAGATGTTAAACTAACTGGCCTATAGTTACCTGCCTTTTGTCTGCCCCCTTTTTTTAAACAGAGGCATTACATTAGCTGCTTTCCAATCTGCTGGTACCTCCCCAGAGTCCAGAGAATTTTGGCAGAGTATAACGAATGCATCTGCTATAACTTCCGCCATCTCTTTTAATAGCCTGGGATGAATTTCATCAGGACCAGGGGACTTGTCTACCTTGAGTCCCATTAGCCTGTCCAGCACTACCTCTCTCGAGATAGTGATTGTCTCACGGTCCTCCCTTCCCACATTCCCGTGACCAGCAATTTTTGGCATGGGTTTTGTGTCTTCCACTGTGAAGACTGAAGCAAAATAATTGTTTAAGGTCTCAGTCATTTCCACATTTCCCATTATTAAATCCCCCTTTTCATCTTCTAAGAGATCAACATTTACTTTAGTCACTCTCTTCCGTTTTATATATCGGTAAAAGATTTTACTATCTGTTTTTGTGTTTTGTGCAAGTTTACTCTCGTAATCTATCTTTCCTTTCTTTATTGTTTTCTTAGTCATTCTTTGCTGTCGTTTAAAATTTTCACAATCTTCTAGTTTTCCACTAACCTTGGCCACCTTATACGCATTGGTTTTTAATTTGATACTCTCCTTTATTTCCTTGGTTATCCACGGCTGGTTATCCCTTCTCTTACCGCCCTTCTTTTTCACTGGAATATATTTTTGTTGAGCACGATGAAAGAGCTCCTTACAAGTCCTCCACTGTTCCTCAATTATGCCACCATTTAATCTGTGTTTCCAGTCTACTTTAGCCAACTCTGCCCTCATCCCACTGTAGTCCCCTTTGTTTAAGCATAGTACGCTCATTTGAGACACTACTTCCTCACCCTCAATCTGTATTACAAATTCAACCATACTGTGATCACTCATTCCGAGAGGATCTTTTACTTGGAGATTGTTTATTATTCCTGATTCATTACACAGGACCAGATCTAAGATAGCTTGCTCCCTTGTAGGTTCTGTAACATACTGTTCTAAGAAACAATCCCGTATGCATTCTATGAATTCCTCCTTCAGGCTACCCCATGCGATTTGATTTGACCAATCGATATGTAGGTTAAAATCCTCCATGATTACTGCCGTTCCTTTTTCACGTGCCTCCATTATTCCCTTGATTATTGTCTGCCCCACCGTGAAGTTATTATTTGGGGGCCTATAAACTACGCCCACCACTGACTTTTTCCCCTTACCATCTCTAATCTCCACCCACAATGATTCAACATTTTGTTCATTAGAGCCAATATCATCTCTCACAACTGCCCTGATATCTTCCTTTATTAACAGAGCTACCCCACCTCCTTTCCCTTCTTGTCTATCCTTCCAAATTGTCAGATACCCCTGTATATTTAATTCCCAGTCTTGGCCATCCTGCAACCACGTTTCTGTAATGGCCACCAAATCATACCCATTTGTAATGATTTGTGCCGTCAACTCATTTACTTTATTTCGAATGCTGCGTGCGTTTAGGTGGAGTGTTTTAATACTAGTTTTTAAAAACCATGATTTTTAGTTTTGACCCCTCCTGCAGCCCCTTTATATTCATACATATTGTCCCTTCCTATCACCTTGTGGTTTACACTTACCCCAGTGCTACTCTGCTCTGTTGCCTCCTGCCTTTTGCATTCTTTCTTGCGGTTCTGTTCATCTGAGCTCTCACCCACTCTAACTAACTCAGCGCCCTCTCCTGAGTTCCGAATACTCCTCGCATTGAGGCTCCGAGCTTTCATGCTTGCCTTTTTATTACACTTTGACCCTTTATAATTTTGCTGTACAGTGGCCCTTTTTGTTTTTTGCCTTGGGTTTCTCTGCCGTCCACTTTTACTCATCTCCTTTCTGTCTTTTGCTTCTGTCTCCATTTTCTTTCCCTCTGTCTCCCTACATTGGTTCCCATCCCCCTGCCATATTAGTTTAACTCCTCCCCAACAGCACTAGCAAACACTCCCCCTCGGACATTGGTTCCGGTCTTGCCTAGGTGCAAACCATCCAGTTTGTACTGGTCCCACCTCCCCCAGAACCGGTTCCAATGCCCCAGGAATTTGAATTCCTCCCTGCTGTATCACTGCTCAAGCCACGTATTCATCTGAGCTATCCTGCAATTCTTACTCTGACTAGCATGTGGCACTGGTAGCAATCCCGAGATTACTACTTTTGAGGTCCTGCTTTTTAATTTAGCTCCTAGCTCCTTAAATTCATCTCGTAGGACCTCATCCCATTTTTATACCTATATCGTTGGTACCTATGTGCACCACGACAACTGGCTGTTCACCCTCCCTTTTCAGAATGTCCTGCACCCGCTCCGAGACCTCCTTGACCCTTGCACCAGGGAGGCAACATATCATCCTGGAGTCTCGGTTGCGGCCACAGAAACACCTATCTATTCCCCTTACAGTCGAATCCCCTATCACTATAGCTCTTTCACTCTTTTTTCTGCCCTCCTGTGCAACAGAGCCAGCCACGGTGCCATGAACTTGGCTGCTGCTGCTCTCCCCTGATGAGCCACCCCCCTCAATAGTACCCAAAGCGGTGTATCTGTTCTGAAGGGGGATGATCGCAGGGGACCCCTGCACTACCTTCCTTGCACTGCTCTTCCTGTTGGTCACCCATCCCCTATCTGGCTGTGTACCTTTAACCTGCGGTAAGACCAACTCGCTAAACGTGCGATTCATGTCATTCTCAGCATCGTGGATGCTCCAGAGTGAATCCACCCGCAGCTCTAGTGCCGCAATGCGGTCCATCAGGAGCTGAAGGCGGATGCACTTCCCGCACAAGCAATCGTCAGGGACACCGGAAGCGTCCCTGTCTTCCCACATAGTACAGGAGGAGCATAACACGTGTCTGAGCTCTCCTGCCATGTCTTAACCCTTAGATTAACTTAATTTGGCAACAACAATGCTAAAGGTTACTTACTGATAAAGAAAAGAAAAAGAAAATCTACTTACCAATCACCAGCCAATCACTTACCCCTTGGCTGTGACGTCATCTTTCGATTTCTTTCTACTTCTTTTTTGCCTCCCTGCTGCAGCTACATTGGCTCGCCTTTTGTAGGCCTCCCGACTGTGCTGCTCCACCTCTCCGACGCCTCCTCGACCTCCCGCTGGCACCTCCCGACTGATGGGTCTCTTGTAGGCCTCCCGACTGTGCTGCTCCACCTCTCCGACGCCTCCTCGACCTCCCGCTGGCGCCTCCCGACTGATGGGCCTCTTGTAGGCCTCCCGACTCTGCTGCTCCGCCTCTCCGACGCCTCCTCGACCTCCCGCTGGCGCCTCCCGACTGCTGGGCCTCTTGTAGGTCTCCCGACTCTGCTGCTTTACCTCTCCGACGCCTCCTCGACCTCCCACTGGCGCCTTCCGACTGATGGGTCTCTTGTAGGCCTCCCGACTCTGCTGCTCCGCCTCTCCGACGCCTCCTCGATCTCCCGCTGGCACCTCCCGATGGGCCTCTTGGATCTGTCCTTTTTTTGGTCTAAAATGGATGACCTTACATTTGCCTAAATTGAAATCCATCTACCAATATTGCATACTCGCTTAATCTATCAGTGTCTCTTTGTAATTTTATGTTCACATCTACACCATCAATCTTTGTGTTCATCGATAAACTTGGATATATGGCTCCCTACTGTGTTATCTAAGTCATGAATAAATACAGTGAATAGTTGAGGCCCCAGTACAGATTTTTGTGGGACCATATCTTTCCAATTCGAGTACATACATATTATCCCTACCCTCTGTCTCCTACCACCGAACCAACCTCCTAACAAGTCAACAATTTGCCTCCATGTGCTTTCATTTTAGCTGTCTCTTATGTGGAACCTTATCAAATGCCTCTGGAATTCCATATAAATTACATTCATAGACATTCCCCTGTCGACTACTTTAGTCACTTACTCAAAAATTTCAACTAGATTCATTAGACCTGATACACCCTTTACAAATCCATGTTGGTTCTCTCTAATTAGGTCAAATTTCTCTCAGCACCCAGTCACTTTATGCTTAAATATAGACTCCAATAACTTCCCCAAAATAGATGTTGGACCAACAGGTCTATAATGTCCTGGTTTTTCTCTCCCACCTTTCTTAAATAATGGTGTTACATTTGCAATTTCACAATCCAAAAGAGCAATTCCTAAATCGAGGGAACTTTGGAAAATTATGGCTGAAGCATCGACAATTTTCTTACCTACTTCCTTTCGACTCCTGGGGTGGATACCTTCAGGTCCTGGGGATTTGGCAATCGTTAGTGTCATTATTGTTTCTAATACTGTTTTCTTGCTTACGTTAACTTTAGAGAGTTCCAGTCCTTATTTCATTATTAGTTTCCCTGGAATGTCGGGCATATTATTCTCTTCTTCTACTGTGAAGACTGACAAGAAGTAATTATTCAATAAGCCCGCCGTTTCCTTATTTTCAGTTTGCAATATTACCCGCATCTCTTGTTAAAGGACCTACATCACCCTTGAATACCTTTTTCCTTTTTATATAATTGTAACAACAGTTTGTGTTAATATGTGTACTCTCACAAGTTTCTTTTCATATTCCTTTCTGTAGCTCTGACGATCATTTTTGTCTTCCTTTGCTGTTCTTTATATCCATCCCTGTTCCCTGCATCTGTACTATTCTTTGCACTTTTGTATAATCTTTCCTTTAGTTTTATGTTATCTCTCATCTTTTTTGTCAACTATGTCTATTTTATTTGATAAGTAGAGCTCTTGCCCCTTAGGGGTATTTACTAGTCCTGTATTAAGCTAAATTCTTTCTTGAATAAGTCCCACTGTTCATCTGTATTTTTATCTGTTAACAGTTTTGACCAGTTTGCTGTTGTCAGTCTCTGTCTCATCCCGTTAAAGTTAGTTGCCTCAAATCTTAATAACCATGTTAAGTTTCTCCTTTTCAAACCTAACATTGAATTTTAGTGCATTTGATCATATTATGATCACTGTCAGATAAATGTTTCTTTACTGTTAAATTATTAACTAAGCCTGGCTCATTACTCATGAGTAACTCTAGTGTGGGCTGCCCTCTTGTTGGTTTGTGAACATACTGCTCCAGAAAACTATCAAGAATTTCACTGTTCCCAACTTGAGCTATTCTGCTCTTTCAAATCTATTATGAAAATTAAAACAACTCTGTTTTTGCTACAAGCCCCTCTCATCTCTGAATTAATACATTCTGCCACTTAATTGCTGCTATCAAGCCTGCAGACAACTCCCATTACAGTTTTATTCCTCAATTTTAACCATAGAGTCTCTTGATTTCCCTTACCTATAATCCTCTCTCACTAATGTTGTAATAGTATCTTTAATCAATAAGGCTTCCCCTTATAAGGCACCTTCGTGTGCAACCAGAAGCAAACAGGAGGTTGGCGTAGAATAAGGGGAGGTGACTAAAGGAATAGTTGAAGAGATAACTTTGAAGAATACTTTTGAAGGTGGAAAAAGGTGAGGCAACATGGAGAGGATTAGGAAAAAACTTCCAGAGTGCAGAGGCGAGACTGTTGAAAGCTCCAACACCAGCGGTGGAGCAGAGGAAGTGACATACAATACTGCAGATTTGAAAGAGTGGAGGGTGTGAAAGTGGGCATAGGGCTGGAGGAAGTTGCAGAGATGGGAACAGAGTGAGGCCATGGAGGGATTTCTAAAAGAGAGCAAGGATTTGAACATCGCTGCATTGGAGGATGGAGAAAGAATAGAGGTCAACAAAGACGGGGCAAAGGGTGAGCAAGATGGTGATAGGTTTCAAGTCTTGGCAATCTGGAGGAGTTTATGTCATGTCAGGAAGTCAATGAGCAGAGAATTTGAATGGGTTCATTTGGGGAAGAAATGAATGGGTCAATGCCTCTGTTAAAACTGAGGACAGAAGAATGTCATGTAAGCAAATTAAGCATTTGGCTGCTTGTATTGTCAGCAGTAATTTCCAGCCTTTTCTCTGCATTAATATGAATGGTTTACACATGGTCTTCATGTTTGTATCCTAATGTTAATAAAAGTTAAGATGAAATCATCAACAGTGTTAGATGTTATGTCAGATTCCATTTGTAACTAATAAAGTGTCTTCTGATACGTTACCATAATGAGACCACCTCTTTAATGTCAGAGTTTGAACTTTTAAAATCCTCTCTTAGTCTTGCCATCTCTAATGTAAACAAACTCTGCTTCAGTCTCTCCTTGTAGGTATCTGAAGTTACTTTCCCTTTGTGTTTTTATTTATTCTGTCAAATGTTTCTGTACATGTAATTCTTTAGGGAGGAATAAGAGAAACACCCCAAAACCTATAAAATGACTGGGGGGAGGACAAATAGATAAACACAGGAGGTGAAAGGGAGAAAGGATAATGATAGAACCAATTAGAGTTCTCCACAATTATGTGGGTGACATCATGAAATAAAGTGTAATCATTAAATGAAAGGAACAATTACACCTTTTATGAAGTTTAAAAATGGATCAACCTAAGTCTTGAACAATTTTCTTTGTTATATAATAGGCCTTTCTGATATACTCTTGCTGTATACCTGTCAGTGGGGCACTTTGCTTTTATGTTCAAAATAACACTTTAGATAAATTAATTTTGAAGTACTGATTACTTTATTGATTGGTTTAGATTTTCATATCCAACCTACAATAAGGATTTGAACAGTTAACAATGCTAAGTTGTTACAGGATTTTAAAGAGAAATCCCAAACAGAACTCGATTCACTTCACAGTACAAACTTCATCACAATGAAAATGGATATGGGTAAGGAAGCATAGTAATTATGGGCCCAAGTTTCCACAAGAAAAAAAACGGGCGCCCCTCCGAGCTGGGCGCCCGTTTTTCGCGCCTAAAACGGCGCCTAAAAAAATCCTCGGTATTCTCCACCTACCTGTAGGTCCTCTGGCCCTCGGCGCAGTCAGCACGAGCTGTGGGGGGGGCGGAGCCAGGTCCCTGCGCTGAAAACAGTGCCGGGACCTCTGCACATGCGCGCTACAGTCGGCACGCAAGTGCAGTAGCTCCAGGCGCCGAACTGTGTGGGAGGGGCCCGAAGCACGCAGCCCCTCGCCCTGGCCCAATGGCCTCACTGGGGCTCCTCCCATGGCCAGCTCCTGCTCCCCGCCTGACCAGACCCGACACTCGCTCCCCGCCCTCCGCCCCGACCCGAGACCCGACATCCGCTCCCCCCTGCCCGACCCGACACCCGCTCCCCCCCCGCCCCGAGCCCCGAGCCCCGACCCCACCCGACCTGAGACCTGACACCCGCTCCCCCCCCCCGACCCGACACCCGCTCCCCCCCCCCGGACCCAAGACCCGCTCCCCCCCCCCCACCGAGACCCGCTCCCCCCCCGAGACCCGACCCCCGCTCCCCCCCCGAGACCCGAGACCCGCTCCCCCCACCGACTGACCCGACCCGCGCTCCTGTTCCCCGACCCGACGCGCCCCCTCTCTCTCTCTCTGCCTCCCTCTCTCTCTCCCTCCCTCCCTCCCCCTCCCCCTCTCTCTCCCTCCCCCTCTCTCTCCCCCTCTCTCTCCCTCCCTCTCTCTCCCCCTCTCTCTCTCCCCACCTCTCTCTCCCCCCCCTCTCTCTCCCCCCCTCTCTCTCCCCCCCCTCTCTCCTTCCCCCTCTCTCACCCTCCCCTCTCTCTCTCCCTCCCTCTTCCTCTCTCCATCCCCTCTCCCTCCCCTCTCCCTCCCTTCCCCCCCCTCTCTCTCTCTCTCTCCCCCTCCCGCTCAGCGGCACGAACGGCTGCAGAATTCTCCCTGGCTGAAGCACTTTCACACAGGTAGGAAGATGGTTTATTTAATCTTTTCGTGGCTTATAAATGTTTATTCAGGTTGGATTTATTTGTATAATATTTGTAGAAGTATAAATAAGGATTTATTGTCGAATTTAATGAGTTCCCTTCCCCCCCCCCTCACCTCGTTCTGGACGCCTAATTTGTAACCTTTTTTGTAAGATTTTTTAATGTGTAGAACAGGTTTTTTCAGTTCTACAAAAATCTTCACTGGCTCCATTCTACTTTAGTTTGGAGTACATTTTCACTGTGGAAACTTTCAAATCAGGCGTCAGTGGCCGGACACACCCCGTTTTGAAGAAAAAATTCTGTTCTAAACTAGAACTGTTCTACCTGACTAGAACTGAAGAAAAAAAAATGTGGAGAATTGCGATTTCTAAAATAGTCCGTTCTCCACCAGTTGCTCCTAAAAATCAGGCGCGAATCATGTGGAAACTTGGGCCCTGTGTTACTGGACTAGTAATCCAGAGGCCTGGACTAATGAACCCAAGACATGAGTTCAAATCCCACCACAGTAGCTGTGGAATTTAAGTTCCGTTAATTAAATAATTCTGGAATAACAAGCTAGTATTAATGGTGACTGGATTGTTATAAAAACCCATCTGGTTCACTACTGTTCTTTAGGAAAGGAAATCTGCTGTCCTTACCCGGTCTGGCCTATTTGTGACTCCAGACCCACAGCAATGTGTTTGACTTTTAGCTGCCCTCTGCGGTTCACCAGCACCTTCTTAAAGGTAATTATGGATGGGCAATAAATACCGGCCTTGTCAGCGACGCCAACATCCCATGAACAAAATTTTAAATAGATTATTTTTAAAGCAACAAAAGCAAAGTCATAATTGTTCTTTCTATGCTGTGTATTTTACAGCCAGGACATGGTTTAGCAAGTGTACATGACTGGAAATCACTTTTCTCTACTTCGGTGCACTCCTGGGTCAGCTATGTGTCCATTTGACCCAATAAATAGTACTCTGATTCATCAGGTTATGGATTCAAGGCCCATTCCAGGACGAGAGCACATAGCCTAGGCTGACACTTCAGTGCAGCACTAAAGGGGTGCTGCATTGTCCGAGGTGCTAAACCAAGCATTTCTTCCTGTTTAGGTGGATATTAAAAGTTTTATGATACGACTTTGAAGACAAGTAGGGAGTTCTTCTGGTCAACCACCAGAATAAACAGAATAACAGGACACTCATGTTGCTTTTTGTGGAACCTTGCTGTGTATGAAATATCTGTGGCATTTGCCCACATAACTATAATAACTGCATGATGTAATTCATTCTATGATAGGTGCTTTGAGACCTTTCTGAGAATATGCTCAGGTGCTATATAAATGCAAGTTCCTTCTTTTGGCTCCTCATGTATCTTTTTCCTGTGAAACCCCTCTTTTCTGTCCTAACATTGTGCCTTCTTTTACCCTGACCTTGGATGAATTCCTGCATCAGTGTGACCTTTATCATATCCCAACCACCCCCACTGACTCTCTGAGCTTTAAAGAATAGTGGATAGTTTTGTGCTATAGGGCAATGCCCACTTGGAACTCGGTCAAGACTGTCCATATTTATTTGATGTAGAACCTCTGCAGCCCGAAATGGTAGCACTCTTGCTCGTCAAATGGCCATGGCTTCAAGTCCCACTCCAGAGATTTGAGAATATAATCTGAACTAACACTTTAGTGTAGTACTGAGGGAGTGCTGCACTGTCGGAGGTGCCCTCTGATAACCATCCAACAAATATTTGCTGATTCTGATCTCATTGATTGTATTGTAATTCTTGGAGCCACTGTGAAATTGTGATTATGTAAATCACAATTACAGCAATATTGCCATTTAAAGGTGATTTTAATACATATAAATAAATTCCCATACATTATTTTGGAAGAAAGTTGTACCATTTTTATTTTGTTTAACTTATCATAACACAGACATTGGGGGGAAAATTGCAGTCAGAGGCTTCCTTTGGACGAACGCCTCCGACTCGAAAGAAATCGACGCCAATATCTGGTGGTCCCAGAGGAACGTAGGACTCTGGTCGGAGGCCTTCATTCGCTGTGCAGCATACGGGAACATGTCTTCCAGATATGTATTTGTTTCCTGGAATCATGTGGGTCTGGATAACCAATCACTATCTAGTATTCTCATTGATAATAATGTTTGTACATCACCCCTAAAGCAAGAAAAACAACACAATCAATAAACAAAACACCTAACATATTTAAAATTAATTGAAATTGAATGTAATTAAATGTTTTAGATAAAAAAAGATTTTTTGACTTTTTTTTAATGTGTTTTAATAGGGTTAAAATAGAGTTACCTTAATGGGCAGGGTTTTAAATATAAAAATGATTGATTAAATTAAATTTTTCTATGTTTTAAAACTCTTACGCTAATAAAAAAAAAATAGGCTATACACCTGCTTTTACCAGGCGTAAGAGTTTGAAGGACAAAAGTTGGGCAAATAGCCCAATCTCTGCCCCGCGGATGTCCTTCCTGCGAGGATGAGTAGGAGCTGTCAAAAGAAATTTTGACAGATCAGAAAAGCCGGTTCTTAGCACATGCGCATCGCGTGCCGAGAATTGGCTGATGGGATGCCGCAATTTTCGGCTTAAGTTGTTGAGGGAGGAGTAAACAGGTAAATTGAAGCCGAAAAGAATATCAGCACCTGCACTGCAACTCTTTGGTTTGTACAATATGTCAGTTCATCAGACTTGGTTCTGCCTTGAGATCGAAAAAATTACTCAAATATGCTGTGTTAACCCAAAACATGCCACGTTGGTTTGTGGCCATTAGATGCCAATAGCAAGCTTTATGAATATGAGGAACTGTATGTGAATTACAAGTAATTCTAGGCAATATTTAGAGTCAGTAAAAAGTTACTCCACAAAATGGGAGGCAAAGTGATATTGGGCCTGATCTTGCTGGTAAATGATGCCGCTGTTATTAATGTGCAAATTGACCAGCAAGCTCAGAGGATTAAGAAATATATTGTAAGTTACGAATCTCCAAAACTTACTGGTGTTTATGCCGTTCCGCTATTTCCCTCACACGTATGGCACCTCGCCCTTAGCCGCCCCATTATAAGAACATAAGAACATAAGAATTAGGAACAGGAGTAGGCCATCTAGCCCCTCGAGCCTGCTCCGCCATTCAATAAGATCATAGCTGATCTGGTCGTGGACTCAGCTCCACTTACCCGCCCTCTCCCCGTAACCCTTAATTCCCTTATTGGTTAAAAATCTATCTATCTTTGACTTGAAAACATTCAATGAGCCAGCCTCAACTGCTTCCTTGGGCAGAGAATTCCACAGATTCACAACCCTCTGGGAGAAGAAATTCTTTCTCAACTCGGTTTTAAATTGGCTCCTCCGTATTTTGAGGCTGTGCCCCCTAGTTCTAGTCTCCCCCACCAATGGAAACAACCTCTCTGCTTCTATCTTGTCTATCCCTTTCATGATTTTAAATGTTTCTATAAGATCACCCCTCATCCTTCTGAACTCCAAGGAGTAAAGACCCAGTCTACTCAATCTATCATCATAAGGTAACCCCCTCATCTCACAAATCAGCCTAGTGAATCGTCTCTGTACCCCTTCCAAAGCTAGTATATCCTTCCTTAAGTAAGGTGACCAAAACTGCACGCAGTACTCCAGGTGCTGCCTTACCAATACCTTATACAGTTGCAGCAACACCTCCCTGCTTTTGTACTCCATCCTTTTCGCAATGAAGGCCAACATTCCATTTGCCTTCCTGATTACCTGCTGCACCTGCAAACTAACCTTTTGGGATTCATGCACAAGGACCCCCAGGTCCCTCTGCACCACAGCATGTTGTAATTTCTCCCCATTCAAATAATATTCCCTTTTACTGTTTCTTTTCCCAAGGTGGATGACCTCACACTTTCTGACAATGTATTCCATCTGCCAAACCTTAGCCCATTCGCTTAACCTATCCAAATCTCCTTGTAGCCTCTCTGAGTCCTCTACACAACCCGCTTTCCCACTAATCTTTTTGTTGCACTACACTCTGTCCCCTCCTCTAGGTCATCTATGTATATTGTAAACAGTTGTGGTCCCAGTACTGATCCCTGTGGCACACCACTAACCACTGATTTCCAACCGGAAAAGGACCCATTTATCCCGACTCTGCTTTCTGTTCGCCAGCCAATTCTCTATCCATGCTAATACATTTCCTCTGACTCCGCGTACCTTTATCTTCTGCAGTAACCTTTTGTGTGGCACCTTATCGAATGCCTTTTGGAAATCTAAATACACCACATCCATCGGTACACCTCTATCCACCATGCTCGTTATATCCTCAAAAAATTCCAGTAAGTTAGTTAAACATGATTTCCCTTTCATGAATCCATGCTGCGTCTGCTTGATTGCACTATTCCTATCCAGATGTCCCGCTATTTCTTCCTTAATGATAGTTTCAAGCATTTTCCCCACTACAGATGTTAAACTAACCGGCCTATAGTTACCTGCCTTTTGCCTGCCCCCTTTTTTAAACAGAGGCGTTACATTAGCTGCTCTCCAATCCGCTGGTACCTCCCCAGAGTCCAGAGAATTTTGGTAGATTATAACAAATGCATCTGCTATAACTTCCGCCATCTCTTTTAATACCCTGGGATGCATTTCATCAGGACCAGGGGACTTGTCTACCTTCAATCCCGTTAGTCTGTCCAGCACTACCTCCCTAGTGATAATGATCATCTCAAGGTCCTGCCTTCCCACATTCCTATGACCAGCAATTTTTGGCATGGTTTTTGTGTCTTCCACTGTGAAGATGGAAGCAAAATAATTGTTTAAGTTCTCAGCCATTTCCACATTTCCCATTATTAAAACCCCCTTTTCATCTTCTAAGGGACCAACATTTACTTTAGTCACTCTTTTCCGTTTTATATATCTGTAAAAGCTTTTACTATCTGTTTTTATGTTTTGCGCAAGTTTACCTTCGTAATCTATCTTCCCTTTCTTTATTGCTTTTTTAGTCATTCTTTGCTGTTGCTTAAAATCTTCCCAATCCTCTAGTTTCCCACTAACCTTGGCCACCTTATACGCATTGGTCTTTGATTTGATACTTTCCTTTATTTCCTTGGTTATCCACGGCTGGTTATCTCTTCTCTTGCAGCCCTTCTTTTTCACTGGAATATATTTTTGTTGCGCATTAAAAGTCCTCCACTGTTCCTCAATTGTGCCACCGTTTAGTCCTTGTTTCCAGTCTACTTTAGCCAACTCTGCCCTCATCCCACTGTAGTCCCCTTTGTTTAAGCATAGTACTCTCATTTCTGACACAACTTCCTCATCCTCAATCTGTATTACAAATTCAACCATATTGTGATCACTCATTCCGAGAAGATCTTTTACGAGGAGATCGTTTATTTTTCCTGTCTCGTTACACAGGACCAGATCCAAAATGGCTTGCTTCTTTGTAGGCTCTGTTACATACTGTTCTAAGAAACAATCCCGTATGCATTCTATGAATTCCTCCTCCAGGCTACCCCCTGCGATTTGATTTGACCAATCGATATGTAGGTTAAAATCCCCCATAACTACTGCCGTTCCTTTTTCACATGCCTCCATTATTCCCTTGATTATTGCCCGCCCCACCATGAAGTTATTATTTGGGGGCCTATAAACTACGCCGACCAGTGACTTTTTCCCCTTACTATCTCTAATCTCCACCCACAATGATTCAACATTTTGTTCATTGGAGCCAATATCATCCCTCACAACTGCCCTGATATCATCCCTTATTAACAGAGCTACCCCACCTCCCTTCCCTTCCTGCCTATCTTTCCGAATCGTCAGATACCCCTGTACATTTAATTCCCAGTCCTGGCCACCTTGCAACCATGTCTCTTTAATGGCCACCAAATCATACCCATTTGTAATGATTTGTGCCGTCAACTCATTTACTTTATTTCTAATGCTGCATGCATTTAGGTAGAGTTTTTTCATCCTAGTTTTTAAACCATGATTTTTAGTTTTTACCCCTCCTGCAGCCCTTTTATATTCAATGGCCCTTTTTGTTTCTTGCCTTTGGTTTCTCTGCCCTCCACTTTTACTCATCTCTTTTCTGTCTTTTGTTTTTGCTTCCTTTTTGTTTCCCTCTGTCTCCCTGCATTGGTTCCCATCCCCCTGCCATATTAGTTTAAATCCTCCCCAACAGCACTAGCAAACACCCCCTCTAGGACATTGGTTCCGGTCCCTGCCCAGGTGCAGACCGTCCGGTTTGTACTGGTCCCACCTCCCCCAGAACCTGTTCCAATGCCCCACGAATTTGAATCCCTCCCTGCTGCACCGCTGCTCAAGTCACAAATTCATCTGTGCTATCCTGCGATTCCTACTCTGACTAGCACGTGGCACTGGTAGCAATCCCGAGATTACTACTTTTGAGGTCCTACTTTTTAATTTAACTCCTAGCTCCTTAAATTAGTCTCGTAGGACCTTATCCCTTTTTTTTACCTATGTCGTTGGTACCAATGTGCACCACGACAACTGGCTGTTCTCCCTCCCTTTTCAGAATTTCCTGCACTCGCTCAGAGTCATCCTTGACCCTTGCACCAGGGAGGCAACATACCCTCCTGGACTCTCGATTGCGGCCGCAGAAACACCTATCTATTCCCCTTATGATTGAATCCCCTATCACTATTATTTTTAAGATCTTTCTGAATTTGCACTTTAATTCACTTTAAGCTCACCACAGAAAGTTTAATCAAGAGTGTAAGTACCTTTATAACGATGTGCAGGGAGATCTCAGAGATGCAGTGATTGTGACCATCTTTAAAAAAGGGGACAAGTACGACTGCGGCAACTATAGGGAAATCTCCCTGTTATCAGCCACTGGGAAAGTTGCCGCTAGAGTCCTCCTCAACCGTCTTCTCCCTGTGGCTGAGGAGATCCTCCCGGAGTCACAGTGCGGATTTCGTCCCCTATGGGGCACAACGGACATGATTTTTGCAGCGTGACAGCTGCAGGAAAAATGCAGGGAGCTGCACCAGCCCTTATATATGGCCTTCTTCGACCTTACAAAGGCCTTTGACACTGTCAACTGCGAGGGTCTATGGAGCATCCTCCTCCGTTTCGGGATGCCCCCAAAAGTTTGTCACCATCCTCCGCCTGCTCCACGATGACATGCAGGCCGTGATCCTTACCAACGGATCCATCACAGACCCAATTCAGGTCCGGACCGGAGTCAAACAGGGCTGCGTCATCGCCCCAACCCTCTTCTCAATCTTCCTCGCTGCCATGCTCCACCCCACATCAACAAGCTCCCCGCTGGAGTGGAACTAAACTCCAGAACCAGTGGGAACCTGTTCAACCTTTGCCGTCTCCAGACCAGTCGAAGACCATCCCAACCTCTGTCATCGAGCTACAGTACGCGGACGACACCTGCGTCTGCCCACATTCAGAGGCTGAACTCCAGGACATATTTGACGTATTTACTGAGGCATACGAAAGCATGGGCCTTACGCTAAACATCCGTAAGACCAACATTAGCATTCTTGATGAGGCCAACATCCCCAGCATTGAAGCACTGACCACACTTGATCAGCTCCACTGGGCAGGCCACATTTTTCACATACCAAACACAAGACTCCCAAAGCAAGCGCTCCACACAGAACTCCTTCACGGCAAACGAGCCAAAGGTGGGCAGAGAAAACGTTACAAGGACACCCTCAAAGCCTCCCTGATAAAGTGCAACATCCCCACTGACACCTGGGAGTCCCTGGCCAAAGACTGCCCTAAGTGGAGAAAGTGCATCCGGGAGGGCGCTGAGCACCTCGAGTCTCATCGTCAAGAGCATGCAGAAACCAAGCGCAGGCAGCAGAAAGAGCGTGTGGCAAACCAGTCCCACCTACCCTTTTCCTCACCGACTATGTGTCCCACCTGTGACAGGGACTGTGGCTCTTGTATTGGACTGTTCACCCACCTAAGGACTCATTTTAGGAGTGGAAGCAAGTCTTCCTCGATTATGAGGGACTGCCTATGGTGATGATGAACTGTTAATTCAAAATTAATTAAAGGCTCTGGCCCAAATGGGAACAATTTAAAGTGTTCGATTTCATTCCTGCATGTAGTCAATTGTTGTTTATATAAATGTCAAATTAACATTTTTTTTCTTACTTTTTCTTTCTGTCTCTTTCTTTCTCTCTCTTAATGCAATCTTGCTTTTCCTCTTTTTATTTCTCATTCTGTAGCTGATTTGACACTAATTCGCAACTCTAATTCACCTTCCGTCTCTGTCATTCTTCTGTTTCTTTCGCAATCCTTAAATCACTTTGATGAAGGAAAGACACTGTTGGTCTCACTATTAACAAAGGTCACAGATGCCCCGTTACCCTCACTGCGCCGTTATCAGCTCGCACTTCCAGCAAGGTACAGCGCAACTATTTTTCGAGCTAATGGGTACAGAACATAGTCTAACTAACAGGGCACACTGTGAAATACTCTTCTCCAGCAAAGTACGACCCATTGATTAAGACTTAATCTATTTCTTCACAGAGCTTTTTCAACTACTTTATGATGGATATGAATCTTGGTTTGAACTTCTTGGGATCATCCAGCTTGAATATAAATGGCCGTCTTGATTCTATCACTATCCATTTTAGGTCATCTTGGCAATCATTCCAACAATCATTTTTATGTCATGGATTCAGCTGAAACCTCTCTGCTTCCCCTTCATGCCCAATAAAATACATATGATTTATTTATTTACATATAAATTTGAGAACTCGTTTTGTCTTTGCAGCCTAATAGATTTTAAAACGCAAATAAAATACTTTGGATCATTTGTAACCTTTTCCTCTCCTCCGTCAGAATGCCTGATTAACTATAGATTGACTAGCTCTTTTGGAACACAGCAGATAAAATACAGTCCCCTGTAGCAAGGTGCATTTCATTTTGTTTTTGCTGAATAATAAACTGTTTTTTGAAAAGCATTGTTAAAAAGATTTTAAAAAACAGTTACCTGAGAGTTTTAGGAGCTATAGAGATTAAAAAATTAATTAAAATGAATGTTATAATGAAATTTATGAGGGATGGAAGCCTCCACATGAAGTCGAATCAAATTCCAATCTAAAGAGCTTGCTATAACGACAGCAATTAAGAATATGGAACCCTCACCCTGAGTAGCTTAAGAAATTATAAGTCAGCAGCAGTTGCTGTCTGCTGAGGATATTTGATTTTAGGCAAATCAATCTCGGCAGGGGAACTGAATAGTTTATGGAATGAAAACCCAATGTCCTTCCACACAATTATTGCCACGACATTGGGTTTTGTAAAACGTTTTTGACTTCTTTTCAAAGCAGAATAAAAATGGTTTTTAATTAACATTACATTCAGTAAACCCAGCTGCATACTGTTATTAAGATAATTTGATGGATGATGGTCTCCTGATGCCTTGATTCTCCATAAGGCAAAATAGGGGTGTGATTGGGAGAAGTGCTCAGGGCTATCATTTCCAAGCATAAAAGACTTTGAACAAATTAGTGGCTTTCATCTCATTTTACCTTTACTATGGCCGGAATTTTATCTTGGAGGCAGTTAGGGAGCAGAGTGGTTGGGAGCAGGGGGGATGGGATGGGGAGATAGGGAGTGGGAGGGCAGGGTGGGGGTCAGGTAGGGAGTGGGGGGGCAAGGAGCAGGGTGGGGTAGGGAGCTGGGGGGTAGGGAGCAGGGGGGAGGGGGCGGCGGGAGGATAGGGAGCGGAGTGGTGGGGTGGGGTGGAGTGGGGAAGTGGGGTTGCAATGCAGTTGGCAAACCTGGGAGAACGGCTTTCCCTCAGGCCCTGCCAAATTTAACGACAGGGTCTGATTCCCATTTAGCTTCTCAGTTTCCTGCCAGCAGCCAGCCAGATGGAGAAGCTGGCTGGCTGTCGGGCAGGTACACCTGTGGCCCCAGACCGGAGAGGAGAGGGAGGGATGGGGGTGGGGGTCTGAAGGATGGTGATCGTGGAGTGGTCAAAGGCTGGAGATTATAGAGGGGTCGAAAGGCTGAAGCTTTGATGGGGGGGGGGGGCTAGAGGGAGTATCAAAGGCTGGAGTGAGGGTCAGAGGCTGGAGGGAGGGGAGATCAGGGAGGTGAGGATCGAAGGCCGGGGTGAGGGGTGGTTTAGGGACCCGATGGGGGATTGTAGGCCCGGAGGGGGGGGGGGGGGGGGGGTGGAGGGGAGGTTGGGGTCGGGGGCCTGGGCCGAGGTTTGAAGGCCATAGGGGGAGATTGGATGCCTCATGGCAGGGGGTCGCAGGCCTCGGGGTTGATGGGAATGATCGAGGGGGTGTCCGATCACAGTGGGTTGGCGAGCCAAGAACGCTGGATCCAGCAGATAAGTGGAAAAGCACTTAACCCCTGGATCCAGCAGGGAATTGTGGCCAGGGAAACCCGCCGGGCTACAATTACATTTAAAATGGAGCTTTAAAATCAGGCATACAGCCTCATTATGGGCCCAAATTGCTCCGCTTGTTTTAGACCAACTGATTTTTCTGGACTATCTTAAAAATCCCCATTCTGCACATTTAATTTGCATCAGTGTAAGTGAGTTCGTTAGGATTTTTCTTCGTTTAGTTTTTTTTTCAAAAGGGGGCGTTACCAGCCATCTACAATCCATTTTGGCCATTTAAGCCAGTTTGGACAGCTAATAGTTGCTCCAAACTAACTTAGGCCAGCGCACATAGAAAACCCTTACGGAGAGTTAAGAAATCAGCGCAGGTAGCTAGAGATGGGGGGTGGGGGGGCAGCAGAGGGAAGCAGAGAGGACCTTTCACAACAACATTCAAGAAACATAAAAACCATCAATAATAAAAAAAATGTAACTTAAATGCTACCTTCCTAACTCGGCCTGGGAAATCAGTGGGCCCTCTCCGACTCCGACTCTCTCGAGGACTTCTCTGAGTGACTAGATTTCTCCTCCAAGGGACTGCTGGACAACTTCTCCTCTGAGGGACTGGTGGACGACTTCGCCCCCAAGGGACTGGTGGATTATTTCTCTGAAGGACTGGTGGACTTCTCTGAGGGACAGGACTTCTCCAAGGACTTCTCCGGGGGACCTCCAGCTGGGGGCAGGAGCTATTGCACATGCGCGAAACCTCCAGTGCGCATGCGCTGAGCTGCCGGCACTGTTTTTCACGCAGGGCCCTAGCTCCGCCCCCAATGGACAGACCACGCTGCGCCAAACCATGGGAGAGACCACAGAGCGGCCATAATCCAGGGAGATCATTTCAGCGCCATTTTCACCCTAGAAAGTCGGCGTATCTCCGGTAAGTGCGCCGAAAAAAGGGGTGGGCCAAATTTGGGCCTATAATTCTGGAAGTGGGCGGTGGAGGAGGTTTGGGGTCATGATTCAGATTATTTAAACTTTAACCCCCCACTCGACCTAATCCACCTGTTTTTTGTGGTTAAAATTCCCCCCTATATTTCTATCAGTATGGTCAAATTAAACTAATTCAAAATAAACAAGTTTTTGCAGCTTGCCTGCTGATTTCATCAAAGTGCTACAAAGCAGCACTCTCTGCAGTACTCTGAAACTGTCAATTTATGGTCAGCAACTATCAGTATTCACACCAGCAACATTTCAGAGCTTCTGCTGGCTGCTTCAGTCCTGCTTTTTTGAGCGCTGGTGAGAAGTTGGGCCTATGCCTTATAGGAAAAAAATTAAATGTGCAAAAGCCCATAATTTCCATTAAGCACAAAATGGAGATTAAAAAAAAAATTGTCCTTGGTTTTCTGATATCATCCCTTGGCTGGTAGTAAAATAAGCAGCCTTTGCTAATTGTATCAGGAGATAAAAAAGACCTAATGCATGGATCTGGACTGACCTGACTCATTATATTGCACAGAAACTGGTTCAGGTTTAGCCTATGGCCTATGTGCAAGTTGTAAACTTTGTCCCTCTGGGGATAGGGCTCAAATTTGGAATGTAGCCAAAATGCAGGGTAGCCTATCTGTGAATAAGTGTGGTGTACGAATACAAAAGAAAGAGGTTAACAAGGTACTGGAAATACAGTACACAACTATGGACAAACAAGATACTGTAAGCAAGTAATATGGAAGCCATAAACTTGATCGGTACATGGGAGTTATATCACACAAAAAAGTAGAATCTTGAGCAAATGGTAAGTAAGTGGCCTCAGATATCAAAAGACCCACTGACAAATATCCATGAACGACACCTGGTTGGCAATGGGTATCCTCATCTGTCATCAACAGAAGTAGAAAAATTATTGTCTAAATAATATAAATCCTTGATAGCTCTTCACGTTTATCATAACTATAATTCAGAGTTGAGCTACACTACATGGTGAAAATGTAGTTTGTTTTTATGTTTGACTGTCTTACACATCTTAGACATTTA
The DNA here is from genome assembly GCF_044704955.1 of Pristiophorus japonicus. Taxonomy (NCBI): domain Eukaryota; kingdom Metazoa; phylum Chordata; class Chondrichthyes; family Pristiophoridae; genus Pristiophorus; species Pristiophorus japonicus. Next base: position 179,126,491 of record NC_091988.1, on the reverse strand, counting down.
CACTCATTTGCCATTGAATCTTAAAGGAGAGCTAAGCTGGAAATGAAAAGAAGGTCCATCAGGATCTGACAAAAGATGGCTGAAAATTTTGGTCATTGACATTACTGTTGGCAATATTGGTGGATGAACACTTAAAACATTTATATGACATTCCTTTGTTTACTATTTTAATGTAGGCATCAACCAGTTTTTGTTAAATCATTTAGGAGTAACATTTACCACAAGGGTTGACCTGTGTCCTTCAGATGATCAGTGGAAACCCCAGAGAAATGATGTGGATGGTGGATGATGGGGAGAACCCCAGTAGAAATTCCAGCTGTTTATATGTTAAATAATTTTTCTAATTTCAATTATTTTTTCTATTTTCTCATCTCTTCATAGAGCAAGCAGAGAAATGTCAGACAACCGTGTCTGTGCGTGTGTATGTGTAAATTTGCGCTGGAAGTGACGATCAGAAACATGGGAATGTGCCCGGTTCATGGACCCACACTGTTCCATGGATGGAGGCATCACAGGCTCATGAATCAGGCATGTGCCTGAATTCCCAATATTCCTTCCAGGCATGCTGGGCTCTGTGCCAGTAGCACTCAATGAAAGTTAACTTCACGTGTTTGTCCACTCTTGCCGCCAGCTGTAATTTCTAGCCTAAGTATTTTTTTGTCAGTATTTGCAGACTATTTTCCCTTTTAATTAAATGAGACACTAATTTTAAGAAGAATGTTTGGCCAACAGTTTTTGTTTTCAAACAATTCCATTGCTTGCTTTAGTTGCATTGATATGATAGTGATAAAATTAGGGAGTATCTCTTCTGGTTCCTCTCCCACCCCAAATAAAAAAAGAGGTTTTCAAATTCACAAGCTACTAGGGATTGTTACCATTGGATATTAGATAGGAAATCATTGGACTGAGATCTTCAACTATAGACTGTGTGTTGCTCTCACACTGTCAATGTCTATTCAATAAATATCTTAATCCAATTAGTGCATATACATGTCCTGTCTGCTTGCTAATAAACTCATGCATTATAAACAGTAGACATACAGTACAGAAGACAATTAGCTTTGCTGCAGTAATAATGAATCTTGGCAAACAAATTGTTTTTGAGGCCAACGAAAGTAAAATTCAGAACAACATTATCAAGAATGGGAATTATCACACACTGCTACATAGCTTGCAGTGAAGAGACATCTGTAGTTCCATCTGTGCTGTATTTACCACAGCAATTCATTTATAGTTTAAGAGATTCTAAATTAGATTGTTAGTGCTAACAGGTGCACTTTTGATTGCCATTTTAAACTTTAAAATGCAATGAATCATTTCTTGACTAACTGCATAAGTTATTCTTCATTAACTTTGTGCATAATAGGGACTCGTATTCATTGTTTCTGACTCCTGCAATGCCTTGGTAGGTTCAAATAATTAGTACCTGAGCTATACAGACCAGGAAGATCCTATGTCTGTGCTGAGTTATTGGGTAAGTTTTCAAATGCCGACCACAAGTTTCTCACCTGAAAATCTGGTAGCCGGCAGTTTAAAATGGTGTCAGGGAGGGGGGAGTAGAGAACACAGGACAAAGCGGCCCGCTTAATTGGCACCTCAACACCACCTTAAACATTCACTCCCTCCACCACCATCGCACCAAGGCTGCAGTGTGTACCATCTACAAGATGCATTGCAGCAACTCGCCAAGGCTTCTTCGGCAGCACCTCCCAAACCTACGACCTCTACCCCCGAGAAGGACAAGGGCAGCAGGTGCATGGGAACACTGCCACCTCCACATTCCCCTCCAAGTCACACACCATCCTGACTTGGAAATATATCGCCATTGCTTCATTGTCGCTGGGTCAAAATCCTGGAACTCGCTTCCTAACAGCACTGCAGGGGTACCTTCACCACACGGACTGAGTGGTTTAAGAATGTGGCTCACCACCAGCTTTTCAAAACAAACTTAAACCACGCTGTTGTTGCCCAGGCTTGCCTGGTGCAATTTTGAGGGCGATATGGTAATGAGCCTCACAGTCTAGAGGTAAATCTTTGTCTTCAGTACTACTGACACAAGGCTTTGAACACGGGAGCGCAGATTTGAAAATCAGACATGATTAGAATCATAGAATGATACAGCACAGAAGTCTGCCTGCTTGTCGGGTGATAAGTTGTCAATTGGACAATGCAGCACTCTGGGTATTGACTGAAGTGCTGCTTTAATTATGCATTTAAGTCCTGGTGTAGGTCTTTTATAATATAAATACAATATAAATCTTTAAATACCCCTGTGCTTTCTGACCTACATTGGTTCCCAGTTAAACAACGCCTCAATTTCAAAATTCTCATCCTTGTTTACAAATCACTCCATGGACATGCCCCTCCCTATCTCTGTAATCTTTCTCAGCCTCACAATCCCACAAGATGTCTGCACTCCTCAAATTCTGGCCTCTTGAACATCCCTCATTATAACCGCTCAACTATCGGTGGACGTGCCTTCAGCTGCCTGGGCCTTAAGCTCTTGCTCTCCCTCCCTAAACCTCCACCCCTCTACCTCTCTTTCCTCCTTTAAGATGCTTGTTAATACCTACATTTTTCATCAAGCTTTTGATCATCTGCCTTAATTTCTCCTATGGCTCGGTGTCAAATTTATCTGCTTGTCTGTAACACTGTTGTGATGCATCTTGGGACGTTTTACTATGTTAAAGGCGCTATATAAATAAAAAGTTATTATTATTTGGTCTTGAATCCACAACTTTCTGACCCAGGGGCATGAGTGTAAAGAAAATGGACGAGCAGCATGCCATCCTGTTTTCCAGCAGGAATCTGCTTAAAAATGCAAATGAGGGTCCTACAGTGGTGGTTTGGACCCTGTTTCCAATTTTCAGCTACAAATAGATGGAATGTGTGCCACACACGCTCTGCACTTTTCTACTGTGCATTGAGTGGCCTTTAAGGGACCGCTGGTGGTCACTCAGAAATGGCCCAGATTTTTGGGGGCTATTTGTTGGAACCAGGAGGAGCCAGAGTACTTCTTCTGGCTTCGTAAAAATACTATGGGCTGCTACTGGCCTGTGCATGACCACCTACAGGATCGGCTATGTCCTACAGACCGACCTGCCGGTTGGCTCAGCTACCAACTTTGCACATCTGCTGCAGTTGGGCACATGTTTGGCGCCCGCAGCTCGGCGGCAGTGTTCAACTCAGGCCTGAAACAAAAAATGGTTCCGGTCTCCCAACGTCTGCTTTGGGTGGGCAGTATGGCTTCTCTGCTAAGATCATCCCCCCATCATCGCTCAGCTAGGTGCGTTACAGTTGGCTTCAGTGCCTCCTGATTTGGGAAGCAAAAGTCAGCCAGGGTTTTTTGTTTCTGAACCCTGTCTAGACACCCCTGTTGGAAGGGCACATGTATGGGTGTCAGGTGAGGGACGATCTAACTTTCCTGTGATGTGCCCTGCTTTGAAATATTCTGTCGCATTGAGGTTTAATGAAGAACAGTCACTTGAATGAGTTTCTAGGGTGTGGCCAGTGCCCATGACCTTGTATCCAGTAATAGTCAAGGACTTTAGGAGAGGGGGAGGGAAGAAAGGATTCTAAAAAAGATTGTTTGTTCGATTCTCCAAGCTTTAGCTAGGAACTTAGCTCTTTGCTCCTGAGAGCAAAAGTGAGGGACCTGTGACCTTGGGTTTGGTGGGCGAAGGAATTGTACTCATTAAGCATTTGTATAAACATGCATGGCACAATATTCTTTCTTTCTTATTGAATTTGGTTATGTTTGATTGCGCAAGTGAAACAAAGTACCTAATTTACATATGCTGTTACAGATTGGCTCTTTCCTCTCGTGGGGAAATCTAGAACTAGGGGTCATAGTTTCAGAATAAGGGGGTCACCCATTTAAGACAGAGACGAGGAGGGATTTCTTCTCTTAGAGGTTCGTAAATCTTTGGAATTCTCTACCCCACAGAGCTGTGGAGGCTGGGTCCCCTTGAATATATTCGAGGCAAAGATAGACAGATTCTTGAACTCTAGGGGAGTTAAGGGTTATGGGGAACAGGCAGGAAAGTGGAGTTGAGCACAAGATCAGATCAGCCATGATCTTATTGAATGGCAGAGCAGGCTCGAGGGGCTGTACGGCTTACTTCTGCTCCTATTTCTTATGTTCTTATGTTCTTTCCTCATCAATCCTAAAGTTAACTTTTGTCTGCTTACCAATTATCACCTCACCTTGAGACTTGCTGCTTTCTTTGCACTCGTGCCTCTGCATCAGAAAATTGTGTATTCAAGCCCTACACCAAGACATAATTGAAGCAGCAGTCAATACGGAGATTGCTACATTATCCAATTTACAACTTAACATTATATGACAAGTAGGTAAACCTCTCTGCTGTATATTCTATGATTCTGATGAATGCCTGATGTTCCAATATGTGCTCATGTCAGTAGCTTTGTGTCAGTAGTGCTGAAGACAAAGCATTACCCTAGGACTGTGAGCCTCAGTACCATACCGTACAATACATGTTACAAAAAGGATATAGAGGCACTGGAGAAAACGCAAAAAAGATTTACAAGAATGATACCAGAACTGAAAGGTTATAACTATCAGGAAAGATTGAACAAGCTGAGCTTTTTCCTCGCCAAAGAAAAAGAGAAGTCTGAGTGGTGGCCTAATAGAGGTCTTTAAAATTATGATGGTTCTGATAGGATAGACATAGAGAACATGTGGGGGAGTCTAAAACTAGGGGTCATAAATATAAGATAGTCAGTAATAAATCCAATAAGAAATTCAAAAGAAACTTCTTTACTAGAGAGTGGTTAGAATTTGGAACTCACTCCCACAAGGAGTAGTTGAGGCGACTAGCGTAGATGCATTTAATGGGAAGCTAGATAAGTCCATGATGGAAACAGGAATTGAATGGTATGCTGATAGTGTTCGATGAAGTAGACTGGAGGAAGTTACTGACATAGACCATTTGGACAAAATGGCTTGTCTCTGTGCTGTAAATTCTGTGTCATTTTATATGTAAAGTACCTGAGAGATCTAGCTCCTGCGTGTGCACACCTGTCTCTCTGTCTGAAAGAGAAATGCATTAAGGGAATTGTAGTTTCAATTCTGCTACTGTGGAATTATAATACACAACATTCATTGTGATTCAGATTGAAAATTCACAAAATGACAACTAGGAGACATGAGCTATGGGAATAAAATTAAAATATTTAACTTTTATGGCTTTTATACAATATTTTCCATAAAATTTAGAGTTAACAGTGTTGTTTGGGATGAGGTTTTTGTGTTGCTGATGGGGACAGATGCTTATGTCAGGGTTATCTATTTACACAGTTAGCATTTAGTAAAACAGCTGGAGACAGAGGGAGATGTGAAGACACATAAAGATCTTAATTTTCCTCAGCAGCAGCCTTCACATCGGTGGTTTGGCGTGGTGCACTTTGTACCTCAGCAGCCCAGTGCTTACCCAGGTGAATTTCCTGAGGAGAGCCTAATTTGCTGTTTTAGGTTGGCTTTTGATCGGATTTCTTCCTGTGCTGACAAGCCCATCTTTGAGTGGGGGTGGGAAACGGCAACTGTAGACTTCTCATGTGCATAAATAACTATAAAGCAGCCACTGCCAAATACACCCTGACACTGACCTTCAATTCTAATCACTATCTTCTGTCTTGTAACAAATTTATTTCAGAATATTGAACATAGTTACAACAATGACTTGCATTTAGTGAGGTAAAATGTCGCAAGGTGTTACCAAAGAAAATTTGACACTGAGCCACATAAATAAATATTCGGACACATGACAAAAAGCTTGGTCAAATAGGTAGGTTTTAAGGATCGTCTTAAAGGAGGAGACAGAGGTAGAGAGACATAGGTATTTGGGAGGGATTTCCAGAACTTAGGACCTAGGCAGCTGAAGGCATAGCCACCAGTGGAGGGGAGATGGAAATTGAGGATGTCTATGAGGTCAGAATTGGATGAGTGCAGAGATCTCAGCAGGTTGTCGGACTGGAGGAGGGTACAGAGATATGGAGGGGTGAGGCCATGGAGAGATTTGAACACAAGAATGAGAATTTAAAATTCGAGACATTGCCGGACCGGGAGACATTGTAGGTCAATGATCTCAGAGTGATGAGTGGATGGAACTTGTTGTGAGTTAGGATACGGATGAGCAGAAATTAATGGAGGGCGGGGAGAGTGGTAGGCTGAGGATGGGGCGGGGAGGCCAGGAGAGCATTGGGGTAGTTGGGTCTGGAGTTAATAAAGGCATGGATGAAATCCTGCATGCAACCAAATTTTATGCCCTAGGCTAGCCAGAAAGCCAAAAGATGGTCCTGGGCAGGAGAGAAAAGAAAGTCACCTGGTGCTGATGAACATTTTTAGATTGCTCCTGTGCCCTCTCAGATCCTCTGGTCTTAGGGTGGGTCCCTGGGAAAACAGGTTTGCCAGCTCTTTGTGTCCCTGCCTTTGGACACTTCATAGATGGACTTCATAGACGGACTTTGGCACAGTCCCGATTGTGTCCTGGAAATCTTGGGGCTGTGTAGTGGATCTGACATAATAAGTATTATGTCTGTAATGCACTTATGAATGACTCCACGAGGCAATGTGTTGTACTCAAACGGTAGTGAACTTGGTCCTTTATTCGTACCTCCAGAGTGAGGTACAAGCATGGTGAGCAACCTTTTATACTGGGCCCTGCACACCTGTGCAGGTGACCCTCAGATCTCCCACCGCAGTGCCCTCTGGTGGACAGCCTCTGCCACAGGGGAAGAAAACCCCGGTCTCCACCAGTTGCACCCTCTAGTGGTGCCAGCATAGTATATACACAGTGTAAACCTTATTGATAGTACATCAGGTAACAAGTCTCCATCTTATGCAACTATACAGTGATGACACAGAGATATATCTATAGTCTGCAGATAAAACATCACTCTCCCCCAAGTCCTTTGTGCTGATTACCTTTGCACTATGTGCTCTGGCTTAGCTCTCCCCAGATTTAAGTGCCAATAGCCTTTGCACTTTGGCTGTGCTTTGGTTTGGCTCTCTCCCTGTTAACCCCTAAGTCCTTTTGCCACAACGTTGGGTAGTGGTTACCAGTTTGGATGGTTCAATGATGCAGTGGAGGTTCCAGTGGGTTCTGGGTTTGAACCATATATGTGTCCATGGCTACACATACCCATTCCCCGCGCCCCCCCCCCCCACTCCCCCACAGCAAGATCATGCAGCAGGCCCGTTACATTAACATACAGGATCAGGCACAGTGCAATTACAAAAAAAGAAAGTTACAGTTTGTATCGTGATACCTTGGTTCAGTGACTTACATTCATTACGTTTTGCGGTCGTGTACCAGGATTGGGTAGATTGCATTCATGGTTCAGTCATGGTAAGTACTGAGGTAGCAGAACAGATATGCGAGGATGCAGGTTCCAGAGCAACCGAACGGGGTCCTAGTCGTCTGATAGTGGCGCTGCGCCCCCTGCTAGTGGGGTGGGCTTGGTTCTCTCACCTAGACAGGACTCAGGGCCTTTGCCATTGCCTAGTGGTGGGCAGAGCCACAGATGTGGGTGTGGCTTCCCTGTCCTCTGAGGGCTGCAGAATCCTCTGCCTGCTCTCTAACGATGTTGGGAACCTGGCTGTTCCAGGTCCCATTTGGGGAACTCGTTGGTCCTGACCTTTCGCTCCCGGACATGGTCGAGGTAGCGACTGGGTCTGGGGGCTGTGCCACCTCCACCCGGGCGGTGAGCAACGGCAGCCGACTGCGCGAATTGACGTCGTTTTCATTTCCAGGTCCATGGCGAATAGTGCCATCGGGTGTCTGCAGCATGAGATAGACCTGGGGCAGGGTATCAGGATCAGTGCCTTCACCCTCCTGAGGTCACTGGCCTATAACTTGTGGGGACACCTGGGGCAGGGCATCAGGATCAGAACCTTTATCCTCCCAAATTTGATCGCTTGCTACTTTTGGGGACACTCTGTTCCCAACATCTCGCAACAACATTTTGTTCTTTACATTAGGAATAGTACCAACATCTCGCGACAACATTTTGTCTTTATCGGTTTGTTACATTGATTGCCATGCATACAATGTCTCTTTAAGTTCAGTTGGTTGCAGGTCTCCTTTAAGAGAACCCTGCTGGCTTTACCCCAATCAAATCCTTTGTTAGACGCCACGTGTTGGCCCCTCAGTATTGCACCTCGTGATATGGCCATGGCAATCTTTTTTTTCCAGCCACGCAGACCTCGCTGCAGCAGGGACGGCATCTTGCCTCTGTCCTCGAGGTCGACTGCCTTGATCCTTCTCTCCCGCAACTCTGCCACAAAAGCTGGAAGAGTGCCTGTGAATTTGATCTTCCTCCCCAGGAGTCCTGCCACTGGAGCCGGGAAGGTACTTTTAGGTCATTCCGGTCGAATCATTGCCAAGCAGTCGTGATGGACGGTCTGTGCCTCAGGTGCTGCGCTGGTCTGTTCTCTGCCGCCTGGCCCAAGCGAGGGTGAGGTTTTGCTCTGCCTGTAAGCAAGGGGAACATCGATCCACTGGATCCTCCCCATCCACCTTCTTCCGAGTAGCGTTGGACCATCACCTGCAACAATCCACAGAGGTAACTTGTGCACCACACCATTATGGATTACACTTACATTCGCACTACCAAGGACTGGGATCAGCTTCTTGGTGTAGGTGCACAACTTTTCCTTTACTGGAACCAGCTCGGGTCATTTTTCATTCTATAACCTATCAAAGGCATCCTGGCTCATCACTGACTGGCTCACTCCGTGTCCACTTCCATGAAGACTGGAACGCCATTTATCTTGACTTCCATCTTCACTGGAGGACAATCGGTGGTGCAGGTATACACTCCATACACTTCTTCTTGGGGCTGAGCTGCCTCTCTGGCCAAATCATAATACCCCGCTGGATTCAAAGTCATCTACCGACTCCTCTGCTAGATGGTGAATCGTATTTCTTTTACACATACACTGGAGGTGGCCCTTTGTGTTACAGACTTTGCATATGTAGGCAGCAAACCGACACTGGTGATCCCTATGGTTTCCTTCGCAACGCCAGCATGGTGCTACTCGATTAGCACCCCTCGGCGGACTCTGAGTTCTGGAACCCTGAGGTCTGTGCTCTCTGCCCTGGGCTGAGCCATGTTCTACAGTCTTGCCTGTGAAAGGTACCATTCTGTGTACAGTACTTGCCAGATTTGAGTCCACAAGATGAATAATTTGCTTGGTGCTGCTGGTCGAGGTCATGAACGCCTAACTGATGCTGATGGCCTTCTGCAGGTTGACTGTAGTGTTGGCAGATAATAGCCTGTGAAGGAGGCCCTCGTGGCCAATTCCCATAACGAAGATATCTTGCAATGCTTCATTGAGGTGCATGCCGAAATCACACGGTGCCGCAAGTCTCCTGAGATCGGCAGTGCATTTTGCAATCTCCTGGCCCTCAGGTCTGCAGTGAGTGTAGAATCTGTGCCTGGCCGTGAGGATGCTCTCTTTTGGTTTTAGTTGGTCGCGAATTAGTTCAGTTCAGTCTTATCCTTGGCCTTCGTGGGTGCCAGCAAGTCCCTGACAAGGTGGTAGACCTCGGGCCCACAACTGGTCAGCAGTATAGCCAGCCTTGCGCTTCTCCACCAATGTGTCCGTCTCCGCTGCCAGGTCGTTTGCCATGAAATATTGCTCGAGCCTTTCCATGAAGGCATCCCAATCATCACCCTCTGCGAAGTCTTTTAGTGTGCCAAAAGTAGCCATGATCGTGTGAAAGACCGTATTCTCGTCGCCAGTTATTATGTCTGTAACGCACTTATGAATTAGTCCACGAGGCAATGTGTTGTACTTAAACTGTAGTGACCTTGGTCCTTTATTCGTAACTCCAGAGTGAGGCACAAGCATGGTGAGCAGCCTTTTATACTGGGCCCTGCACACATATGCAGGTGACCCTCAGGTCTCCCAACGCAGTGCCCTCTGGTGGACAGCCTCTGCCATGAGGGCAGGAAACCCCGGTCTCCACCAGTTGCACCCTCTAGTGGTGCCAGCATAGTATATACACAGTGTAAACCTTATTGATAGTACATCAGGTAACAAGTCTCCATCTTATGCAACTATACAGTGACTACACAAAGAGTATATCTATAGTTTGCTTGTATAACAATAAGTCTCCCCAATATATTCTGTGCAGTGCTTGGGAACTGTGTGATCACAAGGTGCAGCAATGAGTAAGATCAGCCCCCAAATCTTTATCATGTAACAAAATTCTAAAAGCTCAAACAATGGCTGACCTCAAAAAAAGCTGCCCATAAAGTTTTTGTGGGCTCTGTGGCATTGATTTCAGTTTTTCCGATGTCAGTTTCATTCTGGCGCTATCTGTAGGGGATCTCTGATGTCCAGCAACAGTGATGTGAGCAAGCAAGCTAAGCAGCCAATCACGTTGAAGAATTCTCACAGACAGCAAACCAGGAAGTAAAAAGCAGGTTTCATCATTCTCTTTAATAATTTTAGAAAAAGCAAAATAAAGGTTAGGACATATATGTGGGATTAAGGTAGAAGCTGAAATATCATAAACAAATTTTAAAACAATAAAATAAATATTAATTATTATTTTTTAAGTCTATAGAATTTTTTTCATGGAATGGAGGAAATGGGACGCCATAATAAAAAAATAGTTTTTCGGTGCAGAGAGGTTGTTCAGCAGTAATTATGATTTAGTATGTTATTAAAAACTCAGTTACACCTCATTCAACAGGGCTTAACTTATTCAAGGGTTTTTACAGTGGGAACAGTGCATAAAAAGTTGAAGTTCGCGTCAAAACAAGTGATTTTGAATTGATTTCATCTGTGAGGACTGAAACAGCTCACCCTGTGGAGGAGCAGGGTATCACTGACGGCATCTTCCGAAATTCCGCTTTTAATTGCACATGTGCGGACGCCAGAAGTTGCTGTCAATTTTACAGAGCAATGACGGGAGCCATTAACAGTTTTGCCTTCATTACAACCGCTAATTCCGGGCCAATGATTCTTTCTGTTCTACCTGTATTTAAACATTGGTCGAATCCCTTGATCATTGAAATTCTGGGTAATTATCACGCTCTGTTTAATTGAGTCCATTGAACAAGGGGTCAATAGAAAAGAATCTTTCAGAATTTTACAGTATTGTTAACAAACCATTAAACACTTTTTGCTGTGCTGAGCTGCAAGAATTAGTGGTGAAGAAATTATTGTTGCAACCAGGTTTTGATTTTGTGACTTTGTTTTACGCGAGAACACTTTTGAAGACATCGTTAATGGGGTGGGAGTAAGATTATATTCAAATTTAGTGAATGTGCACAGATGGATAGTTAGCATCACAGAATTAATTGTTAATGTAAAATGATTTAACAAGAGACATTTGCTTAATCCAGCATGTTGTTAAATGGCGTGGACCTCCCTCCACTTTCACTGCTGTGCACAACATGGCAAAATTAAAAAGCTGTGTGAATTCCTCAGCTGAAAGCATTAGGTTTAGAGGGAGCAAAATGATTTGGGGGAAAAAATGCTCCCCGCGGTTTGTAGGCTATAAATTGCAGCTTACTCATAAACTTTAGTTCCTAAATGTCAGCTCCCCTGCCACATTCACATCTACTTTAAATTCTTAATAATAGTTACAAATAAGTCTCTTTCTGTCATTCAAAGTTATTTTTAATCTTGTTTATTGAACTCATTTCTGAAAAAATGTTTGTTTGTAGGTATTGTGTACTTTTCAAATACACCAGCGACCATTGTGATATAGTTCAGAAAACATACAACTATTCTTTCGTACTTCCTCTTAGTCTTTCTAATCTCCCATTTTTACTCCCTTCTCGGCCTTTTAGATTTTTCATTGTCTCCTTCTATTGTAGGAATTATTTCACAGCTCCCACATTGGGGGCTCAATTATCCCGGGTCATTTGCACCGTTTTTTTGGCGCGCGCCGTTTTTTCTGGCCTATGTATTTAATTCAAAGTTTCCACTGGAATCTGCGCTGGTGTAACTGGTTTAGTAACGATTTTTCTAAGTTAGGTTTTTTTGACGTCATAGGCCATACCTCATGTCTGCGCCAGTTTTTAGCATTTTTCGCAGTTTGCCCCAAACTTTTTTATCCTAGGTCGTCCACTTTCGAAAAATCTTCTGGTGGGTTAACAGAAAACAGCGCACCTTGTTTTTCATCAAAGTTTTTGGAGGGAGTCTATAATACTTGAAATATCCATAATAAAGTTCAACTTTTTTTTACCTTTCAACGGAGTACATGGAAGTCTCTTGGATTTCTGAAGTTTTCATTTTTTTTTTACTTACACGCCACCACCAAATGTCTTCAAGCAGGGCTGGAGGGGGGTCGTAGCATCGGCCGTCAGAATCGGCCCCGTGCCTGGACATAGGGGCTTAGGGCTCAGCTAGAAAACAAGCCCGAGGGGAGGTGGGGTAGGGTGGGGGAGATGGCGATCAGAAGGCTGCTGCACTAGGCACAAGACTGCAATTAGTTTGGGGCGGGGGGGGAGGTAGGGGGAGAAGTCACAAGATTGCAATTAGTTGGGGGGAGGGGAGAGAGGGAGGAGAATCATAAGACCTGGGTGTGCTCCATCCATACAGACCTTGGGGAAAGAGAACAAAGAACCTGTACGGCCTGCCTTCCTGCCATTTTGAGCTTCTTGCAAAGGTAAAATTTAACTATGGAGACAAAACTGACAATGTCATACCTTGCGCGAGCTTTCTGCATGATGGTGCTACGTAGGAGAAAATTGATTCGACATCATTGCATGAGGAACATCAGAGGCCGTAGGGTGCTGGGCAGGAGGTCTTGCCCACATCGAGTATATCTTAACAGGCGTTCATACCTGCACAGTGGTGATGCAGACTGTGTCAGAAGGCTGTGTTTCCACAAAGAAGTTGTAACTGAGATCTGTGAGTTGGTGAAAGCAGACCTGCAACCTAGAAGCGTCAGGAGGACTACTTTATCAGTTGAAATGAAGGTTACAGCTGCACTTTCATTCTATGCATCTGGATCATTCTAGGCTACAACTGGGATGTGTGCGCCATCTCTCAACATGCAACACATGACTGCATTCGGCTGGTGACTGCTGCACTATATGCCCAGAGGAAGTTCCCCATCACCGCCCAAGCAATGTGTGACAGGGCTTTGGCTTCTCCAGAATTGCTGGCTTCCCAAAGAGAGCGGGCTGCATTGATTATACCCACACCGCCTTGCGAGCACCTTTGGAGGATTCCAAGATGTACAGGAACAGAAAAGGCTTCCACTCCATTAATTTACAGCTCATGTGTGACGACATGCATCACATCATGTTCGTCGATGCAAGATACCCTGGCAGCACCCATGATGCGTTCATCCTACGCGAAAGTGTTATATCTGCCATGTTTCAGCAGCAGCCAGAAGGGTAGAGCTGGCTACTGAGAGACAAAGGGTATGGCCTCGCCACCTGGCTCATGACGCCCCTACACGTAGCCCGGACGGAAGCTGAGTAGAAATATAACATGTCGCACATTGCGATGCACAGCATCATAGAGAGGACTATTGGCATCTTGAAACAGTGTTTCTGATGCCTGGACCATTCCGGAGGTTACTTGCTATACTCCCCTGCGAATGTCGGTCAGTTCACTGTTGTGTGCTGCATGCTGCATAACTTAGCCATCATGAGGCAGCAGCAGCTGGTAGTAGAAGACCCACCTGAGGTGAGAGTGGCTGATGGTAATGATGAGGAAGATGCTGATGATGAGGAGGAGGAGGAGGAGGACGAGGAAGCCATGCAAGTACCTGAACCCGAAGCACAATGGCGAAGGAAGGCGGGCCATCGTGCCTCTTTAACGATTGCTCGAGCCTTGCGCCAGCAGCTCATCCGTGAACGCTTTGCTGCCTGAAGGCTCAGCAACAACTATTCTACATGGACCATGATTACTGTTTGGACCTGTTCCGCAATGTTGTGTTGTGTTAATGGAACACATGATGGAAATTATTCTTCTTTACTTCAAAAGTTGTGTTAATAATTGAACAATCATGGAAATAATTCTTCTCGAGTTCCAAAACTTGTGTTAATAATGGAACAAATAATAAAAATGATTCAGATTTAATGTAAACTATACTTTATTCAACAGTTTAACAAACAATTCTTTGTACTTAACTTTAATAAAATTATTCTTGTATCAAACTTTAAAGTTTTCAATTACAATCACTCACAAACATATGAAGATAACTTAAAAATTTTAAGATCACTTACTAACTTTTAAACTTGTAAATTTACATAACTTACAAAAATCTTTTAATTTGAGAACAGTTACAACAGTAACAATAATAATACCAACGACAACAACAGCAGCAGCAAAGAAAGACTGCACCCACCTCTCCTCCAACTTATTCTAAGACCGCCCGCCACGCTTGGTCTCGGTGACTCCACCACCCCTGCCCGCAGGCGGTGGCGCAGTGTTTCTGGGGTTGGTACCAAGCTTATTCTTTCTAAGATCTCGGGTAGTGCGCACCTGTTGAGGGGTGAGGGAACGGCAGGCGGCAATGTGGAGGGCCCAGGCAGCAATGTGGAGGGCCCAGGCGGCAATGTGGAGGGCCCAGGCGGCAATGTGGAGGGCCCAGGCAGCAATGTGGAGGGCCCAGGCGGCAATGTGGAGGGCCCAGGCGGCAATGTGGAGGGCCCAGGCGGCAATGTGGAGGGCCCAGGCGGCAATGTGGAGGGCCCAGGCGGCAATGTGGAGGGCCCAGGCGGCAATGTGGAGGGCCCAGTCAGCAATGTGGAGGGCCCAGGCGGCAATGTGGAGGGCCCAGGCGGCAATGTGGAGGGCCCAGGCGGCAATGTGGAGGGCCCAGGCTGCAATGTGGAGGGCCCAGGCAGCAATGTGGAGGGCCCAGGCAGCAATGTGGAGGGCTCGGCTTGGGGCTCTTCAGAGGCTGATGTGGGGATTGGAGTGGGAGTGGCAGTTGATTCTGTCAATAGGCGTGGGGTCAGGGCATGTTCCCTTATTGTAGTAGCTAACTCCAACATGCCATCTCTCATGCGTCTGGACAGTGTCTCAACGACCCACGCCATTCCCTCCCTCATTTTGAGCAAAAGTGTCTCAGCTATCTGCAACATTCCCTCCTTCATGTTCACTGATAGTATTTGCACTACCCGTGACATTCCCTCCCTCATGTTCACTGACAGTGCATCAGCTACCTGTGACATTCCCTCCCTCATGGTCACTGACATGGTTTCTGCTGACTGAGATATTCCCTTACACATCGTCCTGGACATCATTCCCATTTCTCGACAGATTGCTGTTACTTCTCCTGACAGTCCCGCTACCTCATCACCCACCCCACTGATGGTGTCCAGGAGTGATCGCGTAAGGTCAATGCTCTCTGCAGTCATTGCCATCATCTGAACCACATCTGTTATACCCTGCACCTCAGGAGAGTGCTGTAGACTCTCCTTCCCCTCCTCACCCTGGGGGTGCCTCATTGCACTCCTCTACTGGGACCCGCAGCCTCAGATGGTGGGGCTCTGGATGTGCCTAACTGCAACCCACCACTGGGATCCGCAGCCTCGGGAGGTGGGGCCCTGGGTGTGCCTCGCTGCACCACACCAGTGGGAACCGCAGCCTCAGATGGTGGGGCCCTGGGTGTGCCTCGCTGCACCACACCACTGGGACCTGCAGCCTCGGACGGTGGGGCCCTGGGTGTGCCTCGCTGCACCACACCAGTGGGATCTGCAGCCTCAGATGGTGGGGCCCTGGGTGTGCCTCACTGCACCACACCACTGGGACCTGCAGCCTCGGACGGTAGGGAACCATGGAATGTCCCACCAACACTCAAACCACTAGTCACGGCAGGGGATGGCACTCAATGGGCAGTATCTGCACCTCCTCCAAAGTCAGTAAAACAGTGGAGGCTTCATCCATCTCCATCCCCTCCCCTTCCCCATCACCCCCATGCTCTGGAGGCTGGGATTGGAAGATGTTCTCCTCTTCAGGCTCATCCTCATTTGAATCTTCTTCTGCATCATCAGGGTTGGCCTCAAGTTCAGCAAAAATATAACAGAACACAAAACAAATGGTTAGCAGCAGAGGAGGGGGCAGGATTGGTGGCATGAGTAGGCTCTCACAGCGCAGACAGCAGGCTGATGTGAAGGACCACGATGAATGACAGCACATTGCATCAACTGAAGTGTAGCATCCCCAGGAACCGAAGCATGGCGAGTCCGCGCAGTACTTAACATTTAGTAAAGCCAGACCGTGGAATTTGCAGGACTTACCCTCTCCCTCGAGTGTGGGCCCAGCTTGTGCAGTGGAGGTTGCTTTTCTCCAGGCAGGACCCATCAAAGCAGCGACCCTCTCTTCCAAGGGTGTCAGTGGCTGCAGATTTACCAGGCCTCCTCCTAATCGAGTTCTTTCCCTTTTATTCTGTGCCACCTTCCTCTGCAAAGATTAAAATGCAACTTTTTATAGAGGGTGTCTTTCTGCTGAGTGGGACATGTACAGCTGGTCACATTTACAATTGCAATTCCATTGAATAAATGAAAATATTACTTACACTAACTGTCAAGGTCCTGCCACTTATTTTTGCACTGGCCTCCAGATCTCATGGTGGTCACCATTGCACAGTAATCCTCTGCAACTTGGTACCAGCGTTTCTTCATTTCTTTGGGTGGAACTTTTATGTGACCTCTGCTGGTGTCCAGCTCCTGCCATCTGCCCTCAATCACAGTAACTAGTGCCTCCACTTCATCCTGTAAGAAATTCTTGGTCCTTGCACTGCGTTACATCTTGTATTGATGCAGATCCGATTTTCCAATGCTCTCACACAGCACCCCTTCTCACACACACAACTGGCTCTTTAAAAATGGCTGATTACCAACCCGGAGCTGTACTGCGCATGCGCGTCCATTGAAATAACGTCAAAAACGTCACTTTTTTTCTGCACATGTGCAGAAGGTGCAGCATCGTTTTTTCGGCAAAGACAGTAGGCTCCACCCCCCGAGGCGACTGGACACGCTGTGCAGCGCCAAATTTGAATTATACATTGGGGAAACTTTGGCAAAATATTTCTGCCACATTTCTGGCCTAGAAAAATGAGCGTAACTCTGGCAATACGCCAGAAAACGGGCTTGGGCAAAATTGAGCCCTGGGTGTTAGAGTCGGGTTCGTGGACCTGAATCCACCTTAACAGAAACACACACACATGTACTATTTCTCACAGAGATCTTTCATTTGACCACTAACACATGGATTAAATAAGAAACACAACTTGACTTGTCCTGGAGTCGTCAAGTACCCAGTGGCCAAACCAACGATCACGTGAAGTCTGTTGAATCTTTTGATGTCTTCTTTCCATTAGACATATTTCTCTTGGCCGACCTCAATAAAGGAGTTAGATATTGTTAACTTCTTTGTGTTCACACTTCTCTCATGACTTTTACATGCACATCCAAATTAATAGTTCCCTTGTTCATGGTTGGTTCAAAGTTTTGTGGGTTTACCTCATAACGCATGTCACTATGTCACTTGTTCAAATTTAATGGTGGTCTCATCTCAAGACAATACCAGTCTATTCTGTTGGTCACACAGCAACCCAAGATTTGTCTTTGGTTACAAGCTGCCTTTGACTGATAGATAAGGGGGGCCGAAATTGCACTGTTCTGCAACTCCTGGAGATGCTAACAGTGCCTGGCGGGGTGGGGGGGGGGGGGGGTTGCGTCCAGCTGACGTGAAATTAACGGACGTGAAAACACGGTAGCGCCGCGCTCCACTAGTAGCGCGCTGGAGATGACGTCATTGCTTTGCAACCCATGGTGGAAATTGCCTAGTGCCCTGTGAGGCTGTCATGGCGATGCCTGCGCCAGCCTTGCAGGCCATGAACCAGGCCGACCTCCACTCCCGGGGTGGAAGGCAAAGGGGTGGTGTGGTGAGCTGCGCCACGCGCCACCATTTTTTTTCTTTGGCCGGCTCACCAGTCAGACCATGCTCTATTGATGTTGTGTGATCTGGGCCACGATTGTGCAGCCCGGCAGTCTGGGTGCTGGGATGCAGCCGCGGCACCAGGCAGCCCTGGTGGACCAGTGGAGGCCAGCAAAGGGCTTGCAGAGTTCACAGCGACTCTCCCCTTTAACGGAAAGGGAGTGACATCGAAACGTGTCAGCACTACGCAGAGAAACCGCGTAGCGCACCGGACACCACCCAACAGGAAGTGGAGTGCGCGACATTGCACTCCACTTCCTGTGAGGGGCGGTAACCCGAATTTCGCAGCCGGGTCGGGACTTCCACACCGGGCACAGGAAGTCCTGCCCCAACTCGATTACTGTCCCCAACTGGGGCGTAACCTAATTTTGCCCCCAATGTCTGTTAAATATTTCCCTATACTCTTGTTTCTCAGCTTGCAGGTTAATGTGGTTTAACCATCATTAAAGTTCTCTTTTGTATTAGAGTTCTTGTTGTTGTTAGGGATGTTTAAAACAGATTTTCACATCACTATATTATTCCTCCCTATCTATCTCTTTAAATCTATTATTTGCTCTACATCAATATATCCAAGAAGCCTCTGTTTTCACATACTTCATGAACTCTTCGTCAGTATTTATTGAATCTGTATATTATCCATCTCTCATTAAATGGCTTCCACTGTTAGTATGCTGCTTGAATTGTCATTTTTCCAACCAGTTAATCTGAGCTTTGAGCACACTGCAGTTAACTAATTCCAGTTCAGTTCATTTATCTTGGGCTCTTATTTTTCTTTATCTGGTTTCAATGTGAACATGATTAAGTCATGGCTATTGCCTCCCAAATGTTCTCGCAACCTTCTAGCTATTTATATGTCCTGTTTCATTATCCATAAATTGTTGGGCAAGGAACATATTAGAATATATTGATTAAGGAAACAGTTGTTGATTTATTCTTAGAACTCCTCTTTTTTCCATCAATTTTTCGTACTGCTACAAAGGGGTTATTTTTGTGAAAAGTGTAAAATAGGTGCGAACTAGGTGCTGTGCTAATAAAACAAGTCTGTTTGAAAGTATGGTTTTAGCGTGCAATTTTGGGCCAAAATGCTGATCACCATAATTTGAACTTGCCTGGAAGTTTATCATTCAAGCACTACTTAGAAGTAATTTTCGTGGAGCAATATATGTGGACTCCACTGAAGGTGTGGATTGGGCTGACTGACCCACAGCGGCAGATTTCAGGTTGTCTCAGGGATGTCCTGTACCCGTGGGGGGCTGGGGGGCGGTGGGAAGAAGGAGTCCATCTCACACTCCTGTCCCTCTCTCCTGCAACAGCTTGTGTTGCTCTGCCTGTGGCCTCATGTCCTCCAAGATGCCGATGACCAAGCACACCCTTTCTCCTGGTGATTCCAAGTAAGGTAGAGTAGTACTTAATCTTTTTAGGTGAAGTCCTCAGAGAATTTCCAAAATAAATGTTGCTCCAGGGCTCAAGGTGAAATCTTGATAAAGTGTCCCAGAAAATCTGCTGATGTGTTTCAAAAGTCCCCTTCAAACCTCCAGCAGCAGTGAACAGTTAAAGGTGATATAACTTTAAGTAGCGCTCAAAATCCTCTGAAACGACTAGTTTACTCCCAATCAGCTGGTCACTGTTTGGAGAGGGCATTAGATCAAGCGCTGTCCAGCACAATGCCATGCAGCCTCCTTAATAAGAGCAATCAGGCAAGATAAGTGGCAATCAGACCCTCAGGGAGGCCGTTCCTAGCGCAAGCTTCAACTCCTTTACCAAGATGGCATTTTGCACTCAACGAGGGCTAAAACCGATGTTTCAGCTTAAGACCCCATTGTGGCCACCTCAGAGGCTCTTAAGTGCCTACGTATCTGGGGAAAATCGCTTCCTTATCTCTTCAAGTTGTCTTCAAATCTAATCCTCAATTTCTTTCTCACTATTCAGTAATTCAGAATGTACTCTCGCTCTGTATCTCTAAACTCAGCATCAACATCAATGTAAAAGAAAATGTCTCCTTTCTTTGTAATGATGGGGTTGATTTCTACATTGAGCATGGTGTGGATGGGTGGGTTGACCACGCCACCTGCCTGATGATGCTGGTTGGAGGCCCAGTCAATTCTGGTGGTCTGGCCTCATTTACATGCAGGAAGGGTGCTGCCACTGCTAATCCTGCTGCTTGTAGGCAGCTCGCCATTTGGGAGGTGTGAAATCCAGTGGGGCAAATGCTGATCATGGGCCTGCAGAAGTCCTTTAAAGGAGAGGGCTGACTGTCATGTATCTCACACTACTGTACATAACTGTATCTTACCATGCTATACATAACTGTAACTAGATATGACCTGTAACCGCAAGCATACTTTACCACCAGGGGTGCATTTGCAGGAGACACTGCATACCTGTTCCACACAGGTATATCAAGGCAGGTCTCAGACAAGTGTGGCATTCGAGAGCAGTGTAATAAAGGTGCAGGTCCTGAGTGACCTTGACTTCAGCATGTGCCTCAGGTGAATCTGTATTGCAGGGACAGGACTTTACAGTGGCGACGAGTTACGGGATTACAGAATCCACAGAATGGCGACCAACGACTCAGATGACAAATACAATGCTGGAGATAATTGGGAGGACTTTATAGAAAGGCTCCAGCAAAGCTTCGTAACCAAAGACTGGTTCGGCGACGATAGAAACATAGAAACATAGAAAATAGGTGCAGGAGTAGGCCATTCGGCCCTTCGAGCCTGCACCGCCATTCAAATGAGTTCATGGCTGAACATGCAACCTCAGTATCCCATTCCTGCTTTCTCACCATACCTCCCAATCCCCCCAGTAGCAAGGACCACATCTGACTCCCCCCGCAGAACACATCCAGTGAATTGGCCTCAACAACTTTCTGCGGCAGAGAATTCCACAGGTTCACCATTCTCTGGGTGAAGAAGCTTCTCCTCATCTCAGTCCCAAATGGCCCACCCCCCCCCCATCCCCAGACTGTGACCCCTGGTTCTGGACCTCCCCAATATTAATAAGAACGTAAGAACAGAAGAACACAAGAATTAGGAACAGGAGCAGGCCATCCAGCACCCCCAAGCCCGCTCCGCCACCCAACAAGACCACGGCTGATCCAGCCACGGACCCAGCTCCACCCACCCTTAATTCCCCTAATTCCCTCACTGGTTAAAAATCCATCCACCTGCGACCTGAACACACCCAATGAGCCAGCCCCAACCGCCTCCCTGGGCAGAGAATTCCACAGACCCTCTGGGAGAAGAAATTCCCCCTCAACTCGGCTCCAAACCGGCTCCCCCGCATCCCGAGGCCGCGCTCCCCAGCTCCAGCCCCCCCCGACCAGCGGAAACAACCTCCCCGCCTCCATCCCGTCCACCATCTTCCCATAGATTCCATACACTCCTATCACCAGAAACTTTGACAACTCAAAGAATTGCTCCCAACTTTTGACAGTCCCACACAAAATTTCAGTCCAGGTTTAATAAACCAATATTGTAAGGGACAGTATTTTATTTCCTCTTTTATCCGTCATTGATTACATTTCACTTGCTTGATTGCCCAAACACAAGACAAGCTATTTTAATCACAAATGCTCACAATAAGCATAACTTGTCATACAGATAAGGCAGACAAGAGAAGAGCCCATCTCTTGACCAGCTGTGGCTCAAAAACATACGCCTTAATGAAGGACCTGCTGGCACCCGAGAAACCAGCAAGCAAGTCGTTTGAAGAGTTGAGCACACTGGTAAGAGACCACCTGAAGCCAGCGAGCAGCCTACACATGGCCAGACACAGGTTCTACAACTACAGACACTGTGTGGGCCAGAGCATACCCGACTTCGTGGCGGAACTTCGGAGGTTGGCTAGCTTATGTGAGTTCTCCGATGAACTAAGGAGAGAAGTACTGAGAGACTTTTTCATTGAAGGAATAGGCCACGCAGGCATATTCCGAAAGCTCATCGAGACCAAGAACTTGACCCTAGAGGCAGCAGCACTGGTTGCACAGACATTCTTGGCAGGAGAAGAAGAAACAAGGTTGATCTACACTGCGGGTACGACAACTAACGAAACATCGGAACAAGAGGTTCACAGCGTGAAACAAGCTGCCACCCCTACACACAGACAAAGGCAGGAGAGCAGGCCCTCAACAGCAGGCAGTGGCGCCAGAAGCCATCAAGGGCCACATGAACGGCCGTTCACACCTCATCAACCCACAATGCGAGCAATCAACTACAAACTGAGAGAAGCTCAAGAGAGATCAGTCAGACACAGCTCATCCTTTGGAAACAATGGAAGCAGTCTGTGCTGGAGATGTGGGGGAAGGCACTCATCAAGGGGGTGTTGATTTCAGCATGCTGCTTGCAGAAACTGCGAATATACAGGGCATCTGGCCCGCATGTGCAGAAAAATGGCAGCTCGGCTGGTATACGAATCGGAAAGGTTGGAAAGCGGACCAGAAGACGGTGGGGACAGTACCCAGGACACTGAGGTACAGCGGGTCAACACGATCAATGGCCACTGCTCTTACAACAAGATGCCTCCAATAATGATGAGGGTCCTACTCAACGGGATACCTGTCAACATGGAGCTGGATACGGGAGCGAGTCAATCTCTCATGAGCGCTCAACAATTTGAACAGCTGTGGCCGCACAAAAGAGCCAGACCAAAGCTCACAAGGGTCGACACCAAACTAAGGACCTATACCAAAGAAATCGTCCCAGTCCTCGGCAGCGCCATGCTCTCAGTCACACAAAAATGGACAGTGAACCGACTTCCCCTGTGGATTGTCCCCGGAGATCTCCCAGCACTGCTGGGGAGAAACTGGCTGGCAAAACTAAACTGGAAATGGGATGATGTTCACGCCATGTCATCAGAGGAACGAACCTCCTGCTCAACAGTTCTAAGTTGATTTGAACATCTCTTTCAGCCAGGTGTGGGCACCTTCAAAGGAGCTAAAGTCAAAATCTACATCACACAGGATGCTAGAACGGTCCATCACAAGGCTAGAGCTGTGCCCTATGTGATGAGGGAAAAGATTGAACATGAACTGGACAGGCTTCTGCGGGAAGGCATTATCTCACCCGTGGAATTTAGCGACTGGGCAAGTCCCATCGTCCCAGTCATGAAGCCTGATGGATCCGTACGAATCTGTGGGGACTACAAATCTACCATAAACAGAGTCTCCTTATCGGACCAATACCCGCTGCCCAGAGCGGAGAACTTATTTGCCTCATTGGCTGGAGGAAAACTTTCCTCAAAACTAGATCTCACATCTGCGTATATGACTCAAGAACTGACCGACCAGTCTAAGCTACTCACCACCATCAACACACATCAAGGCCTTTTCATGTACAATCGATGCCCATTCGGCATCAGGTCGGCAGCTGCTATATTCCAGCGCAACATGGAAAGTCTGCTCAAGTCCATCCCGGGGACGGTTGTATTTCAAGACGACATACTTATCATGGGCAGGGACACCGACTCCCATCTCCGCAATTTGGAGGAAGTACTAAAGCGGTTGGATCGGGTAGGCCTAAGAGTTAAGAAATCCAAATGCCAGTTTCTCGCGCCCGAGGTTGAATTTTTGGGCAGAAGGATTGCCGCTGATGGAATCCGCCCAATAGAGTCCAAAACCGAAGCAATTGGCCTGGCAACTAGGCCCTGGAATGTCTCAGAACTGCGCGCCTTTTTCGGGCTACTCAATTACTTTGGGAACTTTATGCAGAACTTAAGCACGCTGCTGGAGCCTCTCCACGTGCTACTAAGAAAGGGGTGTGATTGGTTTTGGGGGGACGCCCAGGAACGCACCTTCAATAAGGCACGCAACCTTCTGTGTTCCAACAGTGTTTTGGCTTTCTTTGATCCAGGTAAAAAGCTAGTTATTACATGTGATGCGTCAGCGTACGGGGTCGGGTGCGTTTTACAACATGTCAATAGTGCGGGCAAATTACAACCCATAGCTTATGCCTCCAGGTCACTTTCGTGGGCGGAGCGTGGGTACGGAATGGTGGAGAAGGAGGTACTCGCATGCGTGTACGTTGTCAAAAAGATGCACCAATACCTTTTCGGGGCCAAGTTCGCGTTAGAAACCGACCACAAGCCCCTCACGTCCCTACTATCCGAGAGCAAGGCATTAAACGCCAACGCCTCAGCGCACATTCAACGGTGGACACTCATGCTGGCCTCTTACGATTACACTATAAGGCACAGACCAGGCACAGACAACTGTGCCGACGCGCTTAGCAGGCTACCCCTGGCGACCATGGAAGGGTCTGACGAACAGGACTGTGAGATAGTCATAGCAATCAATGCCTTTGAGTCCACAGGTTCGCCCATGACAGCTCGCCAAATCAGAGCCTGGACGACCAGCAACCCCACGTTATCCCTAATAAAAAGATGTGTCTTAACTGGTAACTGGGCAGAGGCTCGCGATGCCTGCCCCGAGGAGATCAAACCTTTCCATAGGCACATGCATGAGCTGTCACTACAAGCAGACTGCCTGATGTGGGGCAGTTGAGTAGTTATGCCTCTGCGAGGCAGAGAGGCATTTGTCCGGGAGCTCCACCGTGAGCACCTGGGGATCGATCTCATGAAGGCCATAGCCAGATCCCACGTCCGATGGCCTGGCATTGACGCGGACTTGGAGCTCTGAGTCCGACGGTGCACCATTTGTGCCCAACTCAGTAATGCCCCCAGAGAGGCCCCCCTGACCCCTGGCCCTGGCCCACCAAACCGTGGTCGCGGGTGCACATAGACTATGCGGGCCCATTCATGGGCAAAATGTTCCTCGTAGTTGTAGATGCATTTTCAAAGTGGATCGAATGCACCATTTTAAACTCGAGCACCACCTCCACCACTGTGGAGAGCCTTGGAGCCATGTTCGCAATGCACGGCATTCCTGACATATTGGTCAGTGATAATGATCCGTGCTTCACCAGCGCAGAATTCCAAGATTTTACAAGTGACCACAGCATAAATCACGTTAGGACGGCACCATTCAAACCGGCCTCCAATGGCCAGGCGGAGCGAGCAGAGCAGATCATTAAACAAGGCATGCTCAAAATCCAAGGTCCCACGTTGCAGGATCTGTCTGTCGAGATCTGCTGGCATACAGATCTCGTCCGCATTCATTGACTGGAGTTCCCCCCGCGCAACTATTGATGAAATGGACCTTAAAGACAAGACTCTCATTAATCCTCCCAGACATGCATGAAATCGTTGAGGCAAAGCGCCGTAAGCTAACTGAGTACCATGACCGAAATTCAAGGGGGAGGTGGAATGAGATAGGGGACAAAGTGTTTGTGCTAAACTATGGCAGGGGTCCCAAATGGCTTGCAGGGACAGTAACAGGCAAGGAAGGAAACAGGCTACTGGTGGTACAAATGGACAATGGCCAAATCTGCCGGAGGCATGTAGACCAAGTCAAAAGTAGACTTACCAACAACACTGCTGAACCAGAAGCAGACTACAATGTGGAACTCACACCACACCTGGTGGACAGACTGGGAACAACCTGAGGAAAGGGCAATCCCAACAAACAGCCCAGGCGAGACACCAACAATCATACTGAATTAAACTGACAGACCAGGCGAGATACTAGCAGTCACACCGAAAGAAAAACAGGCACCAAGGCAAACAACTGAACCACAACTAAGATGCTCCACACGAGAGCGTAGACCACCTGAGAGACTGAACCTATAAAGACAATAAGACCTTGGGGGAGGGTGATGTCATGTATCTCACACTACTGTACATAACTGTATCTTACCATGCTATACATGACTGTAACTAGATAGGACCTGTAACCACAAGCATACTTTACCACCAGGGGTGCACTTGCAGGAGACACACGAGTATAAAGGCAGGTCTCAGGCAAGTGTGGCATTTGAGAGCTGTGTAATAAAGGTGCAGGTCCTGAGTGACCTTGACATCAGCATGTGCCTCGTATGAGTCTGTACTGCAGGGACAGGACTTTACACTGACAACATTGGGAGGCTGCAAATGAAGCAGCATATTACAGCATCAGGAAAATGTAATGAGTGCATCCAACAGCAAGGAAGCCTTTAAGGTTAAGAATTCGCAAAAGAATGAAGGCTATATATATCTTTTGGCAGACAGAAGAATGATTAAAGATGAGGACGAAGGAAAGAATACAAAAAAGGGCTAGACCTCTTTCCAACTTTCCTTGGCTGCAGCTAATGATCCCTTTAAGTCGCGCTGTAAATGGCTGACTCCTGACCTGTAACATCCATGCTTTGTGGGTAGGTTGAGGACGTGGCAGTGGAAATGCTGATTGACACGAAAATTACGTCGGAAGTCCTGATGACAGCAGTTGACCTATTTAAATATTTTAATTGGGCCCCTGCCTGTGTCTCACAGGAGTGATTAAATTGGAACAGCTGGGCCTCCTGTGGTAAGTCAGCACCACTGGAGCACTGTGGCGATACACTATCCACAGTATGTACTGCAGCATCTCCCAGCCCCACACTCGGTCACACCAAGGAGGAGAAGAGCAGCAGATTATGGGATGACTATCACCTCCAAGCTCCCGACATCGCCCGCTATCCTTACATGGGCATATACTGCCATTTCTTTATCATTGCTGGGTCAAAATTCTGAAAATCCCTACCTAACACAGTCAAGGGAGCATCAGTAACACATGAACTGCAACGGTTCAAAGAGAAGTCCATTACTACCATCTCAGGGCAACTAGGGATGGGCAGTAAATGTGGCCTTGCCATCCGGAGAACAATTTTTTCTTCAACGATGAAAATGCTGAAGAAGTTAAAGATAATTTTTTTCCACATTTAAGAGCCTGTCTGTTTTGTGATGATTAAAGAAAATAATTGCATTTGTATTCCCAGATCATAGTTTTAATCCATTTAAAACACATTAGCTTTTTCCAACATGTTTGTGCCATTAATGTAAGCATATCCACAGCTAATTTTGACAGAATTGGTGCAGGACTATCATCAAATTAATTAAAAATCATCGTAGTGGAGCAAACTTCTGGTTGCCGAAAAATGTTAAAAATACTTTTATGAATATCGACAGCATTAGGGCACATAAATGCCAAAAAAATTAAATACTGGCTGAGGTGTACCAAAAGGACCATAGACTCCACTGAATATTGCAAAGTATATCATCTCAGCCCCATTGTCACTGCTGAGCTGACAGAAGGACATTTCGTGGTGGTAGTATTAAATATATAATTAGAGCATAATGGGACAGCTCCATTCCTAGAGGACTCCCACAAACGTACCACTAAATGCAGAAGTTCAACATGGTCAAGTAACTTTTAAGGAAAGAGCTTGATTCTCCAAAGCCTCTGGAAGAGCATAAAACTTCAGCTACCAGGTAATAAAATAGGGGAACAGGTAAGAAAAAATGGCCAGTAACTCCACTGGCTGCATTTTCGGCTTTGATGATTTCAGGACGGTAATGGTGGCGGGGCGGTAAAGTTTGCGCCTCAGTCATCAAAATTGGGCAGCTGGGCCCTAATTCTGAGGTGGTACACCTCTCATGGGCGTTAGCATGGGAAAATCCTGAGCTAAAGAGCCAGGCTGGGAGCACTCCGAGAAACTCCTGGGGAGAAAAAAAACCCCACAAAAACATTTCCAATACATAGCCCACACCACCACAGCATAAATCACACAAAAAAATTAAAAGACAAAACAATCACACTTACCTTAGGACTGCATTACATACCTCTCTGCAGTCGGTATAGGTTGCCTGCCCGATTTCACTGCGAGGCGTACGGGTTGTACGGGAGTCAAAAACCACGCAGGTGTCACAACCAGGAGTGTTGCACACTGATGCTGCTCTGCACTGCTGCAGAACCAGCCCCCAAAACCCCCACAGGGCGCTGGAGGCTGACTGCCCTCCGAGAAGACCTCACCGTCACCATTGCCGCTGCTCAGGAATGAAAAAT
Source organism: Pristiophorus japonicus (assembly GCF_044704955.1). NCBI lineage: Eukaryota > Metazoa > Chordata > Chondrichthyes > Pristiophoridae > Pristiophorus > Pristiophorus japonicus. The sequence goes on along the minus strand of NC_091988.1, from coordinate 179,098,625 downwards.
TGAGTGTAAAGGACTGGAAAATCCACCTCTTAAAAGGCAGCAAGGCAGAAATAGATTTAATGTGTGAGGTTACGGTTAAAAGGCTGCAGTAGAGAGGAACTAAGCTGTAAGAGAACATCTGTGGGAAATAAATGACAAAGATGACCACCCGATAAGCCAAATTAAACAACACCTGAGGAAGTAAAAAGCAAAACAAAATATCTATGGGATGTAATAATTGAAAGGGGGCACCTGATAGAGGTAAAAAAGAAAGAGATTGTCATGTATCTAGACATGTTACTGCCTGTACTATTACATATTATGTGCCAGAAGAGGGCACTACTATGGAAAACTTGTACACCAGCTATATGGTCACTAAGGTGTGCCACCAGAGGGAACTGCAGTGGGAGACTTGTAGGTTACCTGTACAGGTGAGCTAGGCCGAGTATAAAAGGCAGGCCACCAGGTATGATCCTCACTCTGGAGTTACATTAAATGGACTAAGGTCACGACAGTTCAAGTACAATACATTGCCTCGTGGAGTCATTATCAGAGCAACTAAAGACATAACAATTGGCGACGAGATTACGGACTTTCACGTGAAAATGGCTAACCCTGGCACATTGCAGCAGTTCGCCAATGGTGATGATCGGGACACCTTTGTGGAGAGGTTCGACCATTTCTTCACAGCAAACGACCTGGCAGATGACAACCTGGCCACACTGGCTGATAAGCGCAGAGCTATCCTGCTAACCAGTTTTGAGCCCACCGTCTATGGCCTCGTCAGGGACTTGCTGGCACCAGCAAAGACAATGACCAAGACGTACGAGGAGCTTGTAACACTGATCCAAGAACAACTCAAACCCAAAGAGAGCATCCTCACGGCCAGACACCGGTTTTATACCCACCGCCAGCCCAAAGGCCAGGAAATCGCGAAATATGTTGCAGACCTCAGGAGGCTGGCGGCACTGTGTGATTTCGGCGACCACCTCACCGAAGCGCTGCAGGATATCTTTGTCATCGGAATCGGCCACAAAGGCCTTCTTCACCGGCTACTATCTGCGGATACCACAGTCACATTGCAGAAGGCCATCACCATGAGCCAGGCATTCATGACCTCGACCTGCGGCTCTCGGCGAATGACTCAACTTCTGGACTCAAACCCGGCAAGTACTGTACACAGAATGGTGCCTTTTAGAGGCTGGACTGTAGAATGTGAATCTCCTCAGGGGAGAGAGAACAGGCCCCCGAGTCCTTTAACTCAGAGTCCGCCGAGGGGGGCTAATTGAGTAGCACCATTCCCACTGCCAGCACTGGACACTGCGATGCCACCAGACTACCTGGACACCACCCAGCAGTTCTGGAACTAGTTTGTCCTCACGCACTGGTGCTGACACCAACCACTGAGTCCAAGTATGTATCAAGAATGTACCTCACCAGTCAAATGTACTTGCCTCATAACTGTACCACAAATGTATATAAATGTAACTAGCCACCGGCCTAATCTATATGTGGGGGGGGAGAGAATGGAGTGGTCATGGACTCACAAACAGAAACCACCAGCACCTCTACTGCCATCGAAACACCACCTACTCACCCAAGATGGAAACGACCCCCCAAGGGTCAACCAGATAGAGCTAAGCCCAGAGCATAGTCAATGCATGAAGGCGATTTGCATTAAGGACTTGGGGGAGAGTGATGTCATGTATCTAGACATGTTACTGCCTGTACTATTACATATGAAATGCCACTAGAGGGCACTACTATGGGAAACTTGTACACCAGCTGTATGGTCTCTAAGGTGTGCCACCAGAGGGCTCTGCAGTGGGAGACTTGTAGGTTACCTGTACAGGTGTGCCAGATCTAGTGTAAAAGGCAGGCCACCATGTGTGATCCTCACTCTGGAGTTATATTAAATGGACTAAGGTCACTACTGTTCAAGTACAATACATTGCCTTGTGGAGTCATTATCAGAGCATCTAAATACAGTCGAGGAGGCGGGAGCTCGGAGCAGCGCGAGTCCGGGGTCGGCGAGAGGCCTATAAAGGCCAGCGGGAGTCGAGCAGTTCGAGCAGTCAGTCGAGGAGGCGGGAGCTCGGAGCAGCGCGAGTCCGGGGTCGGCGAGAGGCCTATAAAGGCCAGCGGGAGTCGAGCAGTTCGAGCAGTCAGTCGAGGAGGCAGGAGCTCGGAGCAGCGCGAGTCCGGGGTCGGCGAGAGGCCTATAAAGGCCAGCGGGAGTCGAGCAGTTCGAGCAGTCAGTCGAGGAGGCGGGAGCTCGGAGCAGCGCGAGTCCGGGGTCGGCGAGAGGCGTGCCGGTGCAGCTACAGGGAGAAGGCAAAGAAACAAAGGTGACGTCACAGCCTCGGGGGTAAGTGATTGGCTGGTGATTGGTAAGTAGTTTTTCTTTTTCTTCTTATATTAGTCAGTAACTTTTAACATTGTTGTTGCCAATTTAAGTGTATCTAAGGGTTAAGTCATGGCAGGAGAGCTCGGTCGGGTGTTATGCTGCTCCTGTACCATGTGGGAACTCAGGGACACTTCCGGTGTCCCTGACGACTACGTGTGCGGGAAGTGTATCCGCCTCCAGCTCCTGACGGTCCGCGTTACGGAATTGGAGCTGAGGGTGGATTCACTCTGGAGCATCCACGATGCTGAGAATGACGTGAGTATCACGTGTAGTGAGTTGGTCTTACCGCAGGGAATGGGTCCACAGCCAGCTAGGGAATGGAAGACCAGCAAGAAGAGCAGTGCAAGGAAGGTAGTGCAGGGGTCCCCTGCGGTAATCCCCCTGCAAAACAGATACACTGCTTTGAGTACTGTTGAGGGGGATGACTCATCAGGAGAGGGCAGCAGCAGCCAAGTTCATGGCACCGTGGCTGGCTCTGCTGCACAGGAGGGCAGGAAAAAGAGTGGGACAGCAATAGTGATAGGGGATTCAATGGTGAGGGGAATATATAGACGTTTCTGCGGCCGCGACCGAGACTCCAGGATGGTATGTTGCCTCCCTGGTGCAAGGGTCAAGGATGTCTCGGAGCAGGTGCAGGACATTCTGAAATGGGAGGGAGAACAGCCAGTTGTCGTGGTGCACATTGGTACCAACGACATAGGTAAAAAAAGGGATGAGGTCCTACGAAACGAATTTAAGGAGCTAGGAGCTAAATTAAAAAGTAGGACCTCAAAAGTAGTAATCTCGGGATTGCTACCAGTGCCACGTGATAGTCAGAGTAGGAATCGCAGGATAGCGCAGATGAATACGTGGCTTGAGCAGTGGTGCAGCAGGGAGGGATTCAAATTCCTGGGGCATTGGGACCGGTTCTGGGGGAGGTGGGACCAGTACAAACCGGACGGTCTGCACCTGGGCAGGACCGGAACCAATGTCCTAGGGGGAGTGTTTGTTAGTGCTGTTGGGGAGGATTTAAACTAATATGGCAGGGGGATGGGAACCAATGCAGGGAGACAGAGGGAAACAAAAAGGAGGCAAAAGCAAAAGACAGAAAGGAGATGAGGAAAAGTATAGGGCGGAGAAACCCAAGGCAAAGAACAAAAAGGGCCACTGTACAGCAAAATTCTAAAAGGACAAAGGGTGTTAAAAAAACAAGCCTGAAGGCTTTGTGTCTTAATGCAAGGAGTATCCGCAATAAGGTGGATGAATTAATTGTGCAAATAGATGTTAATAAATATGATGTGATTGGGATTACGAGACGTGGCTCCAGGATGATCAGGGCTGGGAACTCAACATTCAGGGGTATTCAACATTCAGGAAGGATAGAATAAAAGGAAAAGGAGGTGGGGTAGCATTGTTGGTTAAAGAGGAGATTAATGCAATAGTTAGGAAAGACATTAGCTTGGATGATGTGGAATCTATATGGGTAGAGCTGCAGAACACCAAAGGGCAAAAAACGTTAGTAGGAGTTGTGTACAGACCTCCAAACAGTAATAGGGATGTTGGGGAGGGCATCAAACAGGAAATTAGGGGTGCATGCAATAAAGGTGTAGCAGTTATAATGGGTGACTTTAATATGCACATAGATTGGGCTAGCCAAACTGGAAGCAATACGGTGGAGGAGGATTTCCTGGAGTGCATAAGGGATGGTTTTCTAGACCAATATGTCGCGGAACCAACTAGGGGGGAGGCCATCTTAGACTGGGTGTTATGTAATTAGAGAGGATTAATTAGCAATCTCATTGTGCGAGGCCCCTTGGGGAAGAGTGACCATAATATGGTGGAATTCTGCATTAGGATGGAGAATGAAACAGTAAATTCAGAGACCATGGTCCAGAACTTAAAGAAGGGTAACTTTGAAGGTATGAGGCGTGAATTGGCTAGGATAGATTGGCGAATGATACTTAGGGGGTTGACTGTGGATGGGCAATGGCAGACATTTAGAGACCGCATGGATGAATTACAACAATTGTACATCCCTGTCTGGTGTAAATAAAAAAGGGAAGGTGGCTCAACCGTGGCTATCAAGGGAAATCAGGGATGGTATTAAAGCCAAGGAAGTGGCATACAAATTGGCCAGAAATAGCAGCGAACCTGGGGACTGGGAGAAATTTAGAACTCAGCAAAGGAGGACAAAGGGTTTGATTAGGGCAGGGAAAATGGAGTACGAGAAGAAGCTTGCAGGGAACATTAAGGTGGATTGCAAAAGTTTCTATAGGTATGTAAAGAGAAAAAGGTTAGTAAAGACAAACGTAGGTCCCCTGCAGTCAGAATCAGGGGAAGTCATAACGGGGAACAAAGAAATGGCAGACCAATTGAACAAGTACTTTGGTTCGGTATTCACTAAGGAGGATACAAACAACCTTCCGGATATAAAAGGGGTCAGAGGGTCTAGTAAGGAGGGGGAACTGAAGGAAATCTTTATTAGTCGGGAAATTGTGTTGGGGAAATTGATGGGATTGAAGGCCGATAAATCCCCAGGGCCTGATGGACTGCATCCCAGAGTACTTAAGGAGGTGGCCTTGGAAATAACGGATGCATTGACAGTCATTTTCCAACATTCCATTGACTCTGGATCAGTTCCTATGGAGTGGAGGGTAGCCAATGTAACCCCACTTTTTAAAAAAGGAGGGAGAGAGAAAACAGGGAATTATAGACCGGTCAGCCTGACCTCAGTAGTGGGTAAAATCATGGAATCAATTATTAAGGATGTCATAGCAGTGCATCTGGAAAATGGTGACATGATAGGTCCAAGTCAGCATGGATTTGTGAAAGGGAAATCATGCTTGACAAATCTTCTGGAATTTTTTGAGGATGTTTCCAGTAAAGTGGACAAAGGAGAACCAATTGATGTGGTATATTTGGACTTTCAGAAGGCTTTCGACAAGGTCCCACACAAGAGATTAATGTGCAAAGTTAAAGCACATGGGATTGGGGGTAGTGTGCTGACGTGGATTGAGAACTGGTTGTCAGACAGGAAGCAAAGAGTAGGAGTAAACGGGTACTTTTCAGAATGGCAGGCAGTGACTAGTGGGGTGCCGCAAGGTTCTGTGCTGGGGCCCCAGCTGTTTACATTGTACATTAATGATTTAGACGAGGGGATTAAATGCAGTATCTCCAAATTTGCGGATGACACTAAGTTGGGTGGCAGTGTGAGCTGCGAGGAGGATGCTATTAGGCTGCAGAGTGACTTGGATAGGTTAGGTGAGTGGGCAAATGCATGGTAGATGAAGTATAATGTGGATAAATGTGAGGTTATCCACTTTGGTGGTAAAAACAGAGAGACAGACTATTATCTGAATGGTGACAGATTAGGAAAAGGGAAGGTGCAACGAGACCTGGGTGTCATGGTACATCAGTCATTGAAGGTTAGCATGCAGGTACAGCAGGCGGTTAAGAAAGAAAATGGCATGTTGGCCTTCATAGCGAGGGGATTTGAATACAGGGGCAGGGAGGTGTTGCTACAGTTGTACAGGGCCTTGGTGAGGCCACACCTGGAGTATTGTGTACAGTTTTGGTCTTCTAACTTGAGGAAGGACATTCTTGCTATTGAGGGAGTGCAGCGAAGATTCACCAGACTGATTCCTGGGATGGCGGGACTGACCTATCAAGAAAGACTGGATCAACTGGGCTTGTATTCACTGGAGTTCAGAAGAATGAGAGGGGACCTCATAGAAACGTTTAAAATTCTGACGGGTTTCGACAGGTTAGATGCAGGAAGAATGTTCCCAATGTTGGGGAAGTCCAGAACCAGGGGTCACTGTCTGAGGATAAGGGGTAAGCCATTTAGGACCGAGATGAGGAGAAACTTCTTCACCCAGAGAGTGGTGAACCTGTGGAATTCTCTACCACAGAAAGTAGTTGAGGCCAATTCACTAAATATATTCAAAAGGGAGTTCGATGAAGTCCTTACTACTCGGGGGATCAAGGGTTATGGCGAGAAAGCAGGAAGGGGGTACTGAAGTTTCATGTTCAGCCATGAACTCATTGAATGGCGGTGCAGGCTAGAAGGGCTGAATGGCCTGCTCCTGCACCTATTTTCTATGTTTCTATAACAGGGATCATCTGGGATTAAAAATGTTGAACTGAAAGGGGGCAATGAGAAAAATACAACCAGATTCACATGTGAAAAATGGCTATTGGTGCGAAGTAATGAATCATCTTCATCACCTTCATCAATGGAATTGAATCCTACATCAGCCACAGTTTTCAGGAAAGGAAGAATATGTAAGTGGACCGAATAATAGCGAATACAATTTAGTCCAGATAATTGTACAAATGCAAAATACTGTGGGTGCTGGGAATCTGAAATAAAAACAGAAAATGCTGGAAATACTCAGCAGGTCAGGCAGCATCTGGGTAGAGAAACAGAGTTAACATTTCAGGTCGATGACCCTTCATCAGAACTTGTAACCCAATTAATTGTAGTATACTGTAATGTACATAGGACGGAAAAATGAGCTGCACATATATTTCATGAATGGTATTGAAATGGCTATGTATGAAGTTGAAAGAGACCTAGGAGTAGGTCCTAGGAATGACTCAAATTTCAACATGTCCAAATTCTGGCCACTTCCAATACAAGGAAGATAGTCAAAATGTGGAGGCATGACAGAGGAGAGACACGATACTGAGAGTTAAGGGGTAACTTCTGGTTTTCAGCCTTAACAGGAGGCATCTGTGAGATGATTCATCGAGGTATATAAGATAGTAAATATTATGGAAAATGTAAATCTTCATGATTAAGTTAAATTGCAAGAGTAGGACAAGCAGACACAGGTTCAAACTAGTAAAAATCTAATTTACACAGAGTGATCAACACATCAAAAGGACTTCTAGCTAGAGGAATGGAGGCAAAAACTTTGGAATGATTTAGGAAACAAATGGATGCTGCAATAAAAAAAAATCATTTATATAGCACCTTTCACGACCACCGGACATCTCAAAGCGCTTTATAGCCAATGAAGTACTTTTGGAGTGTAGTCACTATTGTTATAGATCTTGAGGTGTTTCTGGATGAATGAGTGAAAATAGAATGAATGGCCTTACTCATCTGCTGTTATCTGGTAATCTTGTGAATGTGACTGGGGAAAACTGGAAAAGGGAAAAAAGGTCAATTACTTTTGCAATCTTGAGACTAAATTTTGAAAATTTTCAAGTGGAAAAAGTCATCGGAAGCTGAGAATTCCTGAAGAGTTCAACCAATACGTCAAAGCAAAATCACAGATAAGATACTTAAAATGTTCAAGTGTTACTCAGAAATACATGCTTCGTATTGCTCAAGAACTTTCTCCTACTTTTTCTCACTGATTGTTTCAAATTAACTAGTTGGCAGTTCCCGAGATTGCTTGCGGAAGATGTCTGAAAAGAACATAAGAAATAGGAGCGGGAGTAGGCCATTTGGCCCGTCGAGCCTGAATAATAGTGAATATTTTTAGGATTCCAGAATTATGAATTACAGATTAGTATGAATGTAACATTTTAATGAACTTCAAAATAGTATTCCCTTATTTAAACATCACAGCATTATAATATCAACCGATACTAAAATGTAGCCTGATAATCATGCGAATAATAAATTCAAGACAAAGTCAAGCGTTCCTCACAAAGAATGGGGGGAAATTGGTGGCCACTGCCCAGATTTTTTATATTTTTACACCCATTTTGATGGGTGTGATAGGGAAATGTGGCAGAGAGTTCTACCAGCTTCCCGGCATCCACTGTCATCTCTAGGATTTTTTATCGAAATGACAGTGGATATTGAATGTGCCCTGAATGTATTCAAAATAAATTATAATTACAAAAAGACACCATCCGCTGTATTTTCTGTCATTGCATTCCTGACTCCAGCATTACTACTGTTATGTATGTAAACAGTGTAACTGTGTAAGACTTGCCACCAGAGGGCGCAACTGTTGGAGGCCCAAGGGTCACCTGCACACCTCGTGCAAGGGAGTATAAAAGGTTGTCTGCTATGCTGCTTAGGCACTCTGGAGTCATATGAAAGAGACTAAAGTCACACCAGTTTTAGCTCACAGCACTCAGTCTTGTGAAGTTCTTCCATACTTAACAACTATGGAGGCAGGCGCTGTTCTATAAATTGATAGACCACCTTGTCTAATGCAATGAATTGAGAGCAATCGATTGCAATAGGCAAGGTAAAATTCATCAAATATATATTTGTAAAAATTTGATAGCTCATGGGTCACTGGCCATCTGATCCACAGTGTGTATGTATGTGTGTGTGTGTTTGTGCGTGTCTCTGCCTGTCTCGATATCTGTCTGCTTCTCTGTGTGTCTGTGTGTGTCTGTGTATCTGTGCCTGTGTCTGTGGACCTGTCTGTGTGTGGGTGTCTCTGTCTGTGCATGTGCGCGTGTCTGTGCCTGCTGTGTCTGTGTGTCTGTCTGATAGTGTGTATTTGTCTGTGTGTGTAGCAGATTATTTCAGTAATAGATGCAACGGTGGTCATGAATATCCCAATGATTTTATATGTGAGCCAATAAAAAATATTAAATATAAGGAATATGAATGGGAAGACGGCGAGGGATATCTTGTCAATTCGCTTGGCTCTATCCACAAATCTGCGTCGGATGGACTGTGTGTGTGTTAGTGAGGGGGTGCGGAGAGTTAAAGGGGCTGGGTCCCGGCAGCTCAGGGCTGTCCTTCACGTGCACATAATGTCCCAGGCCATAGCCCCGGAAATAGAACCGGCTGTCCCGCTGCACATCCTCCTCCACCATTCTAGTAAATCTCCTCTGCAGGCTCTCTAAGGCCTTGACATCATTTCTAAAGTGTGATGCCCAGAACTGAACACATTACTCCAGCTAAGGCTTAACTAGTGTTTTGTAAAGGTTAACTTCTTTGCTTTTGTACTCTCTGCCTCTATTAATAAAGCCAAGGTTCTCATATGCCTTTTTAACATCCTTCTCAACTTGTCCTGCTACCTTCAAAGATTTGTAAATGTACCCCCCTAGGTCCCTCTGTTCCTGCCCCTTTAAAATTGTACCATTTAGTTTATATTGCCTCTCATTCTTCTTACCAAAATGAATCACTTCACATTACTCTGTGTTAACTTTAATTTGCTATGTGTCTGCCATTTCACCAGTCTATCTATGTCCTCCTGACGTCTGTGACTATCATCCTCACTGTTCATTACATATCCGGGATTCATGTCATCTGCAAACTTTTAAATGATCCCATGTATACCCAAGTCTAACTCATTAATATATATCAAAAAGAGCAGTAATCCTAATACAGACCCCTGGTGAACACCACAGCACTCAGCCCTCCAGTTTGATAAACAGTCATTCACCACTACTCTCTACTTTCGGTCCCTTAGCCAATTTCGGATCCACACAGCCACTGCTCCTTTAATCCCAAAGGCGCCAATGTTGCTAACAAGTCTGTTATGAGGTATTTTATCAAATGCCTATTGAAAGTCCATATATGCGACATAAACCGCACTATCCTCATTCATCCTCCCAGTCACTTCATCAAAGAACTCAAACAAGTTAGTCAAACACGATTTGCCTTAAACAACTCCGCGCTGACTTGCATTCATTAACCCATATATTTCCAAGTGCCAATTAATTTTGTCCCCGATTATTGGCCCTAATATTTACTCGGGTCATGGAAAGAGAGGGAGGGGAGGATTTCTGGACTTGGAACTTGAAATTAAGGGTTATGCAGATGTTCTGCTGAATTTAACAGAAGGACAACTTTTCCTGAAGTCTTCCTGCCAGCCACAGAGGGAGGTTAGGGTTTGATTGTGGAGGTCAGGGCTGAAATTAGTTCAAAATAAAAATCATGTAAAAATGGAGGCAAACAGCCTCCTTAAAAGATTTTAATGATTGACAAGCCTCCTAAGAGCGGATTGGTCGCCCACCCTTCAACCCGCCTCCGGTATAGCTGGAAGTGGGCGGGTTGGGGTCGGGTTTGAATTTTTAAAATCATTTTTACTTCCCACTCGCCCCAAATCCACATGTTTTTGGAGATTAAAATGACCTCATTGTCGCTAAAGGTTTCCTCACCGCCGATGTTGGGTACAGTGGCCTGTAAATGCCAATGGTAAATCAATATTATGGTTAACCAACCAATGTTAAATCTAATTCTGACCATGATGTCAAACTGAATTTTAAAATACTTGTCTAGATATGAACTATTATTCCATTATCTAGCAGATAAATCAAGGAAGTTACAACACTGAATGTTAACTAGTTTACTGTATAGCTCTGCTTAAATAAATATTACAATAGGAAATTACCTGCTGTTTACTGTATGACTTCACAACTGCAGGGTGCTGTGCAGCAACTCTCAACGATGCCTGCTACTAGTTATTTTTATTCCATGCCTTCAGTCTTCCTTACAAAGTTATGACCTATATTAGAGAATGGCAGAAGTGAATAGCAATATCTATAATGCCCACTGCTCTTGAAGCAAGGGTAGCAGAGCTCCATTTATACATTCCTGAATGCACACTCACAGTTCTGCTCACCACTAGATTATTCTTTTTTGGCCGTAACAACTTGAAGACAGCACATCAATCAACCCGAGTTCTTTTTAATGGCATAATACTGATTTTTGAGAACAATACAGTGTTATATTGCACATTTGATATTGGTGCAGTGCAAAAGATCAACAAATGTGATGTATAACTGAGATGTTCGATGAACAAATGTTGCTGCTTAGATTGAACCATCCTTTCACTATGGCAGACGCTGGTTGCTCTTCCAATTAATTTTTCACTGTGCACGCTGGCACAATGTGATACTATTCTTTAAATGTATGTTCTTCATAGTCTAAAAAGTAGTGTATGTACATTAAGAAGAATTAACCGTGTTTCTTTGTATCCTAGGGGTATGGCGAGAAAGCAGGAAGGGGGTACTGAAGTTGCATGTTCAGCCATGAACTCATTGAATGGCGGTGCAGGCTAGAAGGGCTGAATGGCCTACTCCTGCACCTATTTTCTATGTTTCTATGTTTCTATAATGGTCTGCTCACAATACTTACATTTTGAATCCCAATTTGTCAGCTATCGAGCTATTTACTTTGATTTTATATTACAGATCCACCCACACCTATCGCCCCACCTGAGCTTTTGGCAGTTGGCGCAACCTACTTGTGGATCAAACCCAATGCGAATTCCATCATTGGAGACGGCCCCATCATCCTGAAGGAAGTTGAATACCGTACCACTGCAGGAAACTGGGCTGAAACGCATATTGTGGACTCTCACACCTACAAGCTTTGGCATCTTGACCCAGATGTGGAATATGAAATAAGAGTTCTACTCACACGACCTGGCGATGGAGGGACGGGACCTCCAGGACCTCCTCTTACAACTAGGACTAAATGTGCAGGTAAAGTGTCGGTGTTACAGGAACTTCCTATTGGTACAGACATAAGTTTATGGCATATTAGGAAACTGTTTTTGAAAATTCTGACATAAATGGAGACAGCATTTTAGCAACGGCAGCATTATCTCCATTATATTGCCTTCTTTTGAATGTGCAAAAATGATTTGTTATTTGTCAACTTGTAGATATAATTTTATTAGAGTTATCAGATAAAGATACTATTTGCACAAGTACTAATTTGTATTCTCCAATAGAAAAATTGCGCAGCCTTTTTGCAAATCTTATTATTGATGAAGAATTCCATTGATCCATTATTGTATCAGCAAACAGAAGGATAAGCAATGACCAAGTTTTCTTTTCAATGTAGTGAACCAACCTTGTAACATTTATCATGAAAAGTCATTTGGATTATCATAAATATGTGAGCTATAGCTAGCATTTTTCTTAGCCCATTTACAATTGTTAGATGACAGATACATTTCTAAGGAGTTCGAAGGTTGAAATTATTCTCGGCATTGTTGTATTCTCATTTTTTTAATGGATCGCGAGGTGAGGGATGGTAGTGCTGGGGAATGGAAGTCATCCCATTTCAAACATCTTGGGCTAGATTTTCCTCCTCCCATCAAAGGACTTCCAACCATCAGACTGACCCTTGGACTAGGACACCAGTTCTAGCATCAAAAGAGAGGAAGCAAAAAAGCCCCTGAGGTTTGATTCTGGGAGCTGAGGAGAAGGAGAGCCTACCCACTGCTGAGCATTCCAAAAGGAGATCAGTCACTGCACCAAGGACCACCATCACGCCTCTCCCAACAGTTCCTGGGGCCCTGCCTCGTCGCCATCATTTACAAATGGCAGGACTATGCAGGAGCAGCTGGTGTCCTTCCCTTCTGAGATGGAGGAGATTCAACATTGCCTCCAGTGGACCGTCGGCCATCTGACGAAAAGAGTTTTCAAAGACCAGGCCCTCAAATCCATCACCAAGCTCATGGTCTACGGCTGTAATAATACTCATCCTCCTGTATGGATCAGAGGCATGGGCGATGTACAAAAGACACCTCAAGTCACTGGAGATATATCACCAATGATGTCTCCACAAGATCCTGCAAATCCCCTGGGAGGACAGGCACACCAATATCAGTGTCCTCGTCCAGGCTGACATCCCCAGTATTGAAGCACTGACCACACTCGATCAGCTTCACTGGGCAGGCCACATAGTTCGCATGCCAGACACAAGACTCCCTAAGCAAATGCTCTGTGTGGAGCTCCTTCGTGGCAAATGAGCCAAAGGTGGGCAGCGGAAACGTTACAAGGAGATCCTCAAAGCCTCTCTGGTAAAGTGCGACATCACCACTGACACCTGGGAGACCCTAGCCGAAGACCGCCCTAGGTGGAGAAAGTGCATCCGGGAGGGCGTTGAGCTCTTTGAGTCTCAACGCCGAGAGCATGAAGAGGTCAAGCACAGGCAGTGGAAGGAGCGCGCGGCAAACCAGTCCCACCCACCCCTTCCCTCGACGAATGTTTGTCCCATCTGTAACAGGGTCTGTGGCTCTCGTATTGGACTGTTCAGCCACCAAAGAACTCACTTTAGGAGTGGAAGCAAGTCTTCCTCGATTCCGAGGGACTGCCTATGATGATGATGGAGGACAGAAAATATAGAGTGGGAGGATGGGACGGTAGGGACCAGTGGCAGCATCAGCATCTCGCAGGTCAGATATAACACAGCCAGATGCAGAGTACTACGTCTTCTATTGTAACCTATTGTGTCATTGTGACATTTTTCCATTTCTCACACCAGCCATCCAGCAGACTCTGTGAGTGAGATTGCCAGTTAGTATCAGCAGTAAACTTTTGTGCTGTAGGTCTGCCCTCATTAGCATCTAAGTTGAGACTCTTCAAATTCATTTCATGTAGGATGCTTACAGCCAACAGATAAAGGAAGCTTTCATCCCATCAGTCTGGGCTGGATTCAAACCCAAGTTCCAGAGGTGAAAGGACAGTGCTAAACCCTGAGATGATTGTCATGAATACATTAGCACATTTGTATGAAAGTCCTCAGTGTGCTATTTTAATGCACTTGTAAACACACCGAAAGTAAATAGGTTAACAAATGCCTAAAGATAGCATCGATAATAGTGATTACTACTAATGCTGAGCCCAATGTCACCTGTTAGTAAATTTGTTTTATACCTTATTGCAAACCTGTTACAGATGGGTTGTTGACACTTAGTTCTTGGGTATTCACTGCTAATCTTTATCAGAATACATGTTTTAAATTGTGTTTACCTTATCAGACTGATTGGTAAAGGGGATTTTTCTTATTTACCGCAGGGATATTCACTGATTCTGAAAATCTCAGTGCGCTTTGTGAATGTCTGAATTTTGTTTTGGTAGAAATCATTATACTGAATAATAGACTGCTATCCTATTAATAATAAATGAGATAACATCAATCATCTGTACTGCATCTACACAGATGTACTTCAATAGGTGGTAAGGTTAGATGCTGTACCTAGGTTACAGGCAAACATTGCACAAATTCTCTTTGATCATCAAAGCATCAATTCTGAAAAATAACAAAAGTAAATGCTAAATTGGCCAGAATTTTGCCGGTGCTCAGAAGACGGGTTCAGAGGTGGGTCCACTATCAAAATATAAAAGATCGACAGCCCGCTATCAACCCGCCTCCATATCAGTTTGTCAAGTGTCGGGTCTTTTGTGTTTTACCGACCCGACACCAAGCGGCAGGGGAACCAACTGATATCCTTAGAGCTTGTTAAAAGGTACTTAAACAGCATTTTACCATTTACTTACCATTTATCCAACTTTTTCATGAAGTTCCCGGCGCTCGGGGATCACGTCAGGTAAGTTGGTCAGGTTTTCAATGACTCTCCATTCCTCTGAATTGTTGACTGCTACAAAAGTGTTATAAAAGCTACCATTGCACAGCTGTTCACTTTCCAATCTTAGAAGCTGGAGCTTTCAGGATTTGGAATACCCTTTTCAGCTTTACACATATTGGAAGTGTTTGGAGTAAACTCTCTATCCACTTTCACCTCCTTAGAGCAAACTCTCACCATTGACAGGTCACTTCTGTCATCTCAACTTTAGCTGTCATCTATTCCAGCAGCATTGGTGCCCTTGAAAATATCTCAGCTGGTCCTCAGAATCCCACCACAATCAACCCCAACACCAACATCACAAGGCACACCAGCTTCACCAGACACATCAACAGCACCAACAACAACACCAAACTTCTCTGCAATCACTTCATGCTGCATAGGACACAGGGCATCAGCACATGACCACACTGCTGCCTAGGACGCCAGGGATGGCCTCACTGTGGCCAGATTTACTTCACCGGGAGAGAGGGGTGGGGGTGGGGGGGGGGGGGCAGTGTACCATTATGTCTCACCTTTCACTACAACTCACTAAGCCACTTCCAAAGGTGCATGCAAATCTCTCCAAGAAGTTAAAATGTTGAAACAAAAAGTTTTTAAAGATTGGCAACACATCAATAGAAACTTTACATGAACATTGGCTAAGACACCCAAGTGCCTACCCTTGTGTGTTGTTAGTTGGTATAATTGGACAGCGATGAGGGTGAATGTGAGAGTGAATGTACACCCTAGCTGCCACATGATGTACCAGGTTAGCACCACCCCACTCCAACACCATAAAGCATCCCTGCAGTGCCCAAGCCATTCCTTTCACACTTATCACCATTTCGGGAAGGGGGTGGGGGGTGGGGAACAGTGTACCATTATGTCTCACCTTTCACTGCAACTCACTAAGCCACTTCCAAAGGTGCATGCAAATCTCGCCAAGAAGATAAAATGTTGAAACAAAAAGTTTTTAAAGTTTGGCAACTCATCAACAGAAACTTTACATGAACATTGGCTAAAACACCCAAGTGCCTATCCTTGTATATTGTTAGTTGGTATAATTGGACAACGATGAGGGTGAATGTGAGGGGTGGCTAGTGAGATGATGGAGATGTGATGAAGTAGATAGAGAGGGATAGGTGGAAGTGCAAAGTAAGTTGGTGTGGGTAAGGATGTGCAGGAGTGGGGTGATGGGAATGTAATAAGTGGCACAGCAGGATGAGTTTCAGTGTGGCTTTGCAATAACATTTCGTGATCTACTGAGATCAGTGAAAAGTTTGTGCCACTTCAGCGAGGTCCTCCTGATGACATCCCTGCTTGTGCCCTCCTATGCAATGTGCAAGCAGGCTGCATTGGTGTCCTGGGAGATCTCTTCCGCCCATTGGAAGGGAAGAGTGGTGACTCCCTCCATAAGGATATGGGAGAGACTGGGTGCAGCCTAGTCAATGTTTGCCACATCTCAATGGAAGGGGTGGAGCCGGGAGTGGTGTGGCTACCTACCTTGGCGCACTGAGCCCGCCTCGGTAGATGAGAACGCGGCCATGTTCTTAAATATTCACATTTGCCTTTGAAAATCAGTTTTAAGGCAAGCAGTGTAAAATAAAAAAGCCAAGAAACATCTAAGAGTAATCTCAGCTGACAAGCACTGATTTGTATCTACGACATTTTATTGTAAATAGGTTAATTTAATAATTCGTTAGAAAAAAGTGCAGTGCCAGAGGATTGGCGGATAGCTAACGATATACCTATAATTACGAAGGGAGATAGAACATGTCCAGGGAACTAAAGACCAGTCACTAAGTAGGTAAAATAATGGAATTCCTACTGAAGGAGAAAACAGAAAAACCTCTAGAAACCAAAAATATAATAATGAATAGTCAACATGGCTTTCAAAAAGGAAAGTCTTGCTTGACCAATCTCAGTGAATTCTTTGAAGAGGTAATTCAGAGAGTAGACTAGACAAGGATAATGTAGTATAAGTAATATATCTACATTTGCAAAAGCCCTTCGATTAAGGCATCACATAAAAGACTATTGAATAAGGTCAGAGTATACAAAGTCAGGAGACAGTTAGGAGGATAACAGCTAGCTGGCTGAAAGACAGAAAGCAGAAGGGAGGGGGAAAGGGTAACTATTCAGAGTGGCAGATGTGGAGTACCATAAGGATCAGTGCTGGGACTACTGTTGCTCACAATTTATATTAACGATTGAGACTTTAGAATCAAAACCACAATTTGCAGACAACACCAAATTGGGGGGGATAGTCAATACTGAAGAGGACTGCAACAAATTACAAGAAAACATTAATAAACTTGCAGAATGGGAATATAATTGGCAACTGAATTTCAACATAGATAAGTGTGAGGTATTACATTTTGGTAGGAAAAATAAGGAGGTCACCTATTATTTAGAAAATAAGAACCTAAATGGGGTAGAAGAGCAAAGGGACCTGGGAGTACAAATACACGAATCACTAAAAGTAGTGACACAAGTTAACAAGGCAATAACCAAGCACTAGGGTTTATTTCTCAGGATAGAATTGTAAAGTAAAGAAGTTATGCTAAACTTGTATTGAACCTTTTAGACAACACTTGGGGCTAAAAATTCGGCGACCTTGTGACTGGTTTTTCGGCGATATTTCGCCGTTTTTGGCGAAAAATGATGATCCGGGAAATTCGGTGTAGTTTTGCGTTGTCGCTTTTCAAATACCGCTTGAGAGAGGAGCGTTGCCATGCAAGACTTGAAATATTGCTTTTGCAAAAAATTTGGCTCTGAGCGCACCCGTATTTAGGACGGACAAAAACGCCAAGGAGAAACCTGCATTGCAGCCCTTGGATCAGCGGTAAGTATGAAGACCTGCAAAAAAGGTAAGTTAAAGTTTTTATTTTTTAATTCTTTTGCAATGATTCGCTAGTTAAATGTCTTGTGACAGTTTTGTGATTTTTAAAATTTTTTTGTTTTTTGCAATTTTTTTGTGTTTCTCCCCCTCCCTAGGCCCAACTCGCAGCGTTATCGGACTCGAAGTAAAGTTGGCGAGGATCACGGTTTGCGCCACAGGTCCTCATGCAACGTCGACTTTTACTGCTGTGCAAATTGAAGCTCGAATTTACTGCCTCATAGCCACAGCGTTACCATAACGATAATTTTGGCCAAAAAATACAATTATCGACGAGAACCGAATTTCTAGCCCTTAGAGTATCATGTGCAGTTCTGGTCGGCACATAAAAATGATATAGAGGCGTTGAGAGCGTGCAAAAAAGATTTACAAGTATGATACCAGAACAGCAAGGTTATACCTATCAGGAAAAGATGAACAGGTTGGGTCGCTTTTCTCTTGAAAGGAAAAGGCTGAGGGATGACCTAATAGAGGTCTTAAAAACTATGAAAGGTTTTGATAGAGTGGATACAGAGAGAGTGTTTCCACTTGTGTGCAAGAACAAAACTGGAGGCCATCAGTATAATATAATCACCAATAAATCAAAGAGGGAATTCAGATGAAAATTCTTTACCCAGATAGTGGTGAGAATGTGGAACTCGTTACCACAGGGAGTAGTTGAGGTGAATAGTATAAATGCATTTAAAGGGAAACTAGATAAGCATATGAGGAAGAAGGGAATAGAGAGATTTGCTGATAGAGTTAGATGAGGAAGGGCGGGAGAAGGCTCGGGTCAAGCATAAAAGCTGGCATGGAATGGTTGAACTGAATGGCCAGTTTCTTGCTGGATATCCTATTAATCCTATGTAATGGCTCCATTAAAATAGCCAACAAAGGAATGTCATACATACTCATTTAGTATCTGAAACAAGCAGAAACATTACAGCAATGAACTCAAATGTCAGGAATAACATTTTATTGTTACGATATTAACCCAAACCTGCTAAAATAAGGATTTTACACTTTATCTTTATTTTTTTGTTTTTTGCAATTTTTTGGTGTTTTTTCCCCCTCCCTAGGCCCAACTCGCAGCGTTATCGGACTTGGAGTAAAGTTGGCAAGGATCGCGGTTTGCGCCACGGATCCGCCTGTTGGGAGGGTTCTTAATGACTACTTTGCATCTGTTTTCACAAAGGAAAGAGAACTTTTTTAGTCAATATGTAGCAAGCCCAACACGAGAGGGGGTGGTCTTGGATTTAGTTTTGAGGAATGAAGCTGGGCAGGTTGAAGGGGTATTAGTGGGAGAGCACTTGGGTGCCAGTGACCATAATTCAGTCAGATTCAAGTTGGTTATGGATAAGGACAAACATAGGCCTGGAATAAAAGTTCCGAATTGGGGAAAAGCTAATTTTGATAAATTAAGGAGTGATTTGGCCGTGGTGGACTGGAAACAGCTACTTGTGGGTAAATCAGTGTCAGAACAGTGGGAAGCATTTAAGGAGGAGATCCGGAAGGCTCAGGCCAAACATGTGCCCTGAAAGAAAAAGTCTGGGAAAAATAATTCTAGAGCCCCTTGGATGTCTAGGGACTTACAGGGGAGGATTAAGAAAAAAAGGGACGCTTATGTCATATATCAATGGCTAAATATTATAGAATCTTTAGAGGAATATAGAAAGTTAAGAGGCAAAATTAAAAAGGATATTAGAAATGCTAAGAGAGAGCACGAGAACTTCTTGGCCAGTAAAATTAAGGAAACCCTAAGATGTTCTTTAAATATATTAAGAGTAAGAGGGTAACTAAAGAAAGGGTAGGGCCTATTAGAGACCTTGAGGGTAATCTTTGTGTGGAGGCGGAAGATGTTGGGAGGGTTATTAATGAATACTTTGCATCTGTTTTCACAAAGGAAAGGGGCATTGCAGATCTGCTATTGAGAAAGAGTGTGATATTCTGGATGAATTAAATATAGTGAGAGAGGAAGTATTAAGGCCGGCTTTGAAAGTAGATAAGTCCCCAGGCCCGGATTAAATGCATCCCAGGCTGTTGAGTGAAGAAAAAGAGGAAATAGCAGAGGCCTTGACCATCATTTTCCAGTCCTCTTTGGATCTGGGCATGGTGCCGGAGGATTGGAGGACTGCTAATGTAGTACCCTTGTTTAAGAAGGGAAAAAGGGATAGGCCAAGTAATTATAGGCCTGTCAGCCGAAGCTCAGTGGTGGGATAATTATTGGAAAAAGTCCTGAAAGACTGGATAAATCTGCATTTGGAAAGGCAAGAATTAATTAAGTATAGTCAGCACGGATTTGTTAAGGGAAGATCGTGTCTGACTAACCTGATTGAATTTTTTGAGGAGGTAACCAAGAGGGTCGATGAGGGTAGTGCATACAATGTAGTATATATGGACTTTAGCAAAGTTTTTGATAAGGTCCCACATGGTAGACTGGTCATGAAGGTTAAACCCACGGAATACAGAGCAAAGTGTCATTGAATCCAAAATTGGCTCGGAGGTAGGAAGTAAAGGGTAATGATTGATGGATGTTTTTGTGACTGGAAGGATGTTTCCAGTGGGGTTCCGCAAGGCTCAGTACTGGGACCCTTGCATTTTGTGGTATATATCAACGATTTAGATATGAATATAGGGAGTATGATTGAAAAGTTTGCAGACGACACTAAAATTGGCTGTGTGTTTAATAATGAAGAAGAAAGTCATGGGCTGCAGGAGGATATCAATCTACTGGTCAAGCGGACAGAGCAGTAGCAAATTGAATTTAATTCAGAGAAGTGTGAGGTGATGCACTTTGGGAGAGCTAATAAGGAAAGAGTATACACATTAAGCGGTAGGGCACGTAATAGTGTAGATGAACAAAGGGACCTTGGAGTGCTTGTCCACAGATCCCTGAAATTAGCAGGCCAGGTGGATAAGGTGGTTAAGAAGGCATATGGAATGCTTACCTTTATTGGCCAAGGCATAGAATATAAGAGCACGGAGGTTATGCTTAAATTGTATTATACTTTGTTTAGGCCACAGCTGGAGTATTGCGTGCAGTTCTGGTCACCATATTATAGGAAGGACGTGATTGCACTCGAGAGGGTGCAGAGGAGATTTACTAGGATGCTGACTGGAATGGAGAATCTTAGTTATGAAGACACATTGGATAGGCTGTGAGGAGACCTCATTGAGGTGTACAAAATATTGAGGGGCCTTAACATAGTGGATAGTAATGGTCTATTTCCATTGGTGGAGGGGTCTATTATGAGGTGTCATAGTTTTAAGGTGGTTGGTGGAAGGTTTAGAGGGGATTTGACGGGGGGCTTCTTTACACAGAGGGTTGTGGGAATCTGGAACTCGCTGCCTGGAAGAGTGGTGGATGCAGAAACCTTCATCACTTAAAGTGCAGCAACCTGCACTGTTATGGACCTAAAGCTGGTAATTGGGATTAGACTGGATGACCTTTTGTTGAACGGAGCAGATATAATGGTAAGTTCTGCAGGGAATAGAATACGGTGAGCGTGATCTCCTGGACTAGTTTCGATTGTCTGGATGGGTCGGAGAGGAATTTTCCCAGATTTTTTCTCCCTAACTTGGGCCTGGGTTTTTATCTGGTTTTTGCCTCTCCCAGGAGATCACATGGCTCCAGTTGGGGTGGAGTGTAGAATGTTTTAGTAGAAGGGGTGTCGCTGTTGTGGTGAGGCGGACTGGTTGGGCTGGGTGCTCTTTGTCTTTCTGTCATTGTTCATAGGTTTATATGTAACCTTTAGGGCTGCTGACCAAGGGCCGTGCAGCTCTTTGTCAGCCGGCACAGACATGATGGGCCGAAATGGCCTCCTTTTGCGCTGTAAATTTCTATGTTTCTATGTTTCTACCTGTCATTAACATTTTGCTTACTTTTTCCAAATACTCTCTTTCATATTTTCTCTCTGTACATTTATTTTACATTTAACGTGACTCTATTTTGCTTATTCTAACTTATTTCTCTACTTTTCCCAATTTCATTTTTTTCAATTACCCTTTCCTTCTGCCCCTCTGCTTTCACCATTCATTTTGAAGGTGGGATCAAGTTACAAATAAATCCCATTTAGTTGGCCAAAGCCCAATTCCAAAACTCAATATTTTGACCAATAATACGCCACAGCCCTGTTTATCTTCGAGGCATCTTTGTGCCTGAAGGAGCACGGCCATTGGTAACCTTAGCACTGATCTTGCAAACGGATCAACGCCCAGACGAGTAAAATTGCTCACAGTACTCTTCAGATTAATTGTGTGACCTTATATTATCACTGTTAAATGTTATGCTAATAAGAACAAATATTGCCTATGTGGAATGCTCTACACAGTTTATATTTGTATGTTTTTTTAGTCAAATTCATATATTTTCTTTGGTCACAGTCAGTGTAGCGCAAATCATTTAGCTCTCTAGTGCCTACATTAATGGAATTGAATGTATATCACATCATGCTTTACAAAGTAGCAAGAGATCCTATCAGTGTTTTGTGTAGTGAAGAAGAAATGGATACCCATGACATCTTCTTAGTGTTAATCAGTTTCATCAGAATAACTCTCTCTGGTTCCCTTAATGCTTACCATGTAAAATAAGTTATGTCATCTAAATACTTTCTGATGGGAAGCAGCATTGTAAAAAAACAGATTTATTAAGTTTTGCACTGATGAGCGCCTCACGCTGTCCAGTGCGGTAACACAAATGATTCCGGAGAAGCCGGCGGGAGCCCCGGAGAGAGTTCCCTTTTCTTTGTGAAGGGCGGGGTGCCCTGGAATGCGTTTGCCCCGAGAGAGGGACCCCTGCCATGGAAATCGTCGTGGTTCCGGCGGCGTCTGGCGAGCTCTCGCTGACCCTTGAAAATCTGGGCGAGATGGTGGAAATCTCGCGCCGAGCCGTACCCATATCCGCAGCAGGTCTCCAAGATGAACAGCCTCTGGCATGTTAGAACAACGTAGGTAAGGAAAGTCGGCAGGTCAGAGCCGTAACTTCGAGATAAAGATTGGCTCAAAGTACTTCCTTATTGTGTCTTACTGAAGACAAAATAACAGAAGAACAGTAATCAGTCTTTATATTCTGAGCGCACCACCTTTAGGTACATGAGTAATGAACACTTTGTTTGCAGCGTCGTTAGGGGATTGATACCATCATCATTTCCTTGGATTTGTTGCATTCTTTTTAAGATTTACTAAACTGTAGTTATTGTTAAATAAATGACACAAGGCCTGTTTCTACAGTATCATACTTAACTAAATGCTCACAATATCCCAATTGTTGTCATTTAACATAGCCAGTCTTACCTTGACCCAGTTTCATAGCTGCTCAATCTAAATTAATAGTAGTGACAGCCGTTTATTGTCAGAGGATGACTGTTCCTATAAGCTGAAGGAACTTTTTAAAGTATTCAAACTAAGGAGGATTGCATGATCTTTAGCTTGTTAATTGTCGGATTCTGATGTTTGCTTTCTTTGATATTATAATGTGGTCTGTTGTTACAAATACAATGAAATGTCAGTTTTATCCTTGCTCTTTGAAACTGAGTTGATTTGTAAAAGCAAAATTAATTTAATTACTTGTGTGTTAGTGATTATATTGCCTTTTATTTTGACTTATTTCCACGCTGCTAAATTCTAAATAATTTCCCAAAGTTTGCTACACTTTTTGGGGTCAAAATATGCAATGGATATAACCTTGAAAAGGAACTTTTGCAGCCTGGTCTAGCAGGTGCCTTATTGGCATGGGAAACGAAGGCAGCAGGCTTCCTTTCTTCGAGAAGAACTTGTAAATTTGTGGCTTGCTTATATGGAGTTTATGGATATGGGGCCAATGCCTGGTTTACGAGATAAGGAACAGCTTTCTTCTTCCTTATCCAATTCCCCCTAAGCCTAGTGGTGCCACTAAGTTCCAAGTTAGCTGTTGGTGCAAATATTCTGAAATGATGTGACTGAAAATAAGAGATTGCATCAGCTATTACATTTTGAACATTAGACATGTGATTGCCCTATAGAAGATGTTATTTATGAGACCCACTGCTTATAAACATCTATGGACGCTGCTTGACTTGCAGAGATGCATTGCTCTCCCTGTAAATAATTTGGTTATCAGCTGGCGATCAGCGCAAGCAATTGGCAAGCATTTGAGCGAAGGTAGACATGATTACTGTTCTGAGAATAATCTTTGAATGGCACAGTCTTTACTGATACCCTTGGAAATCCACTATGGTGGTCAACTTCTGTTTGGTGTGTTTTCCCAGCCTGAACTACCTGCTGTGTCTGCATGAAGCTCATTGTATACCCATAGCTTGAATACCACATGGTATTAACTTGGATTATCCAAGAACAGTAGCCAGGCAAAGAGATTGTATATTATTACCCTGTAATGTTGTTTGCTTTTGGTGGTGTGAAACATCTGTTGAAGGTCCTGATGACCGGTTTAATCTTACAAGTACAATACCTGTACAAAAAACATCTGCTGAAGGATTTTAATATAATCATGTTCTTAGCTGCAGTCTATGCAAACCTCAATTTCAGAATGAGGGCCTTGTTCACTAGGATACCATGGTTACTGCATCCAACATTATGGGGCTAGAATTAATCTGATCACCATATGTAGCAACATTGTAAGTGCATTCAAAAAGCACATGTTTACAATGTCACTATACATCACCACCAGACCAGAGCAAATTTTTTCTCCTACATGTATAACGGTGAGTTAAGTGCAAGGGACTATTATCCTTTTAGAGGCAACTGATACTCTGCACTAATTTTTGATGCTGAGAAAAGTAAAATAAAACAATTTACTTTTTACAAAAAGTCATTCCAGAAAATCAAAAAATCCCTGCTCAGTCAGGCACTTTATTTTAAATAGCTAAACCAAAGAATGTGCTGCAGGTTTCAGTTTTGGACCATATACATTATATTGATAATATTATCTTCCTATCTGAAAATCTAATCTTTATTGATAATATTATCTTCTTATCTAAAAATCTAATATTTCCATGTCTTGTGGACATACTGATAGGAAACAGAAAGCTGACTGGATATCTGTTCAGTAGTGTTATGATTAGTTTTCTGACCAGTATTGATAATTTGCAAACTCCTGCATATGCGACCAAGCACAAAGAAGAGTTAGTCGATTTTAAGTGACATTTCTTTCTTTTAAACCTGGTAATTGAAGGAACTCAGTTCACCATGTGTAACAAAGCTACAGTACCCGCAGTATATAAGGTCCATTGGTGAAGTGAGACCATTTTCTTGAGAATGGTCCCTATTATTTCTTTGTGTTCCATTCCTTTTCTCTTTTTAACTGTGTCAAGATTTTGTTTTGCTATCTTTGGCCGTGCAGAAACCTATTGTGAGGCTTTTTGTTTAGT
This sequence comes from Pristiophorus japonicus, assembly GCF_044704955.1. Taxonomy (NCBI): domain Eukaryota; kingdom Metazoa; phylum Chordata; class Chondrichthyes; family Pristiophoridae; genus Pristiophorus; species Pristiophorus japonicus. The sequence continues at coordinate 179,073,725 of NC_091988.1, read as the reverse complement.
TTTTATCTGACCAGCATAACTCATAACTCCACTACATCGTAATTCATACCTAATCTGTTGGTAAGCATTCCTCTTTATTTCCACTGTAAAGCCAGTATCATTCTGAGTGCATTTTATTATATTTATTGATGCTTGATAGATAAACAACTTTTATTTATATAGCGCCTTTAATGTAATAAAGCATCCCAAGGCGCTTCACAGCAGTGTTACGAGACAAAACAGATAAATTTGACACCGAGCTACACAAGAAGAAATTGCGGGAGATGACCAAAAGCTTGGTTAAAGATGTAGGTTTTAAGGAGCATCTTAAAGGAGGATGGAGAGGTAGAGAGGCAGAGAGGTTTAGGGAGAGAGTTCCAGAGCTTAGGGCCTAAGCAACTGAAGGGATGGCCACCGATGGTTGAGCGATTATAATCAGGGATGCTCGAGAGGGCAGAATTTGAGGAGTGCAGACATCTCGTGGGGTTGTGAGGCTGAAATAGATTACAGAGTTAGGGAGGGGCAAATCCATGGAGTGATTTGTAAACAAGGATGAGAATTTTGAAATAGAGACATTGCTTAACCGGGAGCCAATGTAAGTCAGCGAGCACAGGTGTGATGGGTAAGCGGGACTTGGTGCAAGTTAGGACACGGGCTACTGAGTTTTGGATCACCTCAAATTTATGTAGTGCAGAATGTGGGAGGCCAGCCAGGAGTGCATTGGAATAGTCAAGTCTAGAGGTAACAAAGGCATGGATGAGGGTTTCAGCAGCAGCAGATCTAGAAATTGGACCCGAGTGTAAAGCAAGGGCAATGAGGGCCAATTTTGTGGATCAATGTCCTGTACCCAAGAGAAAAGACATCTGACCCGATATTAGGTTGAGCCAATTTTCAGGCATCCCTAGCAGCTACTCAAAACAGCCAAGTGCCTCACACCCTTTAAGATTTCCTGCGGGAAATTGGACATCGCAGGGTGGAGCAAGAGATGGACCTGCTCAGCTCCAGCCGCCAACAAAAGGAAATTGTTTTTAAACCACGAAGTTTAAGAAATGCTCCTGAGGCACCAGGAAGTGTAGGAGTTCTCCCCTGGCTTCCGATCACTATTGAACTCACCACTACTTTGCTGTTCCAATGCCCCCTCACCCCCTCTCCTGAGACTTATCAACAGCCTGAAATTCATTGGGCGAGCTGCCTGCGGAGAGGAGACCGGCACTGGAAGCTTACACAAATAATGCTAATGAGGCCTTGGGTCTCCCAGTTCAGGCATGTACTGCCTGCGTGCCCCACTAGTTATGCCCCCCAATACGAGCCATAACCAATCGTATTTTAATCAATTGGTCAAACTTTTTGGGGTCTAAAAGGACTCCCCCAATGGTCCTAACTCCAAATCCATTTGGGCACAAGTTGATAAAGTTTTTCTTACATAACAAGTAATATTGGATAGTGCAATGCACTCCAACACTGTACTGTCACCTCTTTGCCTTATGAATCCAAACCAAATAAGCAGAATAAAACTTTCCACTCCCTGCTATTATAACATTCTAATGCAAAATAAGTCTTGGCAGTTTTATTTCAATTCTTAGTTGGATGTGTGTCCTTGGCACATAACGTTCATAATTTAAAGATGGGCATTGAATTACTAGATTCAGGAACGGGAGCTTCAAAACAATGGCAGGTGTGGGAATTGAAAATGTCGTAATCGGGGATTCGCCTTTTTGAGGTTGGAGCCGGGCAGAGACAGATTTATCTAGCATATAACCTGTTAGTGTCAGCTATGGCTCAATGGGTAGCGCACTCACCTCTGAGTCAGAAGGTTGTGGGTTCAAGTCCCACTTTACATTCTGGACTCAAGAGCAAGTTCAACAATTTCATAACCATTTTTTCAGAGAGTAACTGTTGGTAATTATTCTGCTATTCCAATTTACACCTCCTCCAGATAGATCATATATTTTTTTGCATGTACCCTTTTGCCTTGCACCATCATCCATTTTGATATTTAATCTCTCCTACCTTCCACCCTATCACAGACCTTCCCTTTTGTTCTTTCCTCCCCTCCACTTTCCCTGCCTCTGTATTTGCTTTAAAACCTGTTACATGCCAACATTCTCTGTTTTAATTTCTGCTTTCCAGCATCCACAGTATTTTGCTTTTGTATTACAGTTAAAAGGCAGTTTTACTGCTCTATTATCAATTTATCATCAGTCTGAGATCTGTGTCATGATTCAAGTTCCATTTGTGTGTGTCTTTCTCCACAATATCTGTTTCCATAAGTCCTAAAAGTATCCTTGTTGCTCCTCTTAAAACACACTCCAATGCCCTTTTTGAAGGTTGCATAAAATTGCAAGCATTCCAGATGTGGTCACAACAAAGATTTAAGTTAGGCTGGATTCTCGGCTTTGATGTTTTTGGGGCAGTAATGGCGGTGGGTCGGTAATGTTTGCGCCCGGGAACAGTTTGCGCCTCAGAAAGTAACATTGGGCAGCTGGGCCCTGCGTCAGGGGGCGCGGTGCTAAGGGCGACATTATACACCTCTCTTAGGACATTAGCATGGGCAACTCCCGAGCTAAAGAGCCGATTTGGGAGTGCTTTGAGAGACGCCTGGGGGGGGGGAAAACCTTTACAAAAAAGCCACAAAAACATTCCCACAACATTGCCCACACCACCACAACACAAATCGCAAAAAAATTTAAAAGAAAACGCCATTACACTTACCTTAGGAGTCCATTACTTACCTCTACGCTGTCTGTATTTCCTCGGCGTTCACTGCGGGGTGCGCTTTGGGGCGTACGGGTCTTGCAAGAGTCAAAACTCGCTCCGGTGTCTCAACCAGGGGCGTTGCACAGCGCGCAGCTCTTCCGGGCGGTGCTGCTCCATGCTGCCACAAAACTGGACCCGAGGATCGCTGCGGGGTGCTAGAGGCTGACCGCCCATCCAGAACACCTGACCGCCGTCATTGCTGCCGCTCTGAGGCGAAAATCGGAGTGGAGAGGAGCCGAAAATCTGCCCCATAATTGGGTTAAAATAACCTGTTTTCATTTACATTCAAATGTCTTCACAGTGCATCCCAGATAATGACCAGCCTTGTTGACCGGATGCTTTCAGAGGGCAATAGCTACTTTAATTTGCTTCTCCTTTTGCACCATCTATGTATACAAAATTCATATTTCTCACGCTGTTATGGAGCGTTTTACATTCATCTGATCAGATTCCATACACCATTCCTTCATATAATATCTTAATTGGTCTAGATACCTTGGATTATGATTTGAATTTTTAATTGGCGTTGATGAGTTCAGTCAGAATTTGCAGGAACGGATCAATCTAACTTCGATTTTTAATTTATGCACACAACCCAGCTAGGCAGTTTAAATAACAAAGTAATTTCATTAATGTTATTGGTGTGCTGCTTGTTGATGGTGTGATTGTGGTTGCTGCAGTGTATTCTGCAACCAGATATAGAATCCTATTAAATAGTAAATCCACTTTCTTCGCTCTTAGAAAATGTATTTTTAAAATTTTGAATTTGAAAAATTATGCTAAAAAAGGTCCCTGTGGAAGAATTATATGTCCAGTTTTCTACTGACTCTCTTCACAAATAAGGCTTTAAGAACCAATTGTACCTTCATTTGTGGCTTACGAGATAATAACTCGCAGGATAAACGATGGCTCTCACTGTTGCCTCTTGCCTAAATGGGAAAAATGTATTTTTATAAATTATTCATAGGGTTAGTGGCACTGAAGTGTTATTTATTATGGAAACACACTGTGAACTATTCTGTAGTATTGGCAAAAGGTTAATTACTTTTCGTAGTGTGACTATATGATACAATTATTGTCATTTACAGTTAAGCAGTGCAACATTTGTTAATCAGTACGAACTGTCTTTTGCAGTTTTGAAGTGTTCGAATTAGAAGGATGTGTCTTGTGGGGCATGTTTAAGTGGTTATACCATCGCATCAGTTAATCGTTGAACAATCAGCAGTCAGGTGGCATGCTTTAACTACAGTAAAATCTAGTTCTAGTGATCAAGTTGGTTAGGTCGTCAAATGATCACCATAACCAGATACTTATTAAGTCTAAAGCCGGCAGTGAGCAGCTTTGGATGGTTGGCATTCCCCCTGCAATGTGAAGTTAATTTTTAGGAACCTCTTGAACATTGCATTTAACATTCCTTGGGCTCAAATTGCCCCTTTTTTTTGGAGTAAGTAGCTTTTTTTGGAGTAATTTAAAAATTGCAAATTTCCCCATTTAACTTGCTGCACTGTAAATCAGTTAGTTAGTTTTTTTTCTAGTTTAGTTTGTTCTCTCCAAAAGGGGGCATGATAGGCCTCTTCTGGCCATGGAAGCAAATTTGGCCAGCTGAAAGTTACTCCAAACTAACTTAGGCCAGTGTATGTGGCCACTTTTGTAGGCACAGAAAAACCTTACCTACATTTAAGAAATCAGCGCAGGTAGCCAGAGATGGGGGGGGGGGGGGGGGCGGTGAGTTTGAGGATTCTAAGGCACTAAAGACCTTCACAACATCAGCACAACATCACAACATCTTTAGCACAACAGTTGCATAACATCATCAAAAATAAATGAAAGTTAAATCAGCTACTGAAAATAGAGCAGTCCTACCTTGCCGACTGCAGAACGCAGCGGCTAGCCCTCTCGCCAGGGCTAGGGGCGGCAGGCATGCATGACTGTAGGGGTGAGGGATTTTTACTTTTTACAGTTGTCCCTTGTACAGTTGTAAATGTTGCGTGGTCCTAATGGAACATGATTCAATTTTAATGCAAAATATCTTTTATTGGATATTTTACAGTGCATTTCAATGACAACAACAACAACAGCAACAACGAAAGAAAGACTGCACCCATCACTCATCCACATCTCAGGAAAGTGCACTTCCTCATAGGGTCTGTGATGGTGGTTGAGGGGGGGGGGGGGGGTGGTTGGGGGCCCGGCTTGCGTCTGACTGGTAGCTGGTGCGTGGATTGAAGTGGGACTGGCATTTGAATATCCGGCCTTTGTGTCCTTATTGCAGAAGCTAGCTCCCTCATGGCATCTGCCATCTTTTGCACACCCTCTGAAATGCCTGCCCTCACTTCCTGTCTCAGTGCTGAGATTTCACCCGACAGTGTCGCTACCTCATCACGCACCCCACTGGCGGCTGCCACGAGTGATCTTGTGAGGGCATTGGTCTCCTCACCCAATGACAGAACCTGATTAACCTCTGCTGAGGGCTGCTTCTCAGGAGGGACTGGTCGGCTTCTCCTTCCCCTCGCCGTAGGTCTGCCTAGTGGCACCCCTCCAGTGTGGGACGGTGGGGGACTGGGTGTCCCAACATACATTTCACAACCTCCATTGGGACTTGCGACCTCGGAAGGTGTGAACCCATGGAATGTTGCGGAGGAGCTCATGGAGATTTCTGGCAGTGTGATACCCTGTACTATGGACTGATCCATATCGCGGTCAGCATTCTCCCATGAACACATTACCATGGACCCCTCCTCCCCCCACTTGGTCTGGAGCGCACGCATCTGGGTCCTCTGGTGGATCTTCAGGATGTTGAGGAGTGTCTTCTTCTCCTGCAAAATACAACAGAACAGTCAAATGGTCACCAGCACAGGAGGGAGCAGGATGGGTGGCATGAGTAGTCTGACGTGTAGCAGGCCAGTCAGCAGGTTGATTTGAAGGGCGACTATGCATTTTAATGACTAATCCTCACCCTCGCTTGCGGGTCCAGCTTGTGCAGAGATGATTCTTTTACTGCCGGTACGACTCAGCAAGGCAGCAAACTTCTGTTCCAGGGGTGACAGTTGGTACAGATTTGGTGGACCTTCTCCTGTTCTAAGTTTTTCTCTTTTGTTGTGAGCCAATTTCTTCTGCAAAGATGAAAATATTAATTTTCAGACATGGTGCGCTTCTGGTGGGTGGGACACATACAGATGGTCACATTTTCAATTGCAATTCAATTTAAAGATGAAGATATTACCTACACTCAATACTTGACCAACATCCTGCCATTTCTTCTTGCACCACCTTTCAGATCTTGTGGTATTGACCCCTGCAGAGTATTCTTCTGCAACTAGGTTCCATCTTCTTCTCATTTCCTTGGGTGAAACTTTTGATGGACCACTCTTGCTGATATCCAGCTCCAGCCATTTCTCCTCAATGACAGTCACTAGTTTCTCCACTTCCTCATAGAGGAAATTCTTTGTTCGTCTTGCAAGCTCTTGCGCCATTCGTGTATTGGACTTACACTCGGGTAATGTTCAAAAATCACACTTCTCACCTTTCTTCCACCTATCCAGCACTCCTTTCCACTCCCTCAGCCACACAAAAATCAATATTTAAATCTTACCTTTATATATGGTCCATTACCAATGATACTGAGGATGCTCTCCCTTTAATTGGCCGATTGCCAAGCTTCCTGTTGCACTGCGCATGTGCACATGCTGAAACGCCCATTGCACATGCGCGCACGCTAGACAGACATGTGTCCCCCTGCCGGCACTCCACAAGACGCTGGACCCAAGCCCCGCCCCCCTGCCGGCCACGCTGAGCAAGCACGGCCGAAGCTCCGCCCCCTGCAGGCTCTGCAGCGCCACGTCGATGGATCCAGACAACGAGGGAGCGGCCAAATTAACAGGTACATTTTTGGCGCATTTTTTGCCCCAAAAAGTCGGCGTGCCACCCCTAACTACGCCGCTCTAGGCGGCTGGGGAAATTTGAGCCCTTTCAGTGGTCTTTATTGGAATGCAGAAGACCGTTCTCTTGAGAACCATTTGGCAATGTGTAGGCCGTTGGGATTGAAACAGCTAATCAGCAAATAACTGCTACACTACCCAAACTGCTGGGCACGCCTTACAAACTGCCATGCCATGACACGGATTATAATTAGAGGAGTCAGTTGTTGCTCAGTGGGTAGCACTCTTGCCTCGGAGTCAGGAGGTTGTGGGTTCAAGTCCTACTCCAGAGACTTGAGCACAAAAATCTAGGCTGGCACAGCAGTGTGGTACTGAGGGAGTGCTACACTGTCGGAGGTGCCGTCTTTCAGATGAGACTTTAAACCGAGGCCCTGTCTGCCCTCTTGGTGGACGTGAAAGATCCCTTGGCACTATTTTGAAGAAGAGTCCAGTGTCCCTCAACTAACAGCAAAACAGATAATCTGGTCATTACCTCATTGCTGTTTGTGGGAGCATGTTTCCTACATTTCAATAATGACTACACTTCAAAAGTAGCTGTAAAGCAATTTGGATCGTCCTGTGGTCATGAAAGGCACTATATAAATGCAAGTCTTTATTTCTTCTTTTGTTCAATTGTCTACACCTGCAGCAATTGAACTAAAGAATTGAGGACTGAAAGATTGATCTTCAAAATGAGACCACAATTTTCCCAACAGCTATTGACAAATTAAAAAACTTCGTATTGTCATTCTGTTTCCTTTTTATTTCTATGAATGTCTGACAGAGTGAATGGCTAATTTACAATTATTATAAAAGATTGTGCATTCTGTACCAGTTTTTTGAAATAAAATTGCCACAATTAAGGAATTTCCCATTGATAACTAAGTTGAAATGAAAAATGCAACCAGCGTTTCTATGACGAAGATTTGCTTTCTGAATGATTTTTTTTTGCCAAAGTCAGACTGACATGATGCAACAGTTAGAATGGAGTAGGAGAAAAATTCGACCTTACTGTGATTAATCAGCAACGATTCCGTCTCTGTTCTGACTTCCAGAGCATTTTCTTTGGTGCTTGAAATGAGTTATTCACTTCCTTTCTGTGAGCAGTAAGTGCCCAGATTTTACTGATTAAATATATTGTACATTTCTGATTTCATCTGTAAGTAGGTCAAACCTAAATTCAAATTTAAATATACAGAAGAACAATCATCCTCGACAATCTGAGAACCAAAATAAAACAGTTGAGCACTTACACAGTCGCAGAGGACTGAATTGCTCTGTGTATTAGAGCTCGCACATGAAATGGGTGGTGAGATGCAGTAAACAGATATCACACATGTTAACCCAACATTAATATTTCCTTGATTGTTACGGGCACATTAAGTGGCTGTGTAACTGAATTTGTGTTTGACTTTAATTACACTAACGAAGCATGAATAACAGGTAAAATTCAACCGCTAGGGAAACCGATGGACATTCATAGTGGAGCAGAATAGAAGGTATTGATCAAAGTTACTCATTTCTTCAATGCATGAATCAAAATGGGTGAGGGAGCAAGTGTCATTTTGCTGCATTATTTGGAGGAGGGGAAAGAAAGAAAGACGGATTTATATAGCACCTTTCACGACCAACAAACATCTCTCAGCGCTTTACAGCCAACGAAGTACTTTTGCCGTGTAGTCACTGTTGTAATGTAGGAAATACAGCAGCCAATTTGCACACAGCATCAATGTGACAACGACCAAATAATGTATCTTTGTTATGTTGATTGAGGGGTAAATATTAGCCAGGAACCGGGGATAACTCCCCTGCTCTTCTTCAAAATAGTGCCATGGGATCTTTTACGTCCACTTGAGAGAGCAGGGGGGGCCTCGGTTTAACGTCTCATCCGAAAGACACCACCTCCGACAGTGCAGTACTCCCTCAGCACTGCACTGGAGTGTCAGCCTAGATTTCTGTGCTGAGCTCCCTGGAGTGGGGCTTGAACCCACAACCTTCTGACTCAAAGGCGAGGGTGCTTGAAGGAAAAGGAGGAAAGGGTCAGCAATGGTGGAGGCTGTAAGAGAAGCACCATCTGGACTCTCATATAGATGTGATCTTACTGGCTTTTCACTGAGCATTATATGCAAAACCAGGGTGTTGTGGAGAAATCTTCCTCTCTCCTGAGCGGACCCACTGAAATAGAGGATCGACGCCCGATTGATGACAGACTCCAGAGATAGGTTCGAAGCAATCCTTTATTCCGGCATATGCTGGGGAAACTGTCTTGGCAGCCTAAGACAAAATCCTAAAAAAAACAAAAGGTTCACACATTATTATACAGATTTCAAGTAGGCTGGCCTACAACTAATCATTGAAGTGACAGTGATAGAAAACACTGCCAGTGACAGTGAGATGCTAAGAAAACTTATCTAACTGCCACAGATAACACAAATGGGAGAATAGAGACCAAGAAGGGTATTCAGTCAAGGCATTTGTTAACCCTTATCAGACTGCCTATGATCTCTTCACCCTCCATAGCATATGGAACCACTCTCAGCCTCTTGGAACGTGTTTGTTTCTACAGGTTTGACCTTGCCCTGGCCTTTTCAGCCTGTTCTGCATTCTTTAAAAGATCATTATGTTCCCTCAAAATCTTGAATATCTAAAGTTTCATTTTATGTTATACAGCCATTTCCTATCATTTATAAGTGAGTTTTACATACAATCTGTCATTATTTTCCTCACTCTCCTACACAGGGGGAGGAGTTGCTGAGTAAATCTATTGATGCTTCATGGGCAACCATGGTCTCCAGGGGTGCCTTGAGGAGTAGGGGAGGAATTTCTCAGTTTTTCCTGAAATTGGTGATGTGTATTTTTTCTCTATTCTTTTGCATTTACCCAGAGATAGTATTATGAGCGATTAAAGATAATAGTGTGCAAGCTTTCACTAACAGATAGAATGAGCATTGATGTCCTTGATGGCTTCTTCTCACGCTTTCTCTGTTTGTAATATGTCCAATCTCACTTAAAGTGCAGAGTAAAGTTGTTGGCTGCTGAGAACACACTGAAAAATGAGAGAAAATGTATATCTATTTCATACATTTTCTGTATGCTAAGAATACTTTCAGCCCCTCAGACATGGCAATAACTTGTTGGTTAAATGAAAAAAATAGCATCCTCATGATTGCAGTGATAATTGTTTTCCCTATCTACTCCAATTTTCAGTCCTAGTCAAATGCGGGTGATTGATGGGCCTGCTCTTTGGTACTGTCCATCTATGTGTGAAACTCGACAGTGTGTGTTGGCAGGCTTTTCAACATTTGGGAACATAACAACCAAATATTAGAAATAGGAGCAGGAGTAGGCCATTCAGCCCTTTGAGCATGTTCCGCAATTCAATAAGATCATGGCTGATCTTCTACCTCAACTCCTCCTTCCCGCTTTATCCCTATATCCCTTAATTCCCTTCATATCCAGGTAGTCATTTTGAAGGCTGTCAAAACCCAATCCTTCCATACCCAATGTCCATACATGCACACGCTTTCAAGCAAGCGCCACTATGTAACAGAAACCATGGCTAATTTTTTGCCAGCTTTCAATTCGAGGAGTGCTGTAGTGGTGAACACCAGTGTGATCACAATTGTATACAGTTCATTGCAAATTAAGGTATCTGAAAATACAGTTCCTGATGGGTTACATCTGGATAAAACTGTTGATGTAACGGTCCTGATATCTTATCATATTCGGAAAGCATTTGTTTCTTTAAGGCTGAATCCAGAAGTCAGGATCCTCGTCACTTCTGGGAGGGTGCAGCAGAGTCCTCCGGGCAGCTATTTCCTGGTTCTCCTGCACCACCTCCACCATCCCTGGACACCCCAGTGCTGTGTGCTCCAATTAGGCTACAACCTTCAAAATCACTACTTACATCTTACTGGATTGCAGCTTGGTGGAGTGAGACTGAGTGACAAGGTGCACTGTGTAGTCACAGGTGTAACGTGAGGTGCCATGTGTAAAACTGGGCCCATTTCTGTTTTTTCTTCCACATCTGCAGAGACAAAAGGAAAGCTGGTGTCATCCTTGTAATTTAGTTCCACTTGTGGTCAGGGAACCTTCACCTAAGTGCTGGCATAATGAAGCATGTGAATAACATTGGTCCTGTAAGAATTGTCATTTACTATAACTGCAGAGTGAAGCAATATGTAATGTTGCATGAAGCTCGAGCCTCCTCATTTGAGTCAGGGCCCTGGATTTTCAGAAATGGGGGTGAGGGGAAATGATGGGAGGTGAAAGGAGGAGGACTGCAGGGCAGGAGGGAAGAGGTGAATGAAGGAGGAGAGGCAGGAAAGAGGGGAGGGAGAATGGGGATGAGATGAGAGGAGGAAAAGATGGAAATATACAGGGGTTGAATGGGTAGTTTGAAGATGAAATAATTGGGAAACTATATCTTAATATTCTCCCTCTCTCCTTTCCTTTCCCCATCTCTTCCCTTCCCCCTCTCTTCTCTTCCCACTCTCCTCCATTCCCTTTCATACTCCTTCTACATTCCCCAACTCAATCTCTGCTCCCTTCCACCCCATTCACCCCGTCCACCCTTTCCTGTTTTTGTTACCCCTCTTTTCCTTTTCCTGTCTTCTTGTTTCATCTCTTCTCCCCATCCCACTTTTCCATATCCCCTTCAGCCCTCCTTAACCTTCACCCCTTCCTTTCCTTTTCCATTTCCCCTCCCAACTTCTCTCCTTTCCCACATCTACTCTCTCCTCCGCTCTCTCTCACTCCACTCCTTTTCTCACGCTTTACTCCTCTTCTCTTTCTCTCGAAGTTCAAATAGTGCTCAGTGCGGTTGGGATGGGTCCCAGCATTACATAAATGCCCTGTAGGGAAGGTCGTGATGTTGAATACCTTCTCACTGGAACAGCAGAGATGTTTGTAAGGAGCTCAATGCTGGGATAGGGGCCGATGTTTCAGAGCTGTTCAGTGGGGAATTCCAAACATGAAATGCTGCACAGAGAGTAGGGTTTGGATTTTGGTTTTCTGTACAGTGGAGGAAGGAACAATTCAGAAATCGTGATCTGTGGTGCCGACATAGACAATTTAGGGAGAAACTTTGCTTGAGAAATGCTTGGGTAATGCTTTGGAAGTGAGTTGCTGCTCATTTGTGTGGGTGGGGGGTTCTCTGTGAGTCAAGTTGAGCACCGGGGTTTCTTTTAAAGATGCTCTTTTTTTTCCATTGCTGGTTCTTCCATAGCCTCAATGATTTTGGCAGCACTCGGAGTGGTTCAGACAAACTTGCTTCAATTCTTGTTGCTCGCCTAAAGGTTTTGGCAAATTTTCCAGGTTACCTAAGTTCTATTGGGTGGCTTTACATTCTTTGAACAACTGTTTCCTTTTGCTACTCAGACTCTTGTTTCCAGTGCAAATGGTCAGGGGATGCACTTAAACTGCCGAGAAACAGTTACCAGAGATTCACTTCATTAATCTCTGTTGGCAGCTACTTTCCAATCGCCTAAATATTTTGATTCTTGGTTCTCTGTACTTGCATAGACTTGGGGTGCCGGATATCATGATTATTTTCGTGAACAGGATACATTGGGAATTCTTATGGCTGAGTAAAGGGCTGCTCCATTTTACTCATTTAGTCACGTAGGGCCCAAGTTTCGGGCCGCGGCTCAAACGACGCAGCCCGGATCTGGACGCCCGTATTTCGCGCCACAAAGTGCACCTAAAAAAAACTCACCTATTCTCCGGCTCCCTGCAGGCCCTCTGGAGCTGGGCGCGGCGCAGCACAAGCTGTGGGGGGCGGAGCCAGGTCCCTGCGCTGAAAACAGTGCCGGGACCTCTGCACATGCGCGCTACAGTGGGCGTGCATGTGCAGTAGCTCCAGGCACCCAAAACTGTGTGGGAGGGGCCCGAAGCAGGCAGCCCCTAGCCCTGGCCGAATGGCCTCACTGGGGCTGTGTGCTTAAGGCTCACCTCCCACCTGACCGGACCCGACCCGACCTGACCTCCGCTCCACCGCCCCCTCCGTCCCGACCCGACCTCCGCTCCCCCCCACCCCGACCTGACCTCCGCTCTCCGCGACTCCCCCCACCCCCCCCCGGACCCGACCCGAGACCCGAGACCCGACGCCACCTACCTGTAAATCCAGCCCGAAGTCTTGGGTCCGGCCGTTCAGTCTTCTTCCCTCCCCTCCCCTCCCGTCTCCTCTCCTCCCCTCCTCCCCTCCTCCCCTTCTCTCCCCTCCCCCTCCCCTCTCCTCCCCCTCTCCCCCTCCCTTTCCCCCTCCCTCTCCCCCTCTCCTCCCCCCTCCCCCTCCCTCTCCTCCCCCCTCCCCCTCCCTCTCCTCCCCCTCCCTCTCCTCCCCCTCCCCTCCTCCCCCTCCCCCTCCTTCTCCTCTCCCTCCCTATCCTCCTTCTCCTCCCTCCCCTACCCTCCCCCTCCTCTCCCCACTCCCCTCCCCTCCTCTCCCCACCTCCCCTCCCCTCCCCCCTCCTCCTCTCCCCTCCCCCCCTCCTCCTCTCCCCCCCCTCCTCCTCCTCTCCACCTCCTCTCCCCCTCCTCTCCCCCTCCTCATCATCCTCCTCCTCCCTCTCTCCTCTCCCCCTCTCCTCTCCCCCACCTCCCCCCATCCCCCTCTACTTCCTCCATCACCTCCCCCCACCCCCACCCTCTACCTCCCTCCTCCTTCCTCCCCCACCCCCCTTCTCCCCCTCCTACCCCCCTCCTCCCCCTCCCCTCGCTGTCAGAAACACAGACACTGACAGACAGAGAGTGAGAGACACACACACAGACAGACAGAGAGCTAGAGACACTGACAGAGACACACTGGGGGGGCCGTCCCAGCACGCTGTTGGAGGACTCCCGGTGCTGCAGTCAATAAGTAGAAAATGTTTTATTTATTGATTTTTTAATTTTTGTTATTTTTTATTAATTTTTTTTGATTGATTTATTGGTTGATTTATTGATGTATTTATCATTTATTATTGATGATGGCTCTTTATTTGTAAAACTGAAGTGTTTAATGTTTGTAAACTTTCCCCATTCCCTACGTCTGATTTGTAACCTACGCCTGATTTTCTAAGTGTAGACAAGGTTCTTCTGAGCGTACAAAACTCTACACTTACTCCCTTTTGAAAAAAAAATTTGTTCCAAACTGAAACTGTTCTAACTGACTAGAGCAAACTAGAGCAAACTAAATGCCGAGAATTGCAATTTCTAAGATACTCCATTCTAAACCAGTTGCTCCAAAAAAACCAGGAGCAACTCAGGCCAAAACTTGGCCCCATAATGTTATATTCATTAAGCCACCTATAGGCGCAGTAGCTTTGAAATCTTGTGACCACTCAACGTTTTTAATATCTAATAGATGTTGAATCACGTGAACCTATCCAGAAGTGAATTACTTTTATAACAACATATAAAGCATTTAATTAACATACAGGTGCCAGAAATAATAATATATGTGAGTTGGTTAACTGCATAGGATCATCTTATGACTCGTTTATCTTGCACTGACGTCCTCTTTACAGAAGTTTGAGAGTTTCAAGATTCTGGATCTGTCTTGTAGCTAAGGAATATCTCCTCATTTAATTTCTTTTAATTGGTTCACGGGATGTGGCCGTTGCTGGCAAAGCCAGCATTCATTACCCATCCCTAATTGCCCTTGAGAAACCGTCACATTGAACCACTGCAATCCATGGGCTGAAGTCACAGTGACTTTGTCGTAGTGGTTTGGTACAATTGAGTGGCTTGCGAGGCCATTTCAGAGGGCAGTTAAGAGTCAACCACATTGCTGTGGGCCTGGAGTCACGTGTAGGCCAGGTTTCCTTCCCTAAAGGACATTAGTGAACCGGATGGGTCTTTATGACAATCTGGTTATTTCATGGCTGCCATTACTGATACTAGCTTTTATAGTCCAGATTTATTTAATTAACTGAATTTAAATTCCTCAGCTGCCGTGATGGGATTTGAACTCACGTCTCTGGATCATTAGTTCAGGCCTCTGGATTACTAGTCCAGTAACATAACCACTATGTTACTGTACCCTCAAACTTTAGGTGCATCAATGTTGATTCACAAACAGCTCTGTTACCTGAATCCCTGATAATTTTTCTCTGCTGCTTAGTATTTTCTTTCATCCACAAATGTTGCTTTCATGATCTCAGCCATAAAGCTTGATTGCCTCCTTAACGTGTCATTTGCATACCTAAACTGTTCAACACCAGCTTACTTTTAATTGAACGGAACTAAGTACTGATAATGCCAGCAAACTGACGGGGAAACTCATAGATTTATACAACAGTGATAACTCAACTTACTGCTTTAGCCTTATTGCCACTGGCAGTGGAGGGTTACATTTATCCAGTATGTTGTATTTTGTATGTGACAAATATCCACTGCTTTGTTTCCCTGAACTTACTAAAGTATCAGGTGTCTTCCACTTGAATGTGTATTATAAACAGAAAGCCGAGATTTCAGGGTACACATGATAGCATTTTATCTTAGCAAAAGTAATCTGAACAAAATCTTCTAAAAACAGGATTTACAGATCAAGACTGAAGAAAAAATTACAAATCCCCATGCATGCTCTTGAGCCTAATAATAGCTTAGTTCAACTGCACATGCTATGAATGGAATTAAAGATGTTGATTTAAAATTGCACTGCAATCTAGAGTTAGTGATCTTTATGTCTCACATTTGTATTTGAAGCAGCTTATGTATTTAGTTGGATTTAAACTGCAGTTTTTCACATTCCAATTTTCTTTACAGGATAGCTGACAAAGCATCTTTCTCTCTCAAGGCAAAAGAACAAATACTAAATGCTAGATAAATGTTACCTTGGTCGAATTCAAATTGTGATTTAATTTCTATCCAGAGAGAACAAATGTTTGAACATGAGTGAAAGGACAAAAAGACTCATAATTGTTGAGTTAATGAAATGATAGTGCCACAATTGTGTTTCATGTGCAAATAATACATTTGGAAAGATCGTTGCAGATTTTCAAAGTGATGTTTCAAGAATTCAAATTGTGATTTCACTGGGGATATTACAATATGATTCTTGACAGTCGAATCATAAAAAGGTAACTAATTATGATACTTTACAATATCATGAATCAAGTCTCGTTTTGTGAAAATGTCCACATGAAAAGCAATGATGAGGGATTTTTACCGATCTTTGACAGCCAATCATTAATGATATAATAGTATCAAATGAATACTATTCAGCAGATATTGTAAACGATTAGTTCAGATCTCATAAAATGCAGCAATGAAGTGCCATTATGTGAATGAATTTTAAACTTGGCTATTATCCTGTGCAAAGCATACATCTGCCATATCACACACAGATTCACTTGTCAATTAAAGAAGCAAATTCTGATGATAGAAAAAATTAAATCCATCATTCCCTACTGCTCCCATGATGCAAGTCCACTCTTCTATGTGTCTCATTTAATTTTTTATGGTTTAAACTTAATTCAGCTACTTAATAATGTAGTGGTCGATCCAGGGATAGTCACGTGTCTACCTTCACTCCCAGATGACATCCATCTCATCTGCAATTTAATCTAACAATTGTTCTTTACAGCTAGAAAAACACTCTCAAACTCTTGGAGCTCAGACAGTAGCTGATTAAGCAGTATTCCCAGTTACATTTACACTAGGAATTTGAGCCTTCATTTTCTTTGAATAGGGAAGCAATTTGTGTTTGTCCCCCAAGTATTAGCAATGGGTAGCACTCTGACCTCTGACTCAGAAGGTTGTGGGTTGATGTCTCACTCCAGGGACTTGAGCATAAAAAACCTAGGCTGACACTCCAGTGTAGTGCTGAGAGCATGAGGAACTGTCGGAGGTGCCGTCTTTTGGATGAGACGTTAAACCAATGCCTCGTCTGCCCTCAAGTGGATGTAAAAGATCCCATGGCATTATTTCAAACAAGAGCAGGGGAGTTATCCCCGGTGTCCTGGCCAATATTTATCCCTCAATCAACATAACAAAACACAGATTAGTTGGTCATTATCATATTGCTGTTTGTTGGAGCTTGCTTGTGTGCAAATTGTCTGCTGTGTTTCCCACATTACAACAGTAACTCCATTCCAAAAAAACTTTGTTGGCTGTAAAGTGCTTTGAGACGTTCAGTGGTAATAAAAGATGTTATATAAATCCAAGTCTTTCTTTCTTTCAAGGTGTATCTTTCCTTTGAGAGAAACCTCTGCTTAGTAGAATTATCGCCAAATCTTTCCCTATCAGTTCTTGTAACGGCTGCCTCTTCTGGTCTTTGATTATTCTGGCTTTGCAGTTGCAAGGAAAGGTCTAACAGTTCATCCATTTCACTCCCAGTTCCTTCAGAGCCCAGTGCTATCTTCTCACAAACACAGCGAATGAGATGGTTTGGTAAATGTAGTATATTTTTTTCATTGGCAGCAGCTGAAAGTCGTATCACCACTGGCAGTATTGCAGCTTTCAGCTTGTGCTGAAGTATTAAATTAGGCTGTTTCACATCTTTGAGGCTCTCAGTGGACACTTGTAGCAGGGGCTGAGGAAAGGATGACCTAGATGACAGGAGTGATATCATCATCTGCCTATGGGACAATTGTGTAACTATGAAAGTTACTTTGTGTGCCCAGCTGTTTTTACCATATGTGCTGATGTGTGTGTTTTTAAAATTCACAGAACCTAACAGCATGGAAAAAACAGCAAAGAGCCTTCATACCATGTTTCTAGCCCTTTTGTGAATAGCACAGAGAAAAGATGCCGGAAGCTCCCAATTGAAACAGGCGGTAAATTCATTATGAAATGATAATGGGCGCAAATTTGCGGTCAGAGAAATACCTCTGGAGTATGCTTCTGACCTGGAAAAAATCCGAAAGTACCTGGTAGCTCCAGAGCTTCGGACTCTGTGTCCTGGGCCTCCAGGCGTTGCCTGCGGAAAGGCCCACGTATCCCAGGGACTCGGGTGGTTCGGAAGCATCCCTGGGATCATGTGGGCCAGGCCAACCAATTAGATAGGGGGATTTCTCATAATCTTATGGAGATTCCATTTACCAATGGAATCCCAATAAGCTTATGAGAAATCTCCAAATAAAACACAATTCAAATAAAAATAAATATTTCCATGTTCAAAATTAATTAAAGTTCCTTTGATTAAGCATTTAAAATAAAATTTGATATTTTGAAAAATAATAATAACATTTTAATCCAGCCCAAAATTTAAATGAATTAATTTTAGATGTATCTGTGTGCTTTAATCATTTAAAACATTTTAATTTAGCATTTATTTTAACCCTTGCGTTGGTAAAAGAAGATCTGCTTTTACCAGGCGTAAGAGTTTTGTGGGAATTCGCTGGGCAATGTTTTTGGGGCATATGCGAACGGTCTATCAAGGAGCCATTCTGAGGGCCACTTTGCTTATGTCGTCATCGGCGCCACAAAATCTGGACCATTAACACGGCGGTGATGGGATAGCGGCCTCTGCCTCATTTCCAGGCCATCACACTGGCACAATGGCAATTTCAAATCATGTCCATGTACAGTTAGCATTCCAGGTCATTAAGGACTCAGCTAGAAGTAAAGTTTACTTAAAAGGCAAAGTAATAAGATTAACCGAACAGTCTTAAGGCAATTTCAACACCAATTTTTCAGCTTAGGCTTTCATGAGCTTTTGTGGTCGTTGCTCTGCTGTTTGACTATTTTTCTTTCTGCTCCATTGATTCCACCAGTAGGTTTTAATGTATATGAGCTTTTGGGTATGGACTAGGCAGACTGGCAGAGAGACAGCAAACAGGTCAGGCTGCAACAGATGTTATTGTCCATCTGCCGGTACCCCCACACCCACATGCATAGACAGTGGCGCTCACTTTGGCAGGTGATTCAGAAGGACAGGATAAATCTACATTTAGAAAGACACGGGTTAATCAGGGACAGTCAGCACGGATTTGTTAGGGAAGGTCGTGTCTGACTAACTTGATTGAGATTTTCGAGGACATAACCAGGAGGGTCGATGAAGGCAAAGCGTATGATGTAGTATATATAGATTTTAGCAAAGCCTTCAATAAGGTCCCACATGGCCAACTGGTCACGAAGGTAAAAGCCCTTGGGATCCAGGGCAAAGTTGGATCCAAAATTGGTTCAGAGGCAGGAAGCAGAGGTTGATGGGTGTTTTTGTGACTGGAAGGATGTTTCCAGTGGGGTTCCGCAGGGCTCAGTTCTAGGTCCCTTGCTTTTTGTGGTATACATCAATGATCTAGACTTGAATGTTGGGAGTATGATGAAGAAGTTTGCAGATGATACAAAAATAGGCTGTATGGTTGATACTGAAGAAGAATGCAGCGACTGCAGGAAGATATCAATCAACTGGTCAGGTGGACAGAACAGTGGCAAATGGAATTTAATCCAGAGAAGTGTGAGGTAATACATTTGGGGAGGGCTAACAAGGAAAGGGAATACACATTAAATGGTAGGACAGTGAGGAGTGTAGAGGAACAAAGGGACCTGGGAGTGTATGTCCACAGATCTCTGAAAGTAGCAGGCCAGGTAGATAAGGTGGTTAAGCAGGCATAAGGAATGCTTGCCTTTATTAGCTGAGGCATAGAATATAAGAGCGGGGGCGGTTATGCTTGAACTGTATAAAACACTGGTTAGGCCACAGCTGGAGTACTGCGTGCAGTTCTCGTCACCGCATTACAGGAAGGACGTGATTGCACTGGAGAGGGTACAAAGGAGATTTACGAGGATGTTGCCGGGAGTGGAGAATCTTAGCTATGAGGACAGATTGGATAGGCTGTGCTTGTTTTCGTTGGAACAGAGGAGGCTGAGGGGAGATCTCATTGAGGTATATACAATTATGAGGGGCCTAGATATAATGGATAGAAAGGGCCTATTTCCCTTAGCAGAGGGGTCAATAACCAGGGGGCATAAAATTAAAGTAATTGGTAGAAGGTTTAGAGGGGATTTGAGGGGAAATTTCTTCACACAGAGGGTTGGGGGGGGGGTCTAGAACTCACTGCCTGAAAGGGTGGTAGAGGCAGAAACCCTCACCACATTTAAAAAGTACTTGGATGTGCACTTGAAGTGCCGTAACCTGCAGGGTTATGGACCCAGAGCTGGAAAGTGGGATCAGGCTGGATAGCCTCTCGTTGGCCGGTGCGGACACGATGGGCCAAAATGGCCTCCTTCCGTGCTGTAAACTTCCATGATTCTATGATTCGTACTCTCAAGCTTGTAACAAGGATTGTAACAGCAGACTGGACAGCAGTAATGCAGAAAGGCCTGACCAGCCTTTATGCTGAATGGTCATTCAAAAATACCCTGATGTCATGCTTTCCGTGGTACTCCATGAACAAAGGCTTGCTGGCAATGTTCCCTCAAATTGTGCAGTGGCGCAGTGTCTGTGAGGTCCCATGCAGGCCGCTCACTGGCTTTTGCATTGTAAAAACCGGGCAAGCGCAAGATTTGAACGGGCCACACAGCAATTTAAAGGGACAGCACACAAAATAAAAATGAAAGGGAACATTGCTTGCTAGGACGATTAACGGCCAGCAAAACCTAATTGGCTGCATCCATAAAATGGCTGCACCTGCAGAGAAACTATCAACTAGGGTGGCAGACATGGTTGCATCAAAGTATGAATGAGATCTACCTACCTCATTAAAAGTCATCAAGGAGACCTGTCGTTTACAAATACTAATGTGGTCAACAGTAATAAAATGCAATAATTCCGTTTTCACCACCTTTCAATGGTGCATAAGCCTTTGTTTTCATCACATCATATATACTGGGAGCAACATAACACATGAATCTAAATTAAAAAAGCAAGATGCATCTTGATGATGACAATAAAAATGGCCATTTCGAGCTTGTTGAGTACGATTGGAGTGATCATCTACAGAAGTGGAAAAATAAGTATATTTTGCAACAACTGAATGCATGAAAGAGGTTTTAAATATCAGGCATTCCTGAATTAGAATTAGTTATCTTTTGATTTGGAATGCTTGGGCAATGTTGGCAGCAATCGAGGAGAATATATCTGAAATAGAACATGTAGCAGAGCAGGCGAGCCGGTGTGCAAGGCCCTTGGTTGTGACACCAGCTTGATTTTTGGTTTTGAAAGCAGACGGTCCGAGCTGCAATGGCTGCAGTGTCGATCTCAGGTAAGTGTGATTGTTTTTTTTTGCGATATATGTTGTGGTGCGTGAGTTATTTATTAGGAATGTTTTTGGTGTTTTTTTAAATCAGATTTCGCCCCGCCCCCCCCCCAGGCCTCTCTTGCAGCGCCCCGAGGCCGGCTGTTTAGCTCGGGATTTTCAGTTGCTCAGCCGGCCTAGTGTCCGAAGAGAGGTGTGGCATGCCTCCCTTAGTGCTCCTCCCCACATCAGGGCCCAGCTGATGAATTTTGCTGACTGAGGCGCAAACTGTTCCCAGGTACAAACTTTACTGCCCCGCCGCCATTACTGCCCCAAAATGAGCAGAACCGAAAATCCTTCTTGGTTCTTCATTCAATCCATGTTTTGATTCTTGGCAGCAATGTCCCATTCGTCTGCTTGATGGCTTCATGTGACCAAGCCCTTTGAGACCTTTGTGACTCTGTGAACAGAAATCATTTCTTTCCAGCAAGAAATAAAATCTAAATGGAAAAAAAGTGGCTGAAAGTAATCTGAAGTGACTAAGTATAAATCACTTGGAATGCTCAGTTTTGGGTTTGAAATTAACCCTGTGTTGTCATTCAGGAGTGAAATGTGTACCAGTGGCCAGTTTCAGGGCTTCGCAGCTATCTGGTGCCATTGTAAAAAAATGCATAATAATTACGTTTGCAAGAAAAGGAATCAGTTTTAATAGCTTCTTTATAATCATGAGTGCATGAAATTGCCCTGAAATGAGCCGAAGTAGTTTATTATGAGATTAATATTGCATCGCCAATTCAATCGCTGGTCGATTTAGTTTGAAAAGGTACTTGTTGGGAGTTATTACATTATAAACCCTTAGTCATAACTGTTATGTATGTAATAACTCGATAGACTGAATACTGTAAACTAACACAGGTACAAACCTAGCTCTGCTTTATTAGGGCCCAAAGTGATTACAATACAAGATGGCTGGCCTTTTATACCTGGGCCGCACACACGTGCGCACAGCCCAATGACCTCCGACAGTGGCGCTACCTGGTGGCCAGTAACCCCAAGCATACATACATGACAATATCCCCCTTTAAGATATTAGCAACGGTCTTTTTACAAATTGAGACAGTCCGAGGCTTTCCGCTCTCGAGTTGATCGTCTCAGTTCAACTCCAGCCTTGGGCAAGGGTTGAGTCAGTTATGACTGGAGGCTGGGTAGCCGATCTGATGGGAATGGCACTGACCATGTCAGGGATTGAAAGTCCAGATTCAGTGATAGCAGCGGAGTCCTCAGATGACTGAGGGTAGGTTGGTTGGTCACTGATTGTGTCTTCCTCAGGCTGTCCGGTTCATCCGTGTGCCACAGCTTTATCTGATCAACATGTTTCCTGCATTTTTGCCCATTCTTGAGCTTGACGATAAACATTCTGTTACCCTCCTTGGCCATAATAGTACCGGCGATCCACTTGGGACCTTGACCATAATTTAGTACGTACACAGGATCGTTAACAGAAATGTCACGTGACACAGCAGCGCGATCATGATACCACTGCTGACTTTGACGTCTGTTTTCAACATGATCGTTCAAGTCAGGGTGGACAAGAGAGAGCCTGGTCTTGAGACCTCTCTTCATCAATAGTTCAGCAGGGGAGGCCCCGGTAAGCGTGTGGGGTCTTGTCCTGTAACTAAGCAATATGCATGACAAGCAAGTCTGCAGTGAACCTTGAGTTACACGTTTCATACTCTGCTTGATAGTTTGGACAGCATGCTCTGCTTGACCATTAGATGTGGTCATTGAATGGTGCTGACCTCACATGTTTAATACCAGTGAGTTTCATGAACTCTTGAAACTCCAGACTAGTGAAGCAAGGTCCGTTGTCGCTTACAACGATGTCGGGCAGACCATGAGTGGCAAACATGACACGAAGGCTCTCAATGGTAGCTGTGGATGTACTGGATGACATGATTATACACTCTATCCACTTGGAATATGCATCCACCACAACTAAAAACATCTTTTCCAGGAAGGGACCTGTAAAGTCGATGTGGATCCTGACCATGGTTTAGATGGCCACGACCACAGACTGAGCAGCGATTCCGCTGGTGCTTTACTGAGCTGCTTGCAAGTGTTGCACTCATGCACAGATGATTCCAGATCAGAGTCAATTCCAGGCCACCATACATGAGACCTGGCAATGGCTTTCATCATGACAATACCGGGATGAGCGCTATGTAGATCATGTACAAATTTCTCTCTGCTTTTCTTACGCATAACAACACGATTACCCCACAGTAAACAATCTGACTGAATGGATACAACTTTGCAACAGTTGTAAGGTTTGGTCTCATCATCCATTTGCTTGGGTATGGCAGACCACTCACCACTAAGGACACAACGTTTTACAACTCATAGTATCGGGTCCTGGCTGGTTCACGTCTTAACTTGTTGAGCCGTGACAGGGGTTCCTTCACTTTCAAAAGCATCCATAACCAACAGTTGGTCTGCAGGTTGTGGCGTCTCCACCTCTGGTGGGGGCAACAGCAGACGGCTCAGTGCATCGGCACAATTCTCGGTGCCAGGTCTATGGCGAATGACATAATCATAGACAGATAATGTCAGCGCCCACCTCTGGATGCGGGACGATGCATTGGGATTGATACCTTTGTTTTCCGAAAACAATGAAATGAGTGGCTTGTGATCTGGTTCTAATTCAAACCGAAGATGGCTCTTTCCGCCTTTGACAAACTTTTAGAAGCATACACAACAGGTTGTAGTTTACTCGACTCATTAGCTTGTTGGAGCATGCAAGCAACTCCATATGATGAAGCATCACAGGCCAATACTAGATGCTTACATGGATCATAATGTACCAGCAGCTTGTTAGAGCAAAGCAGATTAGTAGCTTTCTCAAAAGCTCTAAGTTGAGACCCACCCCAAACCGAGTTGTCGCCTTTTCTTAGCAGCATGTGCAGTCGCTCTAAAGAAGTGCTCAATCTAGGTAGGAAATTACTGAAGTAGTTAAGTAAACCAAGAAATGAATGCAGCTCCGTCACATTCTGAGGCTTGGGTGCATTTTTGATGGCCTTGGTTTTCGAGTCAGTAGGCCTGATGCCGTCAGCAGCAATTTTCCTCCCCAGGAATTCAAATTCCAGTGCCATGAAGACGCACTTCGAACGTTTTAGTCTGAGTCCCACTTTGTCCAGGCGATGTAGAACCTCTTCCAGGTTGTTCAGATGTTCGGCGGTGTCACGACCTGTGTCCAGGATGTCATCTTGGAACATGACGGTTCTAGGGACGGACTTCAGTAGACTCTCCATGTTCCTCCGAAATATGGCTGCAGCTGAGCGAATTCCGAAAGGACACCTGTTGTAGATAAACAGTCCTTTATGAGCGGTTGATGCACGTAAGTTTCTTCGATGTCTCGACCAGCTCCTGTGTCATGTAGGCCGACGTCAGATCCAGTTTAGTGAACGACTTTCCCCCGGCTAGCGTTGCAACCAGGTCATCAGCCTTCGGTACCGGGTATTGATCCTGTTTCGAAACTCAGTTGATTATAACCTTGTAGTCTCCACAAATCCTGACAGTGCTATCACTCTTCAATGCAGGAACAATAGGGCTGGTCCATTCATTAAATTCGACCGGTGATATGACCCCTTCATGATGGAGTCTGTCTAGTTCGATTTTGACCTTCTCCCTCATCATGTATGGAGCCGCCCGAACTTTATTATAGATGGGTCTTGCATCTGAGTTCACTTGGATCTGCACCTTGGCTCCCGTGAAATTGCCGATGCCTGCTTCAAACAGCGAGGGGAACTTGCTCAGCACTTGAGCATCATCCTCCAATGACAACGCTTTGATATCATTCCAATTCCATTTGATTTTTTCTAGCCAATTCCTGCCAAGCAGCATTGGACCATTGCCTGGAACAATCCATAACAGTAAATCATGAACCACACCATCATACGACACCTTAACTACTGCACTGCCAATCACCGTTATGAGTTCTTTAGTGTACGTACGCAACTTGGCATTGACTGGACTCAGCTTAGGCCTCACAGCCTTAGTATTGCACAGCTTGTCGAATGTCCTCTGGCTCATTATTAATTGACTCGCACCCGTGTCCAATTCCATCGGTACCAGCACTCCGCTAAGTTTCACATTACTCATTATCAGTTGGCTCTTTGTTAGGAATGAATACAGTCCATACACTTCCTCCTCTGGTATCTCGGATTGCATATCCAGATCCGCGCTATACTGGTCATTATTCTCCATGTGGTGTGTCGCAGCACGCTTGCTCAGTTGCGGACACATGCGCTGGAGATACCCCAGTCTCGACAGCCTTTACAAATGTACTGTTTAAACTGACACTGATGAGCCCGATGATTGCCCCCACAAAGCCAACACGGTGAAATCGGATTCATTCCCGTTGACAGACTTTGGCCAGCCACAGGTTTCGCATATGCAGTCGAGTAGGCACTGCCATATGCAACTCTGCCAAACGACAATACAATCTTGTTTACAGTACTTGCCAAGTTCCGATTTTTTGATGATAGCTGCTTTAAGTTTTTGACCGTCGTCATGCAGGCCTGGGCAATCGTGATGGCCTTGCTCAAATCCAGCATCTCCGCCACCAGTAGCTTACGCAGGATCATCTCATAGTTAATGCCGATTACAAAGAAGTCCCGCAGCATGTCTCCCAACGTGTTTTCGAACTTACACGGTCCAGCTAGACGTCTTAGGTCGGCAACGAATTCCGACACATCCTGGCCCTCAGAATGAACGTGCGTGTAGAATCGATATCGTGAGATGATGATGCCTTCTTCTGGTTTGAGATGGTCACGTACCAGAGCACACATTTCCTCATAGTCCTTGTCTGTTGGACTTGCAGGCGAGAGAAGATTCTTTATGAATCCATAGATTTTTGGACCGCAAAACGTGAGGAAGACCGCCCTGCCTAACTGCGTCAGTGGGTTCCTCCATTTTGTTGGCCATGAAGTATTGGTCCAGGCGAGCTACAAAATCTGCCCAGTACTCTCCCTCTACGAATCTCTCCAGAATTCCAATTGTGCTCATTTTTGCATGCGAAAGTTCTTAAGTTACCTCGTCGCCAAATGTTATGTATGTAATAACTCGATAGACTGAATACTGTAAACTCACACAGGTACAAACCGGGCTCTGCTTTATTAGGGCCCAAAGTGATTACATTACATGATGGCTTGCCTTTAATACCTGGGCTGCACACACGTGCGCACAGCCCAATGACCTCCAACAGTGGCACCACCTGGTGGCTAGTAACGCCAAGCATACATACATGACAATAACTTTGATAGAAATTCGTTTCCTTCACATCTACCACTGAGAATATGAATGCTGAAACTTCCACTTACTTGATCAGAGAATGCAGGACTCCGATGAGATTGTCTGAAACCATAGCTCTGCACAATGCAGAGCTGAAGCTATTGATTATTCTGTTCGTAAGCATGCTGAAGTCTTCATTTATCTGAAGGTGCTGTATATCCTGAAAAAACGAACAACATAGCTGTGGAATTGAATATATTAATTCATTTGCAGCAAAAATTGAACTTGCAGACTCTTAGCCCACTGCTGAAAAACGTCAATACAATAAATGATTGAATAAACTATTTTCTGTAGGGTATTCGTATGGTGCAAGATATTCCTTTATGCTTTCTTAGCTTTCAATGCTCATAACAAAAGGGAGTGATAGTCTAAGGGACTGTACATTTATCTTTTGTTACCCAATATATAAAATACTAAAGGGATATTTAAATGATGTTAGTAACTTCAGAAATACTTGGGTATATAAATATTGTTATTAAAGAAATATTGCATTCCAGTAGAATGTTTTACAAACAAATGATTTAGAGGTTACTTTGGCAATATGTAAAGGGATAGGATTCTCATAAACTCATTTTGTGCTGTTTTTATGCAAACTGGTCATAAAACTAGCACAAGCAAGAAATGGTTCAATATAATGCAAAATATATTTATTGTCTTGCAAATCAGCCGCATGTTGCTTTAAATATTGTAGTTTATTTTAATTCATTCAAACTAAATGATCACCACAAAATGTGTTTGAATAACAAATTTAAGATGGCCAACCCAATACAAAACCCTGCATTACAACATTGACGAGTATTGTATGCAACAATGGCCCTGATTCTAAGGACCCCGCTGCCTGAATGTTTACTCCTGCCCACCAGCCAGGCAGTGATTTCTTCCAGGTTTTGGTGGGAGTCGGAAATTAGGAAATATGAAAATATGAAAATTTGGCCCATGAGTTAAAGTCTCTCTGGGCCTCAACATGTGAGTTTGTTGCTCGCTTTGGCCGTGGCATGGAAGGAGCACCCCTGCAATAAAATCGAGGCCAGTGATTCTATTTTTATACTGATATGGAAGCTAGTTGTGCAGCATGGTACTTGTATCATCTGTGTGTAAATTCAAGTTGTTAAATATTATTCATTTTTGTTGGATTGGCTGCTTTGCATACAGTAGCTTTGTTTAATTGACTAGCCCACAGCAAGCAACCAGGACCAATTTCACTACTGTAGAAGTGTGCAGGCGGTGTAAATGGGCCAAATCTACATGGAAAAAATAACGGTGAGTTCAAGACGCACGCCATTATTAACATGCAAATCGGTCGGCAAGTTCAGGGGAAGAAGAGACCCACCATGAGTTGCGAATCTCCAGAACTTGCTGCTCAATTTACGCCACTCCAACGTTTGCCTCACACAAACGGCTTCTCGTCCTTATCCTTCCCATTATTTTTAAGAGCTTGCTGGATTTGCACATTAATTGTCCATTAAACACTCTGCAGAAAGTTAGGACTCATAATTTAATGTAAGCACCCTGTTAACACCATGATAACTGTTAATGCAATGCCAATCAATCTCTCTTGTCAAGAAAGGGAACAGTTTAAACTGTTGACTCTCGTTCCTGCATAGTAAATTGGCATTAGAGATTTAAAACATTTAACATTTTTAACTTTTTAATATTTTTCTTATGTTTCATTTCTGTCTCATTTTTTCCTCTCTCTCAATCCAATCTTTCTTTCCCACTCTTTGGGATGGAATCTTCCCAGCCCAGCAAGTGCGGGTTTGGAGGCGGGCCCGCTGTCAAAATGGTTCTGATTGACAGAGAGTTGGGATCCCGCTCTGAATCCATCTTCGTGTGAGTTTCTCAGCTGTCAGATCTGCGCTTGGATAGCAGACCCGACAGCAAGCAGCAGGACAGGTAATTAAGATCATTAAAAGGTACTTAAATGCTAGTTAAGAGGCTTAAAAGCAGGCACTCACAATTTTACCAACCTTTTGATGGCCAAGCCATCCCTAGGGTTTCACGCCAGGTCAGTGTGTTGGGTTCTCGATGACTCTCCATTGCTTTGGCTAGTTGACAGCTGCAGAAGTGGTATAAAAGCTACCATTTCACAGCTGTTCACTTTCCAATGTCAGAAGCTGAAGCCTTCAGGATTTAGAAGAGACTTTTGAGCTGTATACAGGTCGGAAGTGTTTGTAGTGAACTCTCTATCCAGTGTCACCTCCTTGGAGCAACCTCTCTCACCATTGACAGGGCGCTTCTGACATCTTAACCTCACCTGCCATCTATTCCAGCAGCATCGGTGCCCTTGGAAAAAATCTCACCTTGGACCTTAGAATCCCACCACGATCAGCCCCAACACGAGCATCACTAAACACACCAGCATCACTACCAATAACACCAATCTTCTCCGCAATCACCTGATGCTGCACAGGACATAGGGCATCAGCACCCAACCACATTGCTGCCCGGGAGGCCAGTGATGGCCTCACCATGGCCACATTTACTTCACTTGATGCTGTACACCCTGACTACCACATGGTGCGCCAGCTTGGCACCACCCCACACCAGCTCCATAAAGCATCCCTGCAATGTCCAACCCATTTCTTTCACACTCATCACCATTGCGGGGGTACGGTTATGTCTCACCATTCACTGCAACTCACTAAGCCCCAGCCAAGGAAGATTGAAGAGAGAGGGTGGGCTGCATTTCAGAGTAGGTTTCCCATGTTGCACGCAGCGAGATGCCTCACTCCAGCAAGATTTGACCTAATTTGTTTCCTTTTGGGGTCGAGCAGAGTCTATCTGAACAGCTTTCAGACATAGTTGGGAAATAGGTGCAGATAGCTGAACCACCATGGAGATGGAAATGAACAGAGACAGTACCCAGTGGGCAGATAGCGATAGCAGTGACAAAAACAGAGACAGGGCCCATCAGCTTCAGTCGCTGGTTTGGGAACATACTTGACCTTTGACAAGCAGCACGCTGTTGGTTTATCGAGGCAATGAGCACTCACAAAATGCACAACTCAACTGTTGGAATTGGAGCATGATTTTTACATTTTTGCGCGCAAAAATTGCACTGCCCCAAAATGTTCCAATTAATTGAGGATTTTGAATAAAAACTGAGTTCGACATCAAACATGGCTGACTGTACTCTGTCAGGAGCAGCGTGGCGGCCTGGCCCAGCAGCCTGTGCAGCCACCGGCCTGCGAGAGACCATCGGAGCAGGCCGGGGAATGGAAGGAGCAGTATGGCAGCCTAGCCCAGCATTCTGAGCGGCCCTCGGCCTGCGAGAGACCATCGGAGCAGGCTGGGGAATGGAAGGAGCAGCATGGAGGCATACCACTGGAGCAGGGGAGCAACAGCAGTGAAGAGTGATGTCATCAAGATTCAGGTAGGTGATTGGAGCATGGGCAGGTACTGCAGGAGCGGCGAGAGACTGTAGAGGGACATGATCGGGGCCCAGGAGAGCCGAGGGCCCAGGGTGCAGCAGGGGCCAGCCCACACTGCGATATGTGTGCGCACTCGGTCCATGCAGCAGAGCAGGTCTCCAGTCGTCCTGGTTAATCCTTGCCACTGGACCAAGACCTAGCTCGGTCAAGCCCGTGTGGTGGCTGGTGTGCAACGGTCACCACACGTTTAAAAAAAAAATCCAAGCACAGGCATCTTCCACCCTTCAAGATTTAGTTCGGACCTGGAATTTTAGATCCATCATTGAAACACCTGTGAACTTTTTGACGTGGAAGCAAGTCATCCTCGATTCGAGGGACTGCCTATGATGATGATGAGGCTGCACTAATACTTGACTGCAGTGCAATGCAAGGCATCATTCTACACCAATAAACTGGAAAATATTAATAACAAATACAATATTCATCATATAAATAATTGATTTGCTTGTCATTGAGCTGATCTGGTGGGTGATTGGAACATGACTGTATACACATTCAATCTGGTTGTACATTGCCTGCTCTGCAAAAAACTGATGGCTAGAAGACTAGTCACTGAAATGTCAGCTGACACATGTGCAAATTGAAAACTAGAACACAAACAATTTGCAATCTGTTCATAAAACATAAACAGGTAACTGAGAAGAGCGTGGTAAATTAGAAGCTTGTCCCATTTTTACAATTAATTCTGGCAGTGTATTTCAGTAATCATTTCAGTAATTGATTGAATTTGCTTATAACCAAAATAATCAGGTAACATAGCTCTGAAATGAGATTTCAACCACATATCCGCAGCATAACTAAGACCGCCAGTTTCCACCTCCGTAACATCGCCTGTCTCTGCCCTTGCCTCAGCTCCTCCGCCGCTGAAGCCCTCATCCATACCTTTGTTACTTCCAGTCTTGACTCTTCCAACACATTCCTGGCCGGCCTCCCACATTCTACCCTACGTAAGCTAGAGGTGATCCAAAACTCGGCCGCCCATGTCCTAACTCGCACCAAGTCCCGCTCACCCATCACCCCTGTGCTCGCTGACGTACATTGGCTTCTGGTTGAGCAACCCCTCGATTTCAAAATTCTTATTTTCAAATCCCTCCATGGCTTTGCCCCTCCATATCTTTATAATCTCCTCCAGCCCCACAACCCCCCCGAGATGTCTGCGCTCCTCTAATTCGGAAACCTCTGCCCCCCCACCCCCCCCCCGCCGGGGTCAGGGCTCACACTTACCTGTGGTTGTGGCCTCCTGTCAGCATTCCCGGCCCAACTGGAAGCCAGCCTGCCAATCAGGTGGACTCTGGGTGGGGAACTTGTCCTAGGCGTTACACACATGTGCTATGGAGTTAAAACTCCACAGCATGTGGGGAAACCAGGACTCCTGTGTTTTGCGTGCTCTACCGGTCCCCCCATTCCGGGCAAGTCAAAACCTTAATGTTCCGGCTACAGTTCCAGTTCAAGAGCAAGCATCTGCACAGGCATAGTAGGCCAAATGGCCTCCTTCTGTGTAGTAAATTCTATAACTTTATGAATTACAATTAACACCATGGAGCCCGAAATTCATCGACATACCGCCCACTACCACCCGCGTACCGCCCAAACATGCCATTTTGGTGAAAAAACACCTTTATATTGCCGACAGACGGCTCGGCACAATATTCACAGTCCTAAAACCAACCCCTGTGAGACTCCAATAGTAACCAATCTTCATGGCAGAACCACTGCCATTAGTAAAACCCTCTGCCTGTGAGAATGCAACCAAATAATTATCCAACCCAGAAGCTGCTCTTGAATCTCACAGGATTCAATCTATCTAATAAAGTAACCCATTGGGCCCAAGTTTCCACACGATAAAAAACGGGCGCCTCTCCGAGCTGGACGCCCGTTTTTCGCGCCTAAAACGGCGCCGGAAAAAAAACGCGCGATTCTGGAGAGCCCTGCAGCTCCTTGTCTGCCTGGCGCGGCGCCCAGGGGGGCGGAGCCTACACTCGCGCCGATTTTGTAAATGGGAGGGGGTGGGTACTATTTAAATTTGTTTTTTTCCTGCCGGCAACGCTGCGCGTGCGCGTTGGAGCGTTCGTGCACGCGCAGTGTGAAGGAAACATTGGCACTCGGCCATTTTTGTAGTTCTTTGTAGCTGTTTAGTTTTTGAACATTTTTTAATAAAAGCACATTGCCATCAGCACATCAGCACTGAGAAGGCTGCAGGAAGCCTCAGAAAGTTGAGGCAGCGTTTCCCGACGACCTCCCCCTTTTGCCGTCGGGAAATGGCTCCTCAATCTCTGAGGCTTCCTGCAGCCTTCTGTCTCCTTCCCTCCCTCCCACTGCGTTCGGTCGGTCGATCCGCACTCCCCCCCTCCCCCAGCTCGGCCGCCCGGAACAGCTACCCCCCCCCCCCCCCTGCATTTGATTTGGTCGGCGGTCGGTTCCCTCCCTCCCTCCCGCCGTCTGGAACGGCTTCCTCCCCGCCCCCCCCCCCCCCCCCGCGTTCGGTCGGCGGTCGGTTCCCTCCCTCCCTCCCGCCGTCTGGAACGGCTCCCGCCCCCCCCACCCCCCCCGCGTTCGGTCGGTGGTCGGTTCCCTCCCTCCCTCCCGCCGTCTGGAATGGCTTCCTCCCCGCCCCCCCCCCCCCCCCGCGTTCGGTCGGTGGTCGGTTCCCTCCCTCCCTCCTGCCGTCTGGAACGGCGCCCACCCGCCAGCCGTCTGGAACAGCTTCCTTCCCCCCCCCACCCCCCCCCACGTTCGGGAACGGCTGCCTCGTTTTGTGAGGCTTGCTGCAGCATTCTCCGTGCCTGAAGCACTTTCACACAGGTAGGAAGATGGTTTATTTAATCTTTTCTTTGCTTATAAATTTTTATTCAGGTTGGATTTATTTGTATAATATTTGTATAAGTAGAAATAAGGATTTATTGTAGAATTTAATGACTTCCCTTCCCCCCCTCCCCCCACACCTCGTTCTGGACGCCTAATTTGTAACCTGCGCCTGATTTTTTAATGTGTAGACAAGGTTTTTTCAGTTCTACAAAAATCTTCACTTGCTCCATTCTAAGTTAGTTTGGAGTACGTTTTCACTGTGGAAACTTTCAAATCAGGCGTCAGTGGCCGGACACGCCCCCTTTTGAAGAAAAAATTCTGTTCCAAAGTGGAACTGTTCTACCTGACTAGAACTGCAGAAAAAAAAATGTGGAGAATTGCGATTTCTAAGATAGTCCGTTCTCCACCAGTTGCTCCTAAAAATCAGGCGCAAATCATGTGGAAACTTGGGCCCATTGTGTGGCACTTTGTCGAGAGCTTTGTGAAAATCTAGGTATGTGATTTGTCAACCAGGCTACCTCATCCACCAACTTAGAAACTCCCTCAGAAAATTCAACCATGTTGCTAAGACATTACCAGAAGCCATACCGAGTATCTTTGATAATCCATTCTCTGCCCAGGCGGTCATAAAGAGTATGTCTAAAGATCCCTTCTAGCAATTTATAAATCACGCTAATGGGCCGATAGTTTTCTAGTTCTGACTTATTCCCTTTTTTGAATATTGGTAAAACATTCGCTTTCCTCCAGTCCACTGGAATTCCTGGCTCAAGGGAGCTGTTAAATATATAAGCAAATTGTTCAATTCTCACATTTTCCACTTCTTTGAGCACCCTTGGGTGACTGCTGTTAGGATCAGCAGCCTGATCTGATTTGATGACAAAATTCTTACAGGATTACATACGCATCCATAGGAACTCCCCCTGACCCTTCAACCTATATACAGTGTCAGCTGTGGCTCAGTGCGCAGCACTCTTGCCTCTGAGTCAGAAGGTTGTGGGTTCAAGTCCCACTCCAGGAACTTAAGCACATAAATCTAGGCTGATACTCCAATGCAGTGCTGAGGGAGATCCCATGGCACTATTTTGAAGAAGAGCAGGGGACTTATCGCTGCTGTCCTAGCCAATATTTATCCCTCAATCAACGTAACAAAAAAGCAGATTATCTGGTTATTATCACATTGCTGTTTGTGGGAGCTTGCTTGTATGCAAATTGCTGCCACGTTTTTCTACATTACAACAGTGACTGCACTCCAAAAGTATTTCATTGGCTGCAAAGTGCTTTGAGATGTCCTGTGGTCCTGAAAGGCACTTTATAAATCCAAGTCTTCCTTTTTTCTTTTTTATAGCAGCATCAGTAGTAGATGTTGCGGGCGTGCCAATGTCCGCAGTTATGCAGGCATGTGCCTCCCCTGTAGATTTTCAGGGCCTATATCTATTTTTAAAATGATCTTTTTTCTTACTCTCTGAGTTAGCTGATTCTTTTGGAATATTTTGAGTTGCATTGGGGTGGCCTATGAAAAGTCATGCAAGAAGAAGCAGTGGGATGAATGGTGCAAGTTTAATTCTGTGCAACAAGTTACTGGTACTCAGCCAATAAAACAGTACATCCATAACTTTTGAAATGCAGACGTTAATATTAAAATTTGTATCAGCAGCAATTGGGGGTTAAGTCAGCACTGGCTGTCGGTAAATCAATTTGGTGAGTGAGTCCTAACCAAAAGATGCAGCAGGTTCTATCTCGAATCAATCCAACAGCTGGTGAACAGCTGTAACTGAGTTCAGTTAAAGAAAAAATGCAGACTCCTGTTGCACTAGAATACAGAGAAGTGTAGCTCAAAAGTAACAGTGTTTATTTGGGGTGCTAGAACCTTAGTCTTGATACAGCAATAATAAATAAACTATACACAGTTTCCACTAATTCAAAAATGTCATTTTGTTTTTAGGTCTTATCAGGTGGCATCATGTTCTGCAATATGAGAACTCAAACTGATTTAAAACCTTGTAATGCCTTTGCTGAAACGGAGGATGAAATAATTTCTACTAATGCAGTGCATTTTCCTGC
This sequence comes from Pristiophorus japonicus, assembly GCF_044704955.1. Lineage (NCBI taxonomy): Eukaryota > Metazoa > Chordata > Chondrichthyes > Pristiophoridae > Pristiophorus > Pristiophorus japonicus. Next base: position 179,039,324 of record NC_091988.1, on the reverse strand, counting down.
TAATATCACACCATGTGATTTTACATAAGAACATAAGAAATAGGAGCAGGAGTAGGCCATACGGCCCCTCGAGCCTGCTCCACCATTTAATACGATCATGGCTGATCTGATAATGGATTCAGCTCCACTTCCCTGCCCACTCCCCATAACCCAATATTTCCTTATCAGTTAAGAAACTGTCTATCTCTGTCTTAAATGTATTCAATCACCCAGCTTCCACAGCTCTCTGAGGCAGTGAATTCCACAGGTTTACAACCCTGAGAGAAGAAATTCCTCCTCATCTCCATTTTAAATGGGCGGCCCCTTATTCTAAGATCATGCTCTCTAGTTCTAGTCCCTATCAGTGGAAACATCCTCTCTGCATCCACCTTGTCAAGCCCCTTCATAATCCTGTACATTTCGATAAGATCACCTCTCATTCATCTGAATTCCAATGAGTAAAGGCCCAACCTACTCAACCTATCCTCATAAGTCAACCCCTTCATTTCAGGAATCAATCTAGTGAACCTTCTCTGAACTGCCTCCAAAGCAAGTATATCTTTTCTTAAATATGGAAACCAAAACTGTACGCAGTATTCCAGGTATGGCTTCACCCTGTATAACTGTAGCAAGACTTCCCTGCTTTTATACTCCATCCCCTTTGCAATAAAGGCCAAGATTCCATTGGCCTTCCTGATCACTTGCTGTACCTGCATACTATCCTTTTCTGTTTCATGCACAAGTATCCCCAGGTTCCGCTGTACTGCAGCACGTTGCAATTTTTCTCCATTTAAATAATAACTTGCTCTTCGATTTTTTTCTGCCAAAGTGTATAACCTCACACTTTCCAACATTATACTCCATCTGGCAAATTTTTGCCCACTCACTTAGCCTGTCTATGTCCTTTTGCAGGTTTTTTGTGTCTTCCTCACAATTGCTTTTCCTCCCATCTTAGAATTCAGCAGAGGAGGACTAAAGTTTTAATTAGGAGGGGAAAATTGAGTATGAGAGTAAGCTTGCAGGGAACCTAAAAACTGACTGAAAAGCTTCTATAGATATGTGAAGAGAAAAAGATTAGTGAAGACTAATATAGGCCCCTTGAAGTCAGAATCATATAAATTCATAATGGGGAGCAAGGAAATGGCAGACCAATTGAACAAATACTTTGGTTCTGTCTTCACTAAGGAAGACACGAATAACCTCCTGAAAATACTAGGGGACCGAGGGTCTAGCGAGAAGGAGAAACCGAGGAAAATTCTTATTAGTCAGGAAATGGTTTTAGGAAAATTGATGGGATTGAAGCCAATAAATCCCCAGGGCCTGATAGTCTGCATCCCAGAGTATTAAGGAAGTATATAGAAATAGTAGATGCATTGGTGGTCATTTTCCAACATTCCATGGACTCTGGATCAGTTCCTATGGATTGGAGGCTAGCTAATGTAACCCCACTTTTTAAAAAAAGGAGGGAGAGAGAAAACAGGGAATTATAGACCGGTTAGCCTGACATCAGTAGTGGGGAAAATGCTGGAATCAATTATTAAAGATGAAATAGCAGCGCATTTGAAAAGCAGTGACTGGATCGGTCCAATTCAGCATGGATTTATGAAAGGGAAATCATGCTTGACACATCTTCTAGAATTTTTTGAGGATGTAACTAGTAGAGTGGATAAGGGAGAACCAGTGGATGTGATGTATTTGGACTTTCAAAAGGCTTTTGACAAGGTCCCACACAAGGGATTAGTGTATAAAATTAAGGTACATGGGATTGGGGGTAATGTATTTACGTGGATAGAGAACTGGTTGGCAGACAGGAAGCAAAGAGCGGGAATAAACGGGTCCTTTTTAGAATGGCAGACAGTGACTTGTGGGGTACCGCAAGCTTCAGTGATGGGGCCCCAGCTATTTACAATATATATTAATGATTTAAACGAAGGAATTGAATGTAATATCTCCAAGTTTGCAGACGACACTAAGCTGGGTGGCAGTGTGAGCTGTGAGGAGGATGCTAAGAGGCTGCAGGGTGACTTCACAGGTTAGGTGAGTGAGCAAATGCATGGCAGACACAGTATAATGTGGCTAAGTGTGACGTTATCCACTTTGGTGGCAAAAACAGGAAGGCAGAATATTATCTGAATGGTAACAGATTAGTAAAAGGGGAGGTGCAACGAGACCTGGTTGCCATGGTACATCAGTCTTTGAAGGTAGGCACGCAGGTACAGCAGGCAGTAAAGAAAGCAAATGGCATGTTGATCTTCATAGCGAGAGGATTTGAGTATAGGAGCAGGGCGGTCTTGCTGCAATTGTATAGGGCCTTGGTGAGACCACACCTTGAGTATTGTGTGAGTTTTGCTGTCCCAATCTGAGGAAGGACATGCTTCCTATTGAGTGGGTGCAGCGAAGGTTCACCAGACTGATTCCTGGGATGGCAGACTGACATATGAAGAAAGATTGGATCGACTAGTCTTATATTCACTGGAATTTAGAAGAATGAGAGGGGATCTCATAGAAGCATATAAAATTCTGACGGGATTGGACAGGTTAGATGCAAGAAGAATGTTCCCGATGTTGGGGAAGTCCAGAACCAGGGATCACAGTCTAAGGATAAGGGGTAAGCCATCTAGGACCGAGATGATCAGAAATGTTTTCACCCAGAGAATTGTGAACCTATGGAATTCTCTACCACAGAAAGTTGTTGAGTCCAGTTTGTTAGATAAATTCAAAAGGGAGTTAGATGTGGCCCTTCCGGCTAAAGGGTTTGGGGGATATGTGGAGAAGGCAAGAGTGGGGTACTGAAGTTGCATGATCAGCTATGATCATATTGAATGGTGGTGCAGGCTCGAAGGGCCGAATGGCCTGCTCCTGCACCTATTTTCTATGTTTCTATGTATCGTCAGCAAACTTGGCTATGTTACACTCGGTCTCTTCATCCAAGTCGTTAATATAGATTGTAAGTAGTTGGGGTCCCAGGAGTGATCCCTGCAGCACCCCACGAGTTACTGATTGCCAACCCAAGAATGAACCATTTATCCCGACTCTCTGTTTTCTGTTAGTTAACCAATCCTCTATCCATGCTAATACATTACCCTCAACCCTGTGAACTTTTATCTTGTGCAGTAACCTTTTACGTGGCACCTTGTCAAATGCCTTCTGAAAGTCCAAATACACCACATCCACTGGTTCCCCTTTATCCACCCTGTTCATTACATCCGCAAAGAATTCCAGCAAATATGTCAAACATGACTTCCCTTTTCTAAATCCGTGCTGACGCTGCCTGAGTGAATTATGTTTTTCCAAATGTCCTGCTACTGCTTCTTTAATAATGGACTCCAACATTTTCCCAACCACAGATGTGAGGCTAACTGGTCTAAAGTTTCCTGCTCTTTGTCTGCCTCCTTTTTTAAATAGGGGCGTTATATTTGCAGTTTTCCAATCTGCTGGGATCTCCCCAGAATCCAGGGAATTTTGGTAAATTACAACCAATGCATCCACTATCCCTGTTGCTACTTCTCTTAAGACCCTAGGATGCAAGCCATCAGGTCTAGGGGACTTGTCTGCGTTTAGTCCCATTTTCTTACTGAGTACCATCTCCTTAGTGATTGTGCTTCATTTGTTTGAACCTCATATGACATTTTACACATGTATGCTGTGGGAAAAAAAATATTGATTTGATTTGAAAGATTGTTTTTCAAATGAGAAGAAATATGTAATTGTTTTCTTGAATGACCTAGATTAATATATGTCAGTTGTTGATGATACTCTATAACACTAGCAACACTCTGATTATTTAATATTGTTTATGCTTGTAATTTTCATCTGAATTAAACATTGTGGTGCATAAAAGATGTTTCTATTGTGCCTTTCCCTGAATGATCGCATTCACCTGAAGTTTACATCTTGTACCTCTCCAGGTAGCCAAAATGATTCCAATATGTAGATTGAAATTATTTGAACTGACTTTGGAACTCTATTTAATATAGTTTACATTTGACTACTTTAATGCCTTGGGACAGACTCACAAATGCAGAACAATTACAACACAGTTTGTCTCTTCAAGGCTTATTAGCAATTGGTTGACATGTCACCAAGTTAATGAACTGCTTTATGCAGTTATATAAACTGTATTAGTTATGTCCTGTGACAAGGGATACATTGGATGAATAATTTAAATGACATACAATAGCTACAAGGATCATTCACCTTCTTTATGATGTAACCTTCCTTGTGTTTCCTTTGTTTCTCAATCATTGCACTATAAAACTATAACTAATTTCCCCATCGCTGAATTTTATTTGCACACCGAACTAACCAAACAGAGTTACTTCTCTTTGTATAATTGTCGCTGGATGTTTCAGTTCTGTTGTTTGAGTCATCGATTTTTCTAAAGGTTTATGTATTGAATTGAGAGTGAATTGTTCCCGTAAAAACTTTAAAAGGCTTAAAGTTTTTTTTTCTCAAATTCTAGGAAATTCTGTTTTTTGAAGTGTTAATTATGACAATTTAGACCCAAGTGCCATTGTATTAATATCCATTAAAATGAAAAAGCTGTTCGCAATTTAGCAGTCTAGCCTCAAGTAAAATGTGAACACTTCTGAGATACTGCATGCAAATCATTTCATTCTTCCAACAGAAAAAGAAAACTCCTTCAGTCCTGAGGATCATAAGCATTTAATTTCTTAAACCATTCTGATAGTAGAGAAAAATCTGCTTATGTCAGAATGTAAATTGTGTAGCTAGATATCTTTCCATTATATATTAGAACAAAACATGTAGCACGTGTCATAATGTGAAATTGCTTTTGAACACAATTTGAGACATGTATTTTCCAAATAAAGGTGATACAGAATGAAGATCATGTTATCGAACACAATAGCCATAAATGTAGAGCAATTGTTTTTTGATAAGCAATAACACATAGCACATATTGTGCGAGGTTGGTGTGGTTGCTCATGTCGAAGATTGCAGCGAGGTTAAGGAGGGTGAGGAGGAATAATGAACTACAGTCATAGTAAGAGAGAAAGTGATAATTCATTGCTGTGGCAGAGGTGGAAACCTGATTTGAGAGGTTCAAACAGGGAGTCGCAGGAAAGATGGGTACATATTTAGGAGACACCAATATGTTCAAGGACTTTGGACAAGAAAGAAAGGTTGGATATGAGGATGGAGTTGCTAGTTTGCAAGGGCAGAGGGGTCGAAGGTGGGTTTTTAGAGGAGACGGGTGATGATAGGGAGGGAAACAGTACCTGAGGAGAGGGAACCACTTAAAATGTCAGCTAGCATGGGGGCCAGGATGAGGAGTTGCATAGTCAGCAGTTTAGTAGGAATGGGATCAAGGAATCATGAGGTAGGTCTCATGGGCAGGATAAACTTGGAGAGGGAATGCAAAGAGATTGAAAAGACACTTAAGAAAGAAGTTGTTTTAGGGCCATGGAAGTAGGTGGAGGGGGAACCTGGGGAATTTTGGGTTAGTTGGCAAGTGGAAGGGGTGAAGTGACTTAGAGTAGTGAGAGGTTTTGGCAGAGGAGAGTGAGGCCTGAGAGCACTTGATGTGTCCAGTCAGATCTGATGATGGATGGCTAAACGAGTTGTCCACTAGATGTAGTCAGTCTGCACCCCTTGGACTTGTGGGAGTGAAGCTGAGAGTTATGCCGGTGGGGATGACTGGGCTGGAAGGGAGTAAAGGTTTTTCTAGGAACTAGGGTATAAAAGGTGTCAAAGCAGGAGTGATTGAGCAGTTTGACAATTTGAAAGAGCAGTTGTAAGTGACTTGCAAGTGGGGATAGTTTCTTCTGTCCAGGGGCAAACACAGAAGGAATTGGGATTGCAATAAGGTAGAGGAATGTTGGTGGTGAGGATACAAAGAAGTGGTTGGAGATGGTCATGTCTATGATTAAGACCATGGGCTCAGATGGGCCATGGGAGTTGGCAAGGTTGAAGGGGTAGACATGAGAATGGTGGGTGAGTTTATATGGAAGATGTTTAGGGATGACAGGAGAGCAATGAAATGAGAGGGAAAAGGGCGACGTAACCCTGAAATCATAGAAGCATAGAAAATAGGTGCAGGAGTAGGCCATTCGGCCCTTCGAGTCTGCACCACCATTCAATAAGATCATGGCTGATCATTCCCTCAGTACCCATTTCCTGTTTTCTCTCCATACCCCTTGATCCCTTTAGCCATAAGGACCATATCTAACTCCCTCTTGAATATATCTAACGGACTAGCATCAACAACTCTCTGCGGTAGAGAATTCCACCTGTTCACAACTCTGAGTGAAGAGATTTCTCCTCATCTCAGTCCTAAATGGCTTCCCCTTATCCTTAAACTGTGACCCCGGTTCTGGATTTCCTCAACATCGGGAACATTCTTCCCGCATCTAACCTGTCCAATCCCGTCAAACTTTTATATGTTTCTATGAGATCACTTCTCATTTTTCTAAACTCCTGTGAATACAGGCCCAGCCAATCCAGTTTCTCTTCATATGTCAGTCCTGCCATCCCGGGATTCAGTCTGGTGAACCTTCGCTGCACTCCTTCAATAGCAAGAACGTCCTTCCTCAGATTAAGAGACCAAAACTGAATACAATATTACAGGTGACGCACCACCAAGGCCCTGGACAACTGCAGTAAGACCTCCCTGCTCCTATACTCAAATCGAGGATGAGTAGTCGTTCACTGCAGAGGCTGAGGTAGGAAAGGAGGGAGGATATCTTGGGGAGAAACTCGTTGGTGAGAATTTCACAGGAGAAATCAGAGAGGTGTAGTAAGATAAGTTTCTCAAAGAAGGAGATTCCAATAAAATAATGGACAGAAGAACTTGATAATATTTTCTACAATAATATTGCACAGTCATTAATTACCAGGCTCTTTTTTCAATTTCTTTAAAACAAAATCTACTGTATCTTCCTTTCGACCCTGTTACATTACATGCAGATATAGTTCAGTTTAACTTATAGATTTATGATGATCTGTGGTTTATGAAAAAAATATTCTGAAGAAGAACATAAGCTCAATGTTTTAACGGTGAGAAGAAATAATGGAGCAGCCAGTTGTAAAACATAAGCAGAAATAGGCACATGAACTGGAAAATTGAATGGTCTAAGTCATAAAAAGTGAGAAACAAAAAAATGGAGAAAGGTAATAATGAACTCCGGAAGAACAAAATAAAGAGGGCAGGAAATGCCAAAAATCTTTGCAAATCACAATCCTCATAACATCAAAGTCACACATTCTTGCATGCACAATATTAAGTCTCTACTCGACGTATCACTTGTAAAATTGAGAAATTGTGCTGGTTTCAAGATTAATAAATTTTGGCCGATCACAATTCTATCAATTAATTTCAGAGAGAGTTCTGCAGTCAAATCTTTCACGCACAAGATGGGAAGCCTTAAAATCAATATAATGACAAAGAAAGTACTCAGGCAAATACTGTAACCTCCCAGGCAGGAAGTTATTTCATTGTAAATTAATTAGAATTTTTGACTGCAGTTCACTGCATGCAGTTCTTACCTACTTTAACCTCCAAAAGATTTAAATTCTAGTTACTTCTTTAATTAGAATTTTAACAATGCTCAAAAAGCATAGCTGGATTGTCTATTAACTTTATGAATACTAAAAATACTTCTTGTGGCTTTTGAATAACTCGTCTGTTCTATCACATAAAATGTGTCTTGTAAATTTATGATTGCGTTACAGATAGACAGGAATGTACAAAATTGTTGGAGCAAGTTTTTTGATTCATGAAGAACTGCATAAAAAAAAATAGATCCCATATTATTGGCTGCAGAAGTTTACATGTGAGATTTCTCCCCAGTTCAAAGAATCATAGCACGTTACAGAAGAGAAACAGACCGTTTGACCCACCAAGTCATTGGGAGGGGGGTTTTCACCACATTGGCCTAGAAATCCCGGTCCTCTGGTTCCTGCCAGCACTCGACAGAAAAAGGTAAAAAAGATGCGCACCAACTTATCCTGCTGTGCCCACCAGCGAGCCCAGTCCTGAGGTCTCCTGTCCCTGTGCATCGGAGCGTGAGCACATCGGGACGTCCATATGCTGGAGCTGGAGTCACATGGCTCTTGGCAGCCAATCCAGGTACAGCATTTTCTCATTCATAATAATGAACTCAGTAAATTGTGGTTCTCATTATTATGATTGAGAAACACCCCTCAAAACACAAATAAAAAATAGAAAAAATACACCACATATTTAAGATTAACTTAAATTAAAGTTAATAAATGTCTTATAAAAAATATGTATATTTTTCCGATTTTTAAAAAAGTTTTTAAATTATGGTTTAAAATAAACTTACTTCAGTGGGCAGGGCTTTTAACGTTAAAATGTGTTTTAAAATTTTATTTTACTGGGTTTTTGTATGTTTAAAAACTTTTGCCTGTAAAAGTAGGCTATGCGCTTCTTTTATCAGGTGCAAGAGTTTTCAGGACATCCGCTGGGCAAGACATGGGTAAATACCGCAATCTTGCCTTTGCGAATGTCCTGGCTGTGGAGATACGGATGATCTGTCAAGCCAGAGCCTGACAGATCGGAAAAGCCGGTTTTCAGCGCATGCGCATTGTGTACTGAGGAACAGCTTTTGTGATGCCTTCCCGGGTCCGTACACACTAAGCACGGACCCAGGGAGGCCGGGATTTCTCGGCCATTAGCTTTCTACTTTAATCACAATCTTCTGCTCAGTCCCCAACTCCTCTAATGTTCCTATTTTTCAAGCCACTGTCATTTTTAAAAGAATTTACGAACTCTGCTTCAACAACACTTTGTGATGGATAAATCTACATTCTAATCACGCTCTGACTAAACATAGGAACAGGAGTAGGCCTGTTTCGCCATTCAGTGAGATCATGGCTGTTCTGCGACCTAACTCTCTCTACCCACTTTTGCCCCATATCCCTTAATACCTTTGGTTAATAAAAATCTATCAATCTCAGATTTAAAATTAACAATTGACCTAGCATCAATTGCCGTTTACAGAGAAAGTTTCAAATTTCTATCACCCTTTGCATGTAGAAGTGTTTTATAACTTAATTCCTGAAAGGTCAGACTCTAATTTTTAGACTGTTCCCCCTTGTCCGAGACTCCCCAACCAGCAGAAATAATTTCTCTCTATCAATCCCGTCAGTTCCCTTTAATATCTTGAAAACTTTGATCAAATCACCCCTTAATCTTCCGAAGGAAGCTTTCTAAACTCCCCTTTAATTCTTTTTGTGATTCCCTTGAATATGTTCCCTCACTCCTGTCTCTCTGTAACTGTTGGCCTTATCCTAACTCATCATAAACTTGAAGACCTCTGTCAGTTCACCCAGTAATCTTTTCAGCTCTTATTGGGAAAAACATCCCTGTTCACATTGACATTAGTAGATAACATTCTCCTGAGAAAGGCAATAATACATAAATTATTGGCTGCTATCACCCCAAAGAACAGTCAGAGGTCTGCACAGAATCAATGAAAAAGTTTCCTAAAACCTTCTGGAATGAAAAATGTTACAATTTTTCGTTTCAGAGCACATCTTTGCTATTGATTGCTGCTGAGGATGTAGGACAGATCCAATTTTGCAGTTATTGGTCTCTGCCTCATTTAGTCCTTGTTTTTTTGTTGTGGTTTTTAAATGTCTAAGCTCGAAGATGTAATAAAATAAGTATTGATTGCAGTTTTGGGGCTTTAAAGATTGTATATTAGAACACTTGTTTACCACTACCATCAATACGAACATAAGAACATAAGAAATTGGAGCAGGAGTAGGCCATACAGCCCCTCGAGCCTGCACCGCCATTCAACTCCACTTTCCCGCCCGATCCCCATATCCCTTTTTTCCCCTTGGGTCCAAAAATCGATCAATCTCAGCCTTGAATATACTTAATGACTGGGCATCCACAGTCCTCTGTATAGAGAATTCCAAAGATTGAGTGAAGAAATTATCCCTCATCTCAGTCCTAAACCCCTTATCATGAGTCTATTCCTCCTAGTTCGGACTCTCCAGCCAGGGGAAATAGCCTCTCAGCATCTGCCGTGTCAAGCCCTCTAAGAATTGTATACGTTTCAATTAGATCACCTCTCATTCTTTTAAACTCCAGAGAATATAGGCCTAATCTACTCAATCTCTCCTCATTTGAGATTTTATAATCCAAACTGGCCTTGTCAGCCGGTACAAACCATCTAAATTTCGCAGCCAGGGCGTTCTTCTCACAGCTTACTATCCCACCAAGCTTTGTATCATCAGCAAACTTGGATGAATTACACTCAGTCCCTTCATCTAAGTCATTAATATAGGTTGAAAATAGCTGAGGCCCCAGCACTGATCCTTGCGGCAGTCCACTAGTTACAGCATGCCAACCTGAAAATGTCCTATTTATTCCTACTCTCTGTTTTCTGTCCTTTAACCAGTCCTCTATCCATATATTATCCCAAACCCATGAGCCCTTAACTTGTGTAACAATATCTCATGTGCCATATTATCGATGCCTTTTGGTAATCCAAATATACTACATCCACTGGTTCCCCTTTATCTACCCTGCAAGTTACATCCTCAAAAAACTCTAATAGATTTGTCAAACACTGTTACCCTTTTATAAAACTATGTTGAATTTGCCTAATCAGATTATGATTGTCTAAGTGTCCTGTTACCACTTAATTAATGATGGATTCCAGTATTTTTCCGACAACCAATGTCAGGCTATCTGGTTTGTAGTACCTTGTTTTCTCTCTCCCTCCTTTCTTGAATTGCGGTGTTACATTTTCTAGCTTTCAATCCATTGGGACCATTCCAGAATCGAGGGAATTTTTGAAGATCACAAACAATGCATCCACTATCTCTGCAGCCACCTATTTTAGAACCCTAGGATGTGGGCCATCAGGTCTGGGGGATTTGTCAGCTGTTAGTTAATTTCTCCATTAATTTCTCTAGTATTCTTTCTTTACTAATGTTAATTACTTTAAGTTCCTCACTCTCATTAAACCCTTGGTTCACCAACATTTCTGGTATGTGTTTTATGTCTTCTACTGTGAAGATAGATACAAAATATTTGTTTAACATCTCTGTTTTTTCTTTATACCCCATTATAATTTCTCCCGTCTCAGCCTCCAAGGACCAACATTTACTTTCGCTATTCTCTTCCTTTTTATATACTTGTAGAAGCTCTTACAATCTGTTTTTTATATTTCTTCCTCAGTTATTTTCATTTTATTTTTTCCGTCTTTATCAATGTCTTGGTTATTCTTTGCTGGTTTCTAAAACTCTCCCAATCCTTATGCTTACTACTCTTTTGACAACATTACAAGCATCAATTTTTAATCTAATACTATCCTTAACTTTTTTAGTTCGCCACGGATGGATCACTTTTCCTGTGAAGTTTTTATTTCTCAATGGAATGTATATTCGTTGAGAATGATGAAATATTTCTTTTAAGGTTCACCATTGCTTATCGAGCCTCATACCTTTTAATCTAATTTCACAATCTTAACATAGCCAACTCGCCCCTCATACCTATGTAATTTGGTTTATTTAAGTTTAAAACTCTAGTTTCATATTTAAGTATGTCATTCTCGAACACAATGTGAAATTCTATCATATGATCACTCTTCCCCAGAGGATCCCTTACTATGAGATTAATAATTAACCCTGTCTCATTACTCAAAACAAGATTAAAAACCATCTCTTCCCTGGTTGGTTCCATGGTGTATTTTGTTCTGGGAAACTGTCTTGAATGCATTCCATGAACAAATCCTGCAAACTACTTTTACCAATTTGATTTGTCCAGTCTATACGGAGATTAAAGTCCCCCATGATTATTCCATGTTATAAGCTTCTCTTATTTATTGATTAATACTCTGTCCAACCGTATAGCTGCTGTTAGAAGGCTTATAGTTACTCCTAACAAGTGCTTTTTGCCCCTTGTTATTTCCTATCTCCTCCCATGCTGATTCTACTTCCTGCTCTTCCAAGCCAAGATCCCTCCTCACTACTATCCTTGTCATTGTTTATTATTAAGGCGACTGCCCCCATTCTCCCCGCCATTTCACTGTGTCTGTTTTTTTGCAAAACATCAAGTATCGTGGAATATTTGTTGAGAAATATTACCAGGTTCCTTGTAGGATTAATGAAGATTTTCTATGCAGTTAATGTATTACATTGTCTGACTTTGTGCTTCCTACCTACATTTTCCTAAACTCAGTATTTGCTTTTATAAAATAGGAATTCTATGAATTCAGCATAATTATTATCAGGTACAAATGAAATATATTGAATCCTTAGTGGATAATGATTATTTTCAATGCATATATTTACATAAAGTTTCCACTGCAGGCAATGCTGCTTTGATTGGCACAATAAACTGAATCAGTGATTTTTCATTTGAAATAATGCCACTATTTTATTTTACTTTCTCAAGTGTGAGCTTTGGCAGTGAATGTCAGTGGGCTATTTAACTATAGAGACCTCACATCAAAACCAAATCCTGTCCTCATCTGACACACACTCCCAGCAGGAATGGAAATCCTTGGCAATATTTCCCTCCCTAACCCAGAGGCACTGTCACCGTCTGTAGAATTCAGACCGCCATCCCAGCCGAGAACAATGAATTTAGCATAGATCAACAATGTAGCAAACTTCCCAAGGTACTCTCCAGGGAGAGGGAATAACATAGTTGAAAGGGATACCAGATGTTGAGACATAGTGGGAGATTTAGGAGAGTTGTCGAAAAGATGGATTTTCAAAGGCTTTGTAGATGAGAATAGAAGTGGAGAGGCAGAGGGATTTAAGGAGGGAATTCCAGCAAGTTAGATTTGAATCTGGGGCATAACCGGTATATATGACTTCACAACTTACTGAAGTTCACTGAGTCATTTGTGAGCTGTGTTATATTTCTTTAAATTGCGAAACCTTGATGTAAAGGCTAAGGCTTATTGTGCAAGATACCACCAAGACTGAAAAGACAAGGAGAGAAGGCTAGGTAAATCAATGTTGTGGTCATGTCTTGTCAGGTTTGGATTTTAAAAGTCTGCAGATTGTGTGAGGAAGTAAATATTACAAAAGTTGATAAGACAGTTCGAATCTGACAGCAAATATAGTTGCAACAAAAATCTGTTTATTGCGTTTGACCAAGTCACACAATATCTTTGAGCAGTAGACATACTGAGAACTAAACAACATTACCCCAGGTAGGCAAGTAATTGTCGTTGATCCTTTCCATCCAAACTCTCTCTACAAATAGTTAAGGAAAGCGCAAGATCTTTTAGGCCACCACTCACGAACACTGACATTGCTGATTCATTATAACATGACAGTGTTAATGTGAGCAATACCCCCAGAAATGAGATATTTCCTTCAAAACACCAGATGACAATTTGTTTATCATGCTGTCTTATTGTCCCACTTCCTATCTCCAGACTGCCTTTGCTATCTCGTTTCACAAGGTGGCCACAAAAATAAGCCAACAGGTACGAATCAAACATCCTGCACTTTCAGCATAAGCTCAACAGCACAGTCACCTGACACATTAAACCCTAAAGCATCCCAGGAATGAACAACTTTAACCATTTCATTATTCCAGCTACAGTACAAATCCACAAGCCGTTTACAAGCAAAAAGAAAGCAAAGGTGACATGATAGGTCCAAGTCTGCATGGATTTGTGAAAGGGAAATCATGTTTGACAAATCTTCTGGAATTTTTTGAGGATGTTTCCAGTAGAGTGGACAAGGGAGAACCAGTTGATGTGGTGTATTTGGACTTTCAGAAGGCTTTCGACAAGGTCCCACACAAGAGATTAATGTGCAAAGTTAAAGTACATGGGATTGGGGGTAGTGTGCTGACGTGGATTGAGAACTGGTTGTCAGACAGGAAGCAAAGAGTAGGAGTAAATGGGTACTTTTCAGAATGGCAGGCAGTGACTAGTGGGGTACTGCAAGGTTCTGTGCTGGGGCCCCAGCTGTTTACACTGTACATTAATGATTTAGACAAGGGGATTAAATGTAGTATCTCCAAATTTGTGGATGACACTAAGTTGGGTGGCAGTGTGAGCTGCGAGGAGGATGCTGTGAGGCTGCAGAGTGACTTGGATAGGTTAGGTGAGTGGGCAAATGCATGGCAGATGAAGTATAATGTGGATAAATGTGAGGTTATCCACTTTGGTGGTAAAAACAGAGAGACAGACTATTATCTGAATGGTGACAGATTAGGAAAAGGGGAGGTGCAACAAGACCTGGGTGTCATGGTACATCAGTCATTGAAGGTTGGCATGCAGGTACAGCAGGCGGTTAAGAAGGCAAATGGCATGTTGGCTTTCATAGCGAGGGGATTTGAGTACAGGGGCAGGGAGGTGTTACTACAATTGTACAGGGCCTTGGTGAGGCCACACCTGGAGTATTGTGTACAGTTTTGGTCTCTTAACTTGAGGAAGGACATTCTTGCTATTGAGGGAGTGCAGCGAAGGTTCACCAGACTGATTCCCGGGATGGCGGCACTGACATATCAAGAAAGACTGGATCAACTGGGCTTGTATTCACTGGAGTTCAGAAGAATGAGAGGGGACCTCATAGAAATGTTTAAAATTCTGACGGGTTTAGACAGGTTAGATGCAGGAAGAATGTTCCCAATGTTGGGGAAGTCCAGAACCAGGGGTCACAGTCTAAGGATAAGGGGTAAGTCATTTAGGACCGAGATGAGGAGAAACTTCTTCACCCAGAGAGTGGTGAACCTGTGGAATTCTCTATCACAGGAAGTTGTTGAGGCTAATTCACTAAATATATTCAAAAAGGAGTTCGATGTAGTCCTGACTACTCGGGGGATCAAGAGGTATGGCGAGAAAGCAGGAATGGGGTACTGAAGTTGCATGTTCAGCCATGAACTCATTGAATGGCGGTGCATGCTCGAAGGGCCGAATGGCCTACTCCTGCACCTATTTTCTATGTTTCTATGTTAAAGGCATTAATCCTATGAGATAAAACCAAATCCTAACCCTACGTATATATATATATACGAAACGTTACAAGGACACCCTCAAAGCATCCCTGATAAAGTGCAACACCCCCACCGACACCTGGGAGTCCCTGGCCAAAGACCGCCCTAAGTGGGGGAAGTGCATCCGGGAGGGCGCTGAGCGCCTCAAGTTTCATCGACGATGCATGCAGAAAACAAGCACAGGCAGCAGAAAGAGCATGCGACAAACCAGTCCCACCCACCCCTTCCCTCAACGACTATCTGTCCCACCTGTGGCAGGGACTGTGACTCTCGTATTGGACTGTTCAGCCATCTAAGGACTCATTCTAAGAGTGGAAGAAAGTCTTCCTCGATGCTGAGGGACTGCCTCTGAAGATGATGGTGTCTTTGAGTTGTTACATTTAATATAATTGCAATTGGCGAAAGGCAATTATAATGACTACTTAATATTCACGTATCACCTGATAATAGTGTATTATGACATCATAAGGACATAAGAACATAAGAAATAGGAGCAGTAGTAGACCATTTGGTCCCTCGAGCCGGCTCCGCTATTCAATAAGATCATGACTGATCTGATCATGGACTCAGCTCCACCCGCTCCCCATAACCCTTTATTCCCTTATCGCTCAAAAATCTGTCTATCTCCGCCTTAAATATATTCAATAATCCAGCCTCCACAGCTCTATGGGGCAGAGAATTCCATAGATTTACAACCCCACACGAGAAGAAATTTCTCCTCATCTCAGTTTTAAATGGGTGGCCCCTTATTCTAAATCTATGTCCCCTAGTTTTAGTTTCATCTATGAGTGGAAATATTCTCTCTGCATCCACCTTGTCAGCCCACTCATTATCTTTTAAGTTTCAATAAGATCACCTCTCATTCTTCTGAACTCCAATGTGTATAGGCTCAACCTACTCAACCTATCCTCATAAGTCAACCCTCTCATCTCTGGAATCAATCTACTGAAACTTCTCTGAACAGCCTCTAATGCAAGTATATCCTTCCTTAAAAACGGAGACCAAAACTGTACACAGTACTCTGGGTGTGGCCTCACCAATACCCTGTACAGTTGTAGCAGGTCTTCTCTGCTTTTATACTCTATCCCCCTTGCAATAAAGGCCATTCCATTTTCCTTCCTGATCACTTGCTGTACCTGCATATTTAACTTTTTGTGTTTCATGCACAAGTACCCCCAGGTCCCTCTGTACTGCAGCACTTGCAATTTTTTTCCATTTAAATTATAATTTGCTTTTCTATTTTTTCTGACAAAGTGGATAATCTCACATTTTTCCACATTATACTCCATCTGCCAATTTTTTGCCCACTCACTTAGTCTGTCTATATCCCTTTGCAGATTGTTTGTGTCCTCCTCACAATTTGCTTTCCCACCCACCTTTGTATCATCAGCAATCTTGGCTACATTACACTCGGTCCCTTCATCCAAGTCATTACTATAGATTGTAAATAGTTGAGGACCCAGCACTGATCCCTGCATCACCCCACAAGTCACTGTTTGCCAACCGGAAAATGACCCATTTATCCCTACTCTCTGTTTTCTGTTAGTTAGCCAATCCTCTATCCATGCTAATATATTACCTCCAACCTAGTGAACTTTTATCTTGTGCAGTAACCTTTTATGTAGCACCTTATCAAATGCCTTGTGGAAATCCAAATACACCACATCCACTGGTTCCCCCTTATCCACCCTGCTCGTTACATCCTCAAAGAACTCCAGCAAATTTGTCAAACATGATTTCCCTTTCATAAAACCATGCTGACTCTACTTGATTGAATCATGCTTTTTCAAATGTCCTGCGACTGCTTCCTTAATAACGGACTCCAGCATTTTCCCCAACCACAGATGTTAAGCTAACTGGTCTATAGTTCCCTGCTTTTTGTCTGTCTTCTTTTTTAAATAGGGGCGTTACATTTGCGGTTTTCCAATCTGCTGGGACCGCCCCAGAATCCAAGGGATTACAACCAATGCATCCACTATCTCTGCAGCCACTTCTCTTAAGACCCCAGGAAATAAGGCATCCTATTGACCATTTCAAATTCTTGATTATGTGCCAATTCAGAAGTAAGGAAATTAGATCAAAAACACAGTGAAGTTTCTCAAGAATCAATGCTCAAAAAAGGTCACAGAATTTTTTGTTTAAATTTTTTTATGTTGCTTTAACATTTTAAAAGAAAGACTTGTATTTATATAGCACCTTTCATGACCACCGGACGTCTCAAAGCGCTTTATAGCCAATTAAGTACTTTTGGAGTGTAGTCACTGTTGTAATGCGGGAACCAATTTGTGCTAGCAAGCTCCCTCAAACAGCAATGTGATAATGACCAGCTAATCTGTTCTTGTTATGTTGATTGGGGGATAAATATTGGCCAGGACAATGCCAACGCTGTTGCTCGTCTTCGAAATAGTATCACGGGATCTTTTACGTCCACTTGAAAGAGCAGACGGGGCCTCAGTTTAACGTCTCACCCTGTAGCCTATGGGTGATTATTTTAAGTGAATATCAATTGTGAGTTTCCTATTGGGTAATTGACCAGATTTACAATGTATCATGTTTCTCTGGCTGAATGATTTGACTGCCAAAATCAGAGGACAACCATCAAATGACCAAGTTAATGCTAAATGCTATTACTTTAAGACGAACTGTTTTCCTCGTTAGCTCAAATGAGACACAAATGGTATTCAGGGAAGACAGTTATTTTGGATAATGTGACATGCCAGCTCTAGCTACACAATGACAATTAATGGTGATTAAAATAAATTCATTTACTTGGCCAATTCTGATAAATAGATTTCATTGGAATATCCACTATTTTCCAGAAATACTTCTACAATAAAAGGCTCGAGGACTATGATTAAACATGTCTCCTTCTGACCTTGGCATTTAATTAACTCAGTAGCCTTCCTTGCCTGTACACTCATGACAGGTAGGACTTATTGCTTAATTAATTTCCAGATATCTTAACTAGCTCAAGATGCCTTGACATATTTTGAGAAGGCCACTTCAAGGGAACAGCTCCTGCACAAAATTTTCCGATATTTGATTAGTTCTAATAATGAAACAATATTAAAATATCTGTACTGATCTTGACTTGATATATCAGGTTAAATACTGTGAGAATTGGGCATGGAGGTCATCATGCCTGATTTGTGGTGCTCCTGATTTTCCAGTAATTGGCAGTGCCCTCAATTGGGGTTCCTCTGATTCTCAGGTCCCCACTTCTGCCCAGTAAGGCATCACGCCAGGTGTGCAGTCTTGCAAAATGAGCTCGTTGACAGAAACCAAAAACATCAGAGGTTAGAAGACCATGGACAATATTTAAATAAGCTTGCTCCCAGAAAATCGGGCTGGTTCCCAGCCAGAACTCCTGCCCTGCCCAAGTTGCGGCGGGTTTCTGCCTAGGAGGGAAAATGCCAGCCCATAGTCATGCTCTAGATTGAAGTTGCTAGCGGGAAATAAAAAATTGTGACCCATAGTATATGGTATGCCTACACCAGTAAAACTGCTAAAACCAGCAGAAATGTTGAAGAAAAGAAAATATTGGCTCTCTGCATTAGTAATTCAGTGAGACACCTTACCCGACCTTAACGGACCATAACACAATGTTTATTTTTCTGCTACAGCAATTGCACTTTATTTTATCTCAATTATCAGTAACAGCTGTAGTCTCAGGTGTTCTAGGCTTCTCTCTTGCACAGCTTTCTATACCCCTGAGCTAGCAATGAGTTTCACAAATGTCCAGCATTTGCTATGGCATATTAGTTGTACAACACATCGAATATTCCGATGAAATATATTTATCAGAATTGGCCAAGTAAATTGATTGTTTTGTGCCCAGAGGATGATAAAGTGCTCTGAAAATGAGTGCAATTACATTGCTTCAGCTGGATAGTCTATTTTGGTGCTGTAGCTCTATTATTTGGTTTGATAGTTCATTTGTTCAAAATAATTATTTTGGAGTAGTCGGAAGTAACATGTTATATCTGCTTATTCCCTTAATTAGCATGCTACTGAAGCTTGGAATGAGGCCCGCGCTCAAATTGTGTTGGTCAAAAAAGGCAGAACATTAAGAGGTTTATTTTTGAAATTATTATTCACAGCACATGTTTTTTTCTTGTTGTCTTGCTGCAGCATAAAGCTGTAAGTAGTCTGGTTATCTTTTAGGTTTTGCCACCTCTTCCTCGGCTCATCTGCTGCTGCAACCCTCATCCATGTCTTTGTCACCTCCACACTCAATTATTATAATGCTCTCCTAACCAGTCTCCCATCCGCCACCCTCGATAAACTTCAGCTCATCCAAAGCTCTACTGCCTGTGTTCTATCCCATTACTAAGTCCCACTGACTCATCATTCCTGTCCTTGATAACATTGGCTGCCAGTTCCTGAACATAAGAAATAGGAGCAGGAGTAAGCCATTCAGCCTCTTGAGCCATTCAATAAGATCATGGCTGATCTTCAATTTAAAAATTCTCATCATCTTGTTTAAATCCCTTCATAGTCTTACCGTTCCTTATTTTTGTAAACTTCTTCAGTCTTACAATCCCACCTGAACTCTCTTTTTCTGACTGTGGCCTTTTTTGCATCCCCCTCTCTTGCCCCACCATTGGTGGCCTTATCTTAATCCATCTAGAGCCCGCTCTATAGAATTTCTTCCCTCAACACCTCAGTCTCTCCACCTCCCTCTCCTCCTTTAAAGCCCTCCTTAAAACCTACCTTGGGACATTTTTCTACCTTAAAGGTGCTGTTTAAATATAATTTGTTGCCTGGAAGGGAGGCAGTGACCAGGGATCCCCTGCTGATCATGTTGTCTGTGAATCATATACTTCAGTGTACTAGATTGTAGTTTTATAACATTTGTTAATGACTCAAAATGCCGGTAATGTGTAGAAAGGAGATTGATTCTATTCTGACAAAATGTAGCCCAGTTTAGCAGACGACCTGAGGAATGGCAAATGGATTTTAATGTGGGCATAAATGCTTATTGGAACAGGTACAGTAAAAAAACAAGTTCTTAGTTTGCAATGTCTGAAAGCAGAGAGGAAAATAGCGATCGACACGCTGGAAATGTTCATAAAATAGTGACGAGGATGATTCCAGCCTTTTGGGGATTACATTACAAAGTAAGACTGAACTTACTTTTGCTGCAGAAAAGACTGAAAGGAGATATGATACAGCTCTTCAGAATAATGAAAGGAGTAGATAAGGTTGAAGTATAAAGGTTATTTAGTTTTGGATGTTGAGCACAGAATAAAATTGGAAAATTCACAAACCTCACCGAAACTAGAGGTTAGAACATCTGTACCTCAGCCCCCACACAAGAGATTGGATGTGTGGAATCGATCTCCAGAAAAAGTCATTATTGTATGTCGATGCCTTTAAAAGTAAACTGGATCAATAAGTAGCAAGGAAGGTGATTGAAAGTTACAGAGATACTACTAGATACTTTTATTTTATTTGGATGGGGCTTAATGCGCAGAGACCTTGAGTGAGGGAAGAAGGAGTCTATAATTGAGCTGGTCATTAATGATCTGTGAGCTGCTTGATGGACCAAATTACTTTTTCCTCATTGGAAGCTTTCTTAACTTTCTGTATATCCATTGCTACATCTGTTCTCAATTGTCTCATCAGTAATTTGGGCACCCAATTCCTGTAGTAAAGACAGGAGTCTGTGATCTTTTCTTTCGGTAATTATGGCAAGCCTAACAGTTCGAGGTTGGAACTGGTCTGCATTCAGTTCCTGCACTTTATATGGTTTGGTTGGCAGGTGGAATACCTTTGCAGTCCGTGCATGTTTGCATTTTATGAGATTGGGTTTGGATCTTTAGAACTTGGCTTTGCCAATACCCCAGATCACCAAATTCAAAAAGTAAATCCTCCAAACCAGAAAGCCCTGGCCGAGAAATTCAATTCTGTTTTTGCATAATCTCAGTGCATAATTAATGCAAGTAATTTTTTCCTTGGCAGTAAAATGAGCAGAAGGTGTCCCTTGCACATTTGTTTTGCCGAAAATCGACCCCCTGGATTCCCCCGATATTTTTAGCCCTTCGCACAATCCGTCTGTCAAGTTCGGAGTGAGCTCATTTACATATATTCTAATGAGTGCCAGTGGCACTGTGGCTCAGAGGTTGCTGCTTTTATGCGCGCGAGACTGAGAATTCCAGCGCGCAGCTGCTACCCAGATCAGCTGAGTCAGGCGGAACTGAGACATTTGCAAGGTTGAAGAGTTTGGAGAGTTACAATACCCTTTCTTGCTTTTTGCCCACACAGATCTGTGTTAGTTTCTGACTGCTACAGACAGCTTGAGACTCACTGAGAGCGTTCAATTCTTCCTTCGCTGCCCCCCCCTCCCACTCACTTACAGTGAGGGCTTCTCAAGAGCAGGTATGTTATTCCCCTAAGCTTGTATGCCATTATGGAAGTAAAAGAGGAGCATTGCAGAATGGAGCAACGGAGAGTCAGGGTGCATTTCAGGGGAATGGTCCTCACCAGATATTATTCCCCTCCCCCTCACATAGAAAATAGAGACAACACCGATCAAATGAAGATCTTAGTGAGGAGATGTGTAACAGTGGAGTGCTCTTGACCAATCTGCCACCTACTGCGTGAGAACCTGCAGCCATGACCATCTGCCCACAGTGCCGTCTTTCTAAAAGAAAGACTTGCATTTATATAGCGCATTTCACAACCACCGACGTCTTAAAGTGCTTTACAGCCAATTAAGTACATACTGAAGTGTAGTCACTGTTGTAATGTAGGAAATCAGCCATGAACTCATTGAATGGCGGTGCAGGCTAGAAGGGCTGAATGGCCTTGCTCCTGCACCTATTTTCTATGTTTTCTAAACACGGCAGCCAATTTGCGCACAGCAACTCCTATAAACAGCAATGTGATAATGACCAGATAATCTGTTTTTTTTATTATGTTGATTGAGGGATAAATATTGGCCAGGACACCGGGGATAACTCCCCTACTCTTCTTCGAAATAGTGCCATGGGATCTTTTACATCCACCTGAGAGGGCAGACGAGGCTCAGTTTAATGTCTCATCTGAAAGACGGAACCTCCAACAGTGCAGCGCGCCCTCAGCACTGCCTGGAGTGTCAGCCTGACGCACAACCTTCTGACTCAGACAAAAGTGCTACCCACTGAGCCACAGCTATGAAGGTGATGATTGTGCTCAGCTTTTATGCGACCTGGGTCATTTCAAGGCATGTGTTCATCAAATGACTGAAGCACTTTGCCGGACAGCTGCGGAATTCATCACCTTTGGCATCATAGCAAGGCAACAGCGAGATAGGGCAATCCAGTTTTACAGGATTGCTAGCTGAATCAAAATTTAGTAATAGATGGCACCCACATAGCTTTTGGAGATTCGACAGAAACCCCTCTCAACTTCCTCAGTAGGAAGGGCTTCCACTTCCTGCATACAAACGTACAAAAACAAAGGACAAGAATGATCAGCTGGTCTATCCACCCTGTCCTATACTGTCTTTGTGTAACTTCTGCACATTATGACTCCATCCACCCGACACCTCCTCTAGCCATTCAACCTCCTGGGAGAAGCAAAAAAAAAAACAAGATAAACCATAAGCCAACCGAGGAAACAAAGTCTGGAAAATTTCACTTTAACCCCTGAAGACTATTAAACAAATTGCACAGTGACAGGGAGACGCATCCCCTATTGCCCACATACCTTCGATATGCAGCAATGTTGGACTCGAGAACCTGTCCAAATCCCTGTTGAATGTCTGCGACCATACTTAGCGCATCATAGCAGTCAATGCTGAATATCCAGGGAGCATCCATGATGCTTTCATCTTGCATGAGAGCAGTGTCTCACGCATGTTCTAGCGTTAACCACAAGGCCAGAGCTGGATGCTGGGGGACAAAGGTTACGGCCTCACCATCTGGCTCATGACCCCCCTCTCCAGAACTCTCAGATAGAAACTGAGCATCGCTATAATGAGAGCCATGCAGCCACATGCAATTGGAGTGCTCAAGCAGCACTCCCGATGTCTGGACCGCTCTAGAGGCTGTCTGCAATCCTGCTCTCAGCTGGTCTCTGAGTTCATTGTGGTGTGCTGCATGCTACACAACTTAGCCATCATGAGGGGAAAGGAATTGCCAATGAGAGAGGGGGGAGGAGGAAGACGAGCCTGGCGAGGAATCCACCACTACCACCACAACCACAGGGGAGGCATCATGGAGATTTCGCCGCTGCAACAGCCTTACGGGAGCAGCGCATAATTGAACGTTTTGCTTGAAGAGTGAACGGCACGTTTGAGCATTGCCTGGCCACTCTATCCTACCATCAGGGCTCTGAGCTAGTTAGAGTGGGTGAGAGCTCAGATGAACAGAACCCCAAGAAAGAATGCAAAAGGCAGGAGGCAACAGAGCAGAGTAGCACTGGGGTAAGTGTAAACCACAAGGTGATAGGAAGGGACAATATGTATGAATATAAAGGGACTGCAGGAGGGGTCAAAACTAAAAATCATGGATTAAAAACTAGTATTAAAACACTCTACCTAAACGAATGCAGCATTCAAAATAAAGTAAATGAGTTGACGGCATAAATCATTACAAATGGGTATGATTTGGTGGCCATTACAGAAACGTGGTTGCAGGGTGGCCAAGACTGGGAATTAAACATACAGGGGTATCTGACAATTCGGAAAGATAGACAAGAAGGGAAAGGAGGTGGGGTAGGTCTGTTGATAAAGGATGTATCAGGGCAGTTGTGAGAGACGATATTGACTCTAATGAACAAAATGTTGAAACATTGTGGGTGGAGATTAGAGATAGTAAGGGAAAAAGTCAGTGGTGGGCGTAGTTTATAGGCCGCCAGATAATAACTTCATGGTGGGGCGGACAATAATCGAGGGAATAATAGAGGCATGTGAAAAAGGAACAGCAGTAATCATGGAGGATTTTAACCTACATAATGATTGGTCAAATCAAATCGCACAGGGTAGCCTTGAGGAGGAATTCATAGAAAGCATACGGGATTGTTTCTTAGAACAGTATGTTACAGAACCTACAAGAGAGCAAGCTATCTTAGATCTGGTCCTGTGTAATGAGACAGGAAAAATAAACGATCTCCTAGTAAAAGATCCTCTCGGAATGAGTGATCACAGTATGGTTGAATTTGTAATACAGATTGAGGGTGAGGAAATTGTGTCAGAAACGAGCGTACTATGCTTAAACAAATAGGACTACAGTGGGATGAGGGCAGAGTTGGCTAGAGTAGACTGGAAACACAGACCAAACGGTGGCACAATTGAGAAACAGTGGAGGACTTTTAAGGAGCTCTTTCATAGTGCGCAACAAAAATATATTCCAGTGAAAAAGAAGGGTGGTAAGAGAAGGGATAACCAGCCGTGGATAACCAAGAAAATAAAGGAGAGTATCAAATCAAAGACCAATGCGTAAAAGGTGGCCAAGGTTAGTGGGAAACGAGAAGATTGGGAAAATTTTAAACAACAGCAAAGAATGACTAAAAAAGCAATAAAGAAAGGAAAGATAGATTACGAAGGTAAACTTGCGCAAAACATAAAAACAGATAGTAAAAGCTTTTACAGATATATAAAACGGAAAAGAATGACTAAAGTAAATGTTGGTCCCTTAGAAGATGAGAAGGGGGATTTAATAATGGGAAATGTGGAAATGGCTGAGACTTTAAACAATTATTTTGCTTCGGTCGTCACAGTGGAAGACACAAAAACCATGCCAAAAATTGCTGGTCACAGGAATGTGGGAAGGGAGGACCTTGAGACAATCACTATCACTAGGGGGATAGTGCTGGACAGCCTAATGGGACTCAAGGTAGACAAGTCCCCTGGTCCTGATGAAATGCATCCCAGGGTATTAAAAGAGGGATGGCGGAAGTTATAGCAGATGCATTCGTTATAATCTACCAAAATTCTCTGGACTCTGGGGAGGTACCAGCGGATTGGAAAGCAACTAATGTAACGCCTCTGTTTAAAAAAGGGGTCAGCCAAAAGGCAGGTAACTATAGGCCGGTTAGTTTAACATCTGTAGTGGGGAAAATGCTTGAAACTATCATTAAGGAAGAAATAGCGGGACATCTGGATAGGAATAGTGCAATCAAGCAGACGCAGCATGGATTCATGAAGGGGAAATCATGTTTAACTAATTTACTGGAATTCTTTGAGGATATAACGAGCATGGTGGATAGAGGTGTACCGATGGATGTGGTGTATTTAGATTTCCAAAAGGCATTCGATAAGGTGCCACACAAAAGGTTACTGCAGAAGATAGAGGTACGCGGAGTCAGAGGAAATGTATTAGCATGGATAAAGAATTGGCTGGCGAACAGAAAGCAGAGAGTCGGGATAAATGGGTCCTTTTCGGATTGGAAATCGGTGGTTAGTGGTGTGTCACATGGATCGGTGCTGGGAGCACAACTGTTTACACTATACATGAATGACCTGGAAGAGGGGACAGAGTGTAGTGCAACAAAATTTGCAGATGACACAAAGATTAGTGGGAAAGCGTGTTGTATAGAGGACACAGAGAGGCTGCAAAGAGATTTAGATAGGTTAAGCAAATGGGCTAAGGTTTGGCAGATGGAATACAATGTCGGAAAGTGTGAGGTCATCCACCTTGGGAAAAAAAACAGTAAAAGGGAATATTATTTGAATGGGGAGAAATTACAACATGCTGAGGTGCAGAGGGACCTGGGGGTCCTTGTGCATGAATCCCAAAAAATTAGTTTGCAGGTGCAGCAGGTAATCAGGAAGGCGAATGGAATGTTGGCCTTCATTGCGAGAGGGATGGAGTACAAAAGCAGGGAGGTCCTGCTGCAACTGTATAGGGTATTGGTAAGGCTGCACCTGGAGTACTGCGTGCAGTTTTGGTCACCTTACTTAAGGAAGGATATACTGGCTTTGGAGGGGGTACAGAGACGATTCACTAGGCTGATTCCAGAGATGAGGGGGTTACCTTATGATGATAAATTGAGTAGACTGGGTCTTTACTCGTTGGAGTTCAGAAGGATGAGGGGTGATCTTATAGAAACATTTAAAATAATGAAAGGGATAGACAAGATAGAGGCGGAGAGGTTGTTTCCACTGGTCGGGGAGACGAGAACTAGGGGGCACAGCCTCAAAATACTGGGGAGCCAATTTAAAACCGAGCCGAGAAGGAATTTCTTCTCCCAGAGGGTTGTGAATCTGTGGAATTCTCTGCCCAAGGAACAGTTGAGGCTAGCTCATTGAATGTATTCAAGTCACAGATAGATAGATTTTTAACCAATAAGGGAATTAAGGGTTATGGGGAGCGGGCGGGTAAGTGGAGCTGAGTCCACGGCCAGATCAGCCATGATCTTGTTGAATGGCGGAGCAGGCTCGAGGGGCTAGATGGCCCACTCCTGTTCCTAATTCTTATGTTCTTATGTAACGAGCATGGTGGATGGAGGTGTACCGATGGATGTGGTGTATTTAGATTTCCAAAAGGCATTCGATAAGGTGCCACACAAAAGGTTACTGCAGACGATAAAGGTACGCGGAGGCAGAGCAAATGTATCAGCATGGACCGAGATTTGGCTGGCTAACAGAAAGCAGAGAGTCAGGATAAATGGGTCCTTTTTGGGTTGGAAATCGGTGGTTAGTGGTGTGCCACAGGGATCGGTGCTGGGACCACAACTGTTTACAATATACATAGATGACCTGGAAGAGGGGACAGAATTTAGTGTAACAAAATTTGCAGATGACACAAAGATTAGTGGGAAAGCGGTTTTGTGTAGAGGACACAGAGAGGCTGCAACGAGATTTAGATAGGTTAAGCGAATGGGCTAAGGTTTGGCAGATGGAATACAATGTCAGAAAATGTGAGGTCATCCACCTTGGGAAAAAAAACAGTGAAAGGGAATATTATTTGAATGGGGAGAAATTACAACATGCTGCAGTGCAGAGAGACCTGGAGGTCCTTGTGCATGAATCCCAAAAAGTTAGTTTGCAGGTGCAGCAGGTAATCAGGAAGGCAAATGGAATGTTGGCCTTCATTACGAGTGGGATGGAGAACAAAAGCAGGGAGGTCTTGCTGCAACTGTACAGGGTGTTGGTGAGGCCACATCTGGAGTACTGCATACAGTTTTGATCCCCTTACTTCAGGAAGGATATACTAGCTTTGGAAGGGGTACAGAGACGATTCACTAGGCTGATTCCGGAGATGAGGGGGTTACCTTATGATGATAGATTGAGTAGACTGGGTCTTTACACGTTGGAGTTCAGAAGGATGAGGGGTGATCTTATAGAAATATTTAAAATAATGAAGGGGATAGACAGGATAGAGGCAGAGAGGTTGTTTCCACTGGTCGGGGAGATTAGAACTAGGGGGCACAGCCTCAAAATACGGGGGAGCCAATTTAAAACCGAGTTGAGCAGGAATTTCTTCTCCCAGAGGGTTGTGAATCTGTGGAATTCTCTGCCCAAGGAAGCAGTTGAGGCTAGCTCATTGAATATATTCAAATCACAGATAGATAGATTTTTAACCAATAAGGGAATTAAGGGTTATGGGGAGCGGGCGGGTAAGTGGAGCTGAGTCCACGGCCAGATCAGCCGTGATCTTGTTGGGTGGCGGAGCAGGCTCGAGGGGCTCGATGGCCTACTCCTGTTCCTAATTCTTATGTTCTTATGTTCTTATTAATGTTGGGGAAGTCCAGAACCAGGGGTCGCAGTCGAAGGATAAGGGGCAAGCCATTTAGGACTGAGATGAGGAGAAGCTTCTTCACCCAGAGAGTGGTGAACCTGTGGAATTCTCTCCCACAGAAAGTTGTTGAGGCCAATTCACTAAATATATTCAAAAAGGAGTTAGATGTAGTCCTTACTACTAGGGGGATCAAGGTGTATGGCGAGAAAGCAGGAATGGGGTACTGAAGTTGCATGTTCAGCTGTGAACTCATTAAATGGTGGTGCAGGCTCGAAGGGCCGAATGGCCTACTCCTGCACCTATTTTCTATGTTTCTATTTTTTTTCTATTATGTTGACTATTCCCCCTCTTATTCTGCAAATGAGACACTACACTACGGTAAAGAAAAAAATTATGGAATATTGTAACATTGTAGAACCTTCATTGTCAGACTTAAATAAGCATGGATTTATGAAAGGGAAATCCTGCTTGACAAATCTTTTAGAATTTTTTGAGGATGTAACTAGTAAAGTGGACAAGGGAGAACCAGTGGATGTGATGTATTTGGACTTTCAAAAGGCTTTTGACAAGGTCCCACACAAGAGATTGGTGTGCAAAATTATAGCACATGGTATTGGGGGTAATGTACTAACATGGATAGAGAATTGGTTGGCATACAGGAAGCAGAGAGTCGGGATAAACGGGTCCTTTTCAGAATGGTAGGCAGTGATTAATGGGGTGCCACAGGGCTCAGTGCTGGGACCCCAGCTATTTACAATAATACATTAATGATTTGGATGAGGGAATTGAGTGTAATATCTCCAAGTTTGCAGATGACACTAAGCTGGGTGGCAGTGTGAGCTGTGAGGAGGACGCTAAGAGGTTGCAGGGTGACTTGGACAGGTTAGATGAGTGGGCAAACGTGTGGCAGATGCAGTATAATGTGGATAAATGTGAGGTTATCCACTTTGGTGGCAAAAACACAAAGGCAGAATATTATCTGAATGGTGGCAGATTAGGAAAAGGGGAGGTGCAACCAGACGTGGGTGTCATGGTACATCAGTCATTGAAAGTTGGCATGCACATACAACAGGCGGTGAAGAAGGCAAATGGTATGTTGGCCTTCATAGCTAGGGGATTTGAGTATAGGAGCAGCGAAGTCTTACTGCAGTTGTACAGGGCCTTGGTGAGGCCTCATCTGGAATATTGTGTTCAGTTTTGGTCTCCTAATCTGAGGAAGGACTTTCTTGCCATTGAGGGAGTGCAGCGAAGGTTCACCAGACTGATTCTCACGATGGCAGGACTGACATATGAGGAGAGAATGGATTGACTGGGCTTGTATTCACTGGAGTTTAGAAAGATGAGAGGGGATCTCATAGAAACATATAAAATTCTGATGGGACTGGACAGGTTAGATGCAGGAAGAATGTTCCCGATGTTGGGGAAGTCTAGAACCAGGGGACATAGTCTAAGGATAAGGGGTATGCCATTTAGGACTGTGATGAGGAGAAACTTCTTCACTCAGAGAGTTGTTAACCTGTGGAATTCCCTACCGCAGAGAGTTGTTGATGCCAGTTCATTGGATATATTCAAGAGGGATTTAGATATGGCCCTTACGGCTAAAGGGATCAAGAGGTATGGAGAGAAAGCAGAAAAGGGGTACTGAGGTGAATGATCAACCATGATCT
This sequence comes from Pristiophorus japonicus, assembly GCF_044704955.1. Taxonomy (NCBI): domain Eukaryota; kingdom Metazoa; phylum Chordata; class Chondrichthyes; family Pristiophoridae; genus Pristiophorus; species Pristiophorus japonicus. The sequence continues at coordinate 179,010,045 of NC_091988.1, read as the reverse complement.
TATTGAATGGCGGTGCAGGCTCGAAGGGCCAAATGGCCTACTCCTGCACCTATTTTCTATGTTTCTATAAAATGAGTTGCATCCAGCAGTGTGATAATTCAACATTATCAGAACATAATCCAGTGTGATACTGTAACATAATCTGTAACATAAAGCATACATTGCATCCAGCATCAACAACATAATGTAACAACATCATATCCTGCCCCACTATTTTTTCACACCGTCTTTTGCCCTCCTTCTCCTTAGCGCCCTCCCTTGCCTGCTGCTCCTACTCAAAGTGGCACCAAGATGGCGTGCAGTAAGGCTACCAGAGCACTGCTGTGTTGGGGGTGAGAGACAATGGAGACACTGTCTGGGGATGCACTGGAGCAGCTTGTGGCGCGGAAGGCCCGCTTCTGATTGGCTAGCTTCTTCATCGGCGTCGCCAGTCAAAGGTGGTTTGGGTGACAACCGTCGCTGATGCTTGGTTGGCGACTGAGTGGGAGGGCGAGACGGAATGCTGTCATCCGGAGGAATGACACCACCTCCCATATCCCTGGATCTACTCAGTGGCCAGCGGGGCTGGTCCCTAGCAACCAGAGCAGCTTGCTGGCCTGCTTCGGTACTGACACTTCCCTGTGTGACAGCGGGGAATGCAACGAGTATGGCGGTAGGCATGCACTGCATCACCTGTCCAAGCTGAAGCAGAGCTTGTGCCTGTGATGCACTATATTCTGCAAGGGTTCGTGTCACACTGTCCGGGACTCCACTGTCACTGCTGGAGGCCACCAGCCTCGTATGGGCATTGATGGCCTTGCTGGTATCACGGCTCGCACTGACAATTTGCGACCCTACCTCCATTATGGTCGCTTTCAGACTGTCAATGCTCGTGGGAATCCTACCCAAGAAATCAAGGAACTGACAGCTGACCTGGATACTATCCCTGGACATTCCCACCATGCCTAGTTCCACGTCTGTCTGTCTGTCAGCAGACCGACTTTGCTGACTCACCCTACGGTGAGATGACCTGCGGGATTCAACCCCAGCACTGTGTTGCTGCATGCCACTGGTCCCAGGAGCCTCGGATTCGTTGAACCCCGAGAATGTCACGTCGTCCTCAGAGGAGCTGAGTGCCGACGGTGGAACAGGGGTCGATTGATGCTGCACTGTTTGCTGCACCGGAGTCGGCTTATCCGTATCCTCCTCTTCCTCCTCCTCTCGACGATGGCCTGACGTGGAGTGGTCCCTTGAGGGGTGCTGCGCCTGTGGCTGGTCATCAAGAAGTAGAAAGCAACAGAGGAGTGGTTAGCAGCAGGAGAGAGGCAGGGTGACATGAGGAAGGTCGCATATCACAGACTAATTTGAAGGACCGCCGCCACTCCATTATATCTTGTTCAGAGGCACTGCAGGACATTTACCCAACCTAGTCCAGAGGCACAACAGGACATTTCCCCAACCTAGTCCAAAGGTACTGCAGGACATTGCCCCAACCTAGTTGTAAGGTACTGCAGGACATTGCCCCAACCTAGTCCAAAGGTACTGCAGGACATTGCGCCAACCCTAATCCAGAGGCACTACAGGACATTTCCCCAACCCAGCCCAGGGAGTGTGCAGGGCTTACCCTCAGTATCCAAGCGGGGGTCAGTGCCCCCATTGGCAGCTGCCCGATTTGTGATGCCGATGAGGCCTGCCTCTCTCTCCTCGATGTCTGTGAGTGGCAGGGTCTGAGGCGGACCGCCGCCTGTCTGCCCCTGCTCGTGGTGATTAGGAGACTTCTTTACCTGCAAAGGTGAAAATGGGAATGGTTACAAGATGGTTCATCTGCTTTTGTGGCATAGATAGCCACCAAAGCACTTATACCACACTGTCTGAATGTAATAGAGTCCTCTGTTTAATGGCCTTGGAAGTTGCACATGGTTCATCAGGAAGATATCAAAGTGGGGAGCCATCTTATGAGATCTCAGAAAGAAAACTTAATAATGTGTAAAGATCATTCATGGCAAATAGGGTGCCGAACTAAGCCTCCCTATGTGACATGCATTTTAGGAGGCAACCCAGAGAGAGTTGAGAGGCACCCACGGCATGAGAACAAATAGTGTGTCAGATTTCTAATTGAAGTAATGAAGGAGTGCATGAGTTAAAATTGTACTCACTCTGATGATCCTTGTCAAATCATTAAACTTCTTTTGGCACAGTGTCTGCGGCAGAGACCTCCTCTGCTCTCTGCCTCCAAATCCTTTTAAATATTGATGGCATTGGTCTAGAACCACCCCGAAGATGCAACTCCTGCCATTTTCTTTCCACAGCCCCCACTAGAGCTTCATTAGCCTCGTGGCTGAATCGCCTGGCACTCTGTCTAGAATTGTCGACCTCCATGATCAAAGAATTGCGCATGCGCAGAATGGCAGAATTTTTCAGCGCTGGAACTTTCGGATCCGGCGCACAAAGTGTGTGGTGCAGCGCCAGAGTTAACGCTAATGCTCCTTGTGAACTTTCATTCGGCGAAAGCTGCTCGCTCTGGCACTCATGTAAACCCGATGCTAAATTTTTTGCTCCGCCGGGAATTGCGCCCAGAAGCGGGCGAAAATGCAAATAGCCTAAAATCCAGCCCTATGCTTTTTTAAAGAAAAAAACCCACTCGAAGCCGATTGTGGTAACTAAGGCCTTTAAACTAGATATCAATCTAGTGATTCTCCTCTGAACCTATCCTGGGCCTCTATATCACCTACCATGTGAGGGGACCAAAGTTGGACACAGTGTTCCAAATGAATTCCAACCAAAGCACTGTACAAAGATTGTATAGTATTCCTATTTTGTATTGAGCTGGCAGTACATCCTAACATTCTATTTGCTTTTGCTAAAAGGTTTGTGCAGTATGATACTCAGGTCTTTCTCCACTCAGCAGCCTTGAGCAGTCAGCTGTGCATGGCATAAATATTGGCATTGCCCCAACCCACATACATTACACTACATTTATTGATATTAAGTAACATTTGCTGGATCTATTTTCTTACACATAGGTTTGTATCATTGCAAACTTGCAGACAGTTCTCTGATGCCTTCATCCAGATTATTGATAAGAGAATGAAGCGCAGAGGTCCTAATGCTAGTCCCTCCTCAGGTTGTGAATAACATCCATCTGCCCAAAAGAGTGAATCCAATTTCTTATCCAACGCAAAATATGCCCACTGATCCCACAGAACCTAACCTCATTTACTAGCCTGTTGTCCAGCACCTTGTCAAAGGCTTTTCCAAAATCAAGGTACACAGTACTGACTCGACCACAAACTTCCTCAAAGAAAATTCACCCAAGTTGGTGAGAGAGGGTTTTCTTTTCCAGAAGCCACATCGAGAGTCTCTAATAAACACCGCACTTGTCAAAGTGGTCATACACTGTGTGCCCAATGTGCCGATAACTTAAATCAAATTAATGGGCCTGTCATTTACTGCTTCTGACTTATAGTCCTTTTTAAATATTCACACCACATGGGCCTCTCTCCAATCCATGGGACCATTGCCTGACCCCAGCGCGCTATTAAATATATACTGTACATGGTCCATGTCTCTGAGCCATACGGGAGGGCGGGTATTACTACAGCCCTGTAGACTATGAGCTTGGTGGCAGCCTTCAAACACTCTTTTCCTCAGGCGGCCGAAGCTCAAGTCGCTAGAGAAATATCACCAACGATGTCTCCGCAAGATTCTACAAATCCCCTGGGAGGACAGACGCACCAACATCAGCGTCCTCGTCCAGGCCAACATCCCCAGCATTGAAGCACTGACCACACTCGATCAGCTCTGTTGGGCAGGCCACATAGTTCGCATGCCAGACACGAGATGCCCAAAGCAAGTGCTCTACTCGGAGCTCCTTCATGGCAAACGAGCCAAAGGTGGGCAGCGGAAACGTTACAAGGACACCCTCAAAGCCTCCCTGATAAAGTGCGACATCCCCACTGACACCTGGGAGTCTCTGGCCAAAGACTGCCCTAAGTGGAGGAAGTGCATCCGGGAGGGCGCTGAGCATCTCGAGTCTCAACGCCGAGAGCATGCAGAAATCAAACGCAGGCAGCAGAAAGAGCGTGCGGCAAATCAGTCCCACCCACCTTCCCTCAACGACTATCTGTCTTACCTGTGACAGGGTCTGTGGCTCTCGTATTGGACTGTTCAGCCACCAAAGAACTCACTTCAGGAGTGGAAGCAAGTCTTCCTCGATTCCGAGGGACTGCCTATGATGATGATGGTGATTAAATATATGAGCAGGAGATTGCAGAGCACAGGTCCCAAATCTTTGAGCAACTTTGGGTGAATGCCATCCAGGCCAGTCGCACAATTCGATTTGGCAGATGTATGGTGGACCAAATAGCATCCTTCTGTGCTGTGAACTCTATGGTGCTGAAATTCCTCGCGATCTTTGGAGGCAGTGCCGTACTTACGCCGTTAAAGTGGCAAAAGATTGTGGAAACTTTTGCTTCAGGGCATTATTGTGTTAAATACATCCATCTTTTTTAACAATGCAAGTGTTACGCCCATCAACGCTCCTAAGGGTGCATTTGTATTGTTGCATTGCGTTCACACTCTCTTGCAATCGGGATTAATTTAGACGTTAAATAAAAGTCTATCACGTCTCCCGAGCTCTTCAGACCAGTGTTAGTGTGGAGTTGGTGAGCTGAAGGAGTCACCAACTTCACTTATTGATTACAGGCTTCTGGGTAACATTTTTTTAACCCTTTCCTACACACTTTTTAAACATTTCCCTCACATTTTTTTTTATCATGGACATCTGTACTTCATTTTACTGTAGTGCATTTCTCTCTTCCCAGAGAAATATTTTGATGCCCACATCTTCCTGCACCAACCACCCTTCCCCCCACCCCCCCCAACCCACTTGCGGTTGAAACCAAAACTAGGGCCCAAAAATATAAGATATTAACTAATAAATCCAATAGGAGTCCAGGAGAAACTTATTAACCAGAGAGTAGTTCGAATGTGGAACTCACTGGTACAGGGAATAGTTGATGAGAATAGCACAGATGCAGTTAAGGGGAAGCTGGATAAGCACCGAGGAAGAAAGGAATTGAAGGATATGTTACTGAGGTGAGATGAAGAAGGGTGAGAGGAGGCTCGTGTGGAGCATAAACACTGGCATGTCCCTGTTGGGCCGAATGGCCTGTTTCTGTGCTGTAAATACTTTGTAATACTATGTATAAGAATTAGAATTATAGAATCATGGAATTATAACAGTACAGAAGGACCCCATTCGGCCCATCTTGCCTGTGCCGGAATGACTTTCAGCAATAGAAAGTGTCTTTCGCCTTGAATATGCTCAGACTTGGTTTCGTTACATTAAAAATACAAAATGAATTGCAGCCAAGTGGAATCTAGAATTCCAATTTCAATTTGATGAGCACCTCATCAGATCGTCTGACAGCTTGGTTGGACGAGTGATAAGCCATACTAATCAAGAAATCCCAGGTTCAATCCTTGTTCTTTGGTGAGTTAGTTGATCTGAGCCAGGTTGTCAGTAGGGGTCCTATAATGTACTTAAGTGTTTTGGAGGGGGAAAAAAAAACAGCCAAGCTTGACACTCCCTGATCACCATCAAGTGACCTGTGCAGAGAACGTGTTTGTGTAGATGGCAGTAAGGACGGAACTGGACTGCGCTGCAATGTCAAATAGCCTCGATAACAATCCTGTTCATGCTTCTACTTGAATGAAGTATCAGAGCGATACTGGCCTTTACAGAATAATCCCAGCAAGACATCAGCTCCTTCAGGAGAAGAGACAAAGAAAAAAATAAAACTGCTAATTGGAACTACCGTTCCAGCTCCTAAAGTCTATTTGAATATTTCAGTACTTGATACCAACGTCATTGCATTTGTACATGGAAATTGGTCATTTTGCATTTTGTGCTTTTCACCAAATGGGTTTTCAGTATTTATGTATGCCTTTCCAGGCTGATTTTCAGTTGACATTTCCCACTGGTCACAGACGTCATGTGCAGTGTCTTTGTGTTTCTGGAACACTGATTGGTAATGAGCTGTAGAACAGAGTGCTAATTGTTCCATCTGTAATTTTCAGTCTCCTTCGGGAAACCGTGAAATGCAAACTGTCTAAGATAAAAGATGATGCCAAAGGCAATGAAACGAAAGCCTAGGACGAGTGAGATTGGTTGCCTATCGGAAAGTTTTTCTTTTTTTTCTTAATTAGTTTGCTAATTTAGTCTGATTGTAAAATGTAACTTACAAACCTTACAAACCTGACAAATGTAAAATATATTAATTGACAAAATAACCATCTATGCCTGTTTTTTTTTCCACACAGCACTCTTTTGATTTGCAATGAGAAATAAACAAACTAATTTAAAATGTATTGTTTCTCTGTTGCCTCAGGCTGTTTATGTAATATTCAAGAGGCGGTTTTACTATCTGATGGAGTTTCACATGACTGTTTTACTGTACAAATGTAGAATATTTACTATACAAATACTATACAGTATCAGCCGTAGCTCAGTTGGTAGCACGCTCCCCTCTAAGTCAGAAGGTTGTAGGTTCAAGTTCCATTCCAGGGACTTGAGCACAAAAATCTAGGCTGATTCACCAGTGCAGTGCTGAGGGAGTGCTGCATTGTGGAGGTGCCGTCTTTTGGATGAGACGTTAAACTGAGGCCCTGTCTGCACTCTCAGGTGAATGTAAAAGATCCCATGGCACTATTTCGAAGAAGAGCAGGGGAGTTATCCCTGGTGTCCTGGCCAATATTTATCCCTCAATCAACATAACAAAAACAGATGATCTGGTCATGATCACATTGTTGTTTGTGGGAGCTTGTGTGCACAAATTGGTTCCCGCATTACAACAGTGACTACACTCCAAAAGTACTTAATTGGCTATAAAGCACTTTGAGTCGTCTGGTGGTCGTGAAAGGCGCTATATAAATGCAAGTCTTTCCTTCGTTTACAAATAACAAAGCAGTACAATTTACTTGTTGCTTATTTATTGAACTAACTTAGGGTCTATGTGTTATGAAGATTTATAAGATTAAGAATACTACATTTTGTAAAGTCATGTGTGATTAGCAGCAGTCAAAACCTTTATAATCGGCAATAAATATAGATCTCATTAAATTATTTTGCTTTGCATCAAAGCTGCAGTTACAGTGTAAGTGCACTCTGAATCCCAAACCAAATTCTGAGCTGATATCAGAGCAAAGCAGAGCAAGATTCCCTGTAGCTTCACTCTACTTTGCTTCAACCCCCTTCGACCTGATTCACACTACACAAGTTTAACCTCCCTTGTGAAGCCAAAACCACTTCACACACATGCTAAATGTCCAAAGTAAATGTATTCCAAGGCTTAGCTGAAGCAATCCACCATAAATATTTGTCCTACATGTAGAGGATATTCAATTGTAAATTGTGAAATACAGAATTTTTCTTTTTCAAGTTAAATTGTTATTGAGTTATGCAAAAATGTAGACAATGTTATGGATCACAGTACATCACAGCATTTACAGCTATGAATATTGAGGATTATGGTACCAGATTTCGTCCACAGATGAGGAAACACATACCTTAGGGGTGACAGTGGGGTAGTAGCACATAGTTGTCACAGAATTGTTTTGCTCACTCTACAGATGAGCACTGTCACCTTTGAGTTCAGAAGTTGTGGGTTCAAGCCCCAAACCAGGATATGAGAATATAATCACAGCTAATGGTCCAGTGCAGTACAGCGGAAGACTTGTACTGTGGGAGGTGCCGTTTTTCAGATGAGATGTCAAACCAAAGGCCTGTCTGCCCTCTCAGGTGAATGTAACAGATCCCATGGTACGAGTTAAAATACCATGAGTAAAGATTTACGTCGTTTGCACCTCAGTGCATCTGAATTTGGTGGGTTAGATCATTTCTGTGTTCCAGTCCCACCCCTGGCAAGGGCCTATTCCCTGATGAATCCTGGTACACGGATACAAGCCAAGACTTCGGCAAAATCTTAAATTCTGCTTCTAAACAGTCCCAATCCAAGTGGGCAGTCCACCAGAAAAACAGAAAAACTAGACGAGAGGAGTGGGAATGCTCACCCAGCCTCATTTGCATGGAACCATGTTGTCTGTGCTTATTGCAGGTGCTCCAAGCTTAAATTTGGAGAAAACCCCAGAGGGTGGAGACCTGGCATCACAAGTCTCTGTTCCTTTTTTCTAGTGGAATAAGTGCACTAGTGACAGGAAAATGGGATGAGGGCATTGTTGGTAAGACCAGCATTTGTTGCCCATCCCTAATTGCCCTTGAAAAGGTGGTGGTGAGCTGCCTTGTTGAACCGATGCAGTCCGTGTGGTGAAGGTATTCCCACAGTGCTGCTAAACGGAGCTCCAGGATTTTGACCCAGCGACGATGGAGGATTGGCAATATATTTCCAAGTCAGGATGATGTTTGACTTGGGGTGGTGTTGTTCCCATGTGCCTACTGCCCTTGTCCTTCTAGGTGGTAGAGGTCGTGGGTTTGGGAGGTGCTGACGAAGAAACCTTGGCGAGTTGCTGCAATGCATCTTGTTGATGGTGCACACTGCAGCCACGATACGCCGTTGGTGGAGGGAGTGAATGTTTAAGGTGGTGGATGGGGTGCCAATCAAGCAGGCTGCTTTGTCCTAGATGGGGTTGCGCTTCTTGAGTTTTGTTGGAGCTGCACTCATCCAGGCAAGTGGAGAGTATTCCATCACACTCCTGACTTGTGCCTTGTCGATGGTGGAAAGGCTTTGGGGAGTCAGGAGGTGGGTCACTCACCGCAGAATACCCAGTCTCTGACCCGCTCTTGTAGTCACAGTATTTATGGGGTTAGTCCAGTTCAGTTTCTGGCCAATGGTGACCTCCAGGATGTTGATAGTGGCGGATTAGGCGATGGCAATGCCATTGAATATCAAGGGGAGGCAGTTAGACTCTCGCTTGTTGGAGATGGTCATTGCCTGGCACTTGTGTGGCGTGAATGTTACTTACCACTTATCAGCCCAAACCTAAATGTCATCCAGGTCTTGCTGCATGCGGGCATGGACTGCTCCATTATCTGAGGAATTGCGAACGGTACACAACTATGCAGACCATGAAGAGTAAAGCTTCAATGTTCCTGGTTTACCTGAAACCTCTGAATGCAGAAATATGACTGAAATTAAGTTATCAATTTCATTTGTAACCATGCTAAATCCAGGGGGTAGGAAACCATCACCAGGAGTATCATTTTTAAGATGCTTCCAATAGAAAGTAATCTACTCTGGCGATCTACATAAAAAGGAATATAACATGCAATCAAGTGGACAGCTGATAAAAATGGGCTCATTTTAATTTAGAGCTGACAATTCTTGTTGTAAGGATCCCTTGTAGTAAGCTAGCAGGGTTACTCTTTTAGAGGTAAATAAAATGATCCTAATTTGATAACTGGCCTTTTTGTTCATTTGTATCATTTAGATTTAGTTTGCCTTTGGAGACATGTTTGGATTATTTCCTCTCTGCATTTTCAATGTTCTTAAGCTTCTGTAGCAGTTTTTTATGTTGATTACAATGAACATCTTATGAACATCCGAGGTCATGAACACCCGCATTCACTTAAGGAGCTTCCTTCCCCAACTATCACCATTCAGATAAATAAGACATCTGCAGATTTATAAGGCTTCTTTTATCTGCAGTTGGCACTTGGAGTCCTGTTTAGTTCTAAATGAAGAGCCAGGACAAAGATTTATTATACACACTGCTCAGGAATACTAAATCAAGAGTACTTGGGAGAAATCCAAAGTTAAATGATATTTTGTGTGTTTTTTGATTTAGTGTTCCTCCTAGAGTTTCTCCAAATCCGTGTTGTCTTTAGTTCAACAAACTATTGATTATCCAAACCCTGTAGTACATTAAGTACTAATGCAGCATACTATACATTTTAGATATCTACAAGCAGAATTATTCAAGCAGTGTAATGAGCTCCTTGCAAATTTTTGATTATATATTTTGATTTGGACAGGGATTTGCAAATGTTTTTCTTTTAAGGTACGAAATCCTGCGAACTGAGTTAAATTAATATTGGCACTTGCAAAATACATGTTATCAAAGAATAGTCACAATTAGTCACCTAAAGCTTAGAACTGTTCTAATGAGCAAATATAGTGGAACTTCCATTATCTGTGCTCCAAGTCGCCACCTTCCTGATAAGCTACAATGTTTGTGGGACAAAGCCTGGAATAAGACTTTGCCTCATTATAACTAATCTTCTGGCTGACAGAAATTAACCTCACTCTTCAGGAAAGATTAAATTCAGATTATGTTATTTTTTGTATTGTACTATTTAAAATTCCTATGTGTATAGTGCTGTACCCTACATCTGAGACCAAAGTAAGCAATTCTTTTTATTGCCTGCCAATTTCCATTATCTATTGGAGGTTAGGACAGGGGAGGAGGGGCAGGTAATGGAGGCTGTGCTGAAGTACAAAAAATTAATACACTGATGGGCGTTCCCAAAAATGCAGTTAAATTAAAATTGAAATAAGTTCATCCATGGCAATGAAAATCAATTAAATGTAATTCATCCATATAATCAAGAAATATTTGACAGGCAGTTTAATATTGAAAAAATAAGCCTGTATAAAAATCTCATGCAGGATATGATTAATTTGCTTCAATAAACCTGGACAACTTTAAAGGAATCTTAATTTATATGTTTGATAAATCAAGCAATCTCTGGAGTGCCAACAAAATATACTTACAAAATATGTAAAAGACTAAAACTTTGTGAAAATTCTTTGATGCGTGTCCACCTGGGAAAATTCTTGCATAAAATAAGAAAATATCAGCATTTTAACATAGTGGCATGTAAATCATTTTTATTGAAGATTTGGGAGAGCCCCAAAAAATGGAGACATATTGAGATATGATTTATAGTAAATAAATGATCATATGGTTGGTACAGGGATGCAATTCACAAATTCTGCAATGAGGCATTTGGAGATGCATTGGGATAATCAAGAACAGCTAGTACAGATTTGTTAAAGGCAAATTATATTTGACGAATGTAATAGTTTTTTAAACAAGTAATTAATTGTATTGATAAAGGAAATGCAGTATAGAATCATACAGCACAGAAGGAGACCATTCGGCCCATCGTGCCTGTGAAAAGAGCTTTGAAAGAGCCATTCAATTAGTCCCACTCCACTGCGCTTTCCCCATAGCCCAGCCAATTTTTCCTTTTCAAGTATTTATCCAATTTATCCCATTTGAAAGTTACTATTGAATCTGCTTACACCACCCTTTCAGACAGTGCATCCCAGTTCGTAACGACTCACTGCGTAAAAAATAATCTTCTTGTCTCCCCTCTGGTTCCTTTGCAAATTATCTTAAAACTGTGTCCTCTAGTTACTGACCTTCCCACCAATGGAAACAATTTCTCCTTATTTACTCTCTTAAAATACCTCATAATTTTGAAAACCTCTATTAAATATCCTCATAGCCTTCTCTACTCTAAGGTGAACAATACCAGCTTCTCTAGTTTCTCCACATAACTGAAGTTCCTCATCTCTAGCATCATTCTAGTCTCCTCAGCATGCTCTCCATGGCCATAACATCCTTCCTAAAGTGTGGTGCCAGATATGGTGTATTTGGATTTTCCGAAGGTGTTCAATGAGGTATCTCAAGTAAAGGCTTGCTACAAAAAAAGGAAATGTTGCAATATGATTAGAAAGTTGATTGGATGATGGATGTTAAATAAAAGGTTAGATTTAATAGGTGTTGGTCAGATTGGGGAAGGGTTGGAAGGGGTGTACACAAGGGTTCAGTGCTGGGTACACTTTTTTTTCTCAACATGTACAGATGATTTCGACTTTATGATTTAGTCATAATTGCTGCTGAAAACCTCTCTGGCCCTGAAAAACTAATTTTATAATTGTGGAATGTCAAATTTCTCCATTGTGATAAAAATTCTGTAGGTTTTTCAAATAATAAAACAAATTAAAGTTTATTTATGATATTTCAGTTTCTACCTTGTGTATGTCGCAATCTTTATTTTGCTTTCTGTAAAATTTATAAATGGTGAATGATAAAGCCTGTTTGTTCCTTCCTAGTTTCTTGTCTGTGAGAATTCTTCAATGTGATTGGCTGCTTAGCTTGCTTGATGACACCACTGTGGCTGAGCGCTGGAGATCCCCTATCGGTGACCCCAGAATGAAACTAACATCGGGAAAGGTGAAATCCATGCCACAGAGATCGCTAGATCTTTGTTGGGCAGCTTTTGTTGAGGTCAGTGGCAAGCGCCATCACTTCGCATTGACTGCAAAATGCGGGCCACTGATTCAGATTTTTCCCGAACAGCTCACATGGCCCCAGATGCTAGAAATTGGATTGTTGTGCCTCCTGATCCTCAAGTGGCAAATTCATGTCTAAATTGGCTGGATAACTCATTTGAATATGTCATATAGCAGCTAGTCAGAAGTGGAGCAGCTAATTTCTGATACAGTTCCAAAGAGGTATTTAGGAATATCTAAGAGGTTTTTTTCCCCAGCCACACACAAACCAAGTCTATATATTTTTCAAAGGAAATAGTAATAAATGCAGCAATTGCACTAGTTCTCACCTGTAAATGTTTTTTGTGGCACCAAGAGGACTTTCACAATGCAACTCATTTTTGAGCTGATTTCCAGAGAATGTTTATTGCTGATACAATATGACATTCTGATGCCATAAAATCCACTTGCTTAACGAGGCTTAAATTTTAACTGGAAATGCTCAACTGGTGAACAGCAAGAGTAGTCTCTGTGAAACGGGTCAGTTGCTTATTGCTGTTGACATTCTTATTAGTGATAAAAGCTCATTTTCTATTCTCCATATATTGCTGAAGTTAAACCTCAATTCTGAAGGTGCACGAAACATTCCAAACTGGACAAACCCAAAACTGAATACCGCTAACTTTAAAGTGCAATGATTTGCGATGCAGACAAAAGAGACAGTATTATTGACTCAAAATGGAAATGTATTTCCCGCTCAAATTCCATAATAAACTCTTAACACAGTTTTCTCCTCACGCCAGTTTTTTGTTTTAATTAAGAAATATTCTTTTGTAACAATTCATATGTTTGACTCATCTACATAAACCACAATGAGCTCAATGTTATTATTTGACGCTTTGGTTCAGAGAGATATTTGAGTTTTATTTCATCTGATGTAAAATATTTATATCCATCCATTCACTTAAAGCTAGACTGAACCTTTCAAACCATTTCCTGTTGTTAATTTTCAGGTGAATTTTAAGAATTAGTAGGAATTACCAAATGAGCAATTGGACTCTGTTACATCGGGCCCTGTTAGAAGCAGCTCACCTTTAGTAAACTGTTTACTATACTAAAAGTGAAATAACTTCTAGAAGAAATATGATCAAACCTTGAAGAATACAGTAATTAAGGGCCCAATATTGCCCAAGCCGTTTTTTCGGCATACTGACCTGAAGCGTGCCGACTTTGTGCGTTGGAAAGGGCGCCAGAAAAATGGGGCCCCATCCTGGCCACTCTTTGGAGTCCCCAGAGTCTTGGCGTGGTGTGCAGACTGAAGGGGGGGGTGGAGCAACAGGTCAGCGCAGAAAGCACTGCCAGCACCTGCGTGCATGCTCAGTGAGAGCTGCGCGCATGCTCCTACTCTCCCAACGCGTCCAGTGGGCTGTGATCAGGACCCGATGCTCGCAGCCCCTATCCCCAGCCGAAGGGACATCTCACCGCACCCTACCTCCGGCCGAGTGGTCTCCCGCACCGGCCGGCCCGCTGAGGTCCCGGGCGAGGTAGGACTTTGGTTCTATTTTTTATTTAATGGCTGTGCTTGAGACTTTTGATTGGGGGAGGGGAGGAGGAGAGTTTTGGGGGGCGGAGGAGGAGAGTTTTTTGTGGGGGGGGAGAGAAAGAGTGTATTGGGGGGGGAAGGAGGAGGAGAGTTTTGGGGGGAGGAGAAAGAGTGTTTTGCGGAGGGGGTGGGAGAGAAAGAGTGTTTTGTATACCAGCATCTCTCTCTCTCTCTCTCTGGCTACCCCCTGCCCCCCTGTGACATCGCAGCCAGCAGCTCACATTTCTCCGGTAGGATTTACTTCATTTTTATTAGTATTTTAATTGTTTAAGCTTTTCCTTGCAATGTTTGGTACTTGGTTGTTGAGGTCCTCTCCAGTTCCCTATCCCTGCCCTAATGCTTGCCGAATGTGCACTGCTTTTTCTTCACTGTTCGCAAAGTTTTTCAGAGCTGGCCACATATGCTGACCTCAGTCGATTTGGAGTAAGTTTTTGCTGGCCAAAGTAGCATAAATGGCCAAAACTGGCGTAAGAGTCTGGGAACGCCCCCTTTTGAAAAAGAAAACTGACCTAAACAAAATCGTACCTAACTGACTTACTCTGGAGCAAATTTTGGGGGGAAAATGGCAATTTTTAAACTTATGTCAGAAAAAAACAACTTACTCTAAAAAAGATTGCTGCAAGTCATGGCCAAATTTGGGCCCTAAAGAAGTATTACTTCCCTTAAAGTTATTGTAATACTATGCGCTAGAAATTCAGTTTTTGATCATAGCGGTATTTTTTCAGCATTTTTCGCCAAAAATATCGTTAATCACATCACCATTTTTTAAAGACCTAAGTTTTGTTACAAAATGCGGCCAGCGGTAAAAATCGGTGTTGCACGAGGATTCGCAGCGGAAACCGCGATCTTCACCAACTTTAGTCCGAAGCTGATCATTGCTGTGAGAGAGGCCTTGGGAGGGGGGAAAACACAAAAAAAAATGAGCAAAAATAAAAAAATTTTAAATCACAAAACATTTGCAAGACACTTAACTATTGCATCGCTGAAAAAGAATATGTAAAAGTAAAAACTTTAACTTACTTTTTTTGCAGGTCTTTATACGTACAGCTATGCTTGGGGCTGTAACGCAGGTTTTTCTCGAGCGTTTTTTTCACCCAGAATGGCGATAGTGGTATTTCCGGTCTTGCACGCCAGTGGTCCGCTTTTCAGCGGTATTTAAAAACCGCCGGCGCAAGGCTTCGGCGGAAATAGCGGATCACCGTTTTTTGCCCAAAACGGTGAAATAGTGCCGAAAAAACAGGCACAAGGTTGATGAATTTCCAGCCCTGTATGTTTAATGAAGGGATACACTACATTTTCTTCAGATAATGCAAGTTCAGCAATCAAAAAAAAAGGAACAACACTAGTTGGTACTTCACTGTGCCAAGTCAATGGGCAACTTTTGCCTGGCAGAAAGAGTTCCCTCTCACCCTGTTATACCATGACTGAGGCCGCATGATAAGTGCTCACAAAACACATCTTTGCAAGCTTCATGGGCATGCTCATACAGCAGCAGGACACACTTTGATACTGAAACTTCAAACCAGCTAGAAAGATGAATCCACAAACTAACCTTATAAGAACTACCTGCATGATGTATTTTCATTTACTCGCATATAAGTGGGGATACAAGATGGGCAAGGATCTCACCTTTTATATGCTCCTCAAAGTTCCATTATCTCAATACTGCTTCCTTGTTTGCAGCGCAAGGCAGCACAAAACAGCAGGGAGCGAACTGAACTGAAGGAAGGCCTTCAAATTTTAGACTCTTGCGTTAGCTTAACAGCCGTGCTTAACATCCTGGGGACTGAGTGTATAGAGGGAATGGGCCAGGATCAAGCTAGAGGTGTCCCTACTGCCATTTTCCTGCTAATCTTCCTCTGCTCATTCATTCATTCACATTCCAGTACACCACCATTGTTATGTAGCCTGTTAGAAATGGTAGTTTAAAGCCATCATTCTGAAATGTAACATATGGTTCTCTTCTCTTCAGATGGTACAACTCTGTCATTGCTTTTCTGAGAAAACACAACCTGTGAAGACAATTTTTCCTCATAGGAACTGGAGTAGACCATTCAAGCCCTTGAGCCTGCTCCACCAGTCAATGAGATCATGGCTGATCTGCAACCTAACTCCACATGACCCATATCTCTTAATTCCTTCTCAGATCTACCTGGATCTATAGACAAAGCTGTGTAGATGCAAGTATTCTACATCTGATGCACCCAAACTTGCCTCATATCACACCTTTCATTCTCCTCCCAAATAACATAAAACTAGACAATTCCCCATTGAAAATCCCCTATCTACAATTTTAATTGCAGCAATGAAAATGTTACTGGTAAACTATTGGGACAAAACCTCAAAAATAAACAAAATGCCTGAGCAAATGCTAAAGAATTCAACTGTCACCCGCCCAAAGTTAAGGATCACTATTAAATATGGGTCAAATAAGCTTTGACCATTTAAACAGAGGTTTCCTCAGCCCAGAATGTGCCTGACTCTGACCATTTATGTTATCAGGTAATATTAATATGAAGTGTACTCCTTGCCCATAACATCAGAAAATCACACCAGCACCAATTTCAATGGGGCAGAAATCCCGATCTTCCCGGGTCCGTGCGGAGTGTGTACGGACCCGGTAAGGCATCGCAAAAGCCGATTTTCTGCGCGCAATGCGCATGCGCTGAAAACCAGCTTTTTCGATCTGTCAAGCTCCGGCTTGACAGATCCTCCGTATCCCCACAGCCAGGACATTCGCGCGGGCAAGATTACGGTATTTGGCCAACTCTTGCCCAGCGAATGTCCTGAAAACTCTTGCGCCTGATAACAGCAGGTGCATAGCCTACTTTTACCAGCTTAAGAGTTTTAAAACATACAAAGACATAAATAAAATTTAAAAAAAACACATTTTAATGTTAAAAACTCTAAGGTAAGTTTATTTTTAACCCTAATTACAACACTTTAAAAAAGAATCGAAAAAATATATATTTTTTCTAAGATATTTATTAACTTTAATTTCAATTAATTTGAATTATATGAGGTTTGGTTTTTATTTTTTATTATGGTGTTTAGTGTGTTTGTTTTTTCCCCCTCATTAATAGCAATGAGAACTTGTAGAAACGGAGTTCTCATTGTTATTAATGAGAATACTTTACCTGATTGGTTGTGCGCAGCGCGGGAAGAGAAGGCCTCCCCACCGGAATCCCAGGCATCTCCGGGACCACCAGGTAAATTGGTAAAAATTCTCCAGTCGAAGGCATTCGTTTGAAAGAAGCCTCCGAACAGAATTTCAGGGCCAATATACTTTGCACTCGCTTTCATATTGAAATGAGTTTCTGAGGGGCTGAAATTGGTTATGGCCGTTTTTGAGGCGATGTCACCACCTGAATGCTGATTTTAGCGGCGTGCGGTAGCTGTAGCCTCAAATTGCTAAATTCAGTTTTAACTCCCAAAGATGAGAGAGCAGTGCTAAAAAGTAGCATTGCACACTCATCCTTAGTGCCAACGGGGTGGAAGCTCAGGAGGCCGACTCAATCTTGTAACGGGAGGCTGCTGTCAGACTAGGAAAAATTACATGAAGTAAAGGGAAGAAAAACAAACTAAAACTTCTCCGATCCACACGCACACTTCCGCACTCTTAAAACTAATGAAAACATGCATAAATAAATAGAGAAAAACTTACCTTCCTTTCTGGGCGATTCGGTACAAAGCATATATCACGACAGAGGCATCAAAGAGGTATCGTACACTGGATGATGTCATCACGCGGGTGGCATTAGCCGGCACAGCGTTGCCTCTTGGCGCCTCTGCCAAAGAGCCTACTCATTTTCAGCCGGGGCGTGGGCGACGCTTAATGACGACGGTAGGCCTTTGCCATCCGTTTGCCGCCTACCGCCAGCGGTAATGGGTGGCATCCACAACCGAATCTCGACCCCTAAGTTGTTTTGGGATGCCACTGTGAGCCGGTATGAAAAAGTAAGCTCGGAAATCATTTACTGATGTGATTCATTTCACTAAGTTACATGTTATATAGATTTTCTTTCTGCTGCTGATTAAAATGAGTGTCATTACCAGGGAATAGGACACTGTGCTGCTCTTGGGAACCACCATGTATGCCCAGGCCAAGTGAATGAATGGCTAGGTGTAGCATGAACCACCCCACACTCTATCCCAAAACATTTGCAACAGCTCCATTGTTGAAAGAGCAATTCACCGCTTCTCATTGCACAACTGCGAATTTTGTTTTTGGTAACACCAGCCAACTTATCTGCCACATCAGAGTCCTGTGTTTTTGTAATATTTCAAAATTAGGCAATTCATTCATGTTGGAGAGATTGAAGCAAATAAAATAAGTTTATCACAACATGGGCAAACATCAGTTCACTTAATGCTGTATTCATTTTAATGACTTAAAATAATTCTATGCAAATTATTTTGGATTTCCACAAAATCCTTATTTTGAATATGCAATCAAAAGAATCATCATCCAATCAAACCTAAACCCATAATTATAAAGTATATAAGTAAAGTTCAGCCCAGAAATTTGAGACCTACTGCAGCAGTGTAAATCGAAACTAAAAAAACACTGATTTTAACTACTGTATACCATCTTGACAGTGAGTTCGTCTCTCAACCTTGGATCTTTTCAGCTGAGGAGGAAATCTGGCCATGGTTGAGTTTGTGTTCGATTGTTTTCCAACCATGTATACATAAAGCATTGATGGTTCAGGGGTGGAATTCTCGCTTTCCACACGAGAGACCCGGGTTCGATTTCTGGCCAATGCAGCTTTTTGGTGCAGGCTCGAAGGGCCGAATGGCCTACTTCTGCACCTATTTTCTATGTAACTCCACTTTCTTTCAGTAAAACTCTTTCATTTCAGGCATTTGTCGTACAAGGACCACATTGGTGATCAATTTACCAAGCCGTTTTCTTGTTGCTTTTATCTTGCAAAATGTTGGGGAGCTTTTCATATCCTTCTGAAAAATCATTGGGATTGCATTGAGCCTGTGAAATAAACAGGCATTTGGAATAACTGAGGGGGAACTTGCAGTGATTGAAGGATAGGTCATGGCCTGTATTCAGTGTGCTCTTGAAAAAGAGAAATGCATTTTTTTTAATACAATGCTGGAATGTCTAACTGTTCTACACAGTATTAATCTTTGTTTATTTCAGTACTCCACAAAAGTTTCTGCTACCAAATCCTGAACCTTCAGTGACTTTGTTTATACTCTAAGTGGACGATTGAAATGCAGCAGCACATTTTGTAACAGCTAAAAAGCTTTGTTCTGAAGACGGTAATAATATAAAACTATTCATGTGCTTTGCCAGCATTGTATTTTCAAATTATTTTTAAGGACATACATAATAGACTACATGTTGTTACTGCTATAGTATTGCTCCTTTGAGTGATTTTAACAACCGTTTGCAACTAGTTCCATTTATTTTATTGCAATCTTCCCAGGTAGCAGTATTTATCTTGGTATTGAATTTCAAGACTCTAATTTTTAAAATTAATTTTCCAGTTCTTTTTATTGTCAAGTAAGCACAATCAGAAAAACACATAAACTACTTGGATAACAGAAATTCAACATTGGTTTGAGTTATAATGGCATTGGTTTTGCCAAAATCTAAGCATTGATTTCAGACTAAAAGAGCATTCAGTTGAACTACAATAAAATTAATTTATAGAAAGATCAAAAATATTTGAAAGAGCTGGACAAAGACAAAGATCAACAATTTCTTCTTCACTTTGCTGAGTTTAAAAGCATAATGGAAGGGCAAAGATTATAACATGTATTTTTAAATAACATCACCTCATTAACAAATAGTAAGAATTTTACATTTTGTCCTATAATTTCCTTTGTTTTGCATATAGGCATAGATTTTCTGATCATTACCTCAAAGGTAACCCATTCATTTTGATGGATCACTATCAGTGCTATGATTGGCAAACCTAGCCTATTATCTCTTTGCTGATAGACTTCTAAGCATTCTTTCTTTCTGTTCCTTTGCTTGGGGGATGTACATTTGTGTCATTGTGAAATGGTTTTGACTACAAATAGATATGAGAGCTGGTAGCATTAAATCAGTGGTGAAGTCCCGGTGTCATACCCAAGCATGCCTAAGTTAAGCAAAGTCTGTCCTCAGCTAAGAGACTACACCATGGTTGGAGTCTGCACTGACTGCAGTATAACTCCAGTCCAGACTAAAGCTGTATTTTAAGAGTCCAGGTACTCCATTAGACTTTCCAGGAACTTTTAAAACTTTACATAGAACATGTTTAATATTATTTGAGAATATACCTTACTTATTTGCAGTAAAGACAGCACACTCTTTGGTGAAGCTATAAACTTGCAAGCTCAAAATATGGTCAAAAAATAAAGTGATGCAAACTAAGATTGCAGGTACAATACAGCTACTGTTCTGAGACTATGGGGGAATTTGCCTGGCAATAAAAAGGAGCCATTTGGAAAGAATAGCTGTGCATGCACCAGGTTCCATTGTCGCCTGGTATTGGCCAGGCACTGGACAACGTGCAGTACAATGGTGTGCAGTCGGAATCTCAGTCTCACTTCAGTAGCTGCAGAGCAACTGAAAATAAATTATATCAAAGTGGAATGGGCTAATATCTTGAAGAAAATTATCTTTCAAGTTCTGACATCAGAAAAAAAAAATTCTGTGCTTTCATTTCTTGCAGTAATTTACCATTATTTATTGGAGTGTTCTAGTTTTCCCTTATGTATTCTTCAAATATCATGGGTAATGATCCAAAGCCAGGAAGGCATGCAGGGGAAATTGTCAGATTGCTTATTGCTTTCAAAGCACATTGTCATCTTATCTTGCTCTTCCCTACTTCTGTAACCTATATAATTGCCCTATTTTCCATCTTCATTCCTTTTTGTACCATCACCTGCATCAGTCACAGTCTCACTGTTCCTATGAGTGAGATTCATTATCCAGTATGACATTCATTGTCAGCCTACAGGCAAAACATTTAGTAAATTCTAGGTTATCGGTTTTCTAGCATTTAGTGAAAGTATATATATGTGTGTGTGCATATGTATTTATATATATATATATATATATATATATATATGTATGTATGTGTATATATAATATATAACATTATGCCAACATCTCGCTTTGACATTTTTGTCTCCCCCAGTCTCTCTCTCTCACCCAGTCTCTCTTTCTCCCTGTCCACATTGATAACCACTGAATACTACAAAACATTCAAAAGAAAGTTTCAAAATAAATGTATGAACTTGAAACAAAGTCAACAAATCCCATCAAGTGTTCAAATTTGTTACTCTTTTCCGTTTTTATTTGTTCCTGGGATGTGGGTGTCACTGGCAAGGTCAGCATTCATTGCCCATTCCTAATTGCCCTCAAGAAGGTAGTGGTGAGCTGATTCTTGACAACCGAGTGGCTTGCTGCCCATTTCAGAGGGCAATTAAGAATCAATCACATTGTTGTGGGTCTGGAGTCACATATAGGCCAGATCAGGTAAGGGCAGCAGATTTCCTTCCCTAAAGGACATTATTGAACCTGATACTAGCTTTTTTATCCCAGATTTATTTAATTAACTGAATTTAAATTCCCCAACTGCCGTGGTGGGAATTGAACTCTGGTCTCCAGATTGTTAGTCCATCCCTCTGAATTTCTAGTCTACTATGTTACCATTTTTTTGACAGGCATTATTACCACAAGGTATAATCTTCTAAATGTTTGAAAGAAAGAACTATTGTATTGGTCCTTTCATGTTGTGCTTTGAAGACCTGCTTTGATAAACGTAATTTGAATGGAATCTCATTCTTGAACTGGATCAAGACTCAACACGTTAAGTGAACCCATTCTGAGAAGAGATTGAGGAAAGCAGTAATTGCACTGAGTTCTGTTCTCAAATTAGTTGATGACTATTGTCTCCATTAGTGCCTTTCAAAATGTTGTGGGTGTGGGTGTGGGAATAAAGATATGACATTATTCCCCAATGTACTTCAAATTGACCCATTACCCAACCAAAATAATGGCTGCAGCACATAGTGCTGAGAAAGATGCACAGGTGAAAGCTTTTCCAGCTTTCCTATGAAATATTCTGAACATGTTCAAACATGAGAACTAAGTAAGATTTCAATTTCTTTGTCACAAAAGCTGCTTCTAACATTTTTAGAGCATCTTTAATAAATTTTAAGAAATTCTCTCTTTTTTTTGGTCAGTGGTGCCTGACTCTTTGTGGGTCACAAACGGTCCCTTGAGGCCTGGCAATCCAGTCGACAAAGCCCAGGTACCTCGATACTATTTGCATTTGCTTTCTCACTCTTTGGTTTGTCTTGTTTAAATTTGATGGGGCTGAACGTTTGGAAAGGGCTGTTCATTTTGGGGACAAATTGTAAGTCAGATCTGTTTGTATCAGCAAGCTGAGTGTTCGGAATTCGGGTCTGCCACAGGTTCACACCCGTTCGCACTGTGGTTGCCTGCTCTCTCATGGAAGTTGCCTCCCGCTGCCCTGTATTTGCTCGTGAAGTCACAGGACCCGAGAGTGCAACAACGACATTTCCTTGTAATCGGCACCAGCTTTCTGTGTCAGCGTGTGTACTACTTTAGTCTCTATGAAAGTGGATTCAGTTGACACTAGGTGAGATGTCATTTTGTTCAGTTCATAAACTGCTTCAGTCCACATACAGAACAATAAGTATGATGAGAGTCACTTGGCACAATCAGTTCAACTTCTGTTCGAGTGTGGTTAAATATATAAAGAACATGCATGCACTATCCCACTTGGGGGCGATTCTTATTTAATGGAGAACGATTCATTCGCTCTGCAGTCTGTCCTGCTGATGCTGTAGAGGTTATTTCTCTTTTGCAACCTTTCAGTTGCTCTACTGCTTCAGCAGCCTGTCTACTACTTTCTTCATCTCTTGTCTGTGTTGATTCACAAAAAAGCCTCTCTTCCTGATTCACAGAGATCACGGGAAGAAATTCAGCTGCTTAGCACCTCCTGTTAGTGCGTGGGGGAGGGGTCGTTAACGGGGCGCTCGGGCAGTTGCGCTGTGGTGGGGCGAATCACAAGCCACACATCACATTCACCGGCTCCGTAGCGCGGCGATAACAGTTCGCGCCTCGGCACCTTTTGCCATGCAGATTGTGATGTCAGTGAGCATGCAACGCTCGTTGGGCAGCCGATCTGCAAACTTCAGTAATGCCCCGCCTTGTGCCGACAGAGCCAGGGAGTGGAGGCATGAACAAGCTGGATGTCAGGGCGCTACTTAAAGGGATGCACCCCAGTACTTCCGTTCCAAAGGTCATTTATGCGTGCCAGAGAGTGCAATGTATATCTGCAGCCAGATAAATGCTGCTTAGTCCCCGGAGTGTTGTGGGACTTTGCATTTCCTCCCACAACATACTGCCGTTCTGCACTCCCCGAATCATTGGGGGCTGGTGCAGACACCAGTTACCCTCCACTTTGATGGCTGGAAGGAGTCTTCGCCAATGCTCACTCCCAATTACACAGCACCTCATTTTGTTACCGCTTGGAACCTAACGCCACTCACCAACACCATTGGTGCCTGATTTAGCGCTCCCCTGCAATCTTTCAGCACAGAGACTCAATTTCATGGGCATGGAGATTGATTAGCACCTGCCGCTAAACTTACAACTTTTCAAAAGTTAGCACCCCTAACCGGGGCTATATGGAATTTCTAGCCCCCCAAGTTTGTCAACACCAAGGTGCTATTTGTCTTCCTGAACAGCCAGATATTTCTAATGAATTTGCCATGGTTTGAGATCTGTGGAAAACAATTGCCTTCTCACTTGCTTATGAATGCCCAATCCAGCGTGGGGCTGTATGGGGCGGTTGCCTGCTCTGAGGTCATCATCATAGGCAGTCCCTCGGAATCAAGGAAGACTTGCTTCCACTCTTAGAATGAGTCCTTAGATGGCTGAACAGTCCAATACGAGAGCCAGAGTCCCTGTCACAGGTGGGACACATAGTTGTTGAGGATAAGGGAGGATGGGACATATTTGCCGGACGCTCTTTCCGCTGCTTGCGCTTGATTTCTGCATGCACTCGGCGAAGATACTCGAGGTACTCAGTGCCCTCCTGGATGCACTTCCTCCACTTAGGGTGGTCTTTGGTCAGGGATTCATAGGTGTCGGTGAGGATGTTGCACTTTATCAGGGAGGCTTTGAGGGTGTCCTTGTAATGTTTCCTCTGCCTGCCTTTGGCTCATTTGCCATGAAGGAGTTCCGATTATAGTGCTTGCTTTAGGAGTCTCCAAAGTCTCCATGTGGCCTGTCCAGTGGAGCTGATCAAGTGTGGTCAATGCTTCAATGCTGGGGATGTTGGCTTGGTCGTAGGCTTTTGCTCATAATGCATCTTAAAACAGCTCATGCCTGGGTCATATTCAGGGGAAAATACCCACACAATCCCTGAACCTTGACAGGAAGATGTATGCAAATAATTGGGATTTTGTACAGATGCATTGTATGCACCTAAGTGACTCGCAAAGGTGAAAAGCTCGAATATGTCAGCTAAGGTGGTAAGCTGAAAAGCTGCTGCAATGCTCAACAACACGATACATTATGGGTAATTTTGCCACATTGTGCTTCAGGCAGGGAGTCTTGCCTGCTGGTAGTGCATATCAGAACTTAAGTGCACACCCAATTATAGACTACTAACATAAATGAATGAAAAACGATGTGCAGTGCATCAACCTCTGATTGCTGCCAATGGAAGCAGCATGTTGGAAAATTATCCCCTATTTTATATAAGCCGTTATTTACATTTTAGTTACTGCCTCCCAAATTCATGTTCATCTTTCCCACAATTTCATGTTTGAATCTCTCCGAGCAGTTTCAGTCCCTACCGCAGCCCTGACTGACCCTAACCTGTGATTGTGACCCTGGTGCATTGACCTCTGTGCAGCCTTTCATTGGTTGATCACACTATCCTCCTCCAAAACCTCTCCTCTGTTGACAATCTCAGTGGGCTACTCTTGTTTGGACAAAAGCAAAATCTGAAATAAAAACAGAAAATGCTGGAAGTACGCAACAGATCAGGCAGCATCTGTGGAGAGAGAAACAGGGTTAACGTTTCAGGTCGATGACCTTTCGTCCGAACTGGAAAAAGTTAGAGATGTAACAGATTTTAAACAAGTGCAGGGACAGGGAAAGGGGGGAGGGGGGGACAGAAGAAAAGGGGAGGTCTGTGGTAGGGTGGAAGGCAGGAGGGAGTAAATGACAAAAGGTATGATTGTACAAAGCAAAAGGAGATGGTAATGGGACAAGTAAAGAAACAAAAGATGGGTCTAGAAGAGGTGTAAATGGGAATGGCAGAATCATCAACAGCTGCTATCAGAAAAAATAGGGGTAGAGGTTATGGTCTGTGCTTCCCAGAGAATCCCTCTATGGAGAAATAGGGGCAGAGGTTATGGTCTGAAATTGTTGAACACGATGTTGAGTCCAGAAGACTGTAAAGTGCCTAAACGAAATATGAGATGCTGTTCCTAGAGTTTACATTGAGCTTTGTTGGAACACTGTAAGAGGCCGAGGACTCTAGGTGTAAGATATCAAAGTGGGAGTGGAGCGGTGAATTAAAGTGACAGGTGACTGGAAGCTCAGAGTCACGCTTAAGAACTGAACGGAGGTGTTCCACAAAGCAGCCATCCAATCTGCATTTGGTCTCCCCTATGTAGGAAGACTGCATCGTGAGCAGCAAATACATTATCCTAAATTTCAAGGACTCTATTCCATTTCCACCAATTTCTCCATCTCAGCAGTTCAGACGATGCCACCTTCCATACTAGTGCTTTCGATATTTTTTCCTTTATTCTCAACCAAGGATTCCCCTCTGCTTTCGAATCACTCATCCATACCTTTGTCGCCTCCAGCCTCAATTATTCCAATGCTTTCCTTTCCAGCCTCCCAATCTCTACTTTCTGCAAACTTCAGCTCATCGAAAACTCTGCTGCCAGTATCCTATGCTGTTCCAAGTCCTGCTCATCTATCACCTCAGTCCTTGCTGACCTACATTGACTCCTACTCCTCCATCCCCTCCAATTTAGAAGTTTCATCCTTGTGTAATTCATCCTTTTGTTTAAAACCCTTTATGGTTTTGTCCGCTTGTAATCTTATCCAGTCCTACAACTCCCCCCAAACTTTCTGTTCCTCCAACGCTGGCCTTTAGTGTATCTTCCCTTTCCTTCATCCCCCCCATCACTCCCTCCCCCCATCCCCACCCCACCCCATTGGCGGGCATGTCTTCAGCCACATAGATTTCACACTCTGGAATTCTCCTCCTAAACTCCTCCACCGCCATCTCCTCATTTAAGACCATCCTTGAAACCCACCTATTTGACCAAACTAATATCAACCCCTCCTACAATGTCTTTCTTTGGTTTGGTGCTGATTTATTTCTGATTACACCTCTGTGAAGTGACTTGGGATGTTTTTCTACCTTAAAGATTAGCTCAAGGTTTGTAAGACAGGGTTAACACTCCATGTTCACTCAAGGCTGCATCTTGATTCAGAGATCGTGGCTCCTCTATCACCCTTAGCCCCCTTTGATTTACATGCTGCTGCTTGGTGACATCACAGTCTAAAAAAGGGTCAGTTTCCATATATACACTGATGATGTCAAATTGTACTTCTCAACCATCAACCATGACTCCCCATATGTCACCATGCTGTCTGGCATGGTGTCTATCCTGTTCAGCACTTCAGGCACCAATTCAAGGTCAATATTCCAACATTCCCAGTTTCACATTGTACAAAATCCAACTCACCAGAGTTCTGCAACCCATATCCTCTCGCACGCTCACCAACCTCCGCTATCAAACTTGGGCATCGGTCTGTCTAGTTCAAAATCCTGATCCTTATTTTCAAAACCTCCATCAGCTCACCCCGTACCCCAACTCTGCAATCTTCTCCAGTCTTCAGCTCCAGCACTGTCCTCTGTCCTTTCTGACTCAGATCCACTCCTCTCTCTGTTTTACCATCAATGACACAGCCTTCAGCTACCCCTCCACTATAGAATTTTCTTCCTAAATCTTCTTGTCTTGCAACATCTCTCCCCTTCAAAAGCTACCTCTAGACCTGCCTCTTGGACCATGCTTTTAGTCACTTCTCTCCTGTTTCTTGCTTGGTGATTTTTTTCATTCCAGCTGTAAAGTTTTTTAGAAAAGGCACTATGTAAATGTAAGTTCTTTACATAACATACTTTACTAAGATGTTGCTTTATCACTACCCGTATTGTCTCATCAATGAAATCCTTTGAGTTCCTGTGATATCTGCACTTAATCGGTCCATTAGCCATATGTTTTCTTGCACGCCTTAGACAAATAGAAGGTATCATTCAAGTAATCATTTTTTTAAAAGAAAATTGCAGTGAATTTAATTATCCCTTTCAGAACTATAATTGTACTCTTCAAATTGCACTAATTCACTTTTTACAGTTCTCAAATGCACATCTGGTTCCTGTTGACGCATCGTACAGACAATCTCACAAAAACCCATCTCTGAGTAATGTCAGCATATTGTTATGACAGAAGTGAAGTACTTGTTCCCAGAGCTGATGGACAATTAGCAATCAAGTCCAGACAATGGGAGATTGCATTTGTCTGGTTATCTTGGCAACCATCAGTATGGTGCCCATTTTTCTCAGTGTTCACATTGATCATCGAAAAATAATGCAACATATTGTTATGTAGTCTTTTCTGGAGTGAGCAATAGGTACCAGTAAGATAATACCTTAAAGTAATTGAAGCATTTGCCAATTTTACCCAAGCATCTGAAAATGATACATGTCATTGAAAAACTTGGTTGAATTGGGCATCTAAATTACAGTTAAATTAATCTCCAAGGATAAAATAAGAGAAGTGAACAATTACAGATTGAGTCTCAATGTCGTTTATTATCATTTACTTGTTCCATGAACAGCTGAATCTTACAATGTCTTATTGAAACCAAAGCTTTGAGCCCAACTGGAATTGATGATTATTGAGCAGTAATTACAAACTGTCCAACTTTAGTTGGAGATAATGTAAAGTAATGAATTCCACTTTCACGAAATACATACTTCAAAAAATAGTGGTTAAGCCTCAGTTCTATGAAAAGAACATAAATTAGTGACATATACACTGGTCTCTGTACAAACATTAGTTTAATGTTTTTTGCTTTGTTATCTGTGCTGTTTTGAGTATTCAAACTATTTTCTTCAAAAATGTATATTTGGTGTAGTTTTTAAAATGCTATTGACAAGCATTTTCTGTCAGCTAAATGATTTTTTTTTTTATTATTTAAATTTTTTTTTTTTTTTTTAATTCATGTCCAATCGTTATCCAATCGTTACAATTCTTTGTCAAACGCCAGAGGTCACCCTGCACCAGTCAAGGATCACTCTGCGCCAATGCTCTTAGCCAAAAGGCCTAGAGCCACTGCACCGTTCCTGGAAGTACTGCAATACCAGGTTCGTGCCATGGAGGTGGATGGGTCAGGTCCCCCACACACCTCCGTGGAGGTGGATGGGTCACCAATCCCACCCACCTCCTGTTTACAAAAATGTAAGCATATACCTTCCTGACCAGGGAGAAACCACCCGGAAGTCATGGTGGCTGGTCAGGTTGGTTATGCAGATCTTAGCCAAAAGGCCGAGAAGCGATAAATGATAAGATACTCAAAATCAGCCTGGAAATTCTTGTGAGCAATGTGATTCTATGAATGCCTAATATGATCATAGCAAGTTCTCTTCACTGTTTTAACGATGGCGTTAACCCATTTACTTAAAGTGGGCTAAGATTTCAACTAAATTAGTGTGAAGAGAACATTGACACCAATGTGTTAAATACTCCTGTCAATTCCAGGTGACAATCCAAATTTTAATTGTAAGCTGTGCAAATGCAGGTGCATAGGTGCTTCATCCAAATGTTTGACTTTATGCATTGACTTATGTTTGACTGTAGTCATTATGGACTCAATTTTCCCCGATGCCAGTTTTTCGCGCATTGCCAGTGTTACACCCGTTTTTCTAGGCCCCAACTACTTCAAAACAAAAAGTGTCAAGTTTCCCTGTTCTATTTTTTGAAATTGGCGCTGCGTAGCCTGTCCTGTAGCCTCGGAGGATGGAACCTAATGTCTGCTCTGAAAAAAATAATGCCGCCCCTTCTGCGCATGCGCGATAAAAAAGGACACTTTTGACGTGATTCCTATGGGTGCACATGTGCATGCATTCAGCCATTTTTAAAGAGCCAGTTGTGTGTGAGAACTTTAATTCTCAGTGGAAAAATCAGAGCTGCAAAACAAGATGCACGCAACACCAGGACCAAGAATGTCTTACAGGATGAAATGGAGGCACTGTTACTGTGATTGAGGGCAGATGGCATGACCTGGACACTTGCAGAGGTCACATAAAAGTTCCACCCAAAGAAATGAAGAAACGCTGGAACCAACTTGCTGAAGGTTATTCTGCAATGGTGACTACCCCGAGGTCTGGAGGCCAGTGCAAAATGAAATGGCAGGACCTTGGTCAAATAGTTAGTGTAAGTAATATTTTTATTTATTCAATGAAATTGCAATTGTAAATGTGACTAGCTGTATATGTCCCACCTAGCAGAAAACCACCCTCTCTAAAAAGTTATGTTTTCATCTTCGCAGAGGAAAGTCGCACACAAAAAATGAGAAAGAACTTGAACAGGAGGAGGCCCGGCAAATCTGCACCCACTGACACCCTTGGAAGAGAGGGTTGCTGCTTTGATGGGTCCTGCCTGGAGAAAAGCAACCACCACTGCACAAGCTGGGCCCACAATCAAGGCAAAGGGTAAGCCCTGCAAATTCCACAGTCTGGCTTTGCTAAATGTTAAGTACTGCACAGGCTAGCCATGCTTTGGTTCATGGGGATGTCTGTCAGTTACGCTTTGGTTGATGTGCTATCATTTATTGTGCTTCTTCAAATCAGCCTGCTGCCTGTGCTGTGTGAGCCTACTCATGCCACTCACCCTGTCCCCTCCTCTGCTGCTAACTATTTGTCTGTTCTGTTATATTTTGCAGAACTTGAGGACAACCCTGATGATGCAGAAGAAAATTCAGATGAGGATGACCCTGAAGAGGAGAACATCTTCCAATCTGACCTTCCAGACCAAGAGCATGAGGGGGAGGGGGAGGGGATGGATGAAGCTCCCACTGCTCTCCACTGTTTGGAGGAGGTGCAGATGCCACCCATTGAGATGCCAGCCCCTTCCCTGACGTGGTTTCAGTGTTGGTGGGTCATTCCATGGTTTCCCACTGTCCGAGGCTGGGGATTCCAGTGGGGTGCAGTGAGGCACACCCAGGGCCCCACCATCCCAGGCTGTGGGTCCCAGTGGGATGCAGTGAGCCACACCCAGGGTGAGGAGGAGAAGGAGACCTCGACCACGCTCTCCTGAGGTGCAGGATCTAACAGATGTGATTCAGATGATGGCAATGAGTGCGGAGAGTATTGACCTTACCTGATCACTCCTGGACACCATCAGTGGGGTGGGTGATGAGGTATAGGGACTGTCGGGAGAAGTAACAACATTCTCACGAGAAATGGGAACACTGTCCGGGAACATGAGGGAGGGAATGTCACAGGTAGCTTCGACACTTTCAGCGAACATGAGGCATGAGGGAGGGAATGTTGTAGGTAGTTGAGACACTGTCAGGGCACGTGAGGGAGGGAATGTCAGAGTTAGCTGCTGCAATAAGGGAACACGCCCAGACCCCATGCCCATTGACAGAATCAACTGCCACTCCCACTCCAATCCTCAGACCAGCCTCTGAAGAGGCCCAAGCCAGGCTTTCCACATTACTGCCTGGGCCCCCCCCCCCCCCAATCAAGAGGTGCGCATTACCCAAGATGTTAAAAAGAATAAGTTTGGTACCGAGAAACACTGTGCTACCACCTGCGGGCAGGGGTGGTGGAGTCATCAAGACCAAGCGCAGTGCGCGGTCTAAGAATAAGGTGGAGGAGAGATGGGTGCAGCCTTTCTTTGCTGCTGCTGTTGTTATTATTATTGTAACTGTTCCCAACTTAAAAGATTTTTGTAAGTTATGTAAATTTACAAGTTTAAAAGTTTGTAAGTGATCTTAAAGTTTGTGAGTGATCTTAAAGTTTGTGAGTGATCTTAACGTTTATAAGTGATCTGAACTGAAAACTTTAAAGTTTGATACAAGAATATTTTGATTAAAGTTAAGTACAAACAAGTATTTGTTAAACTTTTGAATAAAATATAATTTCAATTATAACTGAATCATTTACATTATTTGTTCCATTATTAACATAACTTTTTGAAGTAAACAAGAATCATTTCCATCATTTGTTCCATTAACACAACACAATATTACAGAACAGATCCAAACAGTAAATATGATCCATGTGGAATCGTTGCCGCTTAGCCTTCAGGCAATAAAATTTTTATGGATGAGCTGCTGGCGCAAGGCTTGAGCAATTGTTAAGGTGTCAAGACAGCCCGCCCTTCTCTGCCATCATGCCTTCACGTAGTTGCATGGCTTCCTCCTCCTCCTCCTTCTCCTCCTCCTCCTTCTCCTCCTTCTCCTCCTCCTCCTTCTCCTCCTCCTCGTCATCTGCATCTTCCTCATCAGCATCAGCCACTCTCACCTCAGGTGGGTCTTCTACTAACAGCTGCTGCTGCCTCATGATGGCTAAGTTATGCAGCATGCAGCACACAACAGTGAACTAACTGACAATCTCAGGCGGGTATTGCAAGTAGCCTCCAGAATGGTCCAGGCATTGGAAACGCTGTTTCAAGATGCCAATGGTCCTCTCTATTATGCTGCGTGTCACAATGTGCAACACATTGTATTCCCGGTCAGCTTCCATCTGGGTTACGCGTAAGGGCGTCATGAGCCAGGTGGCGAGGCCGTACCCTTTGGCTCTCAGTAGCCAGCTCTGCCTTCTGGCTGCTGTTAAAACATGGCAGATATAGTGCTCTTGTGTCGGATGAAAGCACCATGGGTGCTCCCAGGGTATCTTGCATTGATTGACATTATGCGAAGCATGTCGTCACACACGAGTTGCAAATTAATGGAGTGGAAGTCTTTCCTGTTCCTGTACATCTCAAAATCCTCCAAAGGTGGGTACAATCAATGCAGCCCTGTATGTTTGGGAAGCCAGCAATCCTGGAGAAGCCCACAGCCCATTGCCTGGGCGGTCATGGGGAACTTTATATAGTCATTCCTCCGAGCATATAGTGCAGCAGTCAGGAAAAGAGTGGCTAAAGTAAATGTTGGTTCCTCCAGAGGATGAGACTGGGAAATTAATAACAGGGAACAGGGAAATGGCAGAGACGTTGAACAAATATTTTCTATCGGTGCAGACACTAAAAACATCCCGATAGTGGATAATCAAGGGGCTATAGGAAGAGAGGAACTTAATACAATCACTATCACTACTGAAGTAGTACTCGGTAAAATAATGGGACTAAAGGCAAACTAGTACCCTGGACCTGATGGCTTACATTCTAGGATCTTAAAAGAAGTGGCGGCAGAGATAGTGGATGCATTGGTTGTAATCTACCAAAATTCCCTGGATTCTGGGGCAGTTGCAGCGGATTGGAAAACCGCAAATGTAACGCCTCTATTTAAAAAAAGGAGGCAGACAAAAAGCAAGAAACTATAGACCAGTTAGCCTAACATCTGTCATTGGGGAAAATGCTGGAGTCCATTATTAAGGAAGCATTAGCGGGACATTTGGAAAAGTATAATTCAATCAAGCAGAGTCAGCATGGTTTTATGAAAGGGAAATCATGTTTGACAAATTTGCTGGAGTTCTTTGAGAATGTAACGAGTAGGGTGGATAAGGGGGAACCAGTGGATGTGGTGTATTTGGATTTGCAGAAGGCATTCGATAAGGTGCCACATAAAAGGTTACTGCACAAGATAAAAGTTCATGGGTCGGGGTTAATATAGTAGCATGGATAGAGGATTGGCTAACTAACAGAAAACAGAGTCAGGATAAATGGGTAATTTTCTGGTTGGCAAACAGTGACTAATGTGGTGCTGCAGGGATTGGTGCTGGGTCCTCAACTATTTACAATCTATATTAATGACTTGGATGAAGGGACCTATCATGTATTCAACAATCATTGTAACCCATATATAAGCTGACCTAAGTTGTACACCTTGAGAACATTGACCACAAGGTGGTGAACTTGTGAGAGACACTCCTAACCTGGACTTTCAGGTATAAAAGGGGAAGCTCTACCCACCTTCATCACTTGAGGTCTTGGGAATAAAGGTAACTGGTCACAGAGTGGGCCTCGTGTGCATTAATACTGTATAGTAAGGACATATCAGGACCGAGTGTAATGTAGCCAAGGTTGCTGATGATAGCAAATTGTGAGGACACAAAAAATCTGCAAAAGGATAT
Organism: Pristiophorus japonicus; assembly: GCF_044704955.1. NCBI lineage: Eukaryota > Metazoa > Chordata > Chondrichthyes > Pristiophoridae > Pristiophorus > Pristiophorus japonicus. The sequence continues at coordinate 178,976,842 of NC_091988.1, read as the reverse complement.
AGACAGGCTAAGTGAGTGGGCAAAAATTTGGCAGATGGAGTATAATGTGGGAAAATGTGAGGTTATCCACTTTGGTAGAAAAAATAGAAACGCAAATTATAATTTAAATGGAGAAAAATTGCAAAGTGCTGCAGTACAGAGGGACCTGGGGGTCCTTGTGCATGAAACACAAAAAGTTAGTATGCAGGTACAGCAAGTAATCAGGATGGCAAATGGAATGTTGGCCTTTATTGCAAGGGGGCTAGATTATAAAAGCAGAGAAGTCCTGCTACAACTGTAGAGGGTATTGGTGAGTCCACACCTGGAGTACTGCGTAGTTTTGGTCTCCGTATTTAAGGAAGGATATACTTACATTAATGCCTCTTCAGAGAAGGTTCAGTAGGTTGATTCCAGAGATGAGGGGGTTGACTTATGAGGAAAGGTTGAGTAGGTTGGGCCTATACACATTGGAGTTCAGAAGAATGAGAGGTGATCTTATCGAAACATATATGATAATGAGGGGGCTCGACAAGCTGGATACAGAGAGGATATTTCCACTCATAGGGGAAACTAAAACTAGGGGACATAGTCTCAGAATAAGGGACCGCCCATTTAAAACTGAGATGAGGAGGAATTTCTTCTCTCAGAGGGTTGTAAATCTATGGATTTCTCTGCCCCAGAGAGCTGTGGAGGCCGGATCATTGAATCTATTTAAGATGGAGATAGACAGATTTTTGAGCGATAAGGGAGTAAAATGTTATGGGGAGCAGGCAGGGAAGTGGAACTGTGTCCATGATCAGATCAGCAATGATCTTATTGAATGGCGGAGCAGGCTCAGGGTCAAATGGCTTACTCCTGCTCCTATTTCTTATGTTCTTATGCCGAATGCAGATATGTGTTGCATGTTAAGAAATGCTGCACACATCTCCAGTTGTAGCCTGGAACGACCCAGATGCATAGAATGAAAGTGCAGCTGTAACCTTCACTTCAATTGACAAAGCAGTCCTCCTGACACTTCTAGGTTGCAGGTCTGCTTTTACTAACTCACAGATCTCAGTTACAGCTTTTTTGTGGAAATGCAGCCGTCTGACACAGTCTGCATCATTCAGGTGCAGGTACGAACGCCTCTCTCGATATACCCGCTGTGGGTAAGGCCTCCTGCCCATCACCCTATGTGCTCTGAGGTTCCTCATGCAATACCTTTGAATCAATTGTCTCCTCTGCAGCACCATCATGCAGACGGCTTGCACAAGGTATGGCATTGTCAGTATTGCCCCCATAATTAAATTGTACCTTTGCAAGAAGCGCAAAGCAGCAGGCAGGATAAGTTCCTTTATTCTCTCTCCACACAAGGTGTGTATCGACCACACCTAGGTCCGAGCAGGCGCAGTGATCAGGATGTATAGTGCAGGCTTCTGATGCCTTCAGTATACCTTTCACAGCCCACCCCGACCACACCGCCCCCCCCCCCCCCCCCCCGCCGCTGGTCTTCTTTTGAAGCCAAGCCCCGAGCCCTTGAGTCTGGGCAAGTATCAGATTCTGCTGGCCGACGCTCCGACCTTCGAGCTCTGTTTGGCGACGTTGGGTGGTGGCATGTCAGTTTAAAAAAAAACTTAAAGGGCCTGAAATTGGTCGGCATACCGCCCAAAAATGCGATTTTGGTGAAAAAACACCTACATACCGCCGAGATACCGCTTGGTGGAATATTCATCATTGACATACTGCCGTGCAGGACCGCCCGCATACTGCCCAAAAAGTCCAATTTTCATCGCATACCACCGACATACCACCGGAGCTGCATACCGTTCTGGAAAAGATGGTTTTACGCGATGTTAAGTGGGCGGGATTGGACGGAATGCTCGGAGCCGCCACTTTGGAGATCGGGAACTGTCTACTAAAGCAGCACCTCTGTATTTCTGAAGTGAACAGTGACGTTACAGGGCAATTTAGGGTGGAAAAGGTATTTTTATTGTTGCTGAGTAACTTATTAAGATAGAAGGCATTTTAGTTCTTTTTCTTCATCAAAAAATGTTGTGGAGATTTTAAAAGAATGGGGCCCGTACTATCTCAGCCTGTATTGCTTACCATCTGTCTAATGGAGGAACCAGATGTGAGAAGGTTTATTGAGCAGAGTTATAAGGGTAATGGAGGAGGTCGCAGATTGATGAGGAGGATGAGGCCTTACCCACAAAGAATTTTCAGGGAGAAGCGCTCATACTTCGACCTGACTGATCGACAGCTGCGCTTCCAAAAAGAGGTGCTCACTGAGATTTGCCAGCTCATTAAGACATACCTGCAGCCCAGTACCACCAACATTACTGCGCACTCTGTCGAGATGAAGATGACTGTGGCACTTTCCTTTAATGCATGCGGCTCTTCAGGCATCAGCTTGGGACATATGCTGTATTTCTCAGTGTGCTATTCGTCGGTGCATTCGACATGTAACCGAAGCACTGTATGCACGCCGGATGGAATTTATAAACTTCCCAATGACCATGGAGGCACAGAGTGAGAGGGCTTTGGGATTTTCACACATTGCCGGCTTCCCCAAGGTGCAGGGTGCTATTGACTGTACCCATATTGTCCTCCGAGCATCATTACAGGAGGCGGATGTGTACCGAAACCATAAGGGATATCAGTCCCTCAACATGCAGCATGGAGACCACGACCTGCGGGGGAACATCAGAGGCAGGTCAGGGCTATAAAATGAGTGGCGAGCGGCGGCCATGATCAGCGTGGAGGCATGCCACTGCAAGGTACAGTGCGAGCTGGTGCAGGAGGGCGACGGCTGTGAAGAGTGACATCATCAAGATCCAGGTCGGTGATTGGAGTATGGGCAGATACAGCAGGAGCAGCGAGGTCAGAGTGAAGGAGCTGCGAGAGACTATGGAGGGACGTGATCGAGGCCCAGGGAGGCACGAGTTCAGGGACAGGGGCCATGGGGCAGCACGGACCAGCCCACACTGCGATACGTGTGCGCACTAGGTCCGTGCAGCAGAGCTGGTCTCCAGTTGTCTTGGGTAATCCTTGCCACTGGACCAAGACCTAGCCTCTGTCAAGCCCATGTGGTGGCTGGTGTGCAAGGGCCACCCCACGTTAAAAAATTGCACGCACAGGCATTCTTCCACCCTTCAGGATGCAGTTCGGGTCCTTCATTGAAACACCTGTGGACTCGTCCTTTTTTTGGCGTGGAAGCAAGTCATCCTCGTTTCGAGGGACCGCCTATGATGTGACTATACACAGTGCATAATAGCAGTGAATGCAAACTTTCCAGGGAGCATCCATGATGTGCATACCTTGCGTGAGAGCACTGTGTCTGACCTGTTCAAGTCTGAGCCACAAGGTAAATGCTGAATGCTGGGGGACAAAGGGTACGGCCTCGCCACCTGGCTCTTGACCCCCCTGAAGAACCTTCACACAGAAGCTAAGCAATGATATAATAAGAGCCATATAGCCACACGTAATATAATCGAAAAGACAGTTGGATTGCTGAAGCAGCGCTTTCGATGCTTGGACCACTTGGGAGGCAGGCTGCGATACCACTCTGAGCAGGTTGCTCAGTTCACAGTAGTGTGCTGTATGTTGCATAATTTAGCAATCATGCGGGAACAGGAATTGCCACAGGGGACTGCGGGGCCAGCTAAGGAGACAGTGCAGGAGATGGAGGAGGAAGAAGAGGAAAATGAAGGGGAGGAGGATGAGGAGGAGGAGCTTCCAGATGAACCCATGACACCACCGACCCCAACCCAACGCCACAGCGGAGAGCACGCGGAGCGTATGCCACTGCAAAATTGTTCCATCAGCAGCTCATAAATGAATGCTTTACTTGAATGTGGAGAGCCACGTTTTGGGACCCTGATGACAGTTACCCCAAAAGTTTGACTGTACAAGAGTGCTTAAATTCAATTCAAACGTTTATGTAAAAATCTCAAAAGTATACAACAATTTAAAAACTTTGTTAAACTTATAACTATAAAACAACTTTAGTAACAACTTTAACAAAACTATTACAACTTTAATAAACTTTTACAAATCAAACTTCAATTATTCAATGAACAAGTACAACAAAAAGAACCTTTTTGTCATAGAAACATTTAAAATTCTGACGGGGTTAGACAGGTTAGATGTAGGAAGAATGTTCCCAATGTTGGGGAAGTCCAGAACCAGAGGTCACAGTCTAAGGATAAGGGGTAAGCCATTTAGGACCGAGATGCGGAGGAACTTCTTCACCCAGAGAGTGGTGAACCTGTGGAATTCTCTACCACAGAAAGTTGTTGAGGCCAATTCACTAAATATATTCAAAAAGGAGTTAGATGAGGTCCTTACTACTAGGGGGATCAAGGGGTATGGCGAGAAAGCAGGAATGGGGTACTGAAGTTGAATGTTCAGCCATGAACTCATTGAATGGCGGTGCAGGCTAGAAGGGCCGAATGGCCTACTCCTGCACCTATTTTCTATGTTTCTATGTTTCTATGTTTCTATCCTCAACCACGACCTCGGCCCCATTCTCGACCGCATGTTACACCACCCTTGGGAATATTACCCCCCATTTCTTACTCGCGCCCTTCCCTTTCCCACTGCCCTGAAGCCTGGGCCTCCCCGTGGTGATACCAAGCCGGTGCGCAGCATCGCACCCCGAGTGCTGTTGCTGTTGTTGGGGGTCAGACATTGCAGACGCAATAAGAACATAAAAACATAAGAACATAAGAAATAGGAACAGGAGTATGCCATACGGCCCCTCGAGCCTGCTTCGCCATTCAATAAGATCATGGCTGATCTGATCATGGACTCAGCTCCACTTCCCCGCCCACTCCCCATAACTCCTTATCCCCTTATCGTTTAAGAAACTGTCTATTTCTGTCTTAAATTTCCAAAGCTCTCTGAGGCAGAGAATTCCACAGATTTAAAGCCCTCTGAGAAGAAATTTCTCCTCATCTCTGTTTAAATGGACGGCTCCTTATTCTAAGATCGTGCCCTTTAGTTCTAGTCTCCCGCATCAGTGGAAACATCCTCTCTGCATCCACCTTGTCAAGCCCCCTCCCTCATAATCTTATACGTTTCAATAAGATCACCTCTCATTCTAATGAATTCTAATGAATAAATATGGAAACCAAAACCGTACGCAGTATTCCAGGTGTGGCTGTAAAGTCCTGTCCCCTTAGCACAGATTCACACGAGGCATGTAGTGAAGTCAAGGTCACTCTGGACCTGCATCTTTATTTCACAGCTCTGGAATGCTGCACTTGCCTGAGACCTGTCCTTATATACCTGTCTCTTGCAAGTGCACCCCTGGTGGTAAGGTATGCTGGTGGTTACAGGTCATATCTTATTACAGTCATGTATAGCATGTTAGGATACAGTTATATATAATAATGTAAGATACATGACATCACCCTCCCCCATGGTCTTATTGTCTTTATAGGTTCAGTCTCTCAGGTGGTCTACGCTCTCGCATGCAGCGTCTGAGTTGTGGTTCAGTTGTTTGCCTTAGTGTTTGTTTTTCTTTGGGTGTGGTTGCTGGTATCTCGCCTGGGCTGTCTGTTTCGATTGGTGTGATTGTTGTTGACTCGCCTGGGCTGTCTGTTGGGATTGCCCTTTCCTCAGGTTGTTCCCTCTGTCTGTCCACCAGGTGTGTTGCGAGTTCCACATTGTAGTCTGCCTCTGGTTCCGCAGTGTTGTTGGTAAATCTGCTTTTGACTTGGTCTCCATGCCTCCGGCAGGTTTTGCCATTGTCCATTTGGACTACCAGTAGCCTGCTTCCTTCCTTGCCCGTTACTGTCCCTGCAAGCCATTTGGGACCCCTGCCATAGTTTAGTACAGACACTTTGTCCCCGATCTCATTCCATCTCCCCCTCGAATTTCTGTCATGGTACTCAGTCAGCTTACGGTGCTTTACCTCAATGATTTCGTGCATGTCTGGGAGGATTAATGAGAGCCTTGTCTTTAAAGTCCTTTTCATCAACAGTTGCGCAGAGGGGATCCCAGTCAGTGAGTGCGGACGATATCTGTATGCCAGCAGCAGTCGCGACAGGCGACCCTGCAGCGTGGGACCTTGGATTTTAAGCATGCCTTGTTTAATAATTTGCACAGCTCTCTCCGCCTGGCCGTCGGAGGCCGGCTTGAACGGTGCCATCTTGACGTGATTTATGCCGGGGTCAATTATAAAATCTTGGAATTCTGCGCTGGTGAAGCACGGACCATTGTCACTGACCAATAGGTCAGGGATTCCGTGCATTGCAAACATGGTTGCAAGGCTCTCCACAGTGGTGGAGGTTGTGCTCGAGTTTTAAATGGTGCGTTCGATCCATTTTGAAAATGCATGTACAACTACGAGGAACATTTTGCCCATGAATGGGACGCATCGTCTATGTGCACCCGCGACCACGGTTTGGTAGACCAGGGCCAGGGGCTCAGGGGAGCCTCCCTGGGGGCATTGCTGAGTTGGGCACAATTGGTGCACCTTCGGACGCAGAGCTCCAAGTCAGGGTCAATACTAGGCCACCAGATGTGGGATCTGGCAATGGCCTTCATGAGAACGATCCTTGGGTGCTCGCGGTGGAGCTCCTGGACAAATACCTCTCTGCCTCGTGGAGGCATGACTACTCGGCTGCCCCACATCAGGCAGTCTGCTTGTAGTGATAGCTCATGCATGCGCCTGTGAAAGGGGTTTAATTCCTCGGGGCAGGCATCGCGAGCCTCTGCCCAGTCACCGGTTAGGACACATCTTTTTACTAAGGATAACATGGGGTCGCTGGCCGTCCAGGCTCTGATTTGGCGAGCCGTCATGGGCGAACCTGTGGACACAAAGGCATTGATTGGCATGACTATCTCACAGTCCTGTTCGTCAGACCCTTCCGTGGTCGCCAGGCGTAGCCTGCTGAGCACGTCGGCACAGTTGTCTGTGCCTGGTCTGTGCCTTATGGTATAGTTGTAGGACGCCAGCATGAGTGTCCACCGTTGAATTCACGCCGAGGTGTTGCCGTTTATTGCCTTGCTCTCGGATAGGAGGGACATGAGGGGCTTGTGGTTGGTTTCTAACGCGAACTTGGCCCCGAAAAGGTATTGGTGCATCTTTTTGACACCGTACACGCACGCGAGCGCCTCCTTCTCTACCATTCCGTGCCCGCGCTCCGCCCGCGAAAGTGACCTGGAGGCATAAGCTATGGGTTGTAATTTGCCCGCACTATTGACATGTTGCAAAACGCACCCGACCCCATACGCTGACGCATCGCATATGAGAACTAGCTCTTCACCTTGATAAAAGAAAGTCAAAACACTGTTGGGACACAGAAGGTTGCGTGCCTTATTGAAGGCGCGTTCCTGGGCGTCCCCCCAAAACCAATCACACCCCTTCCTGAGTAGCACGTGGAGAGGCTCCAGCAGCGTGCTGAAGTTCTGCATAAAGTTCCCAAAGTAATTGAGTAGCCCGAGAAAGGCATGCAGTTCTGAGACATTCTGGGGCCTGGGTGCCAGGCAAATTGCTTCTGTTTTGGACTTGGTTGGGCGGATTCCATCAGCGGCAATCCTTCTGCCCAAAAATTCAACCTCGGGTGCGAGAAACAGGCACTTGGATTTTTTGACTCGTAGGCCTACCCGATCCAACCGCTTTAGTACTTCCTCCAAATTACGGAGATGGGAGTCGGTGTCCCTGCCCGTGAAAAGTATGTCGTCTTGAAATACAACCGTCCCCGGGATGGACTTGAGCAGACTCTCCATGTTGCGCTGGAATATGGCAGCTGCCGACCTGATGCCGAATGGGCATCGATTGTACATGAAAAAGCCTCGGTGTGTGTTGATGGTGGTGAGTAGCTTGGATTCCTCAGTCAATTCTTGCGTCATATACGCAGATGTGAGGTCTAGTTTTGAGAAAAGTTTACCTCCAGCCAATGTGGCAAATAAGTCCTCCGCTCTGGGCAGCGTGTACTGGTCCTGTAGGGAGACTTTGTTTATGGTAGATTTGTAGTCCCCACAGATTCGTACGGATCCATCAGGCTTCATGACTGAGACGATGGGACTTGCCCAGTCGCTAAATTCCACAGGTGATATAATGCCTTCCCGCAGAAGCCTGTCTAGTTCGTGTTCAATCTTTTCCCTCATCACATAGGGTACAGCTCTGGCCTTGTGATGGACCAGTCTAGCATCCTGTGTGATGTAGATTTTGACTTTGGCCCCTTTGAAGGTGCCCACACCTGGCTGAAAGAGATGTTCAAATCGCTTTATAACTGTTGAGCAGGAGGTCCATTCCTCTAATGACATGGCATGGACATCATCCCATTTCCAGTTTACTTTAGCCAGCCAGCTTCTCCCCAGTAGTGCTGGGGGGGTCTCCGGGGACAATCCACGTGGGGAAGTCGGTTCACTGTCCCTTTGTGTGTGACAGAGAGCATGGCGCTGCCGAGGACTGGTACAATTTCTTTGGTATAGGTCCTTAGTTTGGTGTCGACCCTTGTGAGTTTTGGTCCGTCTCTTTTATGCAGCCACAGTTGTTCAAATTGTTGAGCGCCCATGAGAGATTGACTCGCTCCCGTATCCAGCTCCATGTTGACAGATATCCCGTTGAGTAGGACCCTCATCATTATGGGAGCAACGGCCATTGATCGTGTTGACCCGCTGTACATCAGTGTCCCGGGTACTGTCCCCACCATCTTCTGGTTCGCTTTCCGACCCATCTGATTCGTATACCAGCCGAGCTGCTGTTTTTTTGCATATGCGGGCCAAATGCCCTGTATATTCACAGTTCCTGCAAACAGCCTGCTGAAATCGACATCCCCTTGATGAGTGCCCACCCCCACACCTCCAGCACAGACTGCTTCCATTGTTCCCAAAGAATGAGCTGCATCTGACTGATCTCTCTTGAGCTTCTCTCAGTTTGTAGTTGATTGCTCGCATTGTGGGTTGATGAGGTGTGAACGGCCGTTCCTGTGGCCCTTGATGGCTTCTGGCGCCACTGTCTGCTGTCAATTGAGGAACAGTGGAGGACTTTTAAGGAGCTCTTTCATAGTGCTCAACAAAAATATATTCCAGTGAAAAAGAAGGGCGATAAGAGAAGGGATAATCAGCCGTGGATAACTAAGGAAATAAAGGAGAGTATCAAATTAAAAACCAATGCGTATAAGGTGGCCAAGGTTAGTGGGAAACTGGAAGATTGGGAAAATTTTAAACGACAGCAAAGAATGACTAAGAAAGCAATAAAGAAAGGAAAGATAGATTACGAATGTAAACTTGCGCAAAACATAAAAACGGATAGTAAAAGCTTTTACAGATATACAAAACGGAAAAGAGTGACTAAAGTAAATGTTGGTCCCTTAGAAGATGAGAAGGGGGATTTAATAATGGGAAATGTGGAAATGGCTGAGATCTTAAACAATTATTTTGCTTCGGTCTTCACAGTGGAAGACACAAAAACCATGCCAGAAATTGCTGATCACAGGAATGTGGGAAGGGAGGACCTTGAGACAATCACTATCACTGGGGGGGTTGTGCTGGACAGGCTAATGGGACTCAAGGTAGACAAGTCCCCTGGTCTTGATGAAATGCATCCCAGGGTATTAAAAGAGATGGCGGAAGTTATAACAGATGCATTTGTTATAATCTACCAAAATTCTCTGGACTCTGGGGAGGTACCAGCGGATTGGAAAGCAGCTAAGGTAACGCTTCTGTTTAAAAAAGGGGGCAGACAAAAGGCAGGTAACTATAGGCCGGTTAGTTTAACATCTGTAGTGGGGAAAATGCTTGAAACTATCATTAAGGAAGAAATAGCGGGACATCTAGATAGGAATAGTGCAATCAAGCAGACGCAGCATGGATTCATGAAAGGGAAATCATGTTCAACTAATTTACTGGAATTCTTTGAGGATATAACGAGCATGGTGGATAGAGGTGTACCGATGGATGTGGTGTATTTAGATTTTCAAAAGGCATTCGATCAGGTGCCACACTAAAGGTTACTGCAGAAGATAAAGATACGCGGAGTCAGAGGAAATGTATTAGCATGGATAGAGAATTGGCTGGCGAACAGAAAGCAGAGAGTCGGGATAAATGGGTCCTTTTCGGGTTGGAAATCGGTGGTTAGTGGTGTGCCACAGGGATCGGTGCTGGGACCACAACTGTTTACAATATACATAGATGACCTGGAAGAGGGGACAGAGTGTAGTGTAACAAAATTTGCAGATGACACAAAGATTCGTGGGAAAGCGGGTTGTGTAGAGGACACAGAGAGGCTGCAAAGAGATTTCGATAGTTTAAGCGAATGGGCTTAGGTTTGGCAGATGGAATACAATGTCGGAAAGTGTGAGGTCATTCACCTTGGGAAAAAAACAGTAAAAGGGAATATTATTTGAATGGGGAGAAATTACAATATGCTGCGGTGCAGAGGGACCTGGGGGTCCTTGTGCATGAATCCCAAAAAGTTAGTTTGCAGGTGCAGCAGGTAATCAGGAAGGCGAATGGAATGTTGGCCTTCATTGCGAGAGGGATGGAGTACAAAAGCAGTGAGGTCACTCTGCAACTGTATAGGGTATTGGTGAGGCCGCATCTGGAGTACTGCGTGCTCACATTTGGTCACCTTACTTAAGGAAGGATATACTAGCTTTGGAGGGGGTACAGAGACGATTCACTAGGCTGATTCCGGAGATGAGGGGGTTACCTTATGATGATAGATTGAGTAGACTGGGTCTTTACTCGTTGGAGTTCAGAAGAATGAGGGGTGATCTTATAGAAACATTTAAAATAATGAAAGGGATAGACAAGATAGAGGCAGAGAGATTGTTTCCACTGGTAGGGGAGACTAGAACTAGGGGGCACAGCCTCAAAATATGGGGGAGCCAATTTAAAACCGAGTTGAGAAGGAATTTCTTCTCCCAGAGGGTTGTGAATCTGTGGAATTCTCTGCCCAAGGAAGCAGTTGAGGCTAGCTCATTGAATGTATTCAAGTCACAGATAGATAGATTTTTAACCAATAAGGGAATTAAGGGTTATGGGGAGCGGGCGGGTAAGTGGAGCTGAGTCCACGGCCAGATCAGCCATGATCTTGTTGAATGGCGGAGCAGGCTCGAGGGGCTAGATGGCCTACTCCTGTTCCTAATTCTTATGTTTATGTTCTTATGAGAGCCTGTTCTTCCAGTTTTGTCTGTGTGTGGGGGTAGCAGCTTGTTTAGTGCTGTGAACTTCTTGTTCCGATATTTCATTAGTTGTCGTACCTGCATTGTAAATCAACCTCGTTTCTTCTTCCCCTACCAAGAATGTTTGTGCAAGCAGTGCTGCTGCCTCTAAGGTCAGGTTCCTGGTCTCTATGAGCTTTCGGAATATGCCTGCGTGGCCTATTCCTTCATTGAAAAAGTCTCTCAGCATTTCACTCCTCAGTTCATCGGAGAACTCACATAAACTAGCCAACCTCCGAAGTTCCGCCACGAAGTCGGGTATGCTCTGGCCCACACAGCGTCTGTAGTTGTAGAACCTGTGTCTGGCCATGTGTAGGCTGCTTGCTGGCTTCAGGTGGTCTCTTACCAGTGTGCTCAATTCTTCAAACGACTTGCTTGCTGGTTTCTCGGGTGCCAGCAGATCCTTCATTAAAGCGTATGTTTTAGAGCCACAGTTGGTCAAGAGATGGGCTCTTCTCTTGTTTGCTTTGTCGTCTCCTAACCAGTCTTTGGTTACAAAGCTTTGCTGGAGCCTTTCTATAAAGTCCTCCCAATTGTCTCCAGCATTGTACTTTTCATCTGATCCATTGTTCGCCATTCTGTGGATTCTGTAATCCCGTAACTCGTCGCCACTGTAAAGTCCTGTCCCCTCAGTACAGATTCACACGAGGCATGTAGTGAAGTCAAGGTCACTCTGGACCTGCACCTTTATTTCACACCTCTAGAATGCTGCACTTGCCTGAGATCTGTCCTTATATACCTGTCTCTTGCAAGTGCACCCCTGGTGGTAAGGTATGCTGTTGGTTACAGGTCATATCTTATTACAGTCATGTATAGCATGTTGGGATACAGTTATATATAATAATGTAAGATACATGACAGTGGCCTCATCAATACTCTGTAGAACTGTAGCAAGACTTCCCTGCTTTCATACTCCATCCCCTTTGCAATAAAGACCAAGGTACCATTGGCCTTCCTGATCACTTGCTGTACCTGCATACTATCCTTTTGTGTTTCATGCACAAGTACCCCCAGGTCCCGCTGTACTACGGCACTTGGCAACCTTTCTCCATTTAAATAATAACTTGCTCTTTGATTTTTTTCTGCCAAAGTGCATGACCTCACACTTTCCAACATTATACTCCACCTGCCAAATTTTTGCCCACTCACTTAGCCTGTCTATGTCCTTTTGCAGATTTTTTGTGTCCTCCTCACACATTGCTTTTCCTCCCATCTTTGTATCATCAGCAAACTTGGCTACGTTACACTCAGTCCCTTCTTCCAAGTCGTTAATATAGATTGTAAATAGTTGGGGTCCCAACACTGATCCCTGCGGCACCCCACTAGTTACTAGTTGCCAACCAGAGAATGAACCATTTATCCTGACTCTCTGTTCTCTGTTAGTTTGCCAATTCTCTATCCATGCTAATATATTACCCCAAACCCCGTGAACTTTTATCTTGTGCAGTAAGCTTTTATGTGGCACCTTGTCAAATGCCTTCTGGAAGTCCAAATACATCACATCCACTGGTTCCCCTTTATCCACCCTCAAAGAATTCCAGCAAATTTGTCAAACATGACTTCCCCTTCATAAATCCATGCTGACTCTGCGTGACTGAATTTTGCTTTTCCAAATGTCTTGCTGCTACTTCTTTAATAATGGACTGCAACATTTTCCCAACCACAGATGTTAGGCTAACTAGCCTATAGTTTCCTGCTTTTTGTCTGCCTCCTTTTTTAAATAGGGGCATCACATTTGCAGTTTTCCAATCTGCTGGGACCTCCCCAGAATCCAGGGAATTTTGGTAAATTACAACCAATGCATCCACAATCCCTGCTGCTACTTCTCTGAAGACCCTAGGATGCAAGCCATCAGATCCAGGGGATTTATCTGCCTTTAGTCCCATTATCTTACTGCGTACCACCGCCTTAGTGATTGTGATTGTGTTCAGTTCCTCTCCCCCTATAGCCCCTAGATTATCCACTGTGGAATATTGTTCGTGTCCTCTACCGTAAAGACTGATACAAAATATTTGTTCAGCGTTTCTACCATCTCCATGTTCCCCATTGCTAATTTCCCGGTCTCGTCCTCTAAGGGACCAATGTTTATTTTCGCAACTCTTTTCCTTTCTATATACCTATAGAATGGGTCCAATAAATGGGGCCTCAGGAGAAGCTTGTGATGTGGAAGGCGCAGCTTCAGGGCTGGAAGATGATGTCAGCTCTCCACCCTTAGATGCTGTCGACCTGACTACTATGGCACGGGGGGGGTTCCGCACAATGTCCCGATCGCAACGATTTGCCGCATGGCTTCGACAGCTTCGGCGGTTCGCTCCATTGGAGTGATCATACGCGACATATCCTCCGACTGTCATTCTGATAGTGCCGCGATGTTTGCGGCTATTGTAATCATGGCCTTGAGCAGCTCTCGCCCTATGTCGACGCTGGTCTGTGACATGCACCCAGGTGCAGCCTACAGCAACTAACCTTTTCGGCACCAACCCCCGCCGCTGCGGCAAAGGCGCTGCAACACTGGGGGTGTGTTGCTGCACAATACTTGGTCCCGCAGAATCAGAGGAGCCACGGGGGAATCCCCTGAATACAGACTCCTTGGTGGAAGATGTTCCAGCTGGCCCACATGGAGCTGGTGTATCCTCCTCCGTCTCCAGCCCCGCCTCCACTGGCTGCAGGATCAGCGGCTCTTCCTCTTCCTCTTCCTCGTCTCTGCCAGTAGTGAAGTTGGGAGAGGGCTGGGTGACGCCAGAGGTGGAGGCAGAGGATCTGTGGTCTGAATCATCGAGCCTGGCAGTACAAAACAACATTTTAAAAAGCTTGGCGCCAGGGGAGGGGCAGGAGTAACATGAGTACATTGTACATTGACTTAGCGCAGTCTTACTAAGATGTCCACCACTGCTGCAGTACTGCATTACATATCGCAGACAGACAATACATATATGCATTGCATTACTTGCCCCCAACATTGCAGTACATCACATGAGGCCAGCATTACACTGCAATAAACTTACATTACATTGCATCAGGCCAACGTTACAGTTACAGTTACATTACATGACATGAGAGGACTGCAATCCAGACTGGATTGTATTCAACTTACCATCTTGTGTGGATGGGTCAGCTCCAATGCCGGTGGTGGCACGGTTGCTATCCCCAACCAGGGACAGGGCACGGATTGCGATGTCAGTCAGAGGCTCCTGGGTTGTGGGTCCTCCCTCTGTATGTCGCTGATCAACTGCTGTTGCAGATGTCTTCTTCTGCAGAAAGTAAAGTAAATCGAAGTAAAAAATCTTCAATCCATTTAACATCGCAGACACACACACACACACACACACACCACACATACACCACCCACACACTACACACACACCACACACACACCACACACACTGCGTTGATCCTTTTGTCATCGCCTGAAAGCACGAATAAATCGCCATAACCGTAAGATAAATAACATCATCCGTGTGACAGTGAGCCTACATTTACATGGTACATGGCACATGGTGGGTGCATAAATAAAATCATTACTTACTCTTGTGACCCTCACCAGGTTGTTCCACCTCTTATGGCACCTTTCCCCGGTGTGTACCATGGTACTTGTGGAGGACATAGCTCCCCCGATCTCGCCCCATATCCTGTTGTACTCCTTTGGGGAGGGCTTTCCAAGACCACCCTTCATTAGGTCCTCTCTGTAATATTCTCGAGAAGAGCAGGTAACTCCGTCTCGTCTAAGGCGGGCGTCCTTAACCTCCCATCCTTTTCGACGTTCCTGCGCTTTGAATTTTTTTTGAACATTTCCACAATACTTCTGTTGTTATGATTTTTGCTTTATAAAATATGTCTGATTCAAACTGTAGCATTATTAGTTATTAGGAATATTTTTTAACACTGCAATGTGTTTTTAATGTAACTGCCTATCAACTAGTTTGCTGCTCCTTTTCACTCACTCTCCTTCCTCTTCAAGTCACTGCGCATGCGCGGGTGACCCCTGACACTCGAAATTGCGGGTAAAATGCTTCTGTGAAAAAAACGGGGGGAAAAAAATCGTGCATGCGCAGTTCAGTGCTGCACCGTCCATCGAAGAGGAAGTCGATCTGAATCGACTGCGAGGTTACATACCGCCCGCTGCAGACCGCTGACATGCTGCCGAAATAACGCAAAAACATGTTGACCAATTTTGTCCTCTTCAGTCTTCACGGTATGCTAGTGGTTTGAAACAACATACTGCCGAGAAATGGGCGGACCTTATGCATCGACCAATTTCGGGCCCAAAGAATTCTATTAAACTTCCATTTCCTGCGTTTTAAGTTTAAAAAAAAGTTAAGCTTTATTAGGCATATTTACATGTTCTTGACTCCCTCCAAAACTACGCCTAAAAGTAATGGCGTGTTTCTGCGCCAATTTTTTCATCTGCGCTGGTTTTTCTTAAGTCCCCAGAAGGTTTTTCGGGAGTAGCCACATACACCATCCTTGGAGAAATATAAATTGTCCAAACTTACATAATTGAGAAAAACTGCCGCAGACATCAGGTTACGCCCCCGATGACGCAAAAAAAAAACTAACCTAGAAAAGTCATAACTGAGTTACGCTGCTGCACCTTGATTGGGGAAACTTGTGTTTTTTAACTTAGGCCCAAAAAAGCAGCGCACAGCAAAAAAGGCGCAAATCACTGGGGAAAATTGAGCCCATATCTTTATATCTTAAAACTTATTATATTTATTATGTTCAAGAAATCTTAGAAAAATGACTGTTTTATCACAAAATTTTGGTTTGAAATTTTGTTCAAGATAAACTTTTGTTTTAGAATACCTGATAAATACCAAGAAGACAATGTTTATTGAGAAAAAACAGAATATTCTGGAAACACTCAGGCAGCATACGTACAGAGAACAAGCAAGTTAATGTGTCAGGTGTGCAGCACCGGAGTCAGAACGGGAAGATGGGCCTAAAATTCCGATAGAGGTCTTCCCGTGGGCAAACTAAAGAAAAAATGTAAAAAACTGCGCACTTACCTGTTGCTGAGTTCACAATTCTCTGAGTGAAGAAGTTTCTCCTCATCTCGGCCCTAAATGGCTTACCCCTTATCCTTAGACTGTGTCCCCTAGTTTTGGAATTCCCCAACATCGGGAACATTCTTCCTGCATCTAACCTGTCCAGTCCCGTCAGAATCTTATATGTTTCTATGAGATCCCCTCTTATTTTTCTAAATTCCATTGAATAGAAACATAGAAAATAGGTGCAGGAGTAGGCCATTCGGCCCTTCTAGCCTGCACCGCCATTCAATGAGTTCATGGCTGAACATGCTACTTCAGTACCCCATTCCTGCTTTCTCGCCATACCCCTTGATCCCCCTAGTAGTAAGGACGACATCTAACTCCTTTTTGAATATATTTAGTGAATTGGCCTCAACAACTTCCTGTGGTAGAGAATTCCACAGGTTCACCACTCTCTGGGTGAAGAAGTTTCTCCTCATCTCGGTCCTAAATGACTTACCCCTTATCCTTAGACTGTGACCCCTGGTTCTGGACTTCCCCAACATTGGGAACATTCTTCCTGCATCTAACCTGTCTAAATCCGTCATAATTTTAAACGTTTCTATGAGATCCCCTCTCATTCTTCTGAACTCCAGTGAATACAAACCCAGTTGATCCAGTCTTTCTTGATATGTCAGTCCCGCCATCCCGGGAATCAGTCTGGTGAACCTTCGCTGCACTCCCTCAATAGCAAGAATGTCCTTCCTCAAGTTAGGAGACCAAAACTGTATACAATACTCCAGGTGTGGCCTCACCAAGGCCCTGTACAACTGTAGTAACACCTCCCTGCCCCTGTACTCAAATCCCCTCGCTATGAAAGCCAACATGCCATTTGCTTTCTTAACCGCCTGCTGTACCTGCATGCCACCCATCTATGACTGATGTACCATGACACCCAGGTCTAGTTGCACCTCCCCTTTTACTAATCTGTCACCATTCAGATAATAGTCTGTCTCTCTGTTTTTACCACCAAAGTGGATAACCTCACATTTATCCACATTATACTTCATCTGTAATGCATTTGCCCACTCACCTAACCTATCCAAGTCACTCTACAGCCTCATAGCATCCTCCTCGCAGCTCACACTGCCACCCAACTTCGTGTCATCAGCAAATTTGGAGATACTACATTTAATCCCCTCGTCTAAATCATTAATGTACAATGTAAACAGCTGGGGCCCCAGCACAGAACCTTGCGGCACCCCACTAGTCACTGCCTGCCATTCTGAAAAGTACCCATTTACTCCTACTCTTTGCTTCCTGTCTGCCAACCAGTTCTCAATCCACATCAGCACACTACCCCCAATCCCATGTGCTTTAACTTTGCACATTAATCTCTTGTGTGGGACCTTGTCAAAGGCCTTCTGAAAGTCCAAATACACCACATCAACTGGTTCTCCCTTGTCCACTCTACTGGAAACATCCTCAAAAAATTCCAAAAGATTTGTCAAGCATGATTTCCCTTTCACAAATCCATGCTGACTTGGACCTATCATGTCACCTCTTTCCAAATGCGCTGCTATGACATCCTTCATAATTGATTCCATCATTTTACCCACTACCAATGTCAAGCTGACCGGTCTATAATTCCCTGTTTTCTCTCTCCCTCCTTTTTTAAAAAGTGGGGTTACATTGGCTACCCTCCACTCCATAGGAGCTGATCCAGAGTCAATGGAATGTTGGAAAATGACTGTCAATGCATCCGCTATTTCCAAGGCCACCTCCTTAAGTACTCTGGGATGCAGTCCATCAGGCCCTGGGGATTTATCGGCCTTCAATCCCATCAATTTCCCCAACACAATTTCCTGACTAATAAGGATTTCCCTCAGATCCTCCTTCTTACTAGACCCTCTGACCCCTTTTACATCCAGAAGGTTGTTTGTGTCCTCCTTCGTGAATACCGAACCAAAGTACTTGTTCAATTGGTCCGCCATTTCTTTGTTCCCCGTTATGACTTCCCCTGATTCTGACTGCAGGGGACCTACGTTTGTCTTTACTAACCTTTTTCTGTTTACATATCTATAGAAGCTTTTGCAGTCTGCCTTAATGTTCCCTGCAAGCTTCCTCTCGTACTCTACTTTCCCTGCCCTAATCAAACTCTTTGTCCTCCTCTGCTGAGTTCTAAATTTCTCCCAGTCCCCGGGTTCGCTGCTATTTCTGGCCAATTTGTATGCCACTTCCTTGGCTTTAATACCATCCCTGATTTCCCTTGATAGCCACGGTTGAGCCACCTTCCCTTTTTTATTTACACCAGACAGGGATGTACAATTGTTGTAGTTCATCCATGCAGTCTCTAAATGTCTGCCATTGCCCATCCACTGTCAACCCCTTAAGTGTCATTCGCCAATCTATCCTAGTCAATTCATGCCTCATACCTTCAAAGTTACCCTTCTTTAAGTTCTGGACCATGGTCTCTGAATTAACTCTTTCATTCTCCATCCTCATGTAGAATTCCACCATATTATGGTCACTCTTCCCCAAGGGGCCTCGCGCAACGAGATTGCTAATTAATCCTCTCTCATTACACAACACCCAGTCTAAGATGGCCTCCCCCCTAGTTGGTTCCTCGACATATTGGTCTAGAAAACCATCCCTTATGCACTCCAGGAAATCCTCCTCCACCGTATTGGTTAGCCCAATCTATATGCATATTAAAGTCACCCATGATAACTGCTGCACCTTTATTGCATGCACCCCTAATTTCCTGTTTGGTGCCCTCCCCAACATCACTACTACTGTTTGGAGGTCTGTACACAATTCCCACTAACGTTTTTTGCCCTTTGGTGTTCTGCAGCTCTACCTATGTAGATTCCACATCATCCAAGCTAATATCCTTCCAACTATTGCATTAATCTCCTCTTTAACCAGCAATGCTACCCCACCTCCTTTTCCTTTTATTCTATCCTTCCTGAATATTGAATACCCTTGGATGTTGAGTTCCTAGCCCTGATCATCCTGGAGCCACGTCTCTGTAATCCCAATAACATCATATCTGTTAACATCTATTTGCACAGTTAATTCATCCACCTTATTACGGATACTCCTTGCATTAAGACACAAAGCCTTCAGGCTTGTTTTTTTGACACCCTTTGTCCTTTTAGAATTATGATGTAGTGTGACCCTTTTTGCTTCTTGCCTTTGTTTACTCGGCCTTCCACTATTGCTTTTTACCTTTTTACCATCTGTTTCTGACTCCATATTACTTCACCCTATCTCGCTGCATAGGTTCCCATCCCCCTGCCATATTAATTTAAACACTCCCAAACTGCATTAGCAACTGTTACCCCCAGGACATCAGTTCCAGTCCTGCCCAAGTGCAAACCGTCCCTTTTGTACAGGTTCCACTTTCCCCAGAACTGGTTCCAATGTCCCAGGAATTTGAATCCTGCCCTCTTGCACCACTGCTCAAGCCACGTATTTATTTTAACTATCCTGCACCCTCTACTCTGATTAGCACGTGGCACTGGTAGCAATCCAGAGATTACTACCTTTGAGGTCCTACTTCTTAATTTAGATCCTTAATATAAGCCTAGTCGATCCAGTCTTTCTTCATATGTCAGACCTGCCATCCCGGGAATCAGTCTGGTGAACCTTCGCTGCACTCCCTCAATAGCAAGAATGTCCTTCCTCAGATTAGGAGACCAAAACTGTCCACAATATTCAAGGTGTGGCCTCAGCAAGGCCCTGTACAACTGCAGTAAGATCGCCACCAAAGTGGATAACCTCACATTTATCCACATTATACTGCATCTGCCATGCATTTGCCCACTCACCTAACCTGTCCAAGTCACCCTGTAGCCTTTTAGCATCCTCCTCACAGCTCATACTGCCACCCAGCTTCGTGTCATCTGAAACAGTGGAGATATTACATTTAATTCCTTCATCCAAATCTTTAATGTATTTTGTAAATAGCTGGGGTCCCAGCACTGAGCCCTGCGGTACCCCACTAGTCACTGCCTGCCATTCTGAAAAGGACCCGTTTATCCCGACTCTTTGCTTCCTGTCTGCCAACCAGTTCTCTATCCACGTCAGTACATTACCCCCAATACCATGTGCTTTAATTTTGCACACTAATCTCTTGTGTGGGACCTTCAAAAGCCTTTTGAAAGTCTAACTATACCACATCCACTGGTTCTCCCTTGTCCACTCTACGAGTTACATCCTCAAAAAATTCTAGAAGATTTGTCAAGCATGATTTCTCTTTCATTAATCCATGCTGACTTGGACCGATCCTGTCACTGCTTTCCAAATGCGCTGCTATTACATCTTTAATAATTGATTTTAACATTTTCCCCACTACCGATGTCAGGCTAACCGATCTATAATTCCCCGTTTTCTCTCTCCCTTTTTTAAAAAGTGAGGTTACATTAGCTACCCTCCATCCATAGGAACTGATCCAGAGTCTATAGAATGTTGGGAAATGACCACCAATGCATCCACTATTTCTTGGGCCACTTCCTTAAGTACTCCTGGATGCAGATTACCAGGCCCTGGGGATTTATCAGCCATTAATCCCATCAATTTCCCTAACACAATTTCCTGACTAATAAGGATTTCCTTCAGTTCCTCCTTCTCGTTAGAACCTCGGTCCCCTAGTATTTCGGGAAGGTTATTTGTGTCTTCCTTAGTGAAGACAGAACCAAAGTATTTGTTCAATTCGTCTGCCATTTCTTTGTTCCCCATTATAAATTCACCTGATTCTGACTGCAAGGGACCTACATTTGTCTTCACTAATCGGTTTCTCTTCACATATCTATCGAAGCTTTTGCAGTTAGTTTTTATGTTCCCTGCAAGCTTACTCTCATACTCTATTTTCACCCTCCTAATTAAACCCTTAAGAACTCTGCTGAATTCTAAATTTCTCCCAGTCCTCAGGTTTGCTTCTTTTTCTGACCAATTTATATGCCTCTTCCTTGGATTTAACACTATCCCTAATTTCCGTTCTTAGCCACGGTTGAGCCACCTTCGCAGTTTTATTTTTATGCCAGACAGGGATGTACAATTTTTGAAGTTCATCCCTGTGATCTTTAAATATCTGCCATTGCCTATCCACCGTCAACTCTTTAAGTATCATTCACCAGTCTATCCATACCAATTCACATCTCATACCGTCGAAGTTTCCTTTCTTTAAGTTTAAGACCCTAGTAGAATTAACTGTGTCACTCTCCATCTTAATGAAGAATTCTACCATATTATGGTTACTCTTCCCCAAGGGGCCTCGCATAACAAGATTGCTAATTAATCCTCTCTCATCACACAAGACCCAGTCTAGGATGGCCTGCTTGCCAGTTGGTTCCTCGACATATTGGTCTCGAAAACCATCCCTTATACACTCCAGGAAATCCTCCTCCACCGTATTGCTACCAGTTTAGTTCGCCCAATCTATATGTAGATTAAATTCACCCATGATAACTGATGTACTTTTATTGCATGCATCCCTAATTTCCTGTTTGATGCCATCCCCAACCTCCCTACTACTGTTTGGTGGTCTGTGCACAACTCCCACTAACGTTTTCTGCCCTTTGGTGTTTTGCAGCTCTACCCATATAGATTCCACATCATCCAAGCTAATGTCCTTCCTTACTGTTACGTTAATCTCCTCTTTAACCAGTAAAGCTACCCCACCTCCTTTTCCTTCCTGTCTATCCTTCCTGAATATTGAATACCCCTGGATTTTCAGTTCCCAGCCTTGGTCACCCTGGAGCCATGTCTCCGTAATCCCAATTACATCATATCCGTTAACAGCTATCTGCACAGTTAATTCATCCACCTTATTATGAATGCTCCTCGCATTGAGACACAGAGCCTTCAGGCTTGTTTTTTTTAACACACTTTGTTCTTTTAGAATTATGTTGTAATGTGGCCGTTTTTGATTTTTGTCTTTGATTTCACTGCTCTCCGCCTTTCCTTATCTCCTTTCTACCTTTTGCTTCTGTCCCCATTTTACTTCCTCTGTCTCCCTGCAAAGATTCCCATCCCCCCGCCATATTAGTTTAAGCCCTCCCCAACAGCACGAGCAAACACTCCCCCTAGGACATTGATTCTGGTCCTGCCCAGGTGCAGACCGTTGTGTTTGTACTGGTCCCACCTCCCCCAGAACCGGTTCCAAAGTCCCTAGAATTTGAATCCCTCCCTCCTGCACCACTCCTCAAGCCACGTATTCATCTGAGCTATCCTGCTAGTTCCACTCTGACTAGCACGTAGCACTGGTAACAATCCTGAGATTACTACCTTTGAGGTCTTACTTTTTAATTTAATTCGTAGCTCCCTAAATTCAGCTTGTAGGACGTCATCCTGTTTTTTACCTATATCGTTGGTACCTATCTACATCACGACAACTGACTGTTCACCCTTCCCCTCCAAAATGCCCTGCAGCCGCTCCGAGACATCTTTGACCCTTGCACCAGGGAGGCAACATATCATCCTGGAGTCTCGATTGCGGCCGCAGAAACGCCTATCTATTCCCCTTACAATAGAATCCCCTACCACTATAACTCTCCCACTCTTTTTCCTGCCCTCCTGTGCAGCAGAGCCACCCATGGTGCCATGAACTTGGCTGCTGCTGCCTTTCCCTGATGAGTCATCTCCCCCAACAATACCCAAAATGGTATATCTGTTTTGGAGGGAGATGACCACAGGGGCCCCCTGCACTACCTTCCTTCCGCTGCTCTGCCTAATGATCACGCATTCCCTATCTGCCTGAGTAACCTATACCTGCGGTGTGACCAACTCACTAAACGTGCTATTCACTACATCCTCAGCATCGCGGATGCTCCAGAGTTGGAGTTCCCATTATTATGAATGAGAAACCCCCCCATAAACACACACAAAATCAATAAAAAATACACGACGTATTTAAGAATCATTTAAATTAAAGTTCTTATAAAAAATAATATTTTCCCGACTTTTTTTAAAGATATCTTACAATAAACTTACCGTAGTGGGGAGGGTTTTTAACAATAAAGTACGTTTTCATATGTGTTTATTTAATTTAATTTTAATGTTTTTATGTATTTTTAAACACTTGCGCCTGTAAAAGTAGGCTATATGCCTGCTTTTTCAGGCGCAAGATTTTAAAGGACATTTGCAGGGCAAGATGTTTATAAATATCGGAAATCTTGCCCTGCAAGTGTCCTTGTTCCCGATATGCGCGAGATCTGTCAAGCCAGAAACTTGACAGATCAGAAAAGCCCGTTTTCAGCTTGTGCGCATTGCACGCTGAAACCCAGCTTTTCCGATGCCTTCCCGGGTCCGTAGGAACTTCGTATGGATCCGGGACATCAGAATTGCAGGGCCATTAGCAATCAGCAGCAATTTCAACGGGAACACAACAAGGAACATGGGGAGGGAAGAAACACAAACACACAGGAAAAGAAATAGAATGACCTTCAAGTGGAAGGATAGGAGGTTATAAAATGGTGCCAATGATCAGTATGCAACACTAGGAGGCACAATGACAGAAATCAAAGAAATATATAGGAGCCACGGAGTGTGTATGAATATTTAAAGGCATGGGAAAGGGAAGTGTGAAAAATTGGCAATCAATTTAGCCATTTCAATATTTCCGTTTTTTCCCGTGAGCATTTACAAGTCATTCTCTTTCTGTTCCTGTATCTGTGTTTGTTTTTATCCCCTCCTCTTCCCCTTGTTCTATTCCTTGCAGAGAGCTGGCACAGGCTAGATGGGCCAAATGTCCTCCTTCTGTGCTGTAACCATTTTACGATGCTTGGGACCGAAATTGCCCACCGCCCGAAACGAGTCGCACCTACCACTCTTGAAGTGTTCTGGCTGCCCCAATTCATGGGGCGGCCCCAAATCGGAGAAATTCAGCACTTCCTGCTTTTTTTTGGAGTGAGGCAGAAGTAGCCTCATCATCGGGGCGTAAGTGAGGTTGGGTTGGAGTGGCCATCACTAGCGGGACGGAAGTGGAAGCGGGTCATAGTGGCCGATGCTGCAAGCCATCATTGCCGTGTTGATGATGTCATCGCGCTGGTGCATCACAACGTCCCTCCCCTTCAGTTAAACTATGCAGCCATTTTAGTGCCAAACCCGAGAGGGGGTGCCAGGCTGCCTATTGGCGACCCGGTCGAACCCGCGGCCATAATCGGCCTGGCAGTCGGCCGACAAGAAAAAAACGGTGGAGTTGCCAGCAGTGCCACAGAGAGTGTACCACCAGCAAAAGCTGTTAGTGGCACCGACCGGCGGCAGGTCAATTTTTGAAAGGGGCAATTTGCAGTGCGGCAATTTCAGGAAGGGGTGGCTGCCGGTCAGTTACGGGTTGGCGTATGCACGCCATGACAGGAAAACGGGCGGAGCGGTCCCCTACACTGCTCCGAACCTGAGGAAGGGCCATTTGTAAAGTGGCGGCCCCTCCGCAGAGACCCTCCGGCCATTCCGTACCAACCCGTGGCCATCGCTTTCTCGCCGCCACGGACCTTGTAGAAAGGGGCAGTTTCGGCTCCCATGATTCTAAATGTTGTTCATCGGTAGCATCTTCCAGTTCTGACAAAAGGCCGGCACGCCTCAAAGGTTAATTTGTTTCTTCTCTTCGCAAATGCTGCTTGGCCTGCTGAGTGTTTCTGTTTCAGGTTTGCAGCATCTGTAGTATTTTTCTTGTTCATCCTAAACTGTATTGAGCATCCTGGTTCCATGCGCGGATTCCTGACTTGGAAATGACGATTGGTGATATCAGTGGATAAACACTAACCATGTTTTCAGACATGCCTCTGTCATACTTTAATAGAATGGTTTAAAATGTATGGGTTAATCCCTCCGTTAAAATAATAGACAGAGGAATGTCACACAAGCACGTTAAATTCATTTGTTAATGTTGCCAACAGTAACTTTTGGGATTCTATATCCACTTAGACTGATGCATCCACAATAGTTTGCTGATCTTTGCCATCTCTCCCATTTTCATTTTTTCGCTACCCTCCAAAAAAAAATTGCTCATGAATTACAAGCAGATTATTTTATTTAGCTGTCTTAAATTAATAATGCAGTGTTGAGGGAGTGCTGCACAGTCAGAGGTGCTGTCTTTCAGATGTGACGTTAAACCGAGGCCCCGTCTGCTCTCTCAGGTGGACGTAACAGATCCCATGGCACTATTTCGAAGAGGAGCAGGTGTCCTGGCCAGTATTTATCACTCGATCAACATCACTAAAGCAGGTTATCCGGTCATTATCTCATTGCTGTTTGTGGGAGCTTGCTGTGCACAAAATGGCTGCCGTGTTTCCCACATTACAAAAGTGACTACACTTCAAAAAGTACTTCATTGACTGTAAAGCGCTTGAGATGTCCGGTGGTCATAAAAGGTGCTATATAAATGCTTTGGGTCTTCATTCGGTTCATTCATCTTTAATGACAGCCACTAAAATTAAGGTGATAATAACTGAAATAACCTTTAGACTCCCTGAACTAACACTTTTAATATTGTGTGTTCCAATACTTTAGAAATTTGATCCAACATTTTGGTTCAGATTTTTGGTTAACAGACACAGTCAAGGAGGAAATATTTCAGTCTGTGTTCCTACTCCCTTCTAATCCATTCTAATAACAGTGAATATAATTTGCAAATTATTGCTATGTCTATCAGGAGAAAAAAATACAGCTCTTGAGACTTGTGGAGCTGTTAAATTAGTACTGCCTGCTGCTGTCATTAGCTAACAGATACTTAACTTTCTTGCTACATTCTTTTATATGCTGCTTTACCGGAGGCGTTGGCACCTTCATTAAAATAACAGGCGCAGGAATGTTGACTGAATGTGTTAAGTTCATTAATATTGCCAACTCTCAATTTTAGGCTTATGTATTTGATTTCTTTTAGAGTAAAGCTGTAAAAGACCACTACTGCTGCTAAGCAACAGCATCATTTTGTCGTTCTTTAACAAGCAAATAACTTTATAATTTGACGCTTGCATGGATGGCATCCTTGTGAAATTAAAATAATCCATTTTAGTTAATTTTGGCTGCTCCTAAAATTCAACTTAGATTTTATCCAGGCATCATAACACTTCTTTATGTATTTCATCTATGAGCAGTTGCGATACTGTGCCATGATATTTGTTTATTTATATATATTTTTTAACTCACCAAGATGAGGCCTGTTAGGGCTGGGAAATAAAATACTTTTCTACTTTGGGTACCCAGCATTAGCATCAAACACAGTCACGTTAAGTACAGTAGGGCATGATGAAAATGTATCCATTTCCACATTTAAGGATCCACAGTTTGAGTAAGATTGCCAACTTGTGACAAATTCTGGGTAATTTTACATATGGGTCTATGCACATTAATTGGGTTGAAATTCTCCCAACTGATTCCTCAGAAAGAGGAAGTATTCATGCCATTAGCCAGAGCATCTCCAACAGTTACTTATCTTCCCATCCTCACACTGTTACCTCTGGAATACCCCAAGTAGCTATCTTTGGTCCCTGTTTTTTTCTCATCTACATGCTCAACTATTTCAATGCTCTCTTGGCCAGCCTTCCAGTTTCCATGTTCTGTAAACCTCAGTTTATCCAAAACTCTGCTGCCCATATCGTATCCTTGCTGACCAACATTGGCTACTTGTCCTCCAATTTAAAAGTCTCATCCTCATGTTTAAACCCTTCATGGTTGCATCCGTCCTGTCCTTTGTAGTCTCCTCCAGTCCTACAGCCTCCTCCAGCCCTACAGCCTCCTCCAGTCCTACAGCCTCCTCCAGTCCTACAGCCTCCTCCAGCCCTACAAACCCCTTCAGAATTCTGCATTTCTCTGCTTTTGCCTCTTCTGCTTCTCTTCTCCCTTCGTCCCATCACTGATGGCTGTGCTTTCAGCTGACTAGGCTTCACATTCTGGAATTCCTTCCCAAGGCCTTTTTCCTGTCTATCTGCCTCTCCTCCTATAAGATCAACCTTAAAACCCATTTCTTTGACCAAAGTTTTAGTAACCTCTCCTAGGATCTCCATCTTTGGTTCGGCGTCCGTTTTTGTCTGATTTCGTCTCTGTGAAGGATGTAATTCTATGTTAATGGCGCTATATAAATGCAAGTCATTGCTAATCTAGGTTGGATTTGGTAACTAAGTCTCAAAGGTAAAAAGACAGTGTACTAACATAATGCGGCACCTTATCCCAGGCTGGTGTTTATTTTAATTGAAGACATAGTGCTAATAAGTGGCAACAAAGAGATTGACAGGGATATTGTGATGGTGAATCTTTTCAAATCTAATGAGAAGCAGGTTAGTAATTGTAAGAGTACTGAAGAAAGGTGAACTATTACTTTAGTAGAAATGATCCATTTTAAAAGTATTCACTTGAGTGGTATGTCAAATAAATACATTTATTATATGAAAATGAAGAAGATCCAGCTGAACCTAGTTAGATGAGAGTTTCGTTGAATGACCAGTTATTAAGCCAATTTCCTTCTAAAGTTGTATAGTGTGTGAGAAACATTGCATCCTATCCGAAGAATCATTTTTGGTCGTCTGCTTATTTATTCAGTAAATGTGAAAAATCCTTTGTCTTGAAAATGCTGAGATTTTTTTAACGCGTCGATTGATGTGTCCTGAGGTGAAGCGTGGAAATTGGGACGCTTTACTATGTTAAAGGCGCTATACAAGTGCAAGTTGTTGTTGTAAATATTCTGTTCGCCCTTTTTAAATAACTCAGCCAACTTGTTATTGCAGCCTTGCGTCTGATTGTGTGTTTGAGGCTGCGGTTGTACAGCCACTTTCACATTCATGCAAAACTGTTTTGGATGCACATCGAAACGCAAGTGACAATGAAAAAGTAGATTTGTACAAATCTGTGCTCACAGCACAAAGCTTTGCATGAGAGGAGTTCCTGTCAGGAATTCGGGCCCAGCGATCCACAGCTCCCACAGGATTTTCCATCCAATTGGACAGAAAATCCTGCTGGGCCATCAGTCCTCTGCATTTGATTTCCCAATATGTGCTTCCTGCGCATGAAGCTCTGTGGTGGGAACGTGAATGTGTAACATTTACCCGTAAATCTCAGAAGGCAGATCAGTGATGTGAATCCAGAGCTCATGAAGGTGAGAGCTTTGAGACCATCCCTAGCAGACCGTTTCAAATTGCTTGATCTTCACACTGGCCACAATATAACTTCAGCCTGGTACAAAGACACACATTGAACGTATCCTGGCGATCTACTGAAGCTCCTGGGAACTTTATACATTTGTTTTTCAGTATTTTTCAGGACACCTGCTCTCTCGTAAAATAAAATTAGACACCCGGGGAACAGAATTGTGCCGCTAGAGACCCAAGGATTCATGCATAGAACCTCTGAGAGCAACTTTCATTTTCAGTATATCAGGTGGGCGGTGCAATTAGAATGACTGCCCGATGTCCCCAGTGAGAGGCCAGGATTATTTTGATGATCTCATACCTGCACATGGAGATAAACAGTTTCTTAATCCATAAGGGAATAAGGGATTATGGGGAGCGGGCAGGGAAGTGGAGCTGAGTCCATGATCGGATCAACCATGATCGTATTAAATGGCAGAGCAGGCTCGAGGGGCCGTATGGCCTGCTTCTGCTCCTAATTCTTATGTTCTTATACCCGTGCATTTCCAGCACTTAAAGGCAGCTGCAGATCGATGCTGGTGGGAAATCAAGTAGCCTAACTGCAGAGCCAAGCCAGTCATGGAGGGGATGGGGAGGGCTATGCCAATGGGGGAGGGGCAAGGTTATGCAGTGATTGGGAAGATTTTATGGAGGTGCAGGAACACCATTCATGCTCATCATGGTCCCCAAAATCCTCCACAGAGCTGAATTTTGGCCATTTCTGAATGACCTCCGGCGATCCCTTTAATGGACACCAAAGAGGATGCAGAAGAGATTTACTGGAATGGTACCAGAGATGAGGAACTTCAGTTATGTGGAGAGACTGGAGAAGCTGGTGGTGTTCTCCTGAGAGCAGAGAACATTAAGAGGAGATTTGATAGAGTTATTCAAAATCATGAATGGTTTTAACAGAGTAAATAAGGAGAAATTGTTTCCAGTGGCAGGAAGGTCAGTAAGCAGGGATCACAGATTCCGAGTACTAGGCAAAAGAACTAGAGGTGACATGAGGATTTTTTTAACACAGCGTCTTGTTGTGATCTGGAAAGCACTGCCTGAAAGAATGGTGGAAGCAGATTTAATAGTAACTTTAAAAAGGGAATTCGATAAATACGCGAGGAAAAAATTTACAAGGCTAAGGGGAAAGAGCAGGGGAGTCAAAGTAATTGGATAGCTCTTTCAAAGAGCTAGCACGGGCATGATGGGCCGAATGGTGTCCTTCTGCGCTGTATTATTCTATGATTCTATAACTAGTTTCGTTGTTTCCCAGTCGGTGTCAGTGGGTGGGGTTTATGCAGCATGGGAAACACAAGTTTTCAGTTAAAATTGCAGCAGGATCCTAAATATCTCATCGGCTCCCAGGATATTGGCACAGGCATAATAATACCCAGAACCACTTGTTATTGGCATTCTAGGGCACTGCCCTAGATAGATTCATTAGCAGTGTACATACATTTGCTTAGTACATATGACATATGGCATTCATGATTCTGTAACCTAATCATGATTCTATGCTTTTGTGAAGGCCAATTATTCAAAGCTATCACAAACAGAACAATTAGTCGCTTCTGGTCCCTTACAACAATGACGAAGCAAAGACTGAGTGAACATTTTACAAGCAAATAAATGCTAAACAGTTTCTTCTTGATCTTCTCTCCACATCAGTCAATGATTGTGATAAATAAAGCAAAGGTTGCCACTGACTATTATACTTTTGCAGCTGCATAGTCCCAATCCCTCTTTTTATTGGTTTTGAGGATTTTAGAAGTTCAGAATTGGCTCTTGTGTGAGCAGACCTTTTAAATTTCCCCCGATTTCTTCACCTTTATGATTCCAACTTCATTCATTCGTCCCTTGTAACAATCTTCTGAGCAGTAACTCTTTTTTCCAAAAGAGTTAAAGGAATTAACCCATTGATATTGCACTGTCAATGTGCTATCTACTTTGTTCCTG
Organism: Pristiophorus japonicus; assembly: GCF_044704955.1. Classification (NCBI taxonomy): domain Eukaryota; kingdom Metazoa; phylum Chordata; class Chondrichthyes; family Pristiophoridae; genus Pristiophorus; species Pristiophorus japonicus. Next base: position 178,946,662 of record NC_091988.1, on the reverse strand, counting down.
AGGCTTTCCTATTACCAGGTTTAATGCCTTCATTAGTGATGGTGACATCAACCTGAAACAGCCCAGTGACAGCACTTTGACTTAATTAAATTTCAAATACATTCTGAATTTTGATGTTTTATTCCGCTTTGGATGAAAGTCGCACTATAATCATCACATATTAATGTGTGACACCGTCAATGTTCACATATATCACATCAATGGTTTTCTGCTTTGCAGAACTTAGAAAGCTGAAGCAATGCCAAAGGGAAGCCATAATCACCTGCACCCTTCATAAGAGGTATTGAATGTGTATAACTTGGAGCTTGCTTCATTCAGTTTTAGTTGCCAGAAACCTGGGGATTCATTGAGCTTATTAGAATATTTTGCATTATTGTGCCATAATTTCCTCATGAGTTGGAAGCTTAAAATTTTCCTTGTAGTATTCCTGTTTGGATTCCTGGGATCTAGGAATTTTCAATTTCCCCACACCTTTGTCAACAATTATTAATGAGTTCATTTTTTCCATTGGTTCTTTTATTTTCTTTATGGCCTCTCAGACCCCTTCTGTGACATGATCAATTTTTAAAAACTTTTTTCAAAATTGTCAATGGCACTTTACTTCATGGTAGGGCTTCTGAAGTAACTTGTTCCTTGATCATGATGGGATGCTCCCCTGGTAAACAACACAATCCTACTGTAATATATGTAAGCTTGTATATACCTTGTACAGCCACCAGAGGGCTCATCCCCTGGAGTCCCAAGGGATCCCACAATCCCCTGGGAGCACAGGTACTTAAGGAGGCTTCACAGCCTGGAGAGGCACTCTGGAGACCTGCAAAAAAAGACTAAGGTCACACTTTACTTTGAGCTCACAGTATCCAGTCAGACTCTTTGTTCATACATAACAACTGGCAACGAGATACAGATGATGAACCCAACGATGCAGAGAACCGTGGGCATCCTGGAACCTTCGTGGAGCGACTCGACCAATACTTCGTGGCCAACGAGCTGGAAGGAGAAGCGAACGCTGCCAAACGAAGGGCGATTCTCCTCACCGTCTGTGGGGCACCAACGTATGGCCTCATGAAAAATCTGCTTGCTCCAGCGAAACCCACAGAGAGATCATACGATGATTTGTGCACACTGGTCCGGGAGCATCTGAACCTGAAGGAAAGTGTTCTGATGGCGAGGTACTAGTTCTACACCTACAAAAGGTCTGAAGGCCAGGAAGTGGTGAGTTATGTTGCCGAGCTAAGACACCTTGCAGGACATTGCGAATTTGAAGGACATTTGGAGCACATGCTCAGAGACGTTTTCACACTTGGCATTGGCCACAAAACCATACTTTGCAAACTTTTGACTATGGAGACCCCAACCTTGAGTAAGGCCATAGCGATAGCCCATGTGCTCATTGCCACCAGTGAAAATACTAAGCAAATCTCTCAGCACACAAGTGCTGCTACAAGTACTGTGAACAAAGTGATGTTGTTTTCAAATCGCAACCTACAGGGCAGGCCCCACATGCATGTCTGCAGATGTCTGAGTCCACCATCAAGAGTGATGAATGCAAGGTCATTAACACCTTGTTGGCGCTGCGGGGGTGATCATTGTTTCCATTCATGCCGCTTCAAAGGGTATGTTTGGAAGGACTGTGGAACAATGGGACACCTCCAACGTATGTGCAGGCGTGCTGCAAATCCTGTTATCCTGCAAACCACCATGTTGCAGAGGAGGACAGATCCACAGCGGATCACGATGAACCAGAGCCTCAGACCGAGGAGGCAGAGGTATATGGGGTGCACACATTTACCACAAAGCGTCCCCCAATAATGCTGAAGGTTGAACTAAATGGACTCCTGGTGTCAATGGAGCTGGACACGGGCGCGAGCCAGTCCATTATGAGCAAAAAGACTTGAAAAATTGTGGTGCAGCAAGGCCTCAAGGCCAGTATTAACTCCATTTCGCATGAAACTAAGAACTTACACAAAGGTACTGATTCCCCTAATCGGCAGTGCTACTATAAAGGTCTCCTACGATGGAGTGGTGCACAAGCTACCACTCTGGGTGGTACCGGGCAATGGTCCCAACTCTGCTCGGCAGGAGCTGGCTGGGAAAGATACGCTGGAACTGGGATGACATCTGAGCGCTCTCATCCGCTGACGACACTTTGTGTGCCCAGGTCTTAAACAAGTTCCCTTTGCTGTTCGAACCAGGCATCGGGAAGTTGCAAGGAGCAAAAGTGCAGATCCACCTAATTCCAGGGGCATGACCCATTCATCATAAGGCGGGAGCAGTACCGTACATGATGAGAGAAAGGATAGAGATCGAACTAGACCGGCTGTAATGAGAGGGCATCATTTCGCCAAGCGAATTCAATGAGTTTCTAGGACTCCTAAACTATTTTGGTAACTTCTTACCAGGTCTCAGCACACTGTTAGAACCACTGCACACCTTACTGCGTAAAGGAGATGAATGGGTTTGGGGTAAAAGCCAAGAAAATGCCTTTGTAAAAGTGAGAAAATTGTTATGCTCAAACAAATTGCTTGTGTGGTATGATCCATGTAAGCGTTTGGTACTAGCATGTGATGCATCATCATATGGCGTCGGGTGTGTATTGCAACAAGCTAATGATTTTGGGAAATTGCAACCAGCTGCTTATGCATCCAGAAGTCTATCTAAGGCTGAGAGAGCATCCAGCATGATTGAAAAAGAAGCGTTTGTGTGTGACTATGGGGTGAAGAAAATGCATCAATATCTGTTTGGGCTAAAATTTGAATTGGAAACTGACCATAAGCCACTGATATCCCTGTTTTCCGAGAGTAAGGGGATAAATACTAATGCATCGGCCCGCATCCAGAGCTGGGTGCTCACGTTGTCCGCATACAACTACGCCATCCGCCACAGGCCAGGTACAGAAAACTGTGCCAATGCTCTCAGTAGGCTGCCATTGCCCACCATGGGGGTGGAAATGGCGCAGCCCGCAGATTTAGTCATGGTTAAGGAAGCATTTGAGAGTGAGCAACACCCATCACTGCCCGAAAGATTAGAACCTGGACAGGCCAGGACCCCTTACTGTCCCTAGTTAAAAACTGTGTGCTTCACGGTAGCTGGTCCAGTGTCCCAGTGGAAATGCAGGAAGAGATAAAGCCGTACCAGCGGCGCAAGATGAAATGTCTATACAGGCAGACTGCCTTCTGTGGAGAAATCGGGTAGTGGTCCCCAAGAAGGGCAGAGACACCCTAATCAGTGACCTCCACAGTACCCACCCAGGCATCATAATGATGAAAGCGATAGCCAGATCCCACGTGTGGTGGCCCGGTATCGATGTGAACTTAGCGTTCTGCATGCACAGATGTAATACATACTCACAGTTAAGCAATGCACCCAGGGAGGCACCATTAAGTTTATGGTCTTGGCCCTCCAAACTGTGGTCTAGGGTACACGTCGACTATGCAGGCCCGTTCTTGGGTAAAATGTTCCTTGTGATTGTAGATGCGCACTCCAAATGGATTGAATGTGAGATAATGTTGGCAAGCACGTCCGCTGCCACCGCTGAAAACCTGCGGATCTTGTTTGCCATGCACGGACTACCTGATGTCCTGGTGAGCGATAACGGGCCATGTTTTACCAGTGCCGAGTTCAAAGAATTCATGACCCATAACGGGATCAAACATGTTACATCTGCCCCATTCAAACCAGCATCCAATGGTCAGGCAGAGAGAGCAGTGCAAACTATCAAGCAGGGCTTGAAGAGCCCTGACGGCTCACTGCAGACTCACCTATCCCCAGTTTTGCTTAGCTACAGCACGAGACCCCACTCGCTCACTGGGATCCCTCCTGCTGAACTGCTCATGAAAAGGGCACTTAAGATAAGGCTCTCGTTAGTTCACCCTAATCTACATGAACAGGTAGAGGGCAAGCGGCTTCAACAAAGTACATATCATGATGGCGCAAATGTGTCACGTGAAATTGAAATCAATGATCCTGTATTTGTATTGAATTATGGCCAAGTGGCTTCCTGGCATTGTTGTGGCCAAAGAGGGGAGCAGGGTGTTTTGGGTCAAACTTTCAAATGGATTAATTCACCGGAAACACTTGGACCAAATCAAACTCAGATTCACAGACTACCTTGAGCAACTTACTTTGTACCCTACCTTCTTTGATCCCCCAACATACACACCAGTGGCAACCGACACCGCGGTTGGCCACGAAACAGAACCCATCATCCACAGCAGCCCAGCAGGACCCAACACACCAGGCAGCCCAGCAAGGCCAGCTACACAGCAGCCCAGCGAGGGCCCAACAGACACCTTCAAATAGATATTTGTAATAAATGTCCAAATCTCATGTCTTTAATAGCCTTTGCTGCACGTATTCTTTATATTAGATCAAGTTTCTCACACGCATTCAGATTTAAAATTAGCTCAACATCTTCCAGCACCACTATGCAATGATATGCACTTGATGGCCTTATATGTGATACTGCAAGGTAACTTCCTTTATTCCTGCGTATTCCATTACTTTTATCTTGGTTTCTTGCAATGAGGTTTTTCTGTAATCTTTAGTAATCTTGCACAGACATGACATTCATTTGTGTTCCTGTATCCAATTTAAATAGAATAACTTTTTCATTTATTAATTATATCAGTACTGAGCCTTTTTTTAAAATTCTGAAGGTGTCTGTTCTTCCAAGGCTGGCTGGACATTGTTTTTTCTTTGTGCACGGTGCTCATTTTTCAGTTCGTTATTCTGATTTTACCTCTTCTGTGACCTGCAACATGTGATAATTCTACTCCCTTTCATTCATTATATTTCATTTAGCATTGCAATTTCTCTCACCATAATCTTACTACATCCAGTACAAGATTTTTCCCTTCCTCAAAGTTGAAATCATAAATATTTACTTTTCCTTCCCTAAAATCGATCGAGAAAGCTTTCTTGTTTTTTTTCTCATCTGCACAAGTAATTGCCAAAAAGACATTGAACCTTTCCAATTTTCAGCAAGATTTTCAGTCACCTGCAGTCTGGGTGAAAAAATTATATTTCTTTAATGCTTGAGGCTATTTTAACCATATATTTGTTCCGATTCTCAATTTTTGTTTTGTGTTCCTCCTTCAGTTTCTGATATCATGGGGCTGATAACTGTTTCCAGTGGATGACGAGAGGGCACAGATTTACGGTGATTGGCAAAAGAACCAGAGGCGACATGAGAATAAACTTTTTTACGCAACGAGTGGTTAGGATTTGGAATGCACTGCCTGATAGGGTGATGGATACAGATTCAATAGTAGCCTTCAAAAGGGATTTGGATAAATATTTGAAGGAGAAAAAATTGCAGGGATAGTCATAGGCAGTCCCTCGAAATCGAGGAAGACTTGCTTCCACTCTAAAAGTGAGTTCTCAGGTGGCTGTACGGGAATGCGGGAATTGCAGTCTCTGTCACAGGTGGGGCAGACAGTGGTTGAAGGAAAGGGTGGATGGGGAGCCTGGTTTGCCGCATACTCCTTCCGCTGCTTTGACTTGATTTCCGCATGCTCTTGGCAATGAGACTCAAGGTGCTCAGCGCCTTATCGGATGTTCTTCCTCCACTTTGGGCAGTCTTGGACCAGGGATTCCCAGGTGCCGGTGGAGATGTTGCATTTTATCAAGGAGGCTTTGAGGGTGCCCTTGAAATGTTTCCTCTATCCACCTGGGGCTCGCTTGCCATGTCGGAACTCCGAGTAGAGCGTTTGCTTAGGGAGTCTTGTGTCGGGTATGTGGACGATGTGGCCCGTCCAACGGAACTGGTCGAGCGTGGTCAGTGCTTTAATGCTGGGGATGTTGGCCTGAGCGAGAACACTGACGTTGGTGCATTTATCCTCCCAGTGGATTTGCAGGATCTTGTGGAGGCAGCGCTGGTGGTACTTCTCCAACGCTTTGAGATGTCTGTTGTATGTAGTCCATATCTCAGACCCATAAGGGAGGGAGGGTATCATTACAGCCCTGTAGACCATAAGCTTGGTGCCAGATTTGAGGTCCTGGTCTTCAAACACTCTCTTCCTCAGGCGACCGAAGGCTGCGCTGGCACACTGGGGGCGGTGTTGGACCTCGTCATCGATGTCTGCCCTTGCTGATAGTAGGCTCCCGAGGTATAAAAAATGGTCCACGTTGTCCAAGGCCGCGCCGTGGATTTTGATGACTGGGGGGCAGTGCTGCGTGGTGGGGTCAGGTTGATATGAGGAGTGGAACTAACTGGAATGCTCTTCGAAAGAGCTGGTGAAGACTCAATGGGCAGAATGGCCTCCTTCTGTGCTCTTCTATTCTATGATTGTATATAATGTACCGGGGTTCTATTATCAGGTATCTAATTTCTACTCTGCCTCACAGTGAAGTATGGGTGGGGAGCATTTAGGAGGCAAGAAACCTGTGCGCAAAGTTCATTAATGCCCTAAATATTATACAAATTAGGGAGATCCTTATATTTATCCTGGAGTACTTGAGTAGCACCTCAAATATTGAGCAGCCATTTCAAGTATGTCCAGCTTCACAAAGTAAAATTTTGGTTCCAGGGTGGTCCTTTTCTTGATATAGCCACACTTACGTTGCAGAGGAGGCTTTTAAACAGTCAATTCTTCAAAGGGGTTTCCTAATGGAAAAACAAATTGCGGCATTTCACAGCCCAACATTCTGGCCCCTGCCCCATGTGAGAGCTGAGTTGTTTTAGAAACATAGAAACATAGAAAATAGGTGCAGGAGTAGGCCATTCGGCCCTTCAAGCCTGCACCACCATTCAATATGATCATGGCTGATCATGCAACTTCAATACCCCATTCCTGCTTTCTCTCCATACCCCTTGATCCCTTTAGCTGTAAGGGTCACATCTAACTCCCTTTTGAATATATCTAACGAACTGGCCTCAACAACTTTCTGTGGTAGAGAATTCCACAGGTTCACAATTCTCTGAGTGAAGAAGTTTCTCCTCATCTCGGTCCTAAATGGCTTACCCCTTATCCTTAGACTGTGACCCCTGGTTCTGGACTTCCCCAACATCGGGAACATTCTTCCTGCATCTAACCTGTCCAATCCCGTCAGAATTTTATATGTTTCTATGAGATCCCCTCATTCTTCTAAATTCCAGTGACTATAAGCCTAGTCAATCCAGTCTTTCTTCATATGCCAATCCTGCCATCCCAGGAATCAGTCTGGTGAACCTTCGCTGCACTCCCTCAATAGCAAGAATGTCCTTCCTCAGATTAGGAGACCAAAATTGTACACAGAAGAGGTTAGTGCCTTGGGAACTGTACATTGTCTTTTCCCATGTGTTAGTAGAATTGCTTATAGTTCAACAATGAATGCTAAAGGAAAAACAAGTAGATTTATTACAGTTTCAAATGAAGTTATATGCTTAAGCATTTAATAATCACTGGTAGCTTACAAACTTCATTGTGCAAATTAATTTCACTCTGGAGTTAACCAACTGCCTAAATGCAGGAGCATTTGCTAGTGTTAAGGAGGCATCTCTAAGTTTTCATATTCAAACTAATTTATGTCATTACACATAAGAATCGATTCCATGAGGTGCAATGTTCACAGGGAGCACAGTATGGGAAATTACGAGGTATTTGATCGTGGAATCAGCCCTAATATTACCATAAAAGAACTCCTATCTTTGCCATCCACAATTAAACAACATGTTACTGTTGAACTCAGATATGTAGTCAACTATATTTACCATTTATTTACCATTTCCTATAAATGATTTTAGTCAGTGTCTATTCTGTACATACAGCATTTGTATGCAATACCTCTGTTTAATGCTGAAGTTATGCAAATTTATGATTAAAAATTTTTTTTTTATTCATTCTTCGGATGTGGACATCGCTGGCAAAGCCAGCATTTATTACCCATTCCTAATTGCCCTAGAGAAGGTGGTGGTGAGTCGCTGCCTTGAACCACAATGCTGTTACGTAGGGAGTTCCAGGATTTAGACCGAGCGATGATGAAGGAATGGTGATATATTTCCAAGTCAGGATGGTGTGTAACTTGGAGGGGAATTTGGAGGTGGTAATGTTCCCATGCACCTGCTGCCCTTGTTCATCTAGGTGATAGAAGTCGCGGTTTGGATGGTGCTATCGAAGAAACCTTTTGCCGAGTTGCTGCAGTGCATCTTGTAGATGATGCATACTGCAACCACATTGTGCCAGTCGTGGAGGGAGTGAATGTTTATGGTGGTGAATGGGGTGCCGATCAAGCGGGCTACTTTGTCCTAGTTGGTGTTGAGATTCTTGAGTGTTGTTGAAGCTACACTTAGCCAGACAAGTGGAGAGTATCCCATTACACTCCTGATTTGTGCCTTGTAGATGGTGGAAAGGCTTTGGGGAGTCAGTAGGTGAGATACTCTCTGGAGAATACCCTGTCTCGGACCTGCTCTTGTTGCCATAGTATTTATGTGGCTGGTCCAGTTAAGCTTCTGGTCAATGGTGACCCCCAGGATGTTGATGGTGGGGGATGGTAATGCTGTTGAATGTCAAGGGGCGGTGGTTAGACTCTCTCTTATTGGAGATAGTTAATGCCTGGCACTTGTGTGGCAAGAATGTTACTTGCCACTTACCAGCCAAAACCTGAATGTTGTCCAGGTCTTTTTGCATGCGGGCATGCACTGTTTCACGACCTGTGGAGTTGCAAATGGAACTGAACACTGTGAAATCATCCACACTTCTGACCTTATGATGGAGGGAAGACCATTGATGAAGCAGTTGAAGATGGTTAGGCTTAGGATACTGCTCTGAGAAACTTCTGCAGTGATGTCCTGGGGCAGAGATGATTTACTTCCAGCAACCACAGCCATCTTCTTTTGTGCTAGGTACGATACTAGCCAGTGGAGAGTTTTGCCCCTGATTCCCATTGACTTCATTTTTTTCTAGGGCTTCTTGATGTCACATGGTGAACTGCTGCCTTAATGTCAAGGGCAGTCACTGTAACCTCACCTCTGAAATTCAGCTCTTTTGTCCATGTTTGGATCAAGGCTGTAATGAGGTTTGGAGCCGAGTGGCCCTGGTGGAACCCAAACTGAGCATTGGTGAGCAGGTTATTGGTGAGTAAGTGCCACTTGATAGCACTGTCGATGACACCTTCCAGCACTTTGCTGGTGATTGAGAGTAGACTGATGGGGTGGTAATTGGCCAGATTAAATTTGTCCTGCATTTTGTGGACAGGACATACTTGGGTAGTTTTCCACATTGTCGGGTAGATAGCAGTGTTGTAGCAGTACTGGAACAGCTTGGTTAGAGGCATGGCTAGTTCTGGAGCACTGGAGCACGTCTTCAGCACAATAGCCAGGATCGATTGGGCAAACGCATGGCAGATGCAGCATAATGTGGATAAATGCGAGGTTATCCACTTTGGTGGAAAAAACACGAAGGCAGAATATTATCTGAATGGCGGCAGATTAGGAAAAGGGGAGGTGCAATGCGATCTGGGTGTCATGGTACATCAGTTATTGAAAGTTGGCATGCAGGTTCAGCAGGCGGTGAAAAAGGCAAATGGTGTGTTGGCCTTCATAGCTAGGGGAATTGAGTATAGGAGCAGGGAAGTCTTACTGCAGTTATACAGGGCCTTAGTGAGGCCTCACCTGGAATATTGTGTTCAGTTTTGGTCTCCTAGTCTGAGGAAGGACGTTCTTGCTATTGAGGGAGTGCAGTGAAGGTTCACCAGACTGATTCCCGGGATGGCAGGACTGACATATGAGGAAAGACTGGATCGACTGGGCCTGTATTCACTAGAGTTTAGAAGGATGAGAGGAGATCTCATAGAAACATATAAAATTCTGACGGGACTGGACAGGTTAGATGCAGGAAGAATGTTCCCTATGTTGGGGAAGTCCAGAACCAGGGGACATAGTCGAAGGAGAAGGGGTAAGCCATTTAGGATTGAGATGAGGAGAAACTTCTTTACTCAGAGAGTTGTTAACCTGTGGAATTTCTTACCGCAGAGAGTTGTTGATGCCAGTTCATTGGATGTATTCAAGGGGGATTTAGATATGGCCCTTACGGCTAAAGGGATCAAGGGGCATGGAGAGAAAGCAGGAAAAGGGTACTGAGGGAATGATCAGCCATGATCTTATTGAATGGTGGTGCAGGCTCGAAGGGCCGAATGGCCTACTGCAGCACCTATTTTCTATGTTTCGATATTGTCAGGGCCCATAGCCTTTGCTGCAGCCATTGTGGTCAGCCATTTCTTGATATCATGTAGAGTGAATCGAATTGGCTGAAGACTGACTTCTGTGATGGTGGGGACCTCAGGAGGAGGCCGAGCTGGATCATGCACTCGGCAATTCTGGCTGAAAATTGTCTTTTGCACTCGCATGCTCAGCCCCACCATCATTGAAGCTCGAGATATTCATGGAGTTTCTCCTCCCGTTAGTTGTTTAATTGTCCACCATCATTCTCGACTAAATGTCGCAGGACTGCACAGCTTTGATCTGATCCGTTGATTGTGGGCTCGCTTAGCTCTGTCTATAGCATGCTACTTTCACTGTTTAGCACGTAATCCTGTTTTGCAACTTCCCCATGTCGGCACCTCATTTTTAGCTACGCCTGGTGCTGCTCCTGGAATGCTCATTGAACCATGGTTGCTCTCCTGGCTTGATAGTCATCATCATAGACAGTCCCTCGGAATCGAGGAAGACTTGCTTCCACTCTTAACATGAGTCCTTAGGTGGCTGTATAGTCCAATACGAGAACCACAGTCCCTGTCACAGGTGGGACAGATAGTCGTTGAGGGAAGGGGTGGGTGGGACTGGTTTGCCGCATGCTCTTTCCACTGCTTGCACTTGATTTCTGCATGCTCTCAGCGACAAGACTCAAGGTGCTCAGCGCCCTCCCGGATGCACTTCCTCCACTTAGGGCTGTCTTTGGCCAGGGACTCCCAGGTGTCGGTGGGGATGTTGCACTTTATCAAGGAGGCTATTAGGGTGTCCTTGTAACGTTTCTGCTGCCCACCTTTGGCTCGTTTGCTATGAAGGTTGTCATGTATGTACGTGTTATTTGTAGCCACCAGATGGTGTCATTGTTGGGGGCCACTGAACAGTATGCACATGGTGCTGCTCTGGTATAAAAAGCCAGCCATTTTGTGAGTCAGGCACTTTGGGCCATAACAAAGGCTGTACCTTGTTCAGTTAAACAGTACTCAGTTTGTACCTTTATTGCATACTTTACATTTGGCGACGAGAATACAAGAACCTTTGTTTGCAAAATGAGCACGAGTGGAGGGAGAAGATTGGGAAGACTTTGTGAGCCATTTGAACCAATACTTCATGGCCAACAAAATGAAGGAGGTCGGCAATGCAGTTCAGCGCCGGGCCGTGTTCCTCATTGTGTGCGGTTCAAAGATCTGCAGTCTGATAAAGAATCTGCTCATTCCTAGTGATTCAACAGAGAAAACGTACGAGGAGTTGTGTACATTGGTAGAGGAGCACCTCAAACCAGACGACGGCATCATCATCTCGAGATACAGGTTTTATTCATACATTCGATCGGAGGTCCAGAATGCAATGGAATTTGTTGCCGACCTGAGACGTCTAGCGGGACTGTGCAAGTTCGGGACGGTGTTGGCAGACATGCTGTGGGACTTCTTCGTTATCGGTATCAACCACAAGGTGATCCTGCGCAAACTTCTGGTGGTGGAGGAGTTGAATTTAAAAAGGGCCATCCAGATCGCTCAATCATGTATGACGACGGACAGGAGTTTAAAGCAAATATCAGTGAAGAACCAAACCTCAGCAAGTACTGTAAATGCGATTGATTCGGCAGAGTGGCACATGGCAGGGCCTATCCGGCTGCGTTCGCAAAACCTATGGCTGCCCAAAGTCCGCCAACGCGAATGTAGTTGACTTCTCCGTGTTGGCGTTGTGGGGGAAACCATCGGTACCAGCAGTGCCGATTTAAGCAATATAGTTGCAAAGGTTGTCTGAGAGGGGGCATCTCCAGCGCAAGTGTCCGCAGATGAGCAAGCGTGCTGCAACACACCACGTGGAGGATGAAAGTCAGACTAGCGCAGATTCAGATACGCAATCCGAGATGCTAGAGGAGGAAGTGTATGGACTGTGCTCTTTCAAAACCAAGAGTAAACCAATTTTGATTAATGTGAAGTTAAACGGGATACCGGTATCGATGGAACTGGACACAGGGGCGAGTCAATTGATCATGAACAAGAGGGCATTTAATAAGCTGTGGGATACTAAGACTGAGGCCCAGCCTAAGCCCTGTTAACGTACATCAAAGAACTGATAAAGGTGATTGGCAGTGCACAAATTAATGTGTCGTATAACGGTGCGGTTCACGAGTTACCGCTATGGATTGTTCCAGGCAATGGCCCAACGCTGCTCAGCAGAAGCAGGTTGGAGAAAATCAGATGCGATTGGAATGACATAAAGGCGTTGTCATCGGAGGAAGATACATGTGCCCAAATATTGAGCAAGTTCCCCTCGCTGATCGAACCGGGTATCGGCAACTTCACGGGAGCCAAGGTGCAGATCCACGTGGACTCAGATGCAAGACCCATCCATCATAAAGCTCGGGCAGTGCCGTATATGATGAGGGTGAAGGTCGAAATTGAACTGGACAGTTTCCAGCATGAAGGGATCATATCACCGGTCGAATTTAATGAATGGGCCAGCCCCATTATTCCTGTGTTGAAAAGTGATGGCACAGTCAGAATCTGTGGAGACTACAAGGCTACGATCAACAGGGTTTCAAAACAAGATCAGTAACCGTTACCGACTTGTTTGCGATGCTAGCCTGAGGGAACTGGACTTGACGACGGCCTATATGACGCAGGAGTTGGTCGAGACGTCGAAGAGACTTGCATGCATTAACATGCAAAAAGGACTGTTTATTTACCAGAGGTGCCCGTTTGGAATTCGCTTGGCTGCAGCAATATTCCAGAGGAATATGGAAAGTCTACTGAAGTCCGTTCCCAGAACCGTCGTGTTCCATGATGACATCCTGATCACCGGTCGTGACTCCCAGGAACATCTGAACAACCTAGAAGAGGGTCTACTGTGTTTGGACAGAGTGGGACTCAGACTTAAATGCTCGAAGTGCGTCTTCATGGCACCGGAAATCGAATTCCTCAAGAGGAAAATCGCCACTGATGGCATCAGACCTACTGACGTGAAAACCAAAGCCATCAAGAATGCACCCAAGCTGCAGAACGTGACGGAGCTGCGTTCGTTCCTGGGTCTACTCAACTACTTTGGTAATTTCTTACCTAAATTGAGCACCTGACTTGAACCACTGCACATGCTATTGAGAAAAGGCAACAACTAGGTGTGGGGCGCATTGCAAGACAGAGCTTTCGAGAAAGCCACCAATCTGCTTTGCTCGAACAAGCTGCTGATACATTTTGACCCATGTAAATGTTTAGTTTTGGCCTGTGATGCATCGTCATATGGAATTGGTTGCGTGTTACAACAAGCCAATGAGTCGGCAAACTTCAGCCTGTTGCATATACATCCAAAAGTTTGTCGAAAGCAGAACAAACCTACAGTATGGTAGAAAAAGAAGCTCTAGCATGTGTGTATGATGTTAAAAAGATGCATCAAAACCTGTTCGGTCTGAGGTTTGAATTAGAGACCGATCACAAGCCGCTCAATTTGTTGTTTTCCGAGAGTAAAGGTATCAATACCAATGCTTCATCCTGCATCCAAAGGTAGGCACTGACATTATCTGCCTATGATTATGTCATTCGCCATAGACCTGGCACAGAGAATTGTGCCGATGCTTTGCTTTGAGCCGGTTGTCATTGCCCACACCGGAGGTGGAAACGCCACAACCGGCATGTTAATGTACGCAAGTCTCTTCGACGTCTCGACCAACTCCTGCGTCATATAGGCCGTCGTCAAGTCCAGTCTTGTACACCTGGATTTTAAGTAACCATGTTGAATAGAGAAGACAGAATCAACAAGGGTACCACGATCGCGCAACTGTGTCATGCGAGATTTCTGTGAATGTTCCTGTATATGTGTTGAATTATGGTCAGGGTCTAAAATTGATCACTGGTACGGTCATGGCCAAGGACAGCAACAGAATATTTGTTATTAAGCTCAAGAATGGGCAAACTTGCAGGAAACACATGGATCAAACAAAGCTGAGGCCAGAGCAGTCAGACGAAAAAACCATCGACGACCAACCAACCTACCAGCAGCCTTCAGTTGACTCAAGGGTCATCAGTGAACCCGGAATTTCCATCACGGACTTGTTCAATAAAAATGGACTTGCAATTCCTGACATGGCCACTGCCACCCCCAACAAGTCAGACATCCAGCCACCAGCCACAACAGACTCCGCACATTCACCCAAGGCCGGAATTGAACTGAGATGGTCAACCTGAGAGCGTAAAGCACCGGACCATCGCAACCTGTGAAAGACTGTGATAAGATCTCAGAGGGGCGGTATTGTCATGTATGTACGTGCTGTTTGTAGCTACCAGATGGTGTCATTGTCGGAGGCCACTGAGCAGCACGCACATGGGTCTGCTCTGGTAAAAAAAGGCCAGCCATTTTGTGAGTCAGGCACTTTGGGATGAAATAAAGCAGAGCCAAGTTTGTATCTTGTTCAGTTAAACAATACTCAGTTTGTACCTTTATTGCTTACATATCAAAGGTAGAGTGAGGAATACGCCAGACCATGAGGTTACAGATTGTGGTGGAGTACAATTTTGCTACTACTGATGGCCCATAGCACCTGACTCTCTAAATGGCTGGCCTTTTTTTTACCAGAGCAGCACCATGTTTTGAGCTGCTAGATTTGTTCTGAATCTATTTGAGTTAGCACGGTGGTAATGCCACACAACCCAACATCTGTGACAGGTAGAGGATGAGGTCAAGTAAGTTTTTCCCTCATGTTGGTTCTCTCACCACCTGCCACAGGCCCAGTCTAGCAGTTATGTCCTTCAGGACTCGGCCAGCTCAGTGAATAGTGGTGCTACCTAGGCACTCTTGGTAATGGACTTTGAGTTCCCCCACCCAGAGTATCTTCTGTGCCCTTGCTTCCCTGAGGGAGGACATTAGGTTTCCTTGTCCATTCTTGACCTGAAGCCATGAGACTTCATGGGGTTTGGAGTCAATGTTGAGGATTCCCGGGGCCATTCCCTCATGACTGTGTACCACTGTGCAGCCACCTCCGGTGGGCCTGTCCTGCCGGTAGGACAGGACATACCCAGTGATGATGATGGAGGAGTCTGGAACATGGGCTGAAATGTGTTACTCTGTGAGAACGACTATGTCAGGCTACTGCTTGACTAGTAGTGAGACAGCTCTCCCAATTTTGACACAAGTGCCCAGATATTAGTAAGGAGGACTTTACAGGATCGACTGGGCTACATAATAAGAACATGAGAATTAGGAACAGGAGTAGGCCATCTAGCCCCTCGAGCCTGCTCCGCCATTCAATAAGATCATGGCTGATCTGGCCGTGGACTCAGCTCCACTTACCCGCCCGCTCCCCGTAACCCTTAATTCCCTTATTAGTTAAAAATCTATCTATCTGTGACTTGAATACATTCAATGAGCTAGCCTCAACTGTTTCCTTGGGCAGAGAATTCCACAGATTCACAACCCTCTGGGAGAAGAAATTCCTTCTCAACTCGGTTTTAAATTGGCTCCCCCATATTTTGAGGCTGTGCCCCCTAGTCCTAGTCTCCCCGACCAGTGGAAACAACCTCTCTGCCTCTATCTTGTCTATCCCTTTCATTATTTTAAATGTTTCTATAAGATCACCCCTCATTCTTCTGAACTCCAATGAGTAAAGACCCAGTCTACTCAATCTATCATCATAAGGTAACCCCCTCATCTCCGGAATCAGCCTAGTGAATCATCTCTGTACCCCCTCCAAAGCCAGTATATCCTTCCTTAAGTAAGATGTGAAATTGCCTCCCGCCCCCTGCTGTATCGCCGGCCGTGAACAACGACAGCAAGAGGAGGCGTTGTGAACCCGGCTGGTCGCTTGGGGAGCGCTAATTAAAGGGAATGGTTTTCAGTTCGCACAGCTTTTGGTTATTTGCACCAGTCCAGTACCTGCACAAAGTTTTTCATGTTTCACCGGTGCAAGATGTCCAAGTCCCACTTTGCGAGAATGTTTGGGGCTGTAATGACTGTCGCGCAGGTCGCCTTGCAAAACAGAACTGACGACAACTAGCTTGTGCAGCATTATTGGCCCTTCCCTTTATGTGATGGAATCAGCCTCTGATGCCGTTACCAAGGTGCTAAAAATTGTTCAGTGCTCTGCCGCTGCCATCCCGCTCTCGGACTTTAGCGCCCTAAGAGAAGTGGTTAGCTCTTGATTTAGCTCCTTCACTTCCCTCCTGGAGTGCTAAAACTGGAGGAGAGAATGATTAGTGCCTGACACTACTTTTTCAACTTTTCGAAGGGCAGTACCAAATTTCTAGCCCCTAGTGGCTTGCTCCGCCCATTTCAGAGGGCAGTTAAGAGTCAACCAGATTGCTGAGAGTCTGGAGTCATATGTAGGCCAGATCAGGTAAGGAGAGCAGATTTTCTTCCCTAAAGGACATTAGTGAACTTTATGATAGACTTTATTTCATATTATAAATATGAACAGTTCCCCTGATATTATCAGGTGATCATTAGTAATATATTTCTATATGGCATTATTAATGTGTATAATAGTTCATTACTCCCCGTCTTGTGTATGGAACCATTCAAGTCAGGCCAACTAATTCCTGACATAACCACAAACAGCGAAGGGAGATGTTTTTCATGTATGGCCAACACTCATTCAGCCAGATGTATATTTTCGAGTTCCTGCCACAGCCCTCTCCCATGGCAGCAACTAGGTTTGCCAGAATCACAACCTGCTACATCAACGTTAGACAACACAAGACCTGCAGGCTGAATCTAACTCACTTGATTATTTTATTCAGCTTCCGATGAGCTTCCAGTGATTAGCAAGGTAAAGGGCAGGGAGATATTTCCCCCCACTCATTCTCTAATGTTAGCAAATTTTTAAAAATCAGTGTGAGTCTGAAATAAAATATCTGCATTAAATTCCTGCTGAGTTCTTTTATTAACATTCGCACAAACATAGCCCAAGATCATTTATTTTATATTTTGATACATAGTGTTATTTCTGCATAACAGTTGTGGATTATCACTGCATTAATTCATAGTGAAGTATTAATCGTTGGGTGGGCATTGTTATAGGTTCGGTACATGCAATGCTCTGGCTATTGCCCTCTGAGACACCCACTGGCAGTAAAAACAATAAACGGAAATTGGAGAGAAAGCCATCTTAAGTCTTAGAGGTGTGCATTATAAAGCAAACTAACAGATATGAGGGAGCAATTACAAGGCTGTAATCTCATCGACAGGTTTACACGCAGGTTATAAATCAGCCAAGCTTTACTCTTGCAGTGTGTGATATTTGAATTCCTCAATGAAATTACTGATTTATGATCCCTTCCAGGTGCCCATTATACTGCAGTCTTTATATTGCACAGGATGAAATCAATCATTTTCCCATAATTGTGTCAAGTGGTCCTTAATAGATCATATTCATTTTGTGCATAATACAATGTTTCGGACATAATTAAATCAATATTATGAGTTTGATTAGAAAATATGATGCATCTCTTTCAGTGTGCTGAGAAGGATATGTTTTGGTCTTGGAGCCTGCATAGCTTGTCACTACCAGATGTATCGCTATGGGAGGATTCTCCCTTTATCGCCTGGAAAGCGAAGATTCTAGTTTAACATAAATTAGGTCTCCCTGCTAAGTTGCTGTTCAGAACTAACGAACAAATTGTCCAATTGACTGTTTGAACAGCCTGAGTTTAGCTTAATTTAAAACTGTATTGGGTGGCGGGAGACTGTTTCTTCACTGCATCACAGTGTAATGCCATACTTGTACACCTTGCACTATTTTGCCAGTCCCTTTCTTTCTCAAATAATCTATAACTTAAAACAATTGACCTAGCTGCACTTAATCACATATGCACTATTTAATTCCTGCATGGTGGTGATTTGTTTTTTCTCTCAACCAGCCACATTGAGTTGGTTCTGAGACAAATAAATAAAAATCCTTGAATGTTCAGAGCTTCATCCAACTCGAGCTATTTTTACAAATGGCTATTTCTGACTGAATGTTCTTTCTAATTACATTTCTCATTAGACTGTGACCTATGACACTATAAACTGCCTCTAAAGAGGGTAGGCTAACAATATGATTGTGTCCCACCCATAGTTTGGGTGCTCTGGGTGCCATTTTGGATCAAAATGGAGTCCGGGCAGTGCGCGTGCACTTCTGGTGCCAGCTGCGCTGGATGCCATTTTGGTGAGGGCACTCGAACGGGCAGTAGGAGCGTGCGCTGGAAATATATTGAGTGGGCAGATTGTGACGTCAATCAGCGTGCAATGCAGATTTGACGCCAGCGCTGCCATTTCCATCCTCAATGCTGGAGCTGACACCCTCTCTTAACCTCGCACACATGTGTTCAGCAGCAGCAAGGACTCCCCAGCAGCAATATTTAAAGGGATCAGCAACCACTCGAAAGTTAGTTGCTGATTAATTTCTATTGGCTCTGTGTAAGTTTCCAGAGTTGTTTAAAGTTTGCGAGGTAATAGGGAGTGGTGCTGCAAATGGAGAGATGGCTTTGGTTCTGACTTCAAGAGTTCTGGTCAAACCCTTGCTCCCAGTCATGAGTGCTGCAGTTGTCATCCCCCTGCAGCATGATTGGGAGATGGAGCACAGGCAACAAAGACGAGGACAAGCTGCTCACAGAGGGAGGAGGAGGAGGGGGACAAGGCCTCTCAGCCATCATCATCATAGACAGTCCCTCGGAATCGAGGAAGACTTGCTTCCACTCCCAAAGTGAGTTCTTTGATGGCTGAACAGTCTGATACGAGAGCCACAGACCCCGTTACAGGTGGGACAGACATTTGTCGAGGGAAGGGGTCGGTGGGGCTGGTTTGCCGCGTGCTCCTTTCACTGCCTGCGCTTGGCCTCTTCATGTTCTTTGCGTTGAGACTCGAAGGCCTCTCAGCACATGAGGCCTTACCCACTTATAGTCTTCCGATTGCAATTCTCTTAGCTCAGCCTGAGCCAGGAGCAGTGTGTGAGGTGTCTGCGCTTTATGAATAAGGTGCTCACACCTCTGTCACCTCTTCCAACCAGACCTGCAGCCTCATTCCAGGGCAAGGAGCGCGCTGCCAGGGGCTATGAAGGTGACCGTGGCTCTGAATTTTCTCGCATCGGGATCCTGCCAGGATGGAGTAGGCAACATCTATAACATCTCCCAGTTCACCGTCCACTGATGAATAAGAGAGGTGACAGACGCTTTTTATGCCAGGAGAATGTTGCTTTGCCAGGATTGCCGCCTACCCTATGGTGCAGGGCGCCATCGACGGCACACACATAGCCTTGCAGCGTCGCATCTAAATGCTGAGATGTAAAAGAACAAAAGACTTACATTTACATAGCCCCTTTCACGACTACCGGACGTCTCAAAGCACTTTACAGCCAATTAAGTACTTTTGGAGTGTAGTCACTGTTGTAATGTGGGAAATACAGCAGCCAATTTGCGCACAAGCAAGCTCCCAGAAACAGCAATGTGATAATGACCAGATAATCTGTTTTTGTTATGTTGATAGAGGGATAAATATTGGCTCCAGGACACCGTGGATAACTTCCCTACTCTTCTTTGAAATAGTGCCATGGGATAATTTGCGTCCACCTGAGAGGGCAGACAAGGCCTTGGTTTAAAGTCTCATCCGAAAGATGGCATCTCCGATAATGCAGTGCTCCCTCAGCACTGCACTGGAGTGTCAGCCTAGACTTATGTGCTCAAGTCCCAGGAGTGAGACTCAAGGAGAGTCATGTACCACAACTGCAAAAGTTACCACTCATTGAATGTGCAGTTGGTGTGCGACCATACTCAGCACATCATGATGGTGAATACCCGGTATCCTGGCAGCAGTCATGATCTGCCCCTAAAGCAAGTGGAGAGCGCAGGACGCATCATCAGCCAGTTTCCTTAAAGGGACCATGTCCAAATTTATGTTGACAGTTGTACTGTCAGTGTTCTGCAGCATTGAGTTGCTGCAAACACTGACAAGCATGACACAAAGGTACACGGCTGCATTCAAGCTCTCCCTTGACTTCCTCCAGATGCTTAAGGAGGGAGTCACAGCATGCAGGGAGGTTCTCTTCCATTCCTATGGGCGGAAGATTCCTCCCCAGGACACCAACACAGCCTGCTTGCACATTGCACATGAGGGCACAAGCAGGGATGTTGTCTGGAGAAAGCTGGCTGCAGTGGCGCAAACCTTTCAATGATCTCAGTAGGTCAGGAAACATTACTGCAAAGCCGCACTCAACCTCATCCTGCTCATCACATCCCATCACTCTGCCTTCCCTACCCTACTCCTTCACATCCTTACTCACACCAACCTACCTTGTACCTCCACCTATCCCTCTCTATCTACATTATCACTTCCCCATCTCACTAGCTACCCCTCACACTCATCCTCATCATAGTCCAATCATACCAACTAACAGCACACAAGGGTAGGGACTTGAGTGTTTCATGCAATGTTTATGTAAAGTTTCTGTTAATGTTGTGTCAAATATTGAAAACTTTATTTTCAACACTTTGCATTCTTGGGCAGATCTGTGTGCACCTTTGGAAGTGGCTTAGTAAGTTGCAATGAATGGTGAGACATAACGGTACAGCCGTAATGGTGATGAATGTGAAAGGAATGGGTTGGACGTTGCAGGGATGCTTTATGGAGCTAGTGTGGGATGGTGCCAGCATGGCACATCATGTGGCAGCCAGGGTGTACAGCATCAAGTGAAGTAAATCTGGCCATGGTGAAGCCATCCTTAGTGTCCCGGGAAGCAATGAGGTTTGGTGGTGCGCCCTGTGTCCTGTGTAGCATCGTTGATTGATGAGAAGGTTGGTGTTGTTATTGGTGCTGTTGGTGTGCCTGGAGTTGCCAGTGTTGGGGCTGATTGTGGTGGGATTCTGAGGACCAAGATGAGATAGTTTCAAGTGAACTTGAGATGACAGAAGCAATCTATCAGTGATGAAAGAGCTTGTTCCAATGAGGTGACACTGGATAAAGAGTCTGCTGCAAACACTTGCAACCTGCATAAAGCTCAATCCATCTTCCAAATGCAACGCAGCAGCTTCTGAGCTTGGAAAGTGACCAGCTGTGAGATGGGAGCATTTATAGCACACATGCAGCTGTCAAGTAATGAGATGATTCCATAGTCACACAACTCCCGACCTCCAGGCAAGATTCACACTACAGCTGGAAGCCTCCTTTGGATAGGAAAGGAAATCACTCTTGAAGACAATGTTCGGGTAGATTTTCCAATCCCAGTGCAGAAGTAACTGGATTGTAGTGGGATTTCTGCTTGTTAATTTTGAGACAAGCCAACATTGAAAAATCTTAGTTCATTAGCCTCCCGGCCTGGATTAGGCATGGTGTTGGGAACTTGCTGATTGCGAGGGAGGGCAGGATTTCTCTTGCAGAAAATGTTTGAGTGACTCTGTTATTGCGGTACAGGATAACTGGAGATTCAAATAAAGAAGAACACTCAATGGCAAACTGAATACAGAATTAATTCCATTCACAAGGAAAACCTTAGATTTTGTCAAGCAAAGCCTTCTTCATGAATAACATGGATTCTACACTTAAGAGTGTTCTAGTTATAGCAAGGGTACAATTATTTTTAAACTATTACAAATGTGGAGTATGTTGATAATTCCTCCGGCAATCATATGCCCTACATTGCACAGCTATCTCAAAAATATTAGCACCAATAAAGATCTATTGAAGTACTTTCCAGATGGCAGACAATCCAGCCACATTTTTGCTGTGCAATTGAGATCGTTCGGCAAATTAGAGAGGGGGGGGGCGTTGTGAATAAAAAGGAAGAATACGACAAGATACAAGAAGACATTAATAAATTTATACAATGGACATGTAATTTGAAAATGAATTTCAATATAAGTGTGAGGTGGTGCATTTTGTTTGGAAAAGTAAGGAGGCCACATACTGCCTGTATATGGGGTAGAGGAGCAAAGGGATACACAAACCACAAAGTACTGGCACAGATTGACAAGGCCATAAAGAAAGCAATCCAAGCACTGGGATTCATTTCTAGAGGGATAGAATTGCAAAGCAGAGAATTTATGTTAAACTTGTATAGAACCTTGATTAGACCACACTTGGAGCACCGTGAACAGTTCTGGTCGCCATAATCATAAAAAAGATATCGAGGGACTGGAGAAGGTGCAGAAACGATTAGCAAAGATCATACCAGAACTGAGAGGTTATAACTATCGGGAAAGACCGAACAGGATGGGGCTTCTTTCTCGAGAAAAGAGAATACTGAGGGGTGACCTGATAGAGGTCTTTAAGAAGTGGAGAAAATGGGGTAGAGTTTCCACTTTGGGTGCAATCGGTGAAATGGGTGCAAATTGCAGTCAAAATAGTGACCGTTTTGAAAAGTGTTTTTTTTTCTCGAGTTTCCGCTCAAACTCAGATGCATATCGCCAAACGCAAAATGCCATGAGCCAGCGCAATTGGGCAACAAATTTTGTTTTAAAAATTATTTCTTGATATATCACTAAGAGTGATAATCTGGTGCAGTTTGAGTGATATAGTTGAAAATGGTTGTATCACCAAAAAAAAGCTTTTTTAGTCAGTGTCAATAATCACCTGTAAGCAACCCAATTTTAAATGACTGAAAATGACTTAAAAAAAACTATACTGAACTATTTGCTCGTTGCATTGAGGTACAACAGTCAGTCTCTTAGTAAATTTTAAAAAAATTATATTCAAAAGCTTTTAAAATGTTTCTATTAGTATCCTTATGCCCAAAAGCACCAGCTTATTTTTTGGAGCCTCCTCATAGGCCCGCAAGCGAGCGTAATTAGCGAAAATTTCCAATGGTGATTAATTCATCCTGGAGGTGTGGCCAGTTTTGTGGGCGGATCTGGTTTCTAGCGTGGTTTTTCTAAACTAGTGCTAAAGATCAATTTCGGGTGAATTGCGCTGAAAAAACCAGTGCAACCGAGCAGAAACTTCAGGCCAAGGTTTCCACTTGTAGGGGAGGCCAAAACTAGAGGTCATAATATAAGGTAGTCACCAATAAATCCAATAGTGA
Source organism: Pristiophorus japonicus (assembly GCF_044704955.1). Classification (NCBI taxonomy): domain Eukaryota; kingdom Metazoa; phylum Chordata; class Chondrichthyes; family Pristiophoridae; genus Pristiophorus; species Pristiophorus japonicus. Next base: position 178,923,512 of record NC_091988.1, on the reverse strand, counting down.
ATTCAGGAGAAAGTTCTTTACTCAAAGTGTGGTAAGAATGTGAAACTCTCTACCACAAGTATTGGAGTGAGTAAAGTAGATGCATCTAAGAGGAAGCTAGATAAGCACATGAGGGAGAAAGGAATGGAAGGATATGCTGATAGGGTTGAATGAAGAAGGGTAGGAGGAGGCTTGTGTGGAGCACAAACACTGGCATAGAGCAATTGGACCGAATGGCCTGTTTCTGGGCTGTAGGCTTGATGTAACTTGATGTAACATTGGAGTGGAGAATGCAACCATCTCAGATCTACTTCCTAGAACAAATAAAAACAAAATACTGTGGATGCTGGAAATCTGAAATAAAAACAGCAAGTGCTGGAAATACTCAACAGGTCAGGCAACATCTGTGGAGAGAGACAAAACAGTTCACGTTTCAGGCCTATGACCTTTCATCAGAACTGGAAGAAATTAGCGATGTAACAGTATTTATTTAAGCAAGTACAGAGCCTGAGAAAAAGGAGAGGGGAGGAAAGAGCAAAACCAGCACCTGCTGTCTGAGAGAATGGGATCAATGGTTAAGATGTGAAGTTGTTGAAGTCAATGTTGAGGGCGGAAGATTGCAACGTGCCTACTCGAAAAATGAGGTACTGTTCCTTGAGCTTGCATGAGCTTCATTGGAGCAGTGCAGGAGGACGAAGACACATAGGTCAGAGTGGGACTGGGATGAAGAATGTCAATCGACTGGAAGCTCAAGGTCATTCTTACTTTCTAGCATTCCCTCCATAATCCCCTCTCCGTTGCTATTTTGCTCCTACTTTTAAAAGCTTCCTCAAAATCTATCTTTTTGACCTTTTTGGTGAACCCCTCTCCTAATTTTCCGGTTACTGCTTCCGTTTCCCCTCTGTGAGGCCCTTTGGAATGTTTACAATGTTAAAGGTGCCACATAACTTCGAGTTATTATTGAATGGACCATCCCCATTCAGTCAATTGGTCATAATGGCTGTGGACTGTACCGAGTCTGAGAGCAAAAAATGCTTTTTCTCTGCAGGTTGTCTCATTTCAAAGTAGGAAATATAACTAAGAAACAGAATTAGGATGATGTTTTCACTCTGTGACTCAATATAAAATCAAAGAAAGGAATGTAAATATGTTTTTGTATTTGAATCAGAATTTGGCTGCTTTGGGAATGGATTCCATAATGGTGAATTCTTTGTTTAGTGTCTTTACTCTGACTGTTATTGCACATATGTTGTCTTCATATTGCGTTCATTTAGTCCCTTGTTAATTAACCACATGGCCAGCTTCAGCTTCAGTTTATCAGTAACGTTGTTAACAGCAACAACTTGAATGCATTAAGCACAGTTCTGTATCGTATCTCAAACTACCAATCTGCCCATTGTTCTCGAACTAACTTTCCTTTCCCAATTAAAGAAGGCAGAAATTTGTCAAAAAACATATGAGCAATTGCCTGTATTAAACTGCCATTAGCTCAATGGCTCATTTTTTCATTGCATTGTAGCACAATTAACAAATCCACAAATGGGTGTGCTAAATTAACTATAGCCTCATATCATATCACAATCTCTAAACGGGAGACAACCCTCAAAACAGTACAGCTGGTCAAATGAGGCACTCAAAATATTTGAAGCTGTAAAATAACAAAGCAACAGTCAAGGTCTGACTTCTGATAATTGTCCAAATTTACATATATCATCAATTTCCTGATGTATGCACTTATACTGCGCTGGCAGATTGAGGATAGGCTGAATTAAACAATGGGAACGTTGATCTCGTATTTCAATTAAGCAGCCTATTCCCAATTCCCCAGTACAGTGCAAGCCAAGCACATTGTTATCACATAATATTGTCTTTTAGCTTACACCTATTTGAAACTGAGCTTTATGTCTACTGTTTTTTTTATCCTCTGTATATTGGGCAGTATAACAGAACATTGTAGTTGGACGCAACAGTAATAAAGAGAGATGTTCCACAAAAATTGACCTCTCTAGTTGCTGAAAGCATAGGATGACCTGGTTATTTTCTGACAGCATGTTGCCTTACAAGCTTAGAGTCTTCCATAGCTTAATGATGTTCCAGCAAATATTGTTGATGGTCAACTCTGCATTTAAACCTCTCTTTACAAGAATGAGAGCTTCACAGGATGCATTTACACTGTAACTGCAGTGCTGTTGTGCAGTGGTTTCATTTTGCACCTATAACAGCTTCAATTTATTTAGTGCCTTTAATTGGTATAACGTTCCAAGGCACTTTACAGAATGATTTGGCTAGGAGCCACATAAGGAGACATTAGGACAGACAACCAGAAGCTTGGCCAGAGAAGTAGGTTTTAAGGAGCGTCTTAAAGGAGGAGAAAGAGGTAGAGAGGCGGAGAGATTTAGCGTGGGAATTCCAGACCTAGGCTAAAAGCACAGTGCTAATGGTGGGGCAATTAAAATAGGGGATGCGCAAGGGGCCAGAATTAGAGGAGTGCAGAGATTTCAGAGGGTTGTAGGTGGTCTTGGTGATGGTGCGGATATGTGGTCAGAAGCTCAGCTCAGGGTCAAATACCACACCAAGGTTGCGAACGGTCTGGTTCAGCCTCAGACAGTTGTCAGCGAGAGGGACAAAGTCAATAGCTAGGGAACGGAGTTTGTGCTGGGGTCCAAAGACAATGGCTTCGGTCTCCCTTTGTTGGAGGAAATATCTGCTCACCTAGTAGTAGATGTCGGACAAGCAGTCTGACAATTTAGCAACAATGGAATGGTCGAGAGAGGTGGTGGTGAGGTAGAGTTGGGTGGCGTCAGCATACATGTGGAACCTGACGTGTTTTTGCCGAGGGGCAGCATATGTAGATGAGAAATAGGATGGGGGCAAGGATACCTGTGTTACAAGTATTGTGTGAATGCAGCTTATGTCTGGAGTGAGAGGTCAATCTAACACCATAGCAAATTGGAGTGAGAATATCTGGAGGATAGATACTCTCATTGCTTTTTACTCTGGAATCCGGTTGGGCCTTAACTCCACTACACAAGTTTAGCATTGATGTAAAGTGGAAACCGCTTTGCACCAACACTAAATTTGCAGTGTAATGCAGCCACATGTTGGAAAAGCAGTATATGAAACAGCACTATTATTATGACTTCATAGTGCATATCTTTTGTTCTTGTTGCTCCTGGTTCAGTACTTCACATGCCAGGAACACACATCAGGAATCTAAGAGTCTATGGTGAAAATGTACTCCTAAATTCCCACCCACTCTCCCATTCTCTTTATGTCTGCCTGCAATGTTTCAGCCACTACTTGTCTTTAAGTTGAGGAGTTGGCCACCGAAGAAAATTTGTGTTGTAAGCAAAGAATATATCATTTTTAATATCCACAAAGTTGATGAAGGACAGGAACTGAGTGTGACACCCACATGCTTATTGTATAGACAGTGGCATAAAGGATAATGATGTGGAGCATGTTTCCTCTGATAACTTTGTGCATCCAATTCAGCAGCTGATCAGATATCTCATGATTACAAATTCACATTGGGGTTGAAAAGCTGTGCCTTAACAAATGCACCAAAAAAGGCATAGACCACTGTTGGAATTTAGGTTGATAATGGAGAAACCTTTTGTATTTCTCGAATGGTACCAGGGATGAGGGATTTCAGTTACATGGAGAGACTGGAGAGGCTGGGTTGTTCTTCTTAATCAGAGAAGGTTAAGAGGAGATTTGATAGCTACGCGAAAATGGATGCCATGTATAGAACTTGCAGGAGGCCCGAGAATGGGCCTTGGGCCTCATCAATAATGGGGCTAAAATTCCAGCCTCATCGGGTCCGTACGAAGTGCACAAAAATCTCTCAAATTCCTTTCCGACCCATCTAGGTGATTGAAATTCATCCAGGAGATCACTCTGGCCCTGAATTCCCTGAAGTACCTACCTTTTGTAAGTGGTGATGTCCGCCCCAACCAGAACCAGCTCTCACTTGAAGAAATACTGGAATACTTGCCAGAGGTCCAGTATTCTCTGGCAAAAGAACCAAAAGGAGGTGGTTCTTTTACCAGAGAATACTGGATCTCTGGAACAGTATTCCAGAGGTCCAGTATTCTCTGGCAAAAGAACCACCTCCTGACATCTAACCGAGATCTGGCCTTACTCAACTTAAAATTATGACTGCTGGTCCTCCCTAACCTATTTAATTTGAACAATCTGTCAATTGGAACACAATCTATTCTCTTCATCAACATATAAATCTCTAACCCTCTATCAGAATATTCTCAGTCAATTTTCATTTTTGATGTATTCATTAGTTTGATCCTTGATCTCAGCAGTCCCTTTCTAGTACAATCTGTGAAATATTATGTAACTTTTTTCCTGTCCTATCAAATGTGAAATAATAATATGTGATTACTATATTCAGAAAGGGAAATTGCTACAAAAATCATTTTGTGACCTTTTTCTTGATTGGTAGCAGAAATCATGTACAATTATCGGTTATTCTACTTCAGAATGAATTGAATAAAACCAAGCTTTGATTTACAGCAAATTTTCATCTGTAGATTTTCAGAATTTTTGATGCAAGGTATGCTGCTTTATAAATAAACCCATAACAGTCCCTTCCGGCCTTAGTGTGAGTTTGTAATGCAAGGTGACCTTGTACCCTTTCATTGTGTAATGTGTACTGGCACAAAGTAAGATAAAAAGATAAACTACAATGTCTTGATTACCAATTCTTAAAAGATGAAAGAAGCTGATGTATCATCTCATTTCAATATCAGAGACTTTAATGCTCAGGATTTCACTACTGAGGTGTCGAACTGTCTATCTAACACTTTTTGGTTTGATTGGAACACATTTAGTTGCTGTATTTTGGAGGTTATTGCAAGCAAAGAAAGCGGTATGAGAATTATTAACTGCTAAGCACCAATTCTGGTAATAATTAACAATGATGGAAAGATACATTTCTGATAAGAGCAAAGAAAATCTGAGAGAACGCTTCACGATCAGAGATGCAGTCTTTCGGATGAGACGTTAATCTAAGGCCCTGTCTACTCCCTCAGATGGATGTTAATGATCCCATGGCATTATTTCGAAGAAGAGCAGGGGAGTTATCTCCAGTGTATATTTATCCCTCAATCAACATCACTAAAAACAGATTATCTGGTCATTATCACATTGCTGTTTGTGGGAGCTTGATGTGTTGCAAATTGGCTGCAGCATTTCCCACATTACAACAGTGACTACACTCCAAAAGTGCTTCATTGGCTGTAAAGTGCTTTGGGACATTCGGTGAGCGTGAAAGGCGCTATATAATTGTAAGTATTTCTTTTTCTTTTAACTTTGGATAACATCATGCTTTTGGAAAATAAATCTACTGTACATGCAAGGGCGGTAAGGGGCACATATGGCATTGGATGGAAAGTTTAACAGATATATTCTGTTTTATTTTTTTTAATGTTTTCTTACATAACAATAATGACTACTTCAAAGAAAAAATTATTGCACCTGAAATACTTTGGGATGTTTGAGACATGATAAGATGCTAAATAAATGCAAGTTCTTTCTTCTTTCTTAACTTTATTGTAGGAGATGATTTTATTTTATGTAAATTATAATATTGTTACTACACTTCAGTCATCAGTGATATCTCCTTGATGAATTCTGTAAATGACAACTATCAATCTCTTCATCCTATTAATAATATTGTATTTTAATAATATGTTTGATAATGCATTAATGATAATTTAAAGTAATGGTTAGGAGATATAGAGGGGATTCGAAGAGAATTATTTTCACCCAGAGCGTGGTGGTGGTCTGGAACTCACTGCCTGAAAGGATGGTGGAGGCAGAAAACATTTAAAAAGTACTTGGATATGCACTTGAAGTGCTGTGACCTATAAGGCTATGGATCAAGAGCTGGAAAGTGGGATTAGGCTGGATAGCTCTTTGTCGGCCAGCATGGACACAATGGGCTGAATGGCCTCCTTCTATGCTGCAAATTTCTATGATTCTATACTATTAACTGATCTCCCATGGTGTTGTTCATAGGTAGTGTGGGGTCTGAAATAAGGTTGTTATATTTGGCATGATCCCTTTTCAAGTCAGGGAGTGGAGTATGGTGTCAGCTGCGATATGGAGTAAAGCAGGGGCTGGAGACTGAAGCACAGCACATGGCTGGAGAACAATATACAGATTTAAAAAATTAAAACCATGTTTCAAGAGAAGTAGGCTTGCTTGTTTAATAGCTCAAATAATCTAACAAGCTATGTTGGCAACTGTTTTTCTTCCCCCTGGATCCGATTTCCAATCAGAAGGCTCTATCAGGGAAAATTGTTTTTTGCTTGTCCAATCAGAAAATGAGGATGTGTCTTTTTATAACGAACCCCAAGGGAGAGAAATTCGATCGTGTGTTTGTTACGTCATTAATCTGGGCGGAGCGGTAAATTTTGCGCCGGGAAATGGTTTGCGTCTCCAGCTGCAAAGTTCACCAGCTGGGCCCTGAGTGTGGAGCGCAGCGCTAAGGGAGGCGTTCCACACCTCTTTTAGGATGCTAGGCCGGCTGAGCAACTGAAGATCCCGAGTTAAACAGCCGGTCTCGGAACGCCATAAGGGAGGCTTCCATGGAAAAAAAATCTGAAAAAAAACCATCAAAAACGTTACTGATGCCACAACAACATTAATCGCAAAAATTAAAAAATAAATAACAATCACACTTACCGCAGGTCGATATTACTCACTCACTGCGGCCGGTACAGATTGGACCACCAGCTTTCACAGGCGGTCCCACTAGGGAGCGCTACGGATCGTGTGAGAACCAAATATCGAGCCTGTGTCGCAACCAGGAGCATTGCGCACCGACTCGCTGTCCTGGGCGATACTGCTCTGCGCCTCCGCAAACCCAGCACCAAATGTCCTGGTGGGGCGCTGGAATTTGGCCAACCGCCCGGAAATGCTTCCTGCCGCCATTACCGCCCCTCCAGGGTGAAAAGAGAGGTGGCAACAAGTAGAAAATCCAGCCCCAAGACTTTTGTTGTTTAAGCCATCCTCCCTGTCCAATATTAGGCACATTGGAAAGCTTTGGGCTGCATTCTGAGCATTGTAGTCCGGGACCAATATGCACAGACTATTTGGTTGACTCAATGCAAATTTGGGAACATAGCAGAGAGAGGGGTAGGCATTTGTGGGAAATTCACAGGCATTTCTAACATGGAATGGCTAACTTTAATGGGGCCGAAATTGAGCCCTGCCCCAAATGAGGGGCACCTACTGGATTTGAAAGTTTTTTTCCGCCCCGGTCTATGGGGCGGAGATACCGGAAAAATTCAGGACTCTGAAATTTTCTTTGCCTCCATGCGGTGTTCCGGAACGGAGAGCCGCTGTGAGCTCTGCATACTTTTAAGTTATGTCCATTGGGCCACCAGGGAGGGTTTACAGCGGCACCCAAGAGGAGGCGCCAGGCTGTCTGTTGGCGGCCCGGCCGAAACTGGGGGCATAACTGTCGAGCCGACCTGGTAGTTGGCCGACAAAAAAAATGAACATGGTGGCCATAGCAGTGCGCCCTCCCCTTTAAGAGCAGCTGGGCCATCATGCTACAGAATGTGTACCAACAGCAAAAGTTGTCGGGGGCACCGGCCGCCGGTGGAACCGTTCCCGCTGGGCAATTTTGGAAAGGGGCTTTTCCCCAAGGGGCAATTTCACGAGGGTGTCCCCCGCCAGTCGGAAAAGGGTCGTCACGTGCATGTCGCGGCAGGAAATCGGGCGAAGCAGCCCCGGAGACCGCTCCAAACCTGAGGGAGAACAATTTACAAAATGGCCGCCCCTCTGCGGTGAGTTGGCGGCCATTCCGTGTCGCCCCATGGCTGCCGCTTTCCGGCGGTCAGAGGCCTTATTGGGAACGTCAATTTTGACTCCTATCTGTAAGTTTACTCAATGTTTTTCAAAAAGCATTTTTTAAGGAATTTATTATATTCTAAATGTTATTTATGCAGAGCTCTACTCAGCATGGTCCAAATTAGGGATGGCCAATTGAATCACTTTGACAGGCTGGATTTGAAAAGAAAATGGAGGATTTGATTAGATGCTTCCATGTTACTGCTGCATAAGGTACATTTTACAACACGGAGTGGAATGATTGGAGTTTAGATTCATCAACAGAGCCACAAACCGAGCATGTAGACCTACATGGCCAGCTCTCTAATCGAGCAAAGTTTCATGCCCAGAGCAGAGCTTCACAAAATTTATCTTACACCATTACCTTTTCCTAGCTTTTGAATTATTTCAGCAATTCATAAGATTAAATGAAACGTAACCTGATTATTTAAATGTGCCACACAAATTTAAAGTGTGACATGCATTTTTAAAAGATGTATTTTAATCATATGGATGGGCAATATTTGAAGTAAAAGTGTTCAAACTTATCCAAATAAATGGCCTGAATTCATGATGACAATCTCTTGAAGATACTAAAGGTATCCATGTAATTTGATTTCATTCAACATGCCTTCTGATTAAACACAAATCAAATGGAAAATCTCTTCCAAGTACTTCAATGAGACTTCAAAGTACTTGGGCCCAAAATTGCACTGGCCACAATGGGATCATGTCCACAGATGCCCTCCAACTTCTTACTTCTAATAGTTCCCTTCATCCTTCTTCATCTGTTGACATTCTTGACCTCACTATCTCCTTTGATCTCAAATGGCACATCATCATCTCCTCCCTATTAAAGATATCTGCAAAAAGCTTAGTTTCCTCTTTCATTAAACGTATTTTTACTTTCAGCAACTTTTAACTATGAAATCCAAGAATGTCCAGATGTTGAATGCTGCACTCATACCCTTCAACCAACCCCCCCCCCCCCCACACTCACACACATGCACTCACACCTCTATCTCTCTCACTCTTTCTCTCTAGTGGTGCCTTTAAACATGAGGTTTACAGTTTTGGTCTCCGTATTTAAGGAAGGATATACTTGCATTGGAGGCTGTTCAGACAAGGTTCAGTAGGTTGTTTCCGGAGATGAGGGGGTTGACTTATGAGGGTAGGTTGTGCCTATACACATTGGAGTTCAGAAGAATGAGAGGCGACCTTATTAAAACTTATAAGATAATGAGGGGGCTCGACAAGGTGGATGCAGAGGGTATATTTCCACTCATAGGGGAAACTAAAACTAGGGGACTTAGCCTTAGAATAAGGGGCTGCCCATTTAAAACTGAGATGAGGAGAAATTTCTTCTCTGAGGGTTGTAAATCTATGGAATTCTCTGCCCCAGAGAGCTGTGGAGGCTGGGTCATTGAATATATTTAAGGTGGAGATAGACAGATTTTTGAGCGATAAAGGAGTAAAGGGTTATTAGGAGCGGGCAGGGAAGTGGAGCTGAGTCCATGATCAGATCAGCCATGATCTTATTGAATGGCGGAGCAGGCTCAAGGGGCCAAATGGCCTACTCCTGCTCCTATTTATTATGTTCTTATGTACCCTTCACCTTAGTTTATAAAAATGTCTAAAAAACTAGCTGCCATCCAATCAGATAGGCTATGAGGATAGCCGGTATGGAAAACAGAAATGTCACATTGGTGAAGAATGAGTGAAAGCATTTGGTTCTCAATAGTATAAATGGAACTGTCCCTGGCTGGGAATCATAGAATGGATAAAACACAGAAGGAGGCTATTCGGCCCATTGATCCCGTGTCGGCTCTCTGCAAGAGCACTTCAGCTAGTCCCTTCCTCTCCCCCCCCCCCCACCACACTTTCCACGTACCTTCAGGTACTTATCCAATTCCCTTTTGAAAGCCACAATTGAATCGGCATGTACTGTCCTTTCAGGCAGTGCCTTCCAGAACATAACCACTCACTACGTAAAAAAGTTTTCCCTCATGTCGCCTTTGGTTCTTCTGCCAATTACTTTAAATCTGTGTCCTCTGGTTCTCGACACTTCCGCCAATGGGAACAGTTTCTCTCTCTATCTACTCTGTCTAGACCCCTCATGATTTTGAACACTTCTAGCAAATCTCCTCTCTACCTTCCCTGCTCTAAGGAGAACAACCCCTGCTGCTCCAGTCTATCCATGTAACTGCAATACTTGGTGCTACCAAAGGTTAAAAAAAAAGGAATTCTCAGTATATACTTGAGCACAAAAATTCTGAGATGAAAACATTTTTTTCCACAAGTACCACTGGCACTTTGAGTTTTATTTGATTGAAATGGGATATTAAAAGTACATTAAAAAAAACAGTCCGGCACTGTTGCATAATCATATTCTATCACTGTGTTGATTTGTAGTAGTATTGATCGCTTGGTCCCAGTGAAGGAGGGAAGATGTTTCAGATAAAACTGCTAAGCCGTGTCAAGTGATATGATTGTTTTTTGTATAAAATGGGCATTGCATGGACATTACTGTGGCGATGTTCATAAGATAAGTTAGAGAGTTGCGTAGTAAAGAGTTTGTGAGTTTTCATGAAACAGGTTCTATTGAAGCCCTCTTTTTAAGAACATAAGAACATAAGAAATAGGAGCAGGGGTAGGCCATTCGGTCCCTCGAGTCTGCTCCACCATTCAATAAGATCATGGCTGATCTTCTACCTCAACTCCACTTTCCTGCGCTATCCCCATATCCCTTAATTCCCTTAATATCCAAAAATCTACCAATCTCTGTCTTGAATATATTCAATGACTGAGCCTCCACAACCCTCCGGGGTAGAGAATTCCAAAGATTCATCACTCTCTGAGTGAAGAAATTTCTCCTCATCTCAGTCCTAAATGGCCAACCCCTTATTCTGAGATTGTGACCCCTGGTTCTACACAGTGCCATCAAAATCAATTTTGATTGTTCGAGCAGACATACAAATGTATTACAGTTGGCTATTTTGTAGCATAAATATTCACATTTAGTTGCTATAATTTGAAGATTTGCCCCTCCTGTACCAGATGAATACATTCTGAACTGTCTCATGGGCACCAGCAACAAGGTTTTGTGAACTGAGATTGAAATATGGACAGCTGTTAATTACATTTGAATGCAATATCGTATTTATATATGGCTCATGAGCTGAATTGGTATACTGAATTCATCTGGACTTTACCTCTTTGGAAAAACGGAAAGTCTGCACAGTTTGGATCAACTGAGCTTCAGGTTGATTTATGTGCAATATTTCTGTTATCTCCAACAGGGACACTTGTCATAACTAAAGGTGAGTGTAAATGTGGGGCCGATGTGCTTGCTTTATCACGAGGGCTCATATTGGTTTGGGGATCCAAACTCTCATGTAAAGTTTGTGATGTGCTTTGGAGAACCTGACTGGAAGACAGATACTTTCTGTAAGCTAGCAGATGCCCCCTTTATTACAATGTGTGTGTGTGTGTGTGTGTGTGTGTGTGTGTGAGATATTGGAGACTTGTGCTAGCAATAACTTCGTGGAGTGAGGTTTCACAACCCAAAGGTTTATTCAGTTTTTTGTAAGCCTTGTAAGAATGAATCAGAATTAAAAGCATACCTCTGTTAGTTATACTTTTGCCACTTCTAACCCATAATCACTCAATGTTGTGCATTTCTGATTGTATTCTCCACATGTTAACACCAATTCCTTCTTAGAATTTCAAAGCTGCTTTTATTAAGATAAAGTCTCTGTTATTTATGAGAAACTTGAAGTTTATAGAATTTGTCTTTGTGCAAACTTCTTTGACACAATTTTAAATGTATAAAGTATTAGGATTTAATGGCAGGAGCAAATCTTTGTATTTTTTTTGAAAAAGAAATTGTTAATCTACCTGAAGTGAGTTCTAATATAAATTAAATTACTCTTTTAAAATGATTTATGTTCATACACACATAATACTGATAGAATCAGTGCAAGTTTTGAGGTGAAATGCAGGAAAATCTAATTATACTTCAATTCTTGCCTCTTTACAAGTGCACAATATATGCATACATTCCTTTCGATTATTTAGTTGATAAATCAAATGACAGACTGTATCTTAAACTGTAGGGGGCCAATTTTCCTCATGGCCGATTTTTGGCGCAGTTGTCGAGGTATGTCTGATTTTTTTTTTAGTGGCAGACTGCGCCAAAAAAGGTTTCAAGTTTTGCCAGAATAAACTTTCATTGTGGAGCGACGCAGATTGTCCTTAACCTCTGTGGGTGGAGCTTAAGTTCTGCGGCGAAAAACTGAGGTTGCCAGAGTAACGAGGGATACACTGAAGGGCTGAGGTTGCAAAATTAAACATACAAGATGCAGCAAGACATAAGCAATTGTAGAGCCCCATGTTGCTGCTATCCCGGGCCGAAAGGCCCCCTGCTCCCGGTGCCGGTGCCACTCCTATCCCAGGCCGAAAGGACCCCCACCCTGTGGCGATGTTCATAAGATAAGTTAGAGAGTTGCGTAGTAAAGGGTTTGTGAATTTTCATGAAACAGGCTCTATTGAAGCCCTCTTTTTAAGAACATAAGAACATAAGAAATAGGAGCAGGAGTAGGCCATTTGGCCCCTCGAACCTGCTCCACCATTCAATGAGATCATGGCTGATGTTCTTCCTCAACTCCACTTTCCTGCACTATCCCCATATCCCTTAATTCCCTTAATATCCAAAAATCTGTCGATTTGAATATCCTCAATGACTGAGCCTCCACAGCCCCCTGGGGTAGAGAATTCCAAAGATTCATCACCCTCTGAGTGAAGAAATTTCTTCTCATCTCAGTCCTAAATGGCCAACCCCTTATTCTGAGACTGTGACCCCTGGTTCTAGACTCCCCTGCCTGAGGAAACATCGTCCTTGCATCTATTATGTCAAGCCCTGTAAGAATTTTGTATGTTTCAATGAGATCATCTCTCATTCTCTCGAGAATATAGGCCTAATCTGCTCAATCTCTCCTCATAGGACAATCCCCCCCATCCCAGGAATCAGTCTGGTGAACAATTGTTGCATTTCTATTATCTCTGAGGGGCAGGAGTTCACTGTGGTCGGTGGTCATTTTGTACAAACTTTGAGAAAAATAACTAAACTGGCATGAGAAGACATGGCTCTGAATTAACGAATGTTATGTGAAATCATCCCCCAGTCCGAGCTACAAAAACAAATATCGCAAAAGTGCATTTACGTTGAGAAACATGTGCAAATGCTGATGTTTGACTCTTTGAAACTGTCAGGTAGAGGGTTGCCCTCGTGCTGCAATGTGTGATTGCTGTTGGTGCTGATACTACGACCATCACTGGATTTGGACCACAGTGCCATCAAAATCAATTTTGATTGTTCGAGCAGACATACAAATGTATTACAGTTGGCTATTTTGTAGCATAAATATTCACATTTGGTTGCTATAATTTGAAGATTTGCCCCTCCTGTACCAGATGAATACATTCTGAACTGTCTCATGGGCACCAGCGACAAGATTTTGTAAACTGAGATTGAGCTATGGACAGCTGTTAATTACATTTGAATGCAATATCGTATTTATATGTGGCTCATGAGCTGAATTGGTATACTGAATTCATCTGGACTTTACCTCTTTGGAAAAACGGAAAGTCTGCACAGTTTGGATCAACTGAGCTTCAGGTTGATTTATGTGCAATATTTCTGTTATCTCCAACAGGGACACTTGTCATAACTAAAGGTGAGTGTAAATGTGGGGCCGATGTGCTTGCTTTATCACATGAGGGCTCATATTGGTTTGGGGATCCAAACTCTCATGTAAAGTTTGTGATGTGCTTGGGAGAACCTGACTGGAAGACAGATACTTTCTGTAAGCTAGCAGATGCCCCCTTTATTACAATGTGTGTGTGTGTGTGTGTGTGTGTGTGTGAGATATTGGAGACTTGTGCTAGCAATAACTTCGTGGAGTGAGGTTTCACAACCCAAAGGTTTATTCAGTTTTTTGTAAGCCTTGTAAGAATGAATCAGAATTAAAAGCATACCTCTGTTAGTTATACTTTTGCCACTTCTAACCCATAATCACTCAATGTTGTGCATTTCTGATTGTATTCTCCACATGTTAACACCAATTCCTTCTTAGAATTTCAAAGCTGCTTTTATTAAGATAAAGTCTCTGTTATTTATGAGAAACTTGAAGTTTATAGAATTTGTCTTTGTGCAAACTTCTTTGACACAATTTTAAATGTATAAAGTATTAGGATTTAATGGCAGGAGCAAACCTTTGTATTTTTTTTGAAAAAGAAATTGTTAATCTACCTGAAGTGAGTTCTAATATAAATTAAATTACTCTTTTAAAATGATTTATGTTCATACACACACAATACTGATAGAATCAGTGCAAGTTTTGAGGTGAAATGCAGGAAAATCTAATTATACTTCAATTCTTGCCTCTTTACAAGTGCACAATATATGCATACATTCCTTTCGATTATTTAGTTAATAAATTAAATGACAGACTGTATCTTAAATTGTAGGGGGCCAATTTTCCTTATGGCCGATTTTTGGCGCAGTTGTCGAGGTATATTCGATTTTTTAGTGGCTCACTGTGCCAAAAAAAGTTGCAAGATTTGCCAGAATAAACTTTCATTGTGGAGCGGCACAGATTGTCCTTAACCTCTGTGGGTGGAGCTTAAGGTCTGCGGTGAAAAGCTGAGGTTGCCAGAGTAATGAGGGATACACTGAAGGGCTGACGCTGCAAAGTGAAACATACAAGATGCAGCAAGACATAAGCAATTGTAGAGCCCCGTGTTGCTGCTATCCCGGACCGAAAGGCCCCCTGCTCCCGGTGCCTGTGCCACTCCTATCCCAAGCTGAAAGAACCGCCCCCCCACCCCCCCCCACCCCTGGTGCCGCTGCTATACCGGGCCGAATGGGCCCCCGCCACTGGACCGGTGCCACTCCAATCCCGGGCCGACTGGCCCCCACCGCCGGTGCCGCTGCTATCCCATGCCGAATGGGCCCCCACCCCTGGTGCTGGTGCCGCTCCTATCCCAGGCCGAATGGCCCCTACTCCTGCCCCCAGTGCCGCTCCTATCCAGGGACGAATGGGATTGAGAAAATATCTCCAAGAAATTTGGCCAGTGAGTTCATGAGTGACATCAGTGAATTATGGCCAGCTCACAGTATTAATCATAGTGCTACTAGTTATGACCTATTCTTACTTTTACTCTTTATTTTAATTAAATAATTCTACTAGTTTTATGAATTAATGAGAGGTAGATATTTAAAAATGATATACAACGTACATGTTACACAGAACAAATATTCAGTATTGAAACAGAATCCCATATTCATCATCATCATAGGCAGTCCCTCGGAATCGAGGAAGACGCATCTATATTACACCTTAATTGAGCTATGGGCCTGAAATCCCGGTTCTGGACTTCCCGCAGGCGCTCGCCAGAAAATAAGGAAAAAGATCTGTTTGCTCCTGCGCCCTCCAGCGATCCCAGTCACAGGCCTCCTCTCCCTGTGCATTGGAGCGCGCTCATATGTTAGAGATGCAGAGGGAGAACATTAGAACATAAGAACATAAGAAATAAGAACAGGAGTAGACCATATAGCCGCTCGAGACTGCTCCGCCATTTAATACGATCGTGGCTGATCTGATCATGGACTCAGGTCCACTTCCCTGCCCGCTCTCCATCACCCACTTCCTCCCTTATCGTTTGAATAAATTTAAGACAGAAATAGTTTCTTAATGTCCCAGCTTCCACAGCTCTCTGAAGCAGCAAATTCCACAGATCCACAACCCTCTGAGAGAAGAAATTTCTCCTCATCTCAGTTTTAAATGGTCAGCCCCTTATTCTAAGATCATGCCCTCTAGTTCTAGTCTCCCCCTTCAATGGAAACATCCTCTCTACATCCACCTTGTCAAGCCCCCTCATAATCTTATATATTTCGATAAGATCACCTCTCATTCTCCTGAATTCCAGTGAGTAGAAGCCCAACCTACTCAACCTTTCCTCATAAGTCAACCCCCTCATCTCCGGAATCAACTTGTGAACCTTCTCTGAACTGCCTCCAAAGCAAGTATATCCTTTCGTAAATATGGAAACCAAAACTGCATGCAGTCAGTATTCCAGGTGTGGCCTCACCAATACCCTGTACAACTTTAGAAAGACTTCCCTGCTTTTATACTCCATCCCCTTTGCAATAAAGGCCAAGATTCCATTGGCCTTCCTGATCAGTTGCTGTACCTGCATACTATCCTTTTGTATTTCATGCACAAGTACCCCCAGGTCCTGCTGTACTGCAGCATTTTGCAATCTTTCTCCACTTAAATAATAACTTGCTCTTTGATTTTTTTCTGCCAAATGCATGACCTCACACTTTTCAACATTATCCTCCATCTGCCAAATTTTTGCCCACTCACTTAGCCTGTTTATGTCCTTTTACAGATTTTTTGTGTCCTCCTCACACATTGCTTTTCTCCCATCTTTGTATCATAAGCAAACTTGGCTACGTTACACTCGGTCCCTTCTTCCAAGTCATTAATATAGATTGTAAATAGTTGGGGTCCCAGCACTGATCCCTGCGACACCCCACTGGTTACTGATTGCTAATCAGAGAATGAACCATTTATCCCAACTCTCTGTTTGCTGTTAGTTAGCCAATCCTCTATCCATGCTAATATATTACCCCCAACCCCGTGAACTTTTATGTTGTGCAGTAACCTATTATGTGGCTCCTTGTCAAATGCCTTCTGGAAGTCTAAATACATCACATCCACTGGTTCCCACCCTGTTCGTTACATCCTCAAAGAATTCCAGAACATTTGTCAAACATGACTTTCCTTTCATAAATCCATGCTGACTCTGCCTGCCCGAATTTTGCTTTTCCAAATGTCCTGCTACTGCTTCTTTAATAATGGACTCCAACATTTTCCCAACCACAGATGTTAGGCTAACTGGTCTATAGTTTCCTCCAGAAGCTGGAGTCATGTGGCACTGGGCAGCCAATGAAGGTACAGTATTCTCATTCATAATACGAGTTTTCATTATTATGAATGAGTAACCCCCCAACCCCCCAACACCCAAACACAAATAAAAATTTAAAAAACACCTCAAATATTCATATTAATTTAAATTAAAGTTAATGAAATGTGTTAGACAAAATATATATATATTTTTTTTACTTATCTTAGTGGACAGGGTTTTTAAGATAAAAATGTGTTTTAAATTTTATTTTTAAATGTTTTAAAAGTCTTACACTGGTAAAAGAAGGCTATGCACCTGCTTTTACCAGGCGCAAGAGTTTGAAGGACATTCGCTGGGCAAGAGATGGGCAAATCTTGCCCATGCGAATGTCCTTCTCCCGAAGATGCGTAAGATCTATGGAGCTAAACCTTGACAGATAGTAAAAGCCGGTTTTCGGCGCATGCACGTTACGTACGGACCCGGTGAGGCCGCAATTACAGGGCTATTATATTAACCGTTAAGGCCGACTGTCAAAGGGCATTCTATCTGCTGTTAACTCAGCCTGTGACTATCCTGGGCTGAACAGCCCCTGGTGCCCGTGCCACTGCTATCCCAAGCCAAAAGACTCCCCGCCCCTGGTGCCATGTCTTATGCTCTGCTAAAACCATGGCGTCTTCTCTGTACCGATTTTCTTAAATTCAGGTAAGGTTTTTCAGAATGGTGCACTGCGCTGTTTTTGGAAAAAAAATCGGCCAAACTCACTTATATGGCCAGAAATGGCACAGAAATCAGGAACTAAAGAAAAAATCGTCCTTAAGTAGTTTAGGATGGCGCAGAAATTTTGCAAAAATTGCAGATTTTAATCTGCTCCAAAAAAACAGCGTACGCCAAAAAAACGATGCAGAATGGTGGCGAAAATTCAGCCCATGGTATTTGCAAATAAGTAGGGCCCTATTCATCTCAGGTTTTATGGAACCATAGATGTAGTTTACAGTTTGCGTTGCAAGCTGCTATTTACGGATATTCAGGGGTTACACGTTATTTAAAATTATGGCTTTGCGGCTATGTTCCGAGCCATCCAAATTTAACTGAATTATTATTGGAGCCATGAAGTTAATGGAAAGAAAAATCAGGCGGAGTGTAAACCAGGTTGTCAATGATATTGCCGAATTGCCAGGTCCGGAGTGAGCAGCTTCGGTTGTTTAGGCTTCCTGCGTGGTTGTGGGATTCCAACTAACCTGGAGAGTGCTCCGACCCCCATGAGAACCACACATCCCACTTCCTAAGATCTCCAAGAAATCCATGTGGCTGTGTGGCTGCTGACCACTGCCTTGGGGGGGAAACAGGTTTTATTGGTAAACTATAATACAATCTTGGCCTGTGCCTACGTAATGCATAGGTACATATTTTTGGCTCTTTACCCAGCTTCTAAACTTTTAAGCCTTTGCCTTTGTCTTACAAGCTTTGTTTTTTTGACAATTTAAGTGTGTAGGCAAATCTTTATCTTTTAATGTGGTGCCTTAGCAACCAATCTTATATCAAAACCTTTTCTTAACCTAGATGTTTATCATTCTGTGCGCTTGCGTTTCCAAACTGTCTGTTGCTCATACATAGAGACAAGATTAAGATTTTCGCTTTCCACCACTATTACTATAAGAGGAAAAACCTACGCGAAAGGATGCTAGGATTTAAACCATTTTAAAACAATCTAATATCTTGTCCAGAATTATGCCGGCGCTCAGCGGATGGGAAGGGTGGCGTGTCAGCTGTTAAATTTAAAACAATTGATAGCAGGTCAGGAAACCACTGTCAACCCCCCACCATACTACTTTACCAGGTGTCGGGCCTGTTATCGCTGAACAGACCCGACAGGCAGTGGTGGGGGTGGCAATTTAGTTCATTACCACCTTGTTAAGAGCCTAGTAGAACAAATTTTGAGCTGAAGTTACCATATTACCAGGTTGTCCATGGGGCTTATGCTGCTCGGGATCGCGTCAGGTAAGGATGTCGGAAGCTTTGTGACCATGAATTAATTTATTTTATTGACAGTTGCAATTGTGCTATAAAAGCTCCCATCTCACAGCTGTCCACTTTCCAAGATCAAAAGCTATTGCTTACTGCATTTGGAAGGTACATTGAGCTTTATGCAGGTTGCAAGTGTTTGGAGCAATCTCTCTATCCAGTGCCAACTCATTGGAACAACATCTCTCACCGTTAACAGATCGCTTCTGTCATCTCAAGTTCACCTGCCATCTATTACAGTAACATCAGTGCCCTTGAAACTATCTCACCTTGGTCCTCAGAATTACTCCACATTCAGCCCCAACACCAGCATTACCAGGCACACCTGCAGCATCAACAGCAACACCAACCTCCTCCGCAAACAACTGATGCTGCACAGGACTTAAGGAATGAGCACCTGACCACATTGCTGCCCGGGACGCCAGGGATGGCCTCATCATGGTCAGATTTACTTCACTTGATGTTGTACACCCTGGCTCCCACATGATGCGGCAGGTTGGCACCACTCCACACCAACACCAGAAAGCATTGCTACAATGCCCAAGCCATTCCTTTCACACTCATCAGCATTGCGGGGGGTACCGTTAAGTCTCACCATTCACTGCAACTCATTAAGTCACTTCCAAAGGTGCACACCATCTGTCCAAGAAAGCAAAGTGTTGAAAATAAAGCTTTCAATGTTTGACAGCACATTAACAGAAACTTTACATCAACATTGGCGAAAACACTGCATTTGGAAGGTACATTGATAGAAGGTACACCAATACTTGTGTGTTGTTAGTTGGTATTATTGGACTAGGCTGAGGTTGAGGGTGAGGGGTGGCTAGTGATTTGGGGAAGTGATAATGTAGATAAAGCAGGATGGGTGGCGGTGCAAACAATTTGGTTTGAGTAAGAATGTGTAGGGGTAGGTTCGGGAAGGCAGAGTGATGGGGATGTGATTAGTGGCACAGCAGGATGAGGTTGAGTGTGGCTTTGCAGTAACATTTTGTGATCTACTGAGATTATTGACAGGTTTGCACCACTGCAGCCTGGTCCTGCTGATGACAGCCTGCTTGTGTCCTTTGTGCAATGTGCAACCAGGCTGTGGTGGTGTCCTGGGGGGGTGACTTCCGCCCATTGGAAGGGAAGAGAACCTCCATGTGTGCTGTGACTTCCTCCGTAAGCATATGGAGGGAGTGATGTGAGAGCCTGGGTGCAGCCGTACACCCTTGTGCAGTGCATATCAGTGTTTGCAGCACCCCAATGCTGCAGAACACCAACAGCACAATTGTCAAAGTAAATTTGCGCATGGTCCCTTTAAGGAAACCGGCTGATGATGCATCATCAAAATGACATCATCAGACCCACTTCCTTCAATTGGCCGGGAAACGCGCTGGGTGGGGTTAACAAGCCCAATCAGCGTAAAATCATTTCTACACAGCGGGCTGGAGGCAGCAGCGAGGTTGGAACCCACCACCGACCCCGGCCGCACTGAATCGCTGAGGTAGGGGAAATCACGGCCCTTGTAATAGCTCTTACACTTTGCAGAAAGGAAGAGCAATTGTGCAAATGCTGCGGGTATTATCATTGGGCTCAAAATTGGCCCCTGCCGATTTTTGGCGCACTCCCCCAAGGTGCGCCACATTTCCATGACTCCAAGCGCGGCAAAAAGCTTTCTCCCAACTTTGGCTACTGTCCGGCCTCTTCTCGGTGGTGGCGTAGCATGACCAGTGGATTGGGGGTGGAGCCAGCATCCCGGCGCTGAAAACAGTGCCGAGACGTCTGCACATGCGCGTTCGAATGTGCGCGCATGCGCATCAGCTCCTCGCCCCCAGCACATCCTGCAGCCTGTGTGAGAGGGACCCAATGCTCACAGTTGCCGCCCCTATCCCTGGTCTCGCACCGGCCTGCTGTATAAGTAGCTGCTTGTGTTCGTGGTTTAAACTACTGTGATTAAGATGGCCAGGGTCAATGTCATGAAGAGTAGTGTTAAATAGGTTTTAATTGAGTCTTGCTGGGGTTGAGTAGAAAGTTTAATCATCGGTGTTTGGTGAGTAAGGGTACTTTTTGATCCAATTTTTAAATTTCAGATTTGGTCGGACGAGACCTCTTATAATAGTAAAGCAAGAGGCGATGCTTTTGGTAAACAGGCGAAGTTTATGTTTGCCGAGTTTCTTTATTTTCATTTAATCTTTCCTTAAAACTTTGTAAGTCTTGGTGCTTTAGGTGCAGGTCCACTCCACTTTCTTCTATTTTTTATTTGTTTTTGAATGCTTATTACTTTTTGTGCTTTCTTTAGTGCTTTGTAAGTCTTGGTGCTTTAGAATGTACTAACCTGCGCCGATTTCTTAACTCACCGCAAGTGTTTTCTGAAGTGGCCACATACGCTGTCCTAAGTAGATTTGGAGTAACTATTAGCTGGCCAACGTTGCCTAAATGGCCAAAACTGGTGTCGGTGACTTGGAACGCCCCCTTTTGAGAAAAAAAAATGAAACTAAAAAAATCGTAACTAACTCAGTTACTCTGGAGCAAGTTTATTGGGGAAAGTGGGGATTTTTAACTTACGCCAGAAAAACAATGTTATTCCCCAAAAAAACGGAGCAACTCTTGGCCAATTTTGAGCCCAATGAAACTGCTAATCAGGGAAAGAGTAAATGGTTTTGTACTATTCATTTCTGTCACTGCTGTGATGGCACTTTGAAATTTTCCTGAAGGTTAATGCTTCCATTAAAATAGTGGAGAAAGGAATTGGTATGTGTGCTTTAAGCAGATCGCTATAACCATTCCGAAATTATTAAGTAACATTGAGCTGGCAATAAATAAAATTGATAAGGTGAGATAAAGTAAGGTGGGAGGAGTCTCGTGTGGAGCATAAACACCAGCATTGAACTGTTGGGCCGCATGGCCTGTTTCTGTGCTGTAAATATTAAGATCCAGAACTTGCAGTCAGCGGCAAAGCAAAGGAGTTCGCCTTTGGCCCCGAAGAAAGCTGCCCACAGAGATCTCGCGATCTCGCGATCTCTGTGATGAGAAGTTGGCAAATGCTGTTAGTTTGTCGTTATTACCAACCGCAAATTCCGGCCCTATGTAATTATGTACATTACATAGCCCACATGTTAACATCACCAACCATAATATCTACTTTTATATCAGTGAAAATTCTTGCCCAAAACAAAGAAAGGATAAATGTAATTCTTTACCATATCATGATATTAACAAAATCAAACAAAATTGCTAAGGCATTTTCAAAAAGGCAAAGGAAAATTCAAATTCAAAAGAAGTAAATTATGGTTGATACTTCAGTGCAGTATTAAAGGAACTACAATTCTTCAGATAAGACCTTGTCTGCCTGTTCTCAATCTTTCTCGCCGCCATGCTCCACCTCACAGTCAACAAGCTCCCCGTTGGAATGGAACTAAACCACAGAACTACTGGGAACCCGTTCAACCTGCACCATCTCCAGGCTAGGTCCAGACCACCCCAACCTCTGTCGTCGAGCTACAGTACGTGGACGACGCCTGCATCTGCGCACATAGAGGCTGAACTCCAGGACATAGTTGACGTATTTACTGAAGCGTACGAAAGCATGGGCCTTACTCTAAACATCCGTAAGACAAAGGTCCTCCAACAGCCTGCCCTCATCGCACAGCACTGCCTCCCAGTCATCAAGATCCACGGTGCGGCCCTGGACACCGTGGACCACTTCCCATGTCTTGGGAGCCTCCTATCAACCAGGGCAGGCATCGACGACGAGATCGAACACCACCTCCAGTGCGCCAGTGCAGCCTTCGGCCGCCTGAGGAAAAGAGTGTTTGAAGACTGGACCATAGACTCTGGATCAGTTCCTATGGAGTGGAGGGTAGCCAATGTAACCCCACTTTTTAAAAAAGGAGGGAGAGAGAAAACAGGGAATTATAGACCGGTCAGCCTGACGTCAGTAGTGGGTAAAATGATGGAATCAATTATTAAGGATTTCATAGCAGCATTTGGAAAGAAGTGACATGATAGGTCCAAGTCAGCATGGATTTGTGAAAGGGAAATCATGCTGGAATTTTTTGAGGATGTTTCCAGTAGAGTGGACAAGGGAGAACCAGTTGATGTGGTGTATTTGGACTTTCAGAAGGCCTTTGACAAGGTCCCACACAAGAGATTAATGTTAAAGCACATGGGATTGGGGGTAGTGTGCTGACGTGGATTGAGAACTAGTTGGCAGACAGGAAGCAAAGAGTAGGAGTAAATGGGGACTTTTCAGAATGGCAGGCAGTGACTAGTGGGGTACTGCAAGGTTCTATGCTGGGGCCCCAGCTGTTTACATTGTACATTAATGATTTAGATGAGGGGATTAAATGCAGTATCTCCAAATTTGCGGATGACAATAAGTTGGGTGGCAGTGTGAGCTGCGAGGAGAATGCTATGAGGCTGCAGAGTGACTTGGATAGGTTAGGTCAGTGGGCAAATGCATGGCAGATGAAGTATAATGTGGATAAATGTGAGGTTATCCACTTTGGTGGTAAAAACAGAGAGACAGGCTATTATCTGAATGGTGACAGATTAGGAAAAGGGGAGGTGCAACGAGACGTGGGTGTCATGGTACATCAGTCATTGAAGGTTGGCATGCAGGTACAGCAGGCGGTTAAGAAAGTAAATGGCATGTTGGCCTTCATAGCGAGGGGATTTGAGTACAGGAGCAGGGAGGTGTTACTACAGTTGTACAGGACCTTGGTGAGGCCACACCTGGAGTATTGTGTACAGTTTTGGTCTCCTAACTTGAGGAAGGACATTCTTGCTATTGAGGGAGTGCAGCGAAGGTTCACCGGACTGATTCCCGGGATGGCAGGACTGACATATCAAGAAAGACTGGGTCAAATGAGCTTGTATGCACTGGAGCTCAGAAGAATGAGAGGGGATCTCATAGAAACGTTTAAAATTCTGACGGGTTTAAACAGGTTAGATGCAGGAGGAATGTTCCCAATGTTGGGGAAGTCCAGAACCAGGGGTCACAGTCTAAGGATAAGGGGTAAGCCATTTAGGACCAAGATGAGGAGAAACTTCTTCACCCAGAGAGTGGTGAACCTGTGGAATTCTCTACCACAGGAAGTTGTTGAGGCCAATTCACTAAATATATTCAAATAGGAGTTAGATGTAGTCCTTACTACTAGGGGGATCAAGGGGTATGGCGAAAAAGCAGGAATGGGGTACTGAAGTTGCATGTTCAGCCATGAACTCATTGAATGGCGGTGCAGGCTCGAAGGGCCAAATGGCCTACTCCTGCACCTATTTTCTATGTTACTATGTTTTAAGACCATGCCCTCAAAACTGCCACCAAGCTCATGGTCTGCAGGGCTGTAGTAATACCTGCCCTCTTGTATGGCTCAGAGACATGGACCATGTACAGCAGACACTTCAAGTTGCTGGAGAAATATCACCAACGGTGTCCTACAAATCCCCTGGGAGGACAGGCATACCAACATCAGTGTCCTCATCCAGGCTAACATCCCCAGCATTGAAGCACTGACCACACTCGATCAGCTCCATTGGGCAGGCCACATAGTTCACATGCCAGATACGAGATTCCCAAAGCAAGTGCTCTACTCGGAGCTCCTTCATGGCAAACGAGCCAAAGGTGGGCAGCGAAAACGCTACAAGGACACCCTCAAAGCCTCCCTGATAAAGTGCGACATCCCCACTGACACCTGGGAGTCCCTGGCCCAAGATCGCCCTGGGTGGAGAAAGTGCATCTGGGAGGGCGTTGAGCACCTCGAGTGTCAACGCCGAGAGCGTGAAGAGGTCAAGTGCAGGCAGCGGAAGGAGCAGCGGCAAACCAGACCCACCCACCCCTTCCCTCGCTGAATGTCTGTCCCACCTGTGACAGGGTCTGTGGCTCTCGTATTGGACAGTTCAGCCACAAAGAACTCACTTCCGGAGTGGAAGCAAGTCTTCCTCGATTCCGAGGGACTGCCTATGATGATGATGATGTTGTTCTTCTTCTTCCTTTGTCTTTATTGTGATATACAGTGTAAACAACACGCTGTGAATTAACTGGATTATAAGAAGTTAATGGATCTTTTTGGACAAACAGAATCCAACCTATTTACAACAAAGATGATCATTAATATCAAATTATTTTTATTCGGGGAAAATAGTGCCACATTAATCTGTTTGAATTCTTTCTCGATCATCAAGGCATGGCTGATGAAATTGAATTTAAATGATATCGTATTTCAATGCAATTTCAGGAAGATAATGCATGAAATTAAAACAAAAAGGAAAACTATCTCATGTTGCTGTGTCTCCTGTTGTAATTCAAACACAATCTTTACAACTTTTCAGTTCCAATGAAGATGGAACATTTTGTACTGTGCTTTAATCACAGCATGTGGGCTTATGCAATACCGTCTCCTGCAGCGTTGCAATGTTATAAAATAAATGGTATCAGCATGTCGCTTGGCATGTATTATGAGTTTTCAATAATATTGCCTGTGTTGAGTAGCAATTAAAAATGGTGTGGAACAATTTTTTTCTGAAAAGGTGCTCTTTCCCAACTTAAAGGTGATAAGATGTGGACTTATATATTTTATCATTGATACATCTAGTGCACAGCTCAGTTTCCTTTTTATTCTGATAACACAACTGATAGTCATCTGCAGCAGCACCAGAAATGATCTGCTGTGTTTCCCTGGTTTGGCTGTAGCTTGTAGAAGTCACAGCTGTAGGAAGCAAAGTCCATGCCATCCGTGGCACTCTGTCAATGATGGGCACAATTTCTAGTAATTAGGCAGCCATAGCAAGCTGTTAACCTTGGGGCAGCATCTGATTGTCTGCACTTGCCTTCACAGTATAACTATGTGCGTTGTGAAAAAAAAACACTGAGATGCAAGAGTTGCAGCTTTCCAGTGCTTGCTGGTTCAGATCAGGTAAGAGATATTGGGACAGTTAATCAGCTTGGCCCACATATTGTATTGCATGTTAGAGATAAGACTAAGTGCTGGAATGCAAAATATCGCTCCCATCTTTGAATTGAAAGGAAATGAAGTCTTATTGTGCAAAGTCACACATCACATTTTTCTAATTTGTCACAACAAAAGCACCTTCCACAGTCTTTTCGTTAAGCATCATTATTTCCCAAACAATACTTTCTTATCACACAAAAACCTTCATCTCTGAATAAAAGTGCTGAAAATTGATTTTTTTTTTTTGCAGTGTTATCACCCAAACAGTTCACACTGATCTGCAACATGTAATGGCCGTATCAATGAACACGGCAAAGTTCAGTGCAATACATGCTGGAAGTACCATTGCTTTGCATTCAGCCACAGATTATTTCACTGCAACCTGGAAGTAACAATGTCAAATTCTTTCACTACCCTTCTGTGAACATTGTACACTAGGTATAGCTGTCCGTTTATCCGACAACGCACAAGAGCGAAAATAGTACAAATGGAAACTGAATTCTGAAGCAAAAAGAAAAAATGCTGGAAATACACAGCAGGCCAGTCTTAAAGAGAAAAGGCAGGTTAATGTTTCAGGTGGAACCCTTCTTCAGAACTGAACCTTGAAAGATAGTCCAGTATTTTAGTAAAATTTTGAAAGAATAAAAAAAAGAAAGGAGGTTGAAAAAAATGGGCTACATCAAAAAACAATATTAAAATATAATTTCCACTTGTGTCAATCAGCGACTACTGGTGCAAGTTTGTGATATTTTTACAAACCAGCATGAGAGCCATAGCATTTTCTTTTAAAATTGTTCTAACAAAACCTCCACAGATCCAGTAAGACCAAAATGTTATTGGCAGATACAAAGATGTCTGGCATATATTACAAACAGCAGATAGGAGGGAACGATTTTACTGCAGCAATCTAATCCTGGTGCTCAGATAACATCAATCATGAGAAAAAAATTCTGTATATTGTCTGAAACCCAAGGTTAGATAACAGCCTTGTACTAATTCCGTGTGTAATTGGGAGCGGGGTAAGGGTGTTGACTCACTGATCAACTATTTCAGCATGCGCTGGGCTGCTTTCTGAGCTTTGACTAGAGCACAGGACAAAACCAGGTTATTATGGTTCGTGCACTAGGTGAATTAAATAATCCAGTGACTGCTCCCTCAGAGTGTACACATGCACCTGTTCCAGCAGGGATCATTGGTTAATGACGAGGAGGAGGAACGGTGACTCATTTCCTTTTCCTGTCTCTGGCTGAGGAATATCAAGTCCAAATATGGTTTACTTTCATCTCGGCAGCTAATTCACTATGGACGGATCACTAAACCTGTGGCCTTTCCAGCATCGAAAAGTGATTCAATCATATCAGCTAGATTGAAATTAAGTAACATTTACAGCCACAGCTGCTACCGGTCTACATTACTGCCTTCTCTGGCAGAGCTCAGTGAAGAGGACAGAGTGAGCAGCCTGACTCTGTCTACAGTCATTTCTCAGATTGTGCTCTGTACTTCCAAACAAAAAATGTACTCTGGCTCCTTTCTCGACGTGGATGTACAATTGGCAACTGAACTTCAATATAGATAAGTGCGAGGTAATGCATTTTGGTCGGAAGAATATGGAGGCCACACAGTGCTTGGAAAATGAAAAGAAAGACTTGCATTTATATAGCGCCTTTCACAACCACTGGACGCCTCAAAGCACTTTACAGCCAATGAAGTACTTTTGGAGTGTAGCCACTGTTGTAATGTGGGAAACGCAGCAGCCAATTTGAACACAAGCAAGCTCCCACAAACAGCAATGTGATAATGACCGCAAATCTGTTTTTTATATGTTGATTGAGGGATAAATATTGGCCAGGACACCAGGGATAACTCCCCTGCTCTTCTTCGAAATAGTGCCATGGGATCTTTTATGTCCACCTGAGAGGGCAGACGGGGCCTCGATTTAACATTTCATCCGAAAGACGGAACCTCCGACACTGCAGCATTCCCTCAGTACTGCACTGGAGTGTCAGCCTAGATTTATGTGTTCAAGTCCCTGGAGTGGGACTCAGGGCCAAAGAGTGCTACCCACTGAGCCACAGCTGACACTCTAATAAGTGTGTAAATGGGGTAAAGAAGGAGAGGGATCTGGAGATACACAGATTACTAAAAGTAGCCACGCAGGTTAATAAGGTCATTAAAAAAAAGCAAACCAAGCACTGGGGTCCATTTCTGGAGGGATACAATAGAAAAGCAGTGAAGTTATATTAAACTTGTATAGAACCTTGGTTAGATCACACTTGGAGTACTGTGCATGGTCCTGGTTTCCATATTATAAACAGGATACAGAGGCACTGGACCAGGTGAAAAAAAGATTGACTAGAATGATACCAGAACTGAGAGATTTTTTTTATTTGTTCCTTTGATGTGGGCATCGCTGAAAAGGCCAGCATTTATTGCCCATCCCTAATTGACCTTGGGAAGGTGGTGGTGAGCAGCCACCTTGAACCGCTACAGTGTGGTGAAGGTACTCCCACAGTGCTGTTAGGGAGTTTCAGGATTTTGATCTCACGATGACGAAGGAATGGCGATATATTTCCAAGTCAGGATCTTGGAGGTGACGGTGTTCCCATGCGCCTGCTGCCCTTGGTAGAGGTCACGGGTTTGGGAGGTGCTGCCAAGGAAACTTTGGTGAGTTGCTGCAGTGCATCTATATCTATCAGGAAAGATTTTTCAGGCTGGGTCTCCTCTCTAGAAAAGAGAAAACTGAGGGGTGACCTCATAGAGCTCTTCAAGATTATGAAAGGTTTGGTAGAGTAGATGTGGAGAAGATATTTTCATTGCGGGCGAGACCAGGGCTAGGGGCCATAAATATAAGATAGTCACTAATAAAACCAGTAGGGAATTCAGGAGAAACTTCTTTACCCAGAGAGCGGTTTGAATGTGGAACTCTCTAGCAGAGGGAGTAATTGTGGTGAATAGCATTGATGCATTCAAGAGGAAGCTATATAATCACACGAGGAGAAAGGAATAACAGATATGTTGATGGGGTTAGATGAAGCGGAGTGGGAGAAGGTTTGTGTGGAGCATAAACACCGACATGGACCTATTGGGTTGAATGGCCTGTTTCTGTGCTGTAAATACAGCTGTAACATCCCGAATCCAGAACTCCGAAAACCAGAATTGTCAAAAAACCGGACATTTTGCGTATAGCTGATGAAGTCATCCGGAATCCGGAATTATTGTCCGAAATCCGGACATTTTTGAGGCAAAACCCGAAATCTGGCATGAATTCAGTCGAGGATTACGGATTTCAGACAAATAAATCAAGTCTGAAATCCGAAATCCTCGACCGAATCCGTGCCGGATTTCTGGTTTTGCCGGATTTTGAACCTTGCCGCTAAAAACCCGGCATGGATTCAGTTGAGGATTCCGGATTTTAGGCTATTGATTTTCTTATCAGAAATCTGGAAAAATCCAAAAACCGGAACGGATTCGGTCACGAGGATTCTAGATTTCGGACATTGTACCTGTACTTTGTAATACTTCGTAACTTTGTAATTGAAGTTTGGTGCCATCATAAAGACTTAGAATTACGACAGTGGCAGTTGCAGAAGTTGTGCTATTGTCTCCTATGAACAATCCATGTGACTGTTGCACACCTATCCCATGAGGTTGATGGGGATAAGAAATGCTAGTATTCAAAATCTACATTTGGAATGTCTCTGTCATGTAGAATATTTTTGCTTCTTACTTTAACATTTATTTCACAGTGGAATCTTAGAATGCTGATATTTTGGGCAATCTAGCCCCCTACATACATATAACATATTAATATATAAAATTGTGTAAGTGTTATTTCTATATGGTTGCTGGAAAGTAATATCAGTTGATAGTCTTGGGAGAAAGTGTTAGTTTGACCTGGAAATGTTTATGGCGGTTGGGCGGGGTAACATAGAAAACTCAGGTAGTCATTTCAAACAAAGCTTCTTGTTATTCGGAGTTGTTGCCTTTTGTCTCACTTGGCTATTACAACAGACGAAGAGCATTTGTAGAATGATAGATATATTTGATCCCCCAAGGGTTTAGAATGCATTCTGTTTATACAATATTTCAGAAATAACCAGCCCACATGCACTGTGATGCCGACTATCGACCAAATGGCAGCCACTATTAGTAACATGGGGGAAAGACAAATGCTCCAGTAGTGTCTCTATCAGCTTGGATTCCAAAAATAATAGTAATGCTTAGCTGCGAGATCCTACAAAGGTCAAAATTGAGAAATTTGGCAGAGACGGGTGCTTGGAAGCAGTTTAAAGAGAGCTGTTTACTACCTCTAAGCCTCCTGTTGGGGAACAGCAATGAGGAAAGAAAGACTTGAAACCAGTCAGTCAGTCAGTCATAGGCAGTCCCTCGGAATCGAGGAAGACTTGCTTCCACTCCTGAAGTGAGTTCTTTGGTGGCTGAACAGTCCAATACGAGAGCCACGGGCTCTGTCACAGGTGGGACAGATAGTTGTAGAGGGAAGGGGTGGGTGGGACTGGTTTGCCACACGCTCTTTCCGCTGCCTGCGCTTGATTTTTGCACGCTCTCGGTGTTGAGACTCAAGGTGCTCAGCGTCCTCCCGGATGCACTTTCTCCACTTAGGGCCAGGGACTCCCAGGTGTCAGTGGGGATGTCGCACTTTATCAGGGAGGCTTTGAGGGTGTCCTTGTAATGTTTTCGCTGCCCACCTTTGCAGCAAAAGAGGAAATCTGCATAGAGATTCTTAAGGGACAAGCAACCATCTGGGTTTGTTGTCCAATTTGACAGAAGGAAACCCTGTGTTATTCAGTATTTGCCACCTTTGTGCATGAATCCTAAAAGGTTAGTTTGCAGGTGCAGCAGGTAATCAGGAAGGCGAATGGAATGTTGACCTTCATTGCGAGAAGGATGGAGTACAAAAGCAGGGAGGTCCTGCTGCAGCTGTACAGGGTATTGGTGAGGCCGCACCTGGAGTACTGCGTGCAGTTTTGGTCACCTTACTTAAGTAAGGATATACTAGCTTTGGAGGGGGTACAGAGACGATTCACTAGGCTGATTCCGGAGATGGGATTACCTTATGATGATAGATTGAGTAGACTGGGTCTTTACTCGTTGGAGTTCAGAAGGATGAGGGGTGATCTTATAGAAACATTTAAAATAATGAAAGGGATAGACAAGGTAGAGGCAGAGAGGTGGTCGGAGAGACTAGATCTAGGGGGCACAGCCTCAAAATACGGGGGAGCCAATTTAAAACCGAGTTGAGAAGGAATTTCTTCCCCCAGAGGGTTGTGAATCTGTGGAATTCTCTGCCCAAGGAAGCAGTTGAGGCTAGCTCATTGAATGTATTCAAATCACAGATAGATAGATTTTTAACCAATAAGGGAATTAAGGGTTATGGGGAGCGGGCAGGTAAGTGGAGCTGAGTCCACGGCCAGATCAGCCATGATCTTTTTGAATGGCGGAGCAGGCTCGAGGGGCTAGATGGCCTACTCCTGTTCCTAATTCTTATGTTCTTATGTTATGTTCTTATGTTCTTGATGTTTTCCAAATGATATAAACTTTTCCTGTCATAGTATTGGTTTACAGTTAGGAAGGATAATCTGCCCATTATGCATTGACTCTATGAACTCACAGAACGAAAGTCACAGTGCTAACAGCCTCTATTACAAACTCCATTTATTTGCACCTTGTCTCTCTCTCTCTCTCTGGAATTGGATTATAACTTTCCTGACTTGCAAGAAGTCCTAGAGTGTGTATGCAAGCACAAGATTGGCATAGCTGCTTTGACTACATTGTCTGAGGAATACAGTGGAGTCGAGCTCTGACAAAGCAGCTCCTTTAATGGGATTATTTAACTCTCATAAGAAAAATAGTTCTGGTGCATCTCTTCGTACACAATACTCAGGCAATCTTCTACCCATATATTAGCATTTGTGAGTCAAGATAAAGATTGTAATTTTGCCAAGCAATTTGAGATGACCTGAGAACATGACATGGTTCACATTATGAATTTGTTTCTTTTTCTTTCCATGGGAATGTTTAACACACTTTTACTACGTTCCTATGTGTGCTATTTTTGCACAGTTGTTAACTTGGGTTAATACCTGAGCGAAGATATCAGATACATAAATGTAGTATTCAAATGTGAAATTTGCAAATTGATTGGAAGTTCTGCTGGAATGCTATGCCTGTTGTGGTGCAGTCGCTAAAGATTTGCACTAGATGACATGCGGTCAGGCCTAGTCAGGTTCCTCATACTTGTCTGCAGAAACGGTAACTTCAAGGTTAATTTTCAATAAGAAACCAGGTGAAGGAAATCTAAAGCCATCCAAGGAGGCCATCATCTCGTCTATTTTAAGTCTTCTATTTGCCACTGTTTAAATGTACCTGGTATTTACAGCACAGAAACAGGCCATTTGGCCCAACAGGTCCATGCCGGTGTTTAGGCTCCACACGAGCCTCCTCGTACCGTTCTTCATCTCATCCTATCAACATATCCTTCTATTCCCTTCTCCCTCATGCTTATCTAGCTTCCTCTTAAATGCATCTGTTAGTCGCCTCAACCAATCATTGTGGTCGCGAGTTCCACATTATAACCACTCTGTGGGTAAAGGAGTTTCTCCTGAATTCCTTATTGGATTTATCAGTGACTATCTTTTATTTATCTAGTCCTGGTCTTCCCTGCAAGTGGAAACATCTCTCTGTCTACTCTATCAAACCCTTCATAATCTTAAAAACCTCTATCAGTCTTCTCTTTGCTAGAGAAAAGATCTCCAGCCGGTTCACTCTTTCCTGATCGGTATAACCTCTCGGTTCTGGTATCAGAATATATTTGATTGAAGCAGGATGTTTTGAGTGCAAGTGCCCCTGTGAAATGTTATTCCAGTAAAGGCTAGTGCACTGGGCCAAATTAATTAGCTCTTACATATATGAGAAAATTAATTAGGTAAACAAAATAGATTAAATCAATCATGTACACATGGTGTTAATAGTGCATTCAATTAATGTATCTTCAATTATGGAGCTGTGATGCTGGAGGCAATGTAAATATGAACTGATGTGTGATACGGGTTTAAAATGTTTGTGGTTGCAAATATTCTCTTCAAGGGCGCTCCAAATTGGAGTACGCACAACCATAGTGACTGAACCTCGAAATTAGAGCTAAAATCTTTCGGAAGAATTCTTTTGGTCGCCATCAAGCTTATAGAGGCTAATTAGAGCTTGTTCATATGGCTACTGGTTCAACCAGCGCTGCCCTCTGCTGATCTAAAGATGCTATTCCAGTTGTCAGTTACTTTGAAGTGCAGTACAAATAACAGGATTACAGTGAATGATGTTTAAAAAGGTGAAAGAATTTATAGTGAATCTATTATTCTTCTAGGGGGGAACAGGAGCACCTAAACTGATTCAGTGCAGTGATGTTCCCACAATGTGCAGCAAATGCTGCACAGTGTACTGTTTGAGCAGCACTGCTAATGTCTGTTTGTATTTATTGCACAGACACAGAGGGTTGAAAGAGACTGCACACAACCCTGCCTGCTCCTCACATCAGGAGCATGTCTACTGTCCCAGGGCCAGTTACCTGGATATGACTGCGGTATACAACACAGGGCAGTAAACACTAAGCTGTGTCACCCTGTGGCACACCAACTATCCGTCCGCCATGAGCACAGCTCTGTCTGTGGCTTCCAAAGTGGTCAGAGACATAAATCTCGAAGCTTCAGGTTCTTTCCAAGCTGCGATGTGAGATTTGACCAGAGCAGGCTGTTTCTCAGTGCATCAATGCATCACCAACTCACAGAGGCTCTGCTGAGGTATGTACCCCACTTCGGGGCACTGAGTCACAGTAGCTGATAGCAAGGCTGTTTTTGTACTCCTAGTTTTGCAAGGGTATCATTGATTGCACATATGTGTCCATCAGACTCCATCAGTCCAAGCTGTACCTTAAACAAAATAGAAAAGGCTATTAAAGCAAAGAAAGAAGAAAGACTTTCCTTGGTAACTTAGTGCTTTACATGACCTCAGGAAGTCTCAGAGCACTTTATAGCCAATTAAATACTTTTCTCAAGTGTAGTCATTGAAGTTTTGACCAAGAGCTGGAAAGGGAGATTAGACTGGATAGCGCTTGGTCAGCCAGCACGGACACGATGGGCCGAAATGGCCTCCTTCTGTGCTGTAAATTGGTGTAGAAACATGGCAGCCAATTTGCACACAGCAAGCACCCGCAAACAGCATTGCAACAATGACAGAATACCCTGCAAGAGTCCAACATCTAAGAACAAGTTGGATTCCAATGATCCAATGCAACACCAAGAGGAGCCCAAAGGCATGGCTGCTGTGCATGAGAAGTAACTCCCGAGCAGTCAGCAGCATTGAATTCATCTGTTCTTCAGCTGTGCACCAAATGCTTGAGGAATAATGCTTTGAAGAAAAGAGTTATCCTGAGCTTACTTTCTGTGTCATGTACATCATTTGTGAGGTGTTGCTCCTGTTCTAGCTCTAGTCTAGCTTTATCTTTCCCTCAATGTACCTCCTTGTGCAACAGTGAACAGTGCTGCATTTGTTGCAGTCTGAGGCTGCAAGATGACGAAGCTCTGATGCATCTGTGCAAACAGCTCTGAAAAGCTACACCAGTACCAGGACAGACAGGAGTCTCAGTAGAGATGAGCATCCTGTGTATAGGCATTGCTCTGCAAACCAGAGCACAGACTGCACAGTATTTGGTCGTGTATCAGCAGGGTCCTTTGAGGCTGTATCAACACTTTCATTCCCTCCCTGAGGTTCTCCATTCTTTCATCCAAAGAACTGAAGGCAATCTTAATAACATCCTGCATTCTGATGCCCAGCATATAGCCGTGTGTATAGGTATTAAGCTCGAACAGCTCAGCAGGTTTGCTCTTGAGGATTATGAAAGCAATGTGGATGATGTAAGCATATATTTGGAAGCCTATATTTTATTGAATATGTAAGCCATGCACACGTAAGTCAACCCCAAATGGTGTCAAGTGATTTTTCATCAGAAATCTATCACCATTATAATGTTCTTTTTAACTCTTTAAGGTACATAAGGTAAGAATCAACAGAGATTGAATCACCTTAGAATAGTTTTAAACACTGAATAATTTTATTGGCATTAAGGCATGATGGTTTTTCAGATAAAGATGCCATACTACATTATCTGGGGAGTTCAACTCAAAACTCAGAATAATCAGTTCCTCTGTTTCGGGAGATGAGGAGGTTAATTTTTCATCAATGACTTCTTTCACTGCTTCCTGTAATCTCCTAAAAATCATTGTAAGCTTATGTTGTTAGATCTTTTTTCCAAAGTTTCTTTATAGGCCGAACAGCTTGCTCGTGTTTCTCCCAGTTCCCAACACCAATGTCTCTTATCTTTAACCTTGATTTTACCTCTTACTGATAGCAGTCAGTCTCTTTCAAAAGTACACAGTCTTTCTCGAGCAGTTTCAAGCAATAAGAAAATCCATGATACTTTTCGAACTTGGTCAAGACCTATCATGCTTTCTGATTTTGGCCAAGTTTAAAATAATACTTTGCATGGTGTTTCGCTACAAACAATCCATTCCTCAGAAGGGTATCAATCCCAAATTAGTCTATCTCTAATTTTGTCTCAATTGTATTGACTGCAAACGAGGCATCCTTCATTTGCTGTTCATACTTTAAATCCATCAGGATCATTTAACAAGTATTCTCCCAGCTTATCCAAAGTTTGGAGTCCATTGGTTATCCACCTCATGTTTCCCAGTTGATCAAACTTCCTTAAGAGCAGGCATGAGGTACTGCCTAGCCAAAAAACATCTGCTGGAAAATGACTACTGTATCCACTCGAACAACAATAACATGGGCCGCGATTTCGCCTACCAAGGCGGGCCCAGTGCGGACGAGGTAAGTGGTGGACTGCGACCCCGATCCTGCCTCCATTGCGCTCTGTGAGAAGAATCTTCCATTGATGGCGCGTGTTAAGCCCACCCTGCGAGGTTCCCAGCCAATAAAAAAGAAGTGGGACTGATGACATCATTTGATGACACGTC
Organism: Pristiophorus japonicus; assembly: GCF_044704955.1. NCBI lineage: Eukaryota > Metazoa > Chordata > Chondrichthyes > Pristiophoridae > Pristiophorus > Pristiophorus japonicus. Next base: position 178,887,703 of record NC_091988.1, on the reverse strand, counting down.
ATCTGCCGGTTTCCTTAAAGGGACCATGTTCACAATCATTTTGAGAGTTGTGCTGTCAGTATTCTGCAGCATTGGGATGCTGCAAACACTGACAAACACTGCACAAAGGTGCACGGCTGCACCCAAGTTCTCCCATCACTCCCTCCAGAAGCATCGCAGCATGCAGGGAGGTTCTCTTCCCTTCCAACAGGCAGAAGAGACCTCTACAGGACGCCAATGCAGCCTGGATGTACATTGCACAGGAGGACACAAGCAGGGATGTCGTCAGGAGGACCTGGCTGCAGCGGTGAAAACCTTTCAATGATCTCAGTGGATCACGAGATGTTACTGCAAAGCCATACTTAACCTTATCCTGCTGTGCTACTAACCACATCCCTATCACTCTAACTTCCCTACCCTACTCCTGCACATCCTTACTCACACCAACTTAACTAGCACCTCCACCCATTCCCCCCTCTCTCTCTCTACATTATCACATCCCCATTTCACTAACCACCCCTTACCCTCATCCTTGTCCAATCATACCAACTAAAAACACACAAGTGTCTTTTAGCCAATGTTCATGTAAAGTTTCTGTTAATGTGTTGCCAAACATTAAAATCTTTATTTTCAACACTTTACCTTCTTGGACAGATTTGTGTGCACATTTGGAAGTTGCTTAATGATTTGTGGTGAATGATGAGACATAATGGTAGCCCCCCCCCCCCAACAATGGTGATGTGTGTGAAAGGAATGGCTTGGGCATTGCAGGGATGCTTTATGGTGTTGGCATGGGGTGGTGCCAACCTGGTGCATCGTGTGGCAGCCAAGAGTGTACAGCATCAAGTGGAATAAATCTGACCATGGTGAGATCATCCCTGGCCTCCCGGGCAGCAATGTGATGATGTGCTGATGCCCTGTGCAGAATCAGGTGATTGCGGAGCAGATTGATGATGCTGGTGTGCCTGGTGATGTTGGTGTTGGGGCTGATCATGGTGGAATTTTGAGGACCAAGGTGAGATTTTTTCCAGGGCACCATTGCTGCTGGAATAGCTGGCAGCTGAAGTTGACAGAAGCGATCTGTCAATGATGAGAGCTTGCTCCAAGGACAGTGGCTAGAGAGTTTACTCCAAACACTTCCACCCTTCCTAAAGCTTAAAAGTGTATTCCAAATCCCGAAGGCTCCAGCTTCTAACATTGGAAAGTGAACAGTTGTGAAATGGTAGCTCTTATACCACTTTTGCAGCTATCACCTATTCAGAGGAATGGAGAATCATTAAAAACACAATGTATTTATCTGGCATGATCCCCAAGCATCGTGAAACTTTTCAAAAAGCTGGAGAAATGTTACGTACAGGGTAAAATACTGTTTAAGTACCTTTTAATTGGCTCTTAACTATGTCAATTGGCTTGCCCGCCATTTGGTGTCAGGTCTGTAAAGCGCAGGCCAAATTGGCACATGGGAAACTGACACAAAGGTGGGTTGACAGTGAGATCCCAATCTGCTGTTAATCTTTTATATTTTGACAGCGGACCTGCCTCCAAACCTGCCCTCTGAGCAAAATTCCAGCCATGGTATGTAAATTACACTTCCATGGGAAGCTTCCACACTATGTTCCAAACCCTTGCTCTTCAGTACTGATGCACTGGTTAAGTGCCAAACAACCAGTGAACTAATGATCCAAGGATCTTGTAATGGGTGATAAACCAGAACAGATAGGATGCGTAAAAATAGGAGAGTGGTAGTGATCGATGAAAATATAAAATATTTAATGGCTATGAAATCATATTCATTTATGCAATAAACAAATGTGCTATATGTATGCTTTTGGATGTAGATTTTACAAATTAGTGCTCAGAGTGCAAAATTTTGCAAATCAGAAGTGATGGCGGGAACTCAAGTGAGGAGATGAGTGAAACTCCAAGATCAAATTCCCAATATGTACACCCATCATGCGAAGCTGTACACTGGAGCGCAAATGTTTGTAAAATCTACCCCTTGCTAACTATATTGTATTTTTGATTTCACATCAGTTAAAAGTGAAATTATCAATTTCTATAAAAGTGCAAAACGCTTCCATTTACAATTGTAAGATATTGCAAATTTTGAAATGAAAGTAACAAATACCATGTAATAGATCTGAGAAAATTGTGGTTTGAGATAGCAGCTCTGCATCCAACTGATAGCAGACCTGCATCTCCACCAATACATTTCACGGTCAAACCACTGATCTTTTGTGCACATGATCTGAGCAGTCAGGTCTTGCTGTTGAAATCAAGTAGTAGTTATAAATAATGATGGATTAACCCCATGGGTCTTATGAATATCAAGACACTAACCTCGCACTGATGTTGCAACCAAACAGTGAAGATGAATAATCTCTGCCACCATGCATTGTTGGTATGGAAGTTTAGCATTAATATTAATAGCCTATAAAGGGAAAGTTGTGCCATTATTTCTGTGTTTGTCATCTGTAACGATTCAAATAAATCTTTGTGTCATCACTGTTTGAATTTGTTAAAATGTCACAAAATAAATGTAATAGGATGATAAAAATAAAACCTTAAGTCCTAGCAACAGAATAAATAAATACAGAACGGGCCTGGGAATACTGCAGAATAACTTTTATGATGATGACTAGGTGCCACAATGGCTTGTAACATTAAACTCGAATCCCACTTGTGAAGTTTACGTGTTTCTCAGTCCACTATTGGGTTTCCCATCTTAGGGGAAAAGATAAATGGGGTAACTGTCCACAGGGACTCTCTCACTCGTCCACCATAAATGCTGTTGCACAATTTGTCTGGGTCTTCAGCTCTTCCACTGAAATTACACTGGAAATTCACCACCAAACTGTTATATCTCACTTAAACTTCTCTCCGACAGACTGAGTCTCAAAATGGCTTTGAAATCTAAAGCGTGCGGGAGCCTGGAGCCACGTTCTCAATACTAACAGATGTTTGAATTTTTTTTTTATTCGTTGAGAGATGTGGGCATTGCTGGCAAGGCCAGCATTTATTGCCCATCCCTAATTGCCCTTGAGAAGATGGACTTTGACCCATTCCTTTGAAGGAATGGCGATATATTTCCAAGTCAGGATGGTGTGTAATTTGGAGGGGGACTTGCAGGTGATGGTCAGCCAAGTTATATGAAGAAACTCCAATGAGACTCCAAGCCAAGCAAATCCATAAGTTTCCGTTTGCCTGATGTGGACTGTACAATCTTTCCTTGTAGGAACGCACTCCTTATCTAAGTACAGAGAACTTTGGCACATATAGCATGCGTCAAAGCTTAGGAATTGTTTAGTGTACACAGAGGTACTGCTGGTGTTTAACCAGCTAAAGCTAGCTCAGAGCACAGCGATTTGTGTCACTGATTGGACAGGCCGACTCCTCGAAATCCCATTAATGAGCTAGGCTGGTTAATCAATCAATAAAAGTGCCCTGGAATAGAGTCAACCTGTCTGTCTCAGAGATTGAATTACTGTCACAAGTCAGTAATTCAATTGGAGTTTTTCATTGGCAGACATGTCATCTCAGAGCTACTTGACCACAAAGAGACTGTGCTTTTATAGAATCATAAAATGATACGGCCCAGAAGGAAGCCATTTGGCCATTGTGCCTGTGCCAGCTCTCCCTCTCCTTTCCCCCCACTTCCAAGAGGATAGTCACTAGTTGGCCATTAGACAACTGACAAGTGTGGGTTTGAGCTCTCACTGGTAGAGAACAAATATCAAGATATGATCACAGTGCAACTCATTATAAAATGTGAGAGTACATTACTATCATCCTCCTGACCACAGCAAGGACACATAACCTGCCCCAACAAATAATGATAGCACTAGTTGAAGATGTGAAGCTTTAGGAATAGCAGTTTTTGCTCTGCAAATTAATCATGGCACACACCAAACCTGGATATATGTGATCTCATATCCAACCTTAAGGTAAGGTAACAGTATCCAGCAGCTGTCATCCCAAGTCAGAGATTCTTCATCAGCTAGGTGACAGAATTCCCCTTCAACATGGCAGAACGACTGATCAGGTCAACGGGCAATATGCCAGACACTTTATTGTTTTAGATCTCAATGGTGTACCAGTTTCCATGACATTAGGATGAGGAAAAAGGAGCAGAGAGATGTTACACTGGGTTACCACACCGTGTGTGCACATTTCTGAAGAAGGACAAAGATTGCATCCGAAAAAGGCACAGACATTTATATTTTATCAAAATCATATGGACGTGATGTCACAATGCTTTGCACATCATTTGTTGCCATTAACACTGGTCCTAAGTAAGGTAAGAAGAACACCCATATAAACTTTGATTATCCAATTGCAAAGCTGTGCCTAAGATGGAAAGAACATTAAACGGGTAGACGGGAAATATCATTTTGGTGCAATTCTTTGTGGACAATTACTTAAATCTAGCATTTTAATTATTTTGTGCAGTTTAGCTGTACCTTGGGGGACCAATAAATTTCAAAGGCTGGTATGGAGGTATATCTTTTCTCAGCTATCACAGTTCCTCTTTGCACAAGGGCGTTCCATTGTACTTGCTTTATTTTGAAAAGGTGAAGGATGGGGAAGAACTTGTTAGTGCTAGGCAAAATTGTGAGAGGAGGGCCCTACCTACTGTTACTCTGCCAAGAGAATGTGAGGGATATGATACAATTATCTGGACCTGATTGAGGAGCAATGCCTTTGGAAGCTCTGGTTTATGGCTTACTCTTGTAGTCATCATCTCCCAGTTGTTTTGGGTTACCTTCTGCTACAAAAGTAGAGACATGTATTGAATGGTTCACATTGGCAGCATGTCGTACTCAGAAATCCATGTATATAAGAGGCATCAGTAGGTTTTACAAAGACATTAACGTAACATGAAGGACCTGTACATGGTAGCAATTGGCAGGAGCTTGTCTGCTGCAGTGTCCTACTGAAGGGTCAAAGAGATATTAGGAAGTGCAGTGTGCAGTCTAATGGGAACTGTGGAAACCTGGAGACATGCTGAAGGAATGCATAAATAGGAAGGAAGAGTTCATGCTAGTAACAGTTCCTGAAATGCATAGATATGCAAAAATATTGCAGCTTTTGCTTTGCCACACCTGGTGAAGTCAATGGGCTCATCACAAGACTTCACCTTCTGTCCAGTGTTGCTGGCATTGACCGAATCATCTACCTCCTTTCACACTCTGTGCCCCACCCTTTTGCTGAGCCATCGCGTATTGGGTGAGCATCAATTTGGAGGCAGAGGCCCCACCTGGCTCGCAAGCTATGTAATATAATTAGCTGAACCAGTAAATACAAGCAGGTTCAGTGAGGCTGACATTGGGCATGTCCAAAATATGCACTGCTTGGCTTAACACTGGGGGGAGGGGCCTCACATGAAATACTTTATCAAAGAGACTGTCCCTCATGAAGCTGACCCTTCCCCTCGGGATGCTCAGTGACATATTAGTGCAGGCCAGGGCCTTGTCTCCCTAACATTGTTTTGGCTTTTACCACAAATCCATTTCACAGCTTGGACCTGGACCTTGCATATGGGTTGGAGGGAACCCTCCCATTGCATATGTAAGAGATCTAAACCATGAAGGAGGACTGTTTGGACATAAATCTAAAAAGCCGCAATATATCCCTCCTTTGGGAATTTGCTGTCATTGAAGAAAAATGAGAAAGATCAAAGTGCCCTTTGTTCCTTTTCAGTGCAGTCCCAAAGGACTGTGTTCTGGCCAGAGCTGGCATCCAGCAGACATGATACAGATAGAAATCAACAATTGAGACAGAAGACCCTTTTATCTTCCTATCAGACAATATGGATGGACTGAAATAAAAAGCTGTGAAAAGGACAATATCCAGGTGTACAATGTATCATCCTATCAGAGATCGTCACATCGTGAACTGACTGATATTCAGACTTTGTAAAGAGAAGTTTAGGACTATACAGGCAATTTCAAATTGATGTCAAATTGAAGCAAAATTTAACAGAAACTAGTACAACAACACTTTTCCCCAGCACCTGTTACACGAGATTGTGACAGGTGAAAGCAAGTTAATGTGCTTTTAAAATTGAATTTTGATAGACAACTGTCAACACACTTTTGGATCTTTATATTCTGCTTCTACTAGGTGTAGTTTTTTACTTTTGCTCAAAGTAGATTTATATTATTTTTACTAACCAATAAAAGAGACTGAACAGTCTCTAACTGTAGCTGATTTGCAAAATTAACCAGTCCTTTCATAATATGCTTTGTTTTATTCCAAATTAATATTAATTTCAAACTTATACTTTGCATTACTTGCACACAAATGTAATTGAACCGCCCTGTCTGTTTGTTTTTTTTTGGAAGGGAGGTCTTCCGCTAGTTAGTGTGTGCAGCATAGATGCAGTTAAAAGAACATACTTATGATGTTGCTGTTACATATATTTTTTGACTCTGGATATATATTCATTCCATGTTTCAGAACTGGTGCCAAGCTCTACTGTAATGTATGCACCTGTAAGTATGCTCACAGATTTGTAGAACAAAATAGTTGTAGAGCTGTGAGTTGTGAGTGGCTTAGGTCACGTGACGCTCACAAGACTCAATAAAACCCCAGCTAGTTGGGTTTAGGGGATCCATGATGAGGCATGTGGTTGTGAGCCTGGTGGATGAACTAGTAATGTGTAATATGATTGTTAAACCTTTGCTAATAAATCAACTAGTTCTTAATAGCAATGTGTTGCTGTGAATTCTTAAGCAAAGAACCCACAAAGCAAATACATTGCACCAACAAAGTAGAATTACTCTCCCTGAAACCACACCTTTAGCCATACATAGATTTCCCTCATCACATTGCAGTTGCCTATCCTAGCGCATGGGTGGCGAAGTATAAGCATCTCCTCCTAAACTTGTTTCCAAATCCCCTAAATTCATTTTGGAGGACTTCATCTACATCATTGCCTCCCACTTGCACCATGACGACTGGTTGCTCTCCCTCCCGTTGCAAAACCTTTTTCAATCTATACGATATGCCCCTTACCCGAGCATCTGGGAGGCAAAAAACAGCCAGGACTGCAAAATATCATGGAAGCCATTCAAACTATTTAATTCCTTATCATTGTTGCATTTCTAACTGTGAAGCTAAAGAGTCGGTAGCATTGGGCTCTGCCACTTCCAAGAATTTTCTATTTGTCTTGTAAGGAAAGAGCATCTGTTCACTGCTTGGAAAGCAAAAGACAGCACGGAGGTGAATCCCAGGGACGGTGACTCATGTTGGTATAGCAGGGGAGGCCAGTACACTGTGTGAATTTGGGTCCCATTGGTGGAGCCCAGGCCAGGGAAATGACATGAACCTGCAGAAAGAAGGTCATTTATTTATTTACTTTTTCAACATTAAAAAAAAATATTGGACCCTTACACACGGGTCACAGAGACCGTAGTCGAGGTTGAGGGCGGTGGGGGGTGGGCGGGGGGGCGGATGCGTGGACTGGGCAACCCGCCCACCCCCTGTCTCCCAGGGCAGGCAGCAGAATTTCCGTTCACCATGGATAGAACGAAATCAGAGATGCACGGTCTGTCCCGTGCTAAGAAATACCTTCCAGCTGATCCCACAAACTCTTGACATGATCATCTCTAAAGGGCACCAAGCCTGGCCAAATGGATTTTCAACCCTTAGATTTCTGGACCACCTCTGACTATCGAATAGTTGGAGGTAAAGTTGCAGATACAAATGTGGTACTGAATTAGATTTGGGGCCAATAAGTCCCAAATGAATGTATCCATCTGTTATTTTGGACATAAGAAATTCTTTAAACTTCACACTGAAATCTTTCATCATAATTTTATATCAAATTCTAAGATTTTCTGCATTGTAACGGGATTTGGACAGGAACAGCCAGTGACTGGAAGACTGAAGACAAGCTCATTATGCTCTGAAGGATATTGATTTTCTAGAGCAGTCAAAACAACAATCATAGTGCCTCTGAAGTTAATAAACAGATTTAAGTGGTTAAGTTAAGATGACAAGATGGCTAATTCAAATATTTGAGTAACCAGATACGAGAGTGTCATGTATGTACATTTTGTTTGTAGCCACCAGATGGCGTCATTGTTGGAGGCCATTGAGCAGCACGCACATGGTGCTGCTCAGGTATAAAAGGCCAGCCATTTTGAGAGTCCGGCACTTTGGGCCTAAATAAAGCAGAGCCAAGGTTGTACCTTGCTTAGTTAAACAGTACTTAGTTTGAACCTTTATTGCATACATAACAGAGAGGAAAATAATATTTAGATTGGAATCTGTGGAAAGAACCTCCATGGGAAGAAGCACCGCAGCTTCCGTGGCACTCAGTGCTATCCCTTGATTTACTCCACATTAGATGTGAGATAACTTCATACAATGACTGATTACATCTCTAAATTCCATAGAGGGGAGCGACTGGATGGGCACCAGTAAAGTTGTCTGTTGAGCCAACTTGCTCAGGTAACTCAACTCATCCTTGTTTATAATGATACCAACAGATTTTAGCCTAGAAATTACCACTGATATTAGTAAACATTTAATGCTTTGGTGTGAGATTCCTCTATGCACCATTTGCAGACAAAGGATGATCATGCCAAACTTTTAATCTTTAACCTTTTCAGCACCCTGAGTTCTTGAGACACTTGCTTTCTGGATTTTATCTTTGTATGTGGAGTGATGGGCAGATTGAGCTATAGTTGTCATTATATAAGATATTAACTAGAACAGAGAAGGTCAATCCTACAGATTACACGAGAAGAGATCAAAGATACAAAACTGGTAAAAGGTAAGGTTAGGAAATAAAAAGTGATCTTCATAGGTTAGTGAAATCATTTGAAATGCAGTTCGATGCTGTACGAGGGAGAGAAATGCAGTTCGATGCTGTGCGAGGGAGAGAAATGCAGTTCCATGCTGTGCTAGGGAGAGAAACGCAGTTCGATGCTGTGCTAGGGAGAGAAATGCAGTTCCATGCTGTGCTAGGGAGAGAAACGCAGTTCGATGCTGTGCTAGGGATAGAAATGCAGTTCCATGCTGTGCTAGGGAGAGAAACGCAGTTCCATGCTATGCGAGGGATAGAAATGCAGTTCGATGCTGTGCTAGGGATAGAAATGCAGTTCCATGCTGTGCGAGGGATAGAAATGCAGTTCCATACTGTGCTCGGGAGAAAAACGCAGTTCAATACTGTGCAAGGGAGAGAAGCACAGTTCCATGCTGTGCTAAGGAGAGAAACGCAGGTCCATGTTGTGCTAGGGAGAGAAATGCAGTTCGATGCTGTGCTAGGGAGATCATGGGTTTTTATGGAAATGTGACCTGGCATGACTGAACTCTTCCCTCAACAGTAAATATCTGTGCGATGTTGTGCCTTCTCTGCTCCTGCTCTAATCTTCTGTGACAATTCTTGCCTTGGAGGCTCCTTGCTCGCTACATGACAGATGGGGTCTGTTCTGTTTCTCAGATATTTGCTTCGATAAACTTATTCATTCCTTTCCATCCTGCGCCCTCCCTAGAGTCACTGGAGCCCTATCCCACCTCAGTTGATACCACACTGGATTCAACCCTGAAGAGGAATGTCTCATGTGGGATCTGAACTAATTACTTGGTTAGATATTAATGTGTAAATTGTAATTTTAAGCATTTCATCGTCTGAAAATCTATCATTTGAAACTATGAGTTAGATTTAATAAGTTCAGAATCTTGATGCGAGAAGGTCCTAGAACGTTTAACATCTGCCATTATATTTTCTGTTTAGATTTATGGAACGGAGATAGGTAAAGACATGTGTATAAAGTGAATGCATGACACATATATGTATTGGATTTGATCTTACTGCAATCAGAGTAATCAGTTGGTTCATGCCTGAAAATTTAGCAAAATAAGGCTGTCTCTGTTCTGCTTTTTATGGGAAATCATTTGCCTTTTACTCATTTTATTTGGTGTGTGGCATCTTGTACCTGGAACAGCTGATACCTCAACCTCATCCTTTATGCCACTGAATGCCTGATGATTTGAATACTTTATTAACTTGTTTTGGCTATGTCTTTAGAAAATTAAATGGCAACAAAATAAGGTGGAAATATTTCACCCAAAGTTAAAAGAAAGACTTGGATTTATATAGCGCCTTTCATGACCACCGAACGTCTCAAGGCGCTTTACAGCCAATGAAGTACTTTTGGAATGTAGTCACTGTTGCAATGTGGGAAAAGCGGCAGCCAATTTGTGCAAAAGCAAGCTCCCACAAACAGCAATGACTAAATCACCTGTTTTTTTTTATGTTGATTGAGGGATAAATATTGGCTCCCATTCTCTTCTTTGATAGTGCCATAGGATCTTTTATGCCACTTGAGAGAGCAGACGGGGCCTTGATTTAACATCTCATCTGAAAGATGGCACCACAGACAGTACAGCATTCCCTTGAATGTCAGCCTAGTTTTATGTACTCAAGTCTCTGGAGTGGGACTTGAACCCACAACCTTCTGACACGGAGGTGAGTGTGCTAACCACTGAGCTACAGCTGACACTGTACAAGAATGATGTGGATTAAGTTTCCAGGGAAGAGCAGACAGTATGAATGGAACCAAGAGCGAATTGGATGAGTTTCTGGAAAGAGAAAGGATATGGTGAGAAAGTGGGTGGGTGGGGCTGATCTATGAAAATAAGGGGGCCTGAAATTCAGTCGTGCCCCGTTTTGGGGGGCGATAACCAAGGCGAGGCAGGACATCCTGCTTCTGACGTGGAGGAACCGCCCCGGCAGCAAAATTGAGGTTACTGCCCCCCGAGAGGAAGTGGAGCACAATGTCGCACTCTCCACCTCCTCTCGGGGGCGGGATTGGGGCGTTAATCGCAGCAATTTACCCAGGGGCACTAACGGGAGGCGCAAACTTCTCCCACAAGCAATACTTTCCTGGGCTTAATAGCCTTTTCTTATTCTTAAGAATTCTTATGTCAGTATCGACATTTTGAGGGGATGTGCAGAGTTTAGCAAGAGACCTTCATAAAATCTTCATGCATTTTATTAAATTCTTTCGGCAAAAGGTTCAACTTTCTTTTCTTGATGTTTAGTTTCCCCTTGCGTTTCAGCCTGAGTGTCTTTCAGACATACTTTTATGAGTAGAAACTAAACCAGACTCTTTAGCTAAGGTCAAGTAGTTAATTTCTGGTTGTTAAGGTGGTATATTAGCATAATTTATTTAAATTGGCAGTGGCTGGCTTAATTTACAACTGGCAGTCAATTGCTCTATGGGAATGTACAGGGTGTTTTCCCCACGGAATTGGAAATAATGAAGTCTAAAGAAAACATAAACGTGCCTTGCTCAATATTGCAGTCTCAGCAAAATCTGGCTCAGTCTATTCAATATGAACAGCTGCACGAACTGAATCATCAGGGCAGGTACTGCGTCTCTAAATATGAATGAAAAAGTGATTAGGTTATTTGAGTTTTACAAACTGGAAGTTAATTTATACAGAAATTGATTTTACAGATAGAGGGAAATGAGAAGAAATGTTTTCACACAAAACAATATTAGAACTTGGATTGCTTTACCACGTGGCTATTGAGGCAGAGGAATTGAATAAATATTTGAAATTGAAGAACAGTAAAAGAAATAGAAAACAGATAGGGAAATGGGATCAGAGTAGATAGTTTCAGTTGAACACTTATCGCCAGCGCAGGGATGATTTTATAATGAATTAAATTTTTACCTGCGACATTTCCGTCTTTGGGATGAGACGTTAAACTGAGGCCCCGTCTGCCTTCTCAGATGGACGTAAAAGATCCCATGGCACTATTTCAAAGAAGAGCAGGGGAGTTATCCCCAGTGTCCTGGCCAATATTTATCTCTCAATCAACATAACAAAATAAACAGATTATCTGGTCATTATTACATTCCTGTTTGTGGGAGCTTGCTGTGCGCAAATTGGCTGCTGCTTTTACAACAGCGACTACACTCCAAAAATACTTAGTTTGGCTGTAAAGTGCTTTGAAATATCCGGTGGTTGTGAAAGGTGCTATATAAATGCAAGTCTTTTTTTCTTTCCAAGGTTATTTTTGATTGTTTCCCTCTTAAGATATACTTAGGCCTAGAAATTTGGGTATTTAGCACCATTAAGGCCCGTTTTGAAAAAAAAAAGGCAGCCAACTCGCTTCTGGCAGGACCCGCAGCGGTGGCCATTTTGGGCAGATTGGCAGCGCTGCCGTTGCCTGCACTCGCTGCAGTTATTCAGATTAAGCAGATCGTGACATCAATGAGTGTGCAGTGCTGATTTGAAGCACGATCTGTCACTTTGGATGTCGCCCTCCAATTACCGCCCTCTCCTAATTACGACCAGCTGAGCTCGCATTCAGCAGCAGGAAGGAGCCTCCAGCAGCGTGTTTAAAGGGGTCATCATCAATAACTTGCAGCTCACATGCTTTTTCTGTTCTACTGGCTCCGTCTAAGTTTCTGTCAATCTTTGACTCTCTAAACTAGTTTAAAGTTGCTGAGGTCACAGGGAATGTTGCTCTCAGTGGAGAATGCCTTGCATCTCATTTAAAGGCTTCTGCTCACACCACTTGCTCCCAGTCATGGGGTCTCTACTTGCAGTCTCCCTCGAGCTCGAGTATCATAGGGAGATGGAGCAGCAGCAGCAGCAAAGAGGAAAAGATGCTCACAGAGGGAGGAGGAGGAGGCAGGCTCTCACCCACCAAAGGTCTTCCGAGAGCACTTCTATTCCCTCCACTTAAGCCAGGAGCAGTATATTAGGAGGCTCTGCAACACCAAGGAGGTGGTCACGGAACGCTGCCACTTCCTCCAACCAGACCTGCAGCCTCAGAGCAGGGAGATGAGATTCTCCCAGTGACCCTCAAGGTCAACGTGGCCCTCATTTTTTTCGCCAGCGTATACTTCCAGTCTGCAGTAGGATACATTGCTAATATCTCCTAGTTCGCCCTCCATCACTGTATCAAGGAGGTCACAGAAGCTCTCTATTCCAGGAGAAGCGACTTTATTGTCTTAGTAGAAACATAGAAAATAGGTGCAGGAGTAGGCCATTCGGCCCTTCGAGCCTGCACCGCCATTCAATAAGATCATGGCTGATCATTCCTTCAGTACCCCTTTCCTGCTTTCTCTCCATACCCCTTGATCTCCTTAACCGTAAGAGCCCTATCTAACTCCCTCTTGAAAAAATCCAGTGAACTGGCATCAACAACTCTCTGCGGCAGGGAATTCCACAGATTAACAACTCTCTGAGTGACAAAGTTTTTCCTCATCTCAGTCCTAAATGGCCTACCCCTTATCCTAAGACTATGTCCCCTGGTTCTGGACTTCTTCAACATAGGGAACATTCTTCCCGCATCTAACCTGTCCAGTCCCGTCAGAATCTTATATGTTTCTATGTGATCCCCTCTCAACCTCCTAAACTCCAGTGAATAAAGGCCCAGTTGATCCAGTCTCTCCTCATATGACAGCCCAGCCATCCCTGGAATCAGTCTGGTGAACCTTCGCTGCACTCCCTCAATAGCAAGAACATACTTCCTCAGACTAGGAGACCAAAACTGAACACAATATTCCAGGTGAGGCCTCACTAAGGCACTGTACAACTGTAGTAAGACCTCCCTGTTCCTATATTCAAATCCCCTAGCTATGAAGGCCAACATACCATTTGCCTTCTTTACCGCCTGCTGTACCTGCGTGCCCACTTTCAGTGATTGATGAACCATGACACCCAGGTCTCGTTGCATCTCCCCTTTTCCTAGTCTTCCGCCATTCAGATAATATTCTGCCTTCGTGTTTTTGCCCCCAAAATGGATAACCTCACATTTATCCACATTATACTGCATCTGCCATACATTTGCCCACTCACCTAACCTGTCCAAGTCGCCCTGCAGCCTCTTAGCGTCCTCCTCACAGCTCACACCGCCACCCAGTTTAGTGTCATCTGCAAACATGGAGATATTACACTCTATCCCTTCATCCAAATCGTTAATGTATATTGTAAAGAGCTGGGGTCCCAGCACTGAGCCCTGCGGCACTCCACTAGTCACTGCCTGCCATTCTGAAAATGACCCGTTTATCTCAACTCTCTGCTTCCTGTCTGCCAACCAGTTCCCTATCCACGTCAGTATATTACCCCCAATACCATGTGCTTTGATTTTTCACAACAATCTCTTATGCAGGACCTTGTCAAAAGCCTTCTGAAAGTCCAAATACACCACATCCACTGGTTCTCCCTTGTCCACTCTGCTAGCTGCATCCTCAAAAAATTCCAGAAGATTCATCAAGCATGATTTCCCTTTCATAAATCCAGGCTGACTTGGTCCGATCCTGTCACCGCTTTCCAAATGCGCTGCTATTTCATCCTTCATGATCGATTCCAACATTTTCCCCACTACTGATGTCAAGCTAACCAGTCTATAATTACCCATTTTCTCTCTCCCTCCTTTTTTAAAAAGTGGTGTTACATCAGCTACCATGGGAACTGATCCAGAGTCGATAGACTGTTGGAAAATGATCACCAATGCATCCATTATTTCCAGGGCCACTTCCTTGAGCACTCTGGGGTGCAGACTATCAGGCCCTGGGGATTTATCGGCCTTCAATCCCGTCAATTTCCCTAACACAATTTCCCGCCTAATAAGGATATCCTTCAGTTCCTCCTTCTCACTAGACCCATTGTCCCCTGGTACCTTCGGAAGGTTATTTGTATCTACCTTCGTGAAGACAGAACCGAAGTATTTGTTCAATTGGTCTGCCATTTCTTTGTTCCCCATTATACATTCACCTGAATCCGACTGCAAGGGACCTACGTTTGTCTTCATTAATCTTTTTCTCGTCACATATTTCTAGAAGCTTTTGCAGTCAGTTTTTATATTCCCTGCAAGCTTCCTCTCATACTCTATTTTCCCCCTCTTAATTAAACCCTTAGTCCTCCTCTGTTGAATTCTAAATTTCTCCCAGTCCTCAGGTTTGTTGCTTTTTCTAGCCAATTTATATGCCTCTTCCTTGGCTTTAACACTATCCTTAATTTTCTTTGTTAGCCATGGTTGAGCCACCTTCCCAGTTTTATTTTTACTCCAGACAGGGATATACATTTGCTGAAGTTCATCCACGTGATCTTTAAATGTTTGCCATTGCTTATCCACCGTCAACCCTTTGAGTATCGTTTGCCAGTCTATTCTAGCCAATTCCCACTTCATACCGTCGAAGTTACCTTTCCTTAAGTTCAGGACCCTAGTTTCCAAATTAACTTTGTCACTCTCCATCTTAATAAGGAATTCTACCATGTTATGGTCACTCTTCCCTAAGGGGCCTCGCACAACAAGATTGCTAATTAGTCCCTTCTCATTACACATCACCCAGTCTAGGATGGCCAGCTCCCTGGTTGGTTCCTCGACATATTGGTCTCGAAAACCATCCCTAATACACTCCAGGAAATCCTCCTCCACCGCATTGCTACCAGTTAGGTTAGCCCAATCACTGTGTAGATTAAAGTCGCCCATGGTAACTGCTGTACCTTTATTGCACACATCCCTAATTTCATGTTTGATGCTGTCCCCAACCTCACTACTACTGTTTGGTGGTCTATACACAACTCCCACTCGCGTTTTCTGCCCTTTGGAATTCCGCAGTTCCACCCATACCGATTCCACATCATCCAGGCTAATGTCCTTCCTTACAATTGCATTGATTTCATCTTTAACCAGCAACGCCACCCCGCCTCCTTTTCCTTTCTGTCTATCCTTCCTAAATGCTGAATACCCTTGGATGTTGAGTTCCCAGCCTTGGTCACCATGGAGCCGTGTCTCTGTGATGCCAATCACATCGTATCCGTTAACTGCTATCTGCGCAGTTAATTCGTCCACCTTATTCCGAATACTCCTTGCATTGAGGCACAGAGCCTTCAGGCTTGTTTTTTTAACACACTTTGCCCCTTTAGAATTTTGCTGTAATGTGGCCCTTTTTGTTTTTTGCCTTGGGTTTCTCTGCCCTTCACTTTTACTATTCTCCTTTCTATATTTTGCTTCTGACTCCATTTTATTTCCCTCTGTCTCCCTGCCTAGGTTCCCATCCCCCTGCCATATTAGTTTAACTCCTCCCCAACAGCACTAGCAAACACTCCCCCCAGGACATTGGTTCCAGTCCTGCCCAGGTGCAGACCATCCGGTTTGTACTGGTCCCACCTCCCCCAGAACCGGTTCCAATGTCCCAGGAATTTGAATCCCTCCCTTCTGCACCACTCCTCAAGTCACGTATTCATCTGAGCTATCCTGCGATTCCTACTCTGACTAGCACGTGGCACTGGTAGCAATCCTGAGATTACTACTTTTGAGGTCCTACTTTCTAATTTAGCTCCTAGCTCCCTAAATTCGCCTCGTAGGACCTCATCCCGTTTTTTACCTATGTCATTGGTACCTTGACAGAGAGAAGCTGGACGAGTGCGCATAGTGGGACTTTGGCCTGTGCTGCAATGGAAGCTGCAAGATTGCTCATCACACCCAGCATCATTAGTGGGTCCACAAGGTCTCTCCTGGAGTTGTCCATCATTTCCATCCTGGAAATCATGGGCTCCAAACTCTGTGCAAAGCTCTGTGCAACGTTGGAGCCGGATTCCTCCTCCTTGACACTGACAAGAGGCTCGCGGCTTGTTTGCCATTGCACCTAGCATTACTGGTGTATCTCCATCGCCCTTCTTCTGAAGGCCACTCCATCGAGGTCAACATTTGAGTCCTGCGGAGTAGAACATGTGCGCGAACGCGCCCTCAGGGGAACTGGCACCCAAATTACCCTTTCCCCTGGCCTGACTGCAGCCTACTCATGCCCAGTGACTCACCACGTGCAGATCCGGCCTCTAAAGTATGGGCAGTGTCATTTTCTGAGCTGGTAGTGTCGGAGACAGCCACATGCTGTGCCGGTGACCCTTGTTGTTGTTGTTGTTGGTCTTCTCTATCAGTTTGATTAAGATGATAAGGGACAGGCTGTGGTGGTGAGGCTTCTTGCGTATCTGAAAGCAGAAAGACACAAGGGTCGGGTTGTGGTGAGGGATGTATGGGGGGAAGCAAGATATCCATGCATGCAGCATCAGCATCTTGTAAGTGAGAAGAGATTGTGGGATGAGGGGGAAGTGGGATGTGAGAAGAAGGATTACGTATGACCATACCTCTCTCTGCTATGACACTTGGAACCGGTGCTCTGCACTCTCCCATCCTGTGTCAGTTGGACCTGGTGCTCTCTTCTCTCATTTCTCCTCCTCCTCTCACCATGGTGCAGGAGGTCATTCGAGTGGGGGGAGAGAAAGGGAATGTAGTTGTGGGAGGGGACAGTATAGTCAGAGTGAGAAATACTGTTCTCTGCAGCTGCGACCAGGAATTCTGAAGGTTGTGTTGCCTGCCAGAGTTAAAGACATCTCCTTGCGGCTGGAGAAGAACTTGGAGTGGGAAAGGAGGATCCAGTTGTCATGGTCCTCGTAGGAATCAACAACATCGGTAGAAATAGGAATAAGGTTCTGCTGAGATAGTTTGAGGAGTTGGGGTCCAAATTAAAAAGCAAAGCCTCAAGGTAATAATCTCTGGATTGTTATCTGAGCAACGCGCCAATTGGCATAGGGATAAGCAGATTAGAAGGTTAAATGCGCGGCTCAAAGAGTGGTGTGCGAGACAGGGGTTTTGCTTCCTGGGACACTGACACCAGTACTGGGGAAAGAGGGAGCTGTTCCATTGAGACAGGCTCCAATTGAATCAGGCTGGAACCAGTGTCCTGATGAATCGAATAACTAGAGCAGTAGACAGGGCTTTAAAATAATAAAGGCGAGGTGGGAGGATTCAGGAAAGAATAACATTTAAAAGCAGTAAGACAAAAGTCAAGGTTGCAGAGCAGAGCAGAGTTTTGGATAAAAATAAACAGAGTGGGTCAGGAAGGGACGGAGAGAGTAACAAAGGTAACAGGACATTTAGTGACTAAGGTGACATTAGGGAAAAATAGAAAAAAGTCAAAGCTAAAGGCACTATATCTGAATGCACGAAGCATTCGCAACAAAATAGATGCTTTAATAGCGCAGATAGAAATGAATAGGCTTGATCTAATAGTCATTACGGAGACGAGGTTGCAAAGTAGCCAAGGTTGGGTACTAAGTATTCCAGGATACTTCAATTGTAGAAGAGATTGGCGAATTGGAAAAGGAGGTGGGGTAGGCCTGATAATAAAGGATGGGATAAAGACAGTAGAGAGATGGGGATCTTAGCTCGGAAAATCAAGAAGTCGGATCGGTTTGGGTGGAGGTAAGAAACAGCAAAGGTGCAGAAAACATTAGTGGGAGTTGTTTATAGGCTCTCCCAAACAGAAATTGTAATGTAGGGCAGAGTATAAATCAGGAAATTAGAAGTGCATGTAACAAGGGTAAAACAGTAATCATGGGGGACTTAAATCTACATATAGACTGGGCAAACCAAATTTTCAGTAATAATGTGGAGGACGAATTCATGGAATGTATACAAGGTAGTTTTCTAGATCAATATGTTGAGGAACCAACGAGGGAGCAAGCTATTTTAAATCTAGTTTTGTGCAATGAGAAAGGGATAATTAATAACCTGGTAGTAAAGGAGCCTTTGGGGAAGAGTGGCGATAATATGATAGAATCTTACATTAAATTTGAAAGTGATTTAGTTTAATCCGAAACTAGAGTCTTAAATCTAAATAAAGCAAACTATGTAGGTATGAGGGGCAAGTTGGCTAAGGCAGATTGGGAAATGACATAATAAGGTATGATGGTAAATGAGCAATGGCTATCAGTTAAAGAATTAGTACATAACTTACAACAAATATACATTCCTTTAAGGCACAAAGACTCCGCAGGAAAAGCAGTCCAACCATGGCTAACAAGAGAAGTTAAATATAGTTAAATATAGATCAAAAGAAGAGGCTTATAATGTTGCCAAAAAGAGAAGTAAGCCTGAGGATTGGGAGGATTTTAGAATTCAGCAAAGGAGGACCAAGAAATTGATAAAGAAAGGCAATATAGAATATGAGAATAAACTAGCAAGACACATAAAAACAGACTTTTATAAGTATGTAAAAAGGAAAAGATTAGCGAAAGTAAATGTGAGTCCCTACAGGCTGAGATAGGAGAAATTCTAATGGGGAATAAGGAAATGGCAGAGAAATTAAACAAATATTTTGTGTCTGTCTTCACGGAAAAGGCGCAAAAGACCTCCCAGAAATAGTGGAGGTCCAAGGGACTAGTGAGATAGAGGAACATAAAGAAATTAATATTAGTAAAAAAATAATACTGGAGAAATTAATGGGACTGAAAGCCGATAAATCCCCTGGACCTGATGAGCTACATCCTAGGGTTTTGAAAGAGGTGGCTATAGAGATAGTGGATGCATTAGTTGTCATCTTCCAAAATTCCATAGATTCTGGAAAGGTTCCCGCGAATTGGAAGGTAGCAGATGTAACCCCGCTATTTAAGAAAGGAGGGAGAGAGAAAACAGGGAACTACAGATCAGTTAGCCTGACATCAGTAGTAGGGAAGTTGCGAGAATCTTATTAAGGACGTGGTAATAGGGCACTTAGAAAATAATAATAGTATTGGGCAGAGTCAACACGGATTTATGAAAGGGAAAACATGTTTGACAAATCTGTTCGATTTTTTTTTAAGGTTGTAACTAGTAGAATAAATAAGGGGGAACCAGTGGATGTGGTGTATTTGGATTTTCTGAAAGCATTCAATAAAGTGTCACACAAGAGGTTATTAAACAACATTATGGCTCATGGGATTGGGGGTAATACACTGGCATGGATTGAGGATTGATTAATGGACAGAAGAGAGAGTAGGAATAAACGGGTCATTTTCAGGTTGGCAGGCTAGTGGGGTACCATGAGGATCAGTGCTTGGGCCTCATCAATGATTTGGATGAGGGAACAAAATGTAATATATCCAAGTTTGCTGATGATACAAAGCTAGGTGGAAATGTAAGTTGTGAGGAGGATGCAAAGAGACTTCAAGGGGATATAGACAGGATAAGTGAGTGGGCAAGAACATGGCAAATGGAATATAATGTGGAGAAATATGAAGTTGTCCACTTAGGTAGGAAAAATGGAAAAACAGAGTATTTTTTACATAAGAACATAAGAATTAGGAACAGGAGTAGGCCATCTAGCCCCTCGAGCCTGCTCCGCCATTCAACAAGATCATGGCTGATCTGGCCGTGGACTCAGCTCCACTTACCCGCCCGCTCCCCATAACCCTTAATTCCCTTATTCGTTAAAAATCTATCTATCTGTGACTTGAATACATTCAGTGAGCTAGCCTCAACTGCTTCCTTGGACAGAGAATTCCTCAGATTCACAACCCTCTGGGAGAAGAAATTCCTTCTCAACTCGGCTTTAAATTGGCTCCCCTGTATTTTGAGGCTGTGCCCCCTAGTTCTAGTCTCCCCGACCAGTGGAAACAACCTCTCTGCCTCTATCTTGTTTATCCCTTTCATAATTTTAAATGTTTCTATAAGAATGGTGAGGGATTGGGAAATGTTGATTTTCAGAGGGACCTGACTGTCCTTGTACACAAATCACTGAAAGTTAACATGCAGGTACAGCAAGCAATTAAGAAAGCAAATGGCATCTTTATTGTATTCCTAACACAGATGAGACTGCACACAGGGAGGTTAAAGTAACAGTGACCTCAGTCTTTAATAAGACACTCCAGAGTGAGGAACAGGCCTTAGGGGCCGGCTTATATACAGTGCTCCCAAGGGATGCTGGGATCCCTTGGGACTTCAGGGGATGAGCTCCCTGGTGGTGGAACATGGGAGTGCATGCTTTACAGATACACAACAATCTTGGCCTTTATTACAAGAGGATTTGAGGATAAGAGTAAAGATGTCTTACTGTATTTATATAGGGCCCTGGTGAGACTACACTTGGAGTATTATGTACAGTTTTGGTCTCCTTTCCTAAGGAAGGAAATATTTGCCATAGAAGGAGTGCAACGAAGGTTTACCAGACTAATTCCTGGGATGGGGGATTGTCCTATGAGGAGGCATTGAGTAGACTCGGCATATATTCTCTGGAGTTTAGAAGAATGAGAGGTAATCTGCTTGAAACATACAAAATTGTACAGGGCTTGACAGGATAGATGCAGGGAAGATGTTTCCCCTGACTGGGGAGTCGAGATCCAGGGGTCACAGTCTCAGAATAAGGGGTCGACAATTCAGGACTGAGATAAGGAGAAATTTTTTCACTCAGAGGATGGTGAATCTTTGGAATTCTCTACCCAGCCATTGAGTATATTCAAGACCAAGATTAAAAATGTTTTGAATATTAAGGGAATCAAGGGATATGGGGATACTGCAGGAAAGTGGAGTTGAGGTAGAAGATTAGCCATGATCAGGCTCGAGGGGCCAAATGGCCTACTCCTGCTCCTATTTCTTATGTTCTTATACTGTCATTATCAGCAATGGTTTCAACTTCTCCACTGGCCACGGACTCTGTTATTGCCTCTCCAATAATTTGAAAGACGGATAACTCGAGGTCAGTCAGGGTCTGAATCCTGCTTGGCTGCCTCCGTCTGTTGTTGCTCATGCGATTGTGAGCCACCTTGGACTGCAAGAGAAAGCGAAGTATGTTAGTGAGTGTGGTGCAATGTGTTTGGGTGATGCACCTGCTATGGTTGAACAGTTGTCAGTGTGTGCAAGGTGTGAGTGTTGCAGCAATGATAAGTATGTGAGGCTGAAGTGAAACCGTGATTTTTAGGTGTGAGTGGTGGTAACTAGAGATTGTTGGTAGGTGAGTGCTGGGGGTGTGGTGCATTGAGCAGTGTGTGAGGCTTGTGGTGCAGATGGTGGGATATGGCATTTGCTGAAGTCTTCACTCACCTTGTTATGGTTCAAAATACCACTTGAGAATCGATCATCACGTTTAGTTC
Source organism: Pristiophorus japonicus (assembly GCF_044704955.1). NCBI lineage: Eukaryota > Metazoa > Chordata > Chondrichthyes > Pristiophoridae > Pristiophorus > Pristiophorus japonicus. The sequence goes on along the minus strand of NC_091988.1, from coordinate 178,865,836 downwards.
AATCCTTTATTACAAGCTAACAGGGGAGAGGTATGGCTGTCTGCCACCATCGTCTCAAAGTACATACAGTTTAGGCAATACCTTTATAGTGTACATAGACAGCGCCCCCACCCCCCAAACATGATCATCTTCTGAGAGGTGCCATGAGCATAATAATATTGTGTGCAAAAGCACAGGGTCTATGTGCAAAACATGAATTGGTATAGCATAAGCAATGGGCATCCTTGAGGCCAGGGTAGCCCATCGGACCCTAGCCACATGTTTAGCAGCTGAGTCCGTTCACACAAGGATAGGTGATTGCTGTCCTTGTTATCTTGAGTTATGTCATCCGTTCTCCTATTCTGTGCTCATTATTTCTTAACTACGTTGGCATGAGTCTATAGTCACGATGCAACCATCCCAAGTGGCCAGACTCCTTATTGTTCAATAAAGTTCTTTGAAACTAACTAAAATAATATTTATATGTGGATAAACTCTTTATACCCTGGGTTGCCCCTTAACACCTTGACCAGCCGTTTGAGGTGATGAAACTTTATGCGGCATTGGATCCATGTCCTTGGAGCACCACAGATAGCCATGATGGATTGTTCAATCTCTTCCCAAATCCTTCTGGTAATGAGCTTCGATGGCCTCTTGCCTCCTTTGGGGTAAAGAACAGCCCGCCTTCGTTCCACCCCTACCCCCAGGACCAAGGCCATCAGTGCAGCATCCGAAAAACCTTTCACTCTCTCTATCTCCCTCTTGGCTATTGGGCCATTGTGTCTTCTTACCTGACAATGAGGTGCTTCTGAGGAGATAGCCTAGGCCAAACTTTATTGGCCAGTAAACTGGCACCCGATATTGCCCCCACCCAAGAAGCTCTGAGATCAGTGCTCCAATCATGTTAATGAGCAGGCAGCACAAATTTTGCATGGTGCCTGCACCACTAAGAAGAGGCGCAGGCAAATAGTGCTGGCTTGTTACTCCCACCCATTTTTGTGCCTTATCCAATTTCTAGGCCATAGTCTTGTACTTTTTCTTTAACTTTTTAGCTGTTGAATTTTTAAGACTGCAACTGCACCACTGTGTAGCAGATCATTATTATTCTCTAGTTTATTATATATGTGTCACTGAGATTTTTACACTGTGCAGAAAAATAATAAACTGCAAGTTATATAATTGAAATGCTTTTTACCATTTAGTCACTTGACATCAAATAGCCGTAATCTAAAACCCATTTTGAAATACATTAATATAGCAAAATAAATTGTTTGATGTGGTATTCAGGCTCTTTCAGCCATGGAAAGTTGATTACAAGCCACTTGTTTTTCTTGCATTTGAATTATTAAATTATTTCACTGATAGTGAATTAAACCTCAGGACTTGAGTAATGTGTTGGATCTGTAGAAACTTTGACATAATGTGTCGAACCTTGCTGGAACACAACATGTTGCAGTGTGGACTATCAGTTAGACTTTTCCCTGCACCCTTCAGCTCAAATATAATTTTTGCCGTGACTTGCTGGAAGTATGGGGGCAACAGGGCATCTGGGACCTCAGTGAACCACAGGGCCAACAGTCAACCTCCTTAACCAATGATATTTAAGGATAGAGAAAGAAACAGAGCGAACGATGGAGAAGGAAATGGGGTGAGTTAGAGTCCAAGTTAGATATAAAAAGAGAAATAAAGGCTCAAAATTGGCCAGGAGTTGCTCCCCCAAAAAACGGAGCAACTCCTGGCCAATTTTGAGCCCTTTATTTGGCACGTTCAATTTGTGTCAGTGTAAGTGAGTTAGTTAGGATTTTTTTTTGTTTAGTTCAGTTTTTTTCAAAAGGGGATGTTAACAGCCACCTATGCCCGTTTTGGTCACTTAGGTCACTTTGGACAGCTAATAGTTATTCAAACTAACTTTAAGCCAGCGTATGTGGCCACTTGTGGCCGCACAGAAAACCCTTGCGGAGAGTTAAGAAATCAGCGCAGGTAAGTGTTGTGTTCCTAACACAGATGAGACTGCACACAGGGAGGTTAAAGTAACAGTGACCTCAGTCTTTATTAAGACACTCCAGAGTGAGGAACAGGCCTTAGGGGCCGGCTTATATGCAGTGCTCCCAAGGGATGCTGGGATCCCTTGGGACTTCAGGGGATGAGCTCCCTGGTGGTGGAACATGGGAGTGCATGCTTTACAGATACACAACATCACTCCCCCCCAAAATCAAAGTGAAAACTATTTACAAGGTGGGGCGGTCGGGAGCCTTTCTTTCCCTGATGGACCGTCTCGGTACAAATGTCTGTTCTGGTGTGTTGGCTGTGCCCTCGCTGGGCTGGCGTGTTGTTGGCCCTGCAGGGCTGCTGGGTGAGCCTGGCCTTGCTGGGCTGTTGGGCATGATGGGTTCGATTTCCTGGTCCGGCGTGGTGTCGTTGATCTTTTGGGTGTGTGTTGTGGGTTCGAAAAAGATGATGTCTGCTGTGGGTTGTTCAGGGCAGTCTGTGAACTGTAGCCTTGTTTGGTCCAGGTGCTTTCTGAAAATTTGTCCATTGTCTAGTTTGACAATAAACACCCTACTCTCTTCTTTAGCTATCACCATGCCTGTGATCCACTTAGCACATACACAGGGTCATTCAGATCAATTTCCTGTGACACAGTGGCACGACCATCATTTACATTTTGTTGTTGCCGCCTGCTCTCTACCTGATCATGCAGGTTGCGGTGAACCAGCGAGAGTCTGATTTTAAGTGTCCTTTTCATGAGTAGATCAGCCGGGGGCACCGCTGTGAGCGAGTGGGGTCTCGTGTGGTAGCTGAGCAGTACTCGGGACAGGCGGGTTTGGAGTGAGCCTTCTGTGACTCGTTTGAGGCTCTGTTTGATTGTTTGTACTGCCCGCTCTGCCTGCCCATTGGAGGCTGGTTTAAATGGGGCCGAGGTGACATGTTTGATCCCATTGCGGGTCATGAATTCTTTAAATTCGGCTCTGGTGAAACATGGCCCATTGTCACTGATCGGTATGTCAGGCAGGCCATGGATGGCAAACATGGCCCTCAGGCTTTCAATGGTGGTGGTGGCGGTGCTTCCCGACATTAGTTCACATTTAATCCATTTTGAAAAAGCATCCACCACCACCAGGAATATTTTACCGAGAAACGGGCCCGCATAGTCGACATGGATCCCTCGACCATGGTCTGGAGGGCCAGGACCACAAACTTAGTGGTGCCTCTCTGGGCGCGTTGCTCAACTGAGCACAAATGCTGCATTGCCGAGTCAGAGTCGATACCGGGCCACCACACGTGGGATCTGGCTATCGCGCTCATCATTACTATACGCGGGTGTGTGCTGTGGAGATCCGAGATGAATGTCTCCTTGCCCTTTTTGGGTAGCACTAAGCGGTTACCCCACAACAGGAAGTCTGCCTGAATGAACAGCTCATCTTTTCACCGCTGGAACGGCTTGATTGGCTCTTCCATTTCAACGGGAATGCTGGCTCAGCTTCCACACAGTACACAGTTTTTTACCAGGGACCGCAGAGGTTCTTGGCTGGTCCAAGTCCTAATCTGGCGGGCCGTGACAAGTGATTTATCATTTTTAAATGCTTCCATGACCATCAACAAGTCTGCGGGCTGTGCCACCATCAACAAGTTTGCAGGCTGCGCCATTTCAACCCCCGTGGTGGGCAATGGTAGCCGACTGAGAGCATCCGCACAGTTCTCGGTGCCTGGCCTGTGGCGGATTGTATAGTTATATGCTGATAGCGCGAGTGCTGACCTTTGTATGCGGGCTGAGGCATTAGTATTTATCCCCTTGTTTTCAGCGAACAGGGATATGAGGGGCTTGTGATCGGTTTCAAGCTCAAATTTGAGGCCAAAAACTTACTGACGCATTTTCTTTACCCAGAACACACATGCTAATGCCTCTTTCTCAATCATGCTGTAGGCCCTCTCGGCCTTAGACAAGCTCCTGGAAGCATAGGCAACAGGTTGCAACTTCCCCGCAACGTTAGCTTGTTGTAATACACACGCGACTCCATACGACAACGCATCACATGCTAGCACGAGTCTTTTACACGGTTTATACAATACAAGCAGCTTGTAGGAGCATAACATTTTTCTGGCTTTCTCAAAAGCAATTACTTGGTTTTTTCCCCATACCCAGTTCTCACCTTAAAGCAATAACACATGTAGGGGGTCTAAGAGGGTGCTTAACCCCGGTAGGAAGTTACCAAAATAGTTGAGGAGTCCCAGGAACGACCGCAGCCTCGTGACGTTCTGTGGGCTGGGCGCGTTCCTGATAGCCTCTGTCTTGGCATCTGTGGGCCGAATGCCGTCCGCCATGACCTTTCTCCCCAAAAACTCCACTTCTGTTGCCATGAAGACGCATTTCGACCTCTTCAGCCGCAGCCCTACGCGATCCAGTCGCTGGAGGACCTCCTCCAGGTTTTGTAGGTGCTCGACGGTGTCCCGACCCGTGACCAATATGTCGTCCTGAAAAACCACCGTGCGTGGTACTGACTTGAGTAGGCTCTCCATGTTTCTCTGGAAGATCGCTGCAGCCGACCGAATTCCAAACGGGCATCTGTTGCAGATGAACAGTCCCTTGTGCGTGTTGATGCAGGTGAGGTCCTTCGAAGACTCCTCCAACTCCTGCGTCATGTAAGCTGAAGTCAGGTCGAGCTTGGTGAATGTTTTGCCTCCTGTCAGCGTCGCAAATAGGTCGTCTGCCTTAGGTTGCGGGTATTGATCCTGTAGCGAGAAATGATTAATAGTTACTTTATAATCGCCGCAAATCCTGACCGTGCCATTACTTTTGAGTACTGGAACAATCGGGCTGGCCCACTCGCTGAATTCCACTGGGGAGATGATGCCCTCGCGTTGCAGCCTGTCCAGCTCAATTTCCACTCTCTCCCTCATCATGTGAGGTACCACTCACACCTTGTGGTGAATGGGTCATGCCTCTGGGACTAAGTGGATCTGCACCTTCGCCCCGGAAAAGTTTCCAATGCCTGGCTCAAAAAGGGAAGGAAATTTGTTAAGAACCTGGGTACATGAGGCCTCATGGACATGTGATAGCGCTCAGATGTCATCCCAGTTCCAGCGGATTTTGTCCAGCCAGCTCCTTCCAAGCAGTGTGGGGCCATCGCCCGGGACAATCCAGAATGGCAGTTCGTGCACCGTGCCCTCATAGGTGACCTTGACCATGGTGCTGTCCAGGACAGTGAAAAACTCTTTGGTGCACGTTCTCAGTTTCGTGGGGATGGGACTCAGGGCTGGTCTGAGTGCCTTGTTGCACCACAGTCTCGCAAACATCTTTTTACTCATGATGGATTGGCTATCACCAGTGTCCAGTTCCATGGCTACGGGAAGGCCATTCAATTTTACGTTTAGCATGATAGGTGGACATTTCGTAGAAAATGTGTGCACCCCGTGTACTTCAGCATCTGCCTCCTCTCTCTGAGGCTCGAAATTACTTTGATCCACCATGGACCGATCTTCCTCTGCCATGTGGTGGTTAGCAGGTTTTGCAGCTGCAAGCTCGTTGGAGGTGCCCCATTGTTCCACAGCTCTTGCAAACATACCCTTTGAAGCGGCATGAATAGGCTGAATGGAAGCCTCCACAACTCCAACAAGGTGTGAATTGCCTTGCATTCATCCTTTGTTGCGGTCTCATCTGGGTCACCTGAGGCCTGCTGGCAGTTGCAGACTCATGGTTTCTGCCCTGTACATTTCTGCTCGCAAACACAGTTCCAGTTAATTTATGAACATTGCGAGCACTTGTGTGCTGAGAGATTTGTTTGGCGTTATCACTGGTGGACATAAACGCCTGTGCTATCGCAATGGCCTTGCTGAGGGTCGATGTCTCTACAGTCAAAAGTTTTCGTAGGATGGTCTCGTGGCCAATGCCCAGTACAAAAAAGTTTCTGAGCATTTGCTCCAGGTAGCTATCAAACTCACATTGTCCTGCAAGTCGCCTTAGCTCAACGACGTAACTCGCCACTTCCTGACCTTCAGATTGCTGGTACTTATAGAACCGATACCTCTCCCTCGGTTTAAGATGCTCCCGAACCAGTGTACACAGCTCCTCATACGACTTATCTGTGGTTTTCACTGGAGCCAGAAGATTCTTCATGAGGCTGTAGATCGGTGCCCCGCAGACCGTGAGGAGGACCGCTTTCCTTTTTGCAGTGTTTCCTTCTCCGTCCAGCTCGTTGGCTTCAAAGTACTGGTCTAACCATTCGACATAGGCCTCCCAGTCCTCACCCTCCGAGAACTTCTCCAGGATGCCCACAGTTTGCTGCAAGTTTGCATTGGATTTGTGTACTCGTCGCCAGTTGTTGTGTTCCTAACACAGATGAGACTGCATACAGGGAGGTTAAAGTAACAGTGACCTCAGTCTTTATTAAGACACTCCAGAGTGAGGAACAGGCCTTAGGGGCCGGCTTCTATACAGTGCTCCCAAGGGATGCTAGGATCCCTTGGGACTTCAGGGGATGCACTCTCTGGTAGCGGAACATGGGAGTGCATGCTTTACAGATACACAACAGTAAGTACATCGGTGGCCAGCAGAGCTTAATGACTTGACTAAAGAATATGAATAGGATTAAACAGCTATACTAGAAATCATATGACAAACTTTGCAAAGTTAATTTATGGAAGCATAAACTACAAAAATAAAAGAAGTAAAGAGATAAAACATATTTACATAATTTTTTCAAAATATCCAAATAAAAAATAGAAATACCTCCTGCTCGTAATTCTTGTGTTCTTACGTTCTCGCAGCCGCCTAAGCTCACCCACCATCATCCCGCCACTTAAAAACAACCCTACCTCCCGGGGTCAGGGATCAGACCCTCCAGGATCAGAACAGCACCTGGGGTCAGAGATTGGACATGTCTGGGGATCAGATCTTCCCACATATCGGAGATTGGACCGCACACGAGATCAGAACCCCCTATCCCCATGGGGTCGGTGATCAAACTCACCCTGCAGTTCGGAATTACCCTCCCTTCCCCCCCACCCCGGATCAAAACTTCCTCCCCCTCCGGGATCAAAACTCCCCACCCCTCGGGATCAAAACACTCCCCCCTCACCCCGGATCAAAACTCCGCCTCACGCCCCCCCCGGATCAAAACTCCTTCCCACTCCCTGGATCAAAACTCTCTTCCCCCCCCCCGGGATCAAAATTCCCCCCCACCCCACCGGATCAAACCCCCCCCCAGGATCAAAGCTCCCCCTCCCCTGGGATCAAACTGCCCCCCCTGGATCAAAACTCCCCCCCCCCCCCCTCCCCGGATCAAAACTAACCCCCGGATTCAAAACTCCCCCCACCCCCCGTATCAAAACTTCCTCCCCTCCTGGGATCAAACCCCCCCCCCCACCCTCAGGATCAAACCTCCCCCTTCACCGGATCAAAACTCCCCCCCACCACCCCCCCCGGGATCAACCCCCCACCACCCGCCCAGAATCAAAACTCTCCCCCCTCCCGGGGATCAAAACTCCCTCCCAACCTCCCAACCCCCGGATCAAAACTCCCTCCTCACCGGATCAAAACTCCCCTCCTGGGATCAAAACTCCCCCTTCACCGGATCAAAACTCCCCCTGCCCTCCCCTCCCCCAGATCAAAACTCTTCCACCCCGCCCCCCGGGATCAAAACTCTGCCCCCCCTCCCCTCATCACCATCTTGGGCCCTGCACCAACCTGCTTGTTGTGGCCTTCTAGCCCGGGAAGACAGCAGGCCGGCCTGTGTCGGAGGCTACTCGGCCCGGTATAGGGGCGAGACGCATCGGGTCCCATGTTGCAGCACACACATACAGCCTGGGGGCAGGAGCTACTGTGCATGCGCGCACACTGCAATGCGCATGTGGAGAGCTGCCGGCACTGTTTCTGGCGCAGAGCCCTAGCTCCGCCCCCCAATCGACTGGCCGCGCCGCGTCAAGCCTCAGTCGGGGCAACACAGCGGCCAGAATCAGGGGACATTTTACCGGTGCCCTTTTCAGCCCACAAAGTCGGCGCATCTCTGGTGCATGTGCCGAAAAAAGGGATGGGCCAATTTTGAGCCCAAGAGAGAAAGAATGATTAGATTGAGAGAGAAAAACACAAACAAAAAGGAAAAGTTAGAAAAATTGAAATTTTAAAAATCTCTGAAGAAAATTTACGCCATGCAGGAAAGAAACTCAACATTTTAAATGATTCCCTTTCTCAATTGGCACAAGGTTGCACATGAAAACAGGAATAACACAAGTTGCATGGTGGTTTGTATTCTATAAAATGCTCCTATTTCCCTATTTCTTGTTATCTTTTCATGAAAAGCATTTGTCATTGAGTGGTACTGAATTGACTGAATAGTGGATGAATTACATTACAGATGCAATTGCACACTTGGTTATCAAAAGCAAAATATATTGGGTAGGGGCAATATAGATAAAATAAAATTGCTCGGGCAAACTGTCTGTACTATCTGTACAGCTCCAACTGTCACTCTGCAATTCTAGGGACAGCAGCCCATAAATCTCTAAACCCTAGCGGGTCTCTCCAATAGTTGGGAAAACGCAATGCAGTACCAGCCTTCACTGCATCTGGTGTCCTCGATAATAACCACCTGACAGCACGGGGAAAGCCTCGCTCTGTGCTCAGTGAGTAAGATTGTAAACCCACACTTTACAAATGTGTTCAGAATATTGAATGGATTTGATTAAAGCTGCTCTCTGCACTATTTTAACATAGAAGCATAGAAAATAGGAGCAGTAATGGGCCATTCGACCCTTCGAGTCTGCATCGCCATTCAATATGATCATAGAGTTTAAAATAACAAACAAAGCAATTGCATCATGAGTGTTGCCCAAAGTTTGATAATCTTATTTGAGATGCCATAAAGTGTGTTGGTGTGGGAACTGGAAGAATTCATACTGATGTAGAGATTGGAATCAGGGTAAAGGAAGCTTTGCTCTGCAGGTGGGTATGTTGGAGATGACCCGGAATGATGAAATTGGGAAATAGCATTCTACTCTTCAACACTGACATTCTTCACCTGGAATAGCATAAAATTCAACTCCATCCCCATGTTAAAAAAGAGGGAAAAAACACAATTATGGCTGGTCTATGTACCTTCAAACAGACTGGTCTAGTGGCAGATTAGAGCAAGGCCCATATGGTTGTTTAACTGATTGTGTTGTACTGTCTTGTTTCTGGTTATTTTGATAATGTAATTGTTGCAGATTTTTTGCTGTAAACTGATGATGTCTCTGAAGCTTTCTCTTTAAATTACAAGTGATCAAGATATTTTTCAATGCCAAGAGCATGATGAACATGGATGGCTGTAAGTGCATTCTGATTAATAAAAGAGAACAGTAGCATAAGGTTATGTTACTGGGCGAGTAGAGGCCTGGACTAATAATCTGAAGACGTGAGTTCATGGCAGCTATGGAATTTAAATTCAGTTGATTAAATAAACCTGGAAAAAAAACTTGTATCAGTCATGGTGACTATGAAACTAATGATTGTGGTAAAAACACATCTGGTTCACTAATGTCTTTTAGGGAAGGAAATCTGCCGCCTTTACTTGGTCTGGCCTATGTGTGATTCCAGACATAGATAATGTGGTTGATTCTGAAATGGCCTTGCAAGCCACTCAGTTGTAACAAACCGCTACAAGATACAATTTTAAGAATAAAACCGGACGGACCACCCGGCATCGACCTCAGCAACAACTTCAGACACAACGACGGCACCCCCAGCCCAGTCAACCCTGCAAAGTCCTTCTCACTAACATTTGGGGACTTGTGCCAAAATTGGGAGAGCTGTCCCACAGAAGAGTCAAGCAATGGCCTGATGTAATCATACTCACAGAATCATAACTTTCAGCCAATGTCTCAGAATCCTCCATCAGCATCGCTGGGTATGTCCTGTCCCACCGGCAGGACAGAGCCACCAGAGGTGGCGGCACAGAGGTAGATAGATGGGAGGAGTGGCCCTGGGAATCCTCAACATTGACTCCGGATTGCATGAAGTTTCATGGATTCAGGTCAAACATGGATAAGGAAACCACCTGCTGATTAGCAGCTACCGCTCTCCCTCAGCTGATGAATCAGTACTCCTCCAAGTTGAACACAACTTGGAAGAAGCACTGAGGGTAGCAAGGGCACAGAATGAGCTCTGGGTGGTGGCACTACCACCGTGCTAAATGGGATGGATTCAGAACAGATCTAGCAGCTCAAAACTGGGCATCCATGAGGCACTGTGGGCCATCAGCAGCAGCAGCAGAATTGTATTCCACTACAATCTGTAACCTCATGGCCCGGCATACCCCTCACTCTACCATTAACATCAAGCCAAGCAACCAATCCTGGTTCAATGAGGAGTGTAGGATAGCATGCCAAGAGCTAGTACCTAAAACTGAGGTGCCAACCTGGGGAATGCATCACAGGACTACATGCATGCTAAAAAATGGAAGCAGCATGCAATAGACCGCTAAGCGATCCCACAACCAGTTAATAAGATCAAAGCTCAGCAGCTCTGCCACATCTAGTCGTGAATGGTGGTGGACCATTAAACAACTGATGAGAGGAGGAAGCTCCATGAATATCACATGGTCATAGGATTTTGGGAGAGGTGGAGTGTGTAAATTATGATACACAAGGTATCACAATTGTGTGGAACAGGCTTGATGGACCAAATGGTCTTTACCTGTCCATCATTGCTCATATGTTCGTAATAGCCCCATCTTCAATGATGGTGGAGCCCAGCATGCAAGTGCAAAAGACGAGGCTGAAGCGTTTGCAACTACCTTCAGCCAAAAGTGCTGAATGTATGATCCATCTCGGTTTCCTCCTGACACCCCCACCATCACAGAAGCCAGTCTTCAGCCAATTCAATTCACGCCACATGGTATCAAGAACCAGCTGAACACACTGGATAAAGCAAAGGCTGCGAACCCCGACAATATCCCAACTGTTGTGCTGAAGACTTGTGCTCCAGATCCAGCTACGCCTCGGGCCAAGCTGTTCCAGTACAGCTACACCATTGGCATTTGCCCAACAATGTAGGAAAACAGCCCAGGTATGTCCTGTCCAAAAAAAGCAGGACAAATCCAATCTGGCCAATTACCTCCCCATCAGTCTAATGTCAGTCATCAGCAAAGTGATGGAAGGTGTTGTTGACAATGCTATCAAGCGTCACTTACTCACCAATAACCTGCTCACTGATGCTCAGCTTTTGTTTTGCCAGGACCACTCTGCTCCAGACCTCATTACATCCTTGGTTCAAACATAGACAAAAGAGCTGAATTCCAGAGAAGAGGTGAGAGTGACTGCCCTTGACATCAAGGCAGCAGTTGACTAAGTATGGCATCAAGGAGCCCTAGTAAAACTGGTCAATGGGAATCAGGGTGAAAACTCTCCACTGGCTGGAGTCATACCTAGCACAAAGAAAAAATGGTTGTGGTTGTTGGATGCCAATCATCTCACCATCAGGACAATGTCTTAGGCCCAACCATCTTCAGCTGCTTCATCAATGACTTTCCCTCCATCATAAGGTCAGAAGTGGGGAAGTTCACTGATAATTGCAGTGTGTTCAGTTCCATTCGCAACTCCTCATATAATGAAGCACTCTATGCTTGCATGCAACAAGATATGGACAACATTCAGGCTTGTGCTGATATTGCAAATAACATTCGCACCACACAAGTGACAGGCAATGATCAGCTCCAACAAGCGAATGTCTAAACACCGCCCCTTAACATTCAACAGCATTACCATCGCCGAATCCTCCACCGTCAACATCCTGCGGGTCACCATTCACCAAATACTTAATTGGACCAGCCACATAAATATTGTGGCTATGAGAGCAGGTCAGAGGCTGGGTATTCTGTGGTGAGTGTCTCACCTCATGACTCCTCAAAGCCTTTCCACCATCTACAGTGTGATGCAATACTCTCCACTTGCCTGGATGAGTGCTGTTCCAACAACACTCAAATATCTGGAGACCATCCAGGTCAAAGCAACCCGCTTGATTGGCATCCCATCTACCACCTTAAATATTCACTCCCTCCACCACCAGCGCACCGTGGCTGCAGTGTGTACCATCTACAAGATGCACTGCAGCCACTCACCAAGGCTTCTTCAACAACACCTCCCAAACCCACAACCTCTACCACCTAGAAGGACAAGGGCAGCAGACACTTGGGAATCCACCACCTGCAAGTTCCCCTCCAAGTTACACACCATCCTGACTTGGAAATGTATCACCGTTCCTTCATAGTCGCTGGGTCAAAATCCTGGAACTCCCTCCCTAACAGCACTATGGGAGTGACTTCACAACACGGATTGCATCGGTTCAAGAAGGCGGCTCACCACCACCTTCTCAAGGGCAAATAGGGATGGGCAATAAATGCTGGCCTTGTCAGCGACACCCCCATCCCAGGAACAAATAAAAAAAACAGCTGGTTCTGAAATAGCAAGGTTGTGCATGGAGTTAATCTTTCTAACAACAACAACTACAACAACTTGTTATGTATATAGCACCTTTAATGTAGTAAAATGTCCCAAGATGCTTCACAGGAGTACCTTTAGAAAAATAAATTAACACCAAGCCACATAAGAAGAAATTAGAGCAGGTGACCAAAAGCTTGGTCAAAGAAGTAGGTTTTAAGGAGCGTCTTAAAGAAGGAAAACGAGGTAAAGAGGCAGAGATGTTTAGGGAGGGAGTTCCAGAGCTTAAGGCCTAGGCAACAGAAGGCACGGCCACCAATGGTTGAGCGATTATAATCAAGGATGCTCAAGAAGATACAATTAGAGGAGTGCAGATATTTTGGACAATTGTTGGGCTGAAGGAGATTACAGAGATAGGAAGGGGTGAGGCTATGGAGGGATTTGAAAACAAGGATGAGGATTTTGAAACTGAGGCATTGCTTAACTGGGAGCCAGGGTGATGGATGAACGGGACTTGGTGCAAGTTAGGACATGGGCTGCCGAGTTTTGGAAGACCTCAAGTTTATGTAGGGTAGAATGTGGGAAGCCAGCCAGGAGTGCGTTGGAATAGTCAAGTAAAATGATTGATTCTGCACACAGGTACAGTCGATTGACCAATCTGCTTTATAATGACAAGAAAACATGTAACCATTCCAGAGAACTGGGCCAAAGCAAAATATTAATTCCACTCATAATGTACAGAATCCAAGAATACTTTGAACACAGAAACTTTGAAGGTTTCAGTGATAAACTGTTTGAATTTATAATCAACTTAATTAACATGGAATAATATTAAGTTAAGATAATCTCTTACATTTTAAACACAAAATTATATCCTGAAATTAGAGTAAACCTTTCTAATAATCTTAAACATTCCTACATACTATCTTTTGGTTGAAACAAACTGAGGCCCCGTCTGCTCTTTTCGGTGACCTAGCCAATATTTATCCCTCAATCAACATCACTAAAACAGATTAACTAGTCATTGTCAAATTGCTGGGAGCTTGCTGTATGCAAAACTGGCTGCCGCAGTTCCTGCATTACAACAGTGACTGCACTTCAAAAAGTTCTTCATTGGTTGTAAAGTGTTTGGGACATCCAGTGGACATGAAAGGCGCTATATAAATGCAAGTCTTTCTTTCTTTATACAACATATCCTCAGAGCCTGTTAATCTGAGCAATGCCTCCCTCAGCCAATTCATCCAGTGTCGATATAGAAGAGATAAAGATGAAACATTTAAGATCTTATATATACCTCTGGGCAGGGATCAGTGCTGGGACCCCAACTATTTATAATCTGTATTAGCAACTTGGAAGAAGAGACTAAGTGTAACGTAACCAAGTTTGCTGATGATACAAAGATGGGAGGAAAAGCAATGTGTGAGGAGAACACAAAAAATCTGCAAAAGGACATTGGCAAGCTAAGTGAGTGGGCAAAATTTTGGCAAATGGAGTATAATGTTGGAAAGTGTGAGGTCATGCACTTTGGCAGAAAAAAAACTCAAAGAGCAAGTTATTGTTTAAATGGAGAAAGATTGCAAAGTGCTGCAGTACAGCGGGACCTGGGCGTACTTTTGCATGAAACTCAAAAGAATAGTATGTAAGTACAACAAGTGATCAGGTAGGCCAATGGTATCTTGGCCTTTATTGCAAAGGGGATGGAGTATAAAAGCAGGGAAATCTTGCTACAGCTATATAAGGTATTGGTGGGACCACACCTGGAATACTGCGTGCAGTTTTGGTTTCCATATTTACAAAAGGATATGCTTTGGAGGCAGTTCAGAGAAGGTTCACTAGGTTGATTCCGGGGATGAGTGGGTTGACTTATGAGGAAAGGTTGAGTAGGTTGGGCCTCTACTCATTGGAGTTCAGAAGAATGAGAGGTGATCTTAGCGAAACGTATAAGATTATGAGGGGGCTTGACAAGGTGGATGCAGAGAGGATGTTTCCACTGATGGGGGAGACTAGAACTAGAGAGCATGATCTTAGAATAAGGGGTCGCCCATTTAAAACTGAGATGAGGAGGAATTTCTTTTCTGAGGGTTGTAAATCTGTGGAATTTGCTGCCTCAGAGAGCTGTGGAAGCTGGGTCATTGAATAAATTTAAGACAGAAATAGACAGTTTCTTAAACGATAAGGGGATAAGGGGTTATGGGGAGTGGGCAGGGAAGTGGAGCTGAATCCATGATCAGATCAGCCATGATCTTATTGAATGGCGGAGCAGGCTCGAGGGGGTTTATGGCCTACTCCTGTTCCTATTTCTTATGTTCTTATGACAACTATTGTAAAATTGGATGCCTTTTGGAATAACAGATTCTGTTTGTCTTATGACTTAGTCTTGCTGGCGTTAAAATGTCACATGCAGTTGGTGTTTTTATTGTTTATTACTTTCCGTTACCTATGTCAAAATTTTTGATAAATGGAGCTGGGCTGTAAAGAACCACCATTGAAGTCAGCTGAGAGAGAGGCTTGAAGCAAGATTGATTTCTTCCTTTTTTTTCCCCCCTTCTGTGCTTTGTCTCAGGAGCCTTGAATTAATGAACGTGTCCCTGTGTCATCGATCAGCTATGCTAGCATGTGCCCTGGTTTAAATGCTTGGATCGGAGGGACTGCTAGACTGAAACTGCATCTAATGGGCTTGACTGTCCCTGCTGAGCTGAGAATAGTATTAACACTCTTTTCAGAAGAGTGTAGAAAATAACTAGTCACCAGGGGCTTCCAGATTTCCAGTGTTAAGCTTGACAGTTCCTTAAGTGATTTTGGGACTATATTCTGAAACATGTGGCTGACCATGGGAATAGTTGGTGCTATTACTGTACATACTCTATGTAAAAAAAAAAAGAGTGGCGAGTGGCCCCTGGGGCAGCGTGGTGGACCCAGAAGCAGCATGGCAGCATACCACTTCAGCATACAGTGCGAGCTGGTGCAGGAGGGCGACGGCAGTGAAAAGGGCAACTGGTTTGGACATCACCATAACCAGGTCGGTGATTGGAGTGTGGGAAGATACAGCAGGAGCCGTGAAGTCGGGGCGCAGGAGTGGCGAGAGATGGCAGTGTGATGTGATCGGGGCCCAGGAGAGGCGTGAGTTTGGGACCCAGAAGAGGCATGTGCCCAGGGACAGCACAGGCCAGCCCACACTGTGATATGTGCACGCACTAGGTCCGTGCAGCAGAGTTGATCTCCAGTCGTGTTGGTTAACCCTTGCCACTGGACCAAGACCAAGCTCTGTCAAGCCCGTGTGGTGGCTGGTGTGCAACGGCCACCACACGTTAAAAAAATTCACGCACAGGCATCTTCCACACTTCAATATGCAGTTCAGGACCTGGAATATTAGATCCTTTATTGAAACACCTATGAACTCATTGAACACATCCCTTTTTGGTGTGGAAGCAAGTCATCTTCAATTCGAGGGACCGCCTAAAAAGAAGACATAGTCTATATGATTTAGGTACTAGGAACATTATTCAAATGTTAATTAGTTACAGTGTTGTACATTAAATTAAAAGTGAGAGGGCTGATCTTTAGTTGAATAAAAATAGCTTTAAAAGCAATAGTAAGAATTTACACCATTCAATGCATTGGTACATGCGCAATGTCCAAGCCAAGACAGCCATAAAGTCCTATTAAACTATAAATTCAAGCATCCCAATAGGGCTCAAGTTTCGCTCGAGTTGCTCCTATTTTTTTGGAGCAACTAGTTTAGTATGGAGTAACTTAGAAATTGCAATTCTCGGCATTTAGTTTGCTCCAATTCTAGTGAGTTTGAGTAGTTTCATTTTAGAACAGTTTTTTTTTCAAAAGGGGGCGTGTCCAGCGACATGCTCTTGTTTTGCAAGTTTAAGCAGCGAAAACTTACTCCAAACTAACTTAGAATGGAGTAAGTGTGGATTTTTGTACGCTCAGAAAAACTTTGCCTACATTTTATAAATTAGATGGGGGGGCGGCGGGGAAGGGAAGTTCGATGGAAGTTAGGGGATTTTACAAAGCATGAAACACTTCACTTTTAACCATAAAGATGCATAGAAACCATCATAATTTTTAAATAAGAATAAATGAACATTAAATCAAGTAATAAAAATGAGAAGTCCTACCTTGCCAACTGGAGCACGCACCAGAATTGACGTATTTTGTACCGAGACGCTTATTAATTTAGGTGTTTATTAATTTGGTGCTTCCAGATTGCAAGATTCCACTTTTAGAATTCCAACCAGTCCGGAATAAAAGCAGGACGTTTCTCCCCCAGTCTAGGCACACTCCCCTGCAGTCTTGAAGTGTCATCTCCTTACTTTGCCAAAATCTGTGGTTGTCCGAGAATGTTCAAAGACGTGGATACAGAGTCCAGCTCAGAGCCATCCGTGGCCTGAGCGCCCATCTTCAGAACGGAGCACAGACTGACTCCGAACATGGGCTTGTGTAACTCCCAACCACAGCAAGTGAGTGGGCTCTCCCTCCAATTTACTTCCCATCAGTTGATTTGTCAGTCGATCTGTCAATGAAACCAGCGATTTCCCTCCCAGACATCTCAGGCAGACATTGCTTTCTGGGCTCCCAGTTAATCGGATCATCCCAGTGATAATGAAACACTAGCATGAAGTTCAAATGTATGTACTTGAATATATGCTCTCCATAAATTGAAAATTCTGAGCTGATGTTATTTCTAGATAGAGTGTTAAAATGCTGGGTGTGGGTGTTTCTAGGAAGCCCGAGTCCCAATAACTCAGCACATCTTCAATGCCCGGGGAGCCCATTCGGCCAGGGCTAGGGACGGCATGCTTCGGGCCCCTCCCACGCAGCGTCGCAGAGATTCGGGCTGCGAGGAGCTACTACACATGCGTGCACACTCCAGCGTGCATGTGCAGAGGTCCCAGCATTGTTTTCAGCGCCGGAACCTGGCTCCGCCCCCCCCACCCCTTGTGCTGCGCTACTCCGAGGCTGAAGACGTCCTGAGGAGCTCGGAGAATTAGAAGATAACTTTTTGGTGTCCTTTTTATTCTAGAAAGTCGGTGCATCTCAGGGAGGTGCGCCGTTTTTACAGGGGGCGGAAACTTGGGGCCCTATAAACCTATGCCTAAAATTACATATAATTGGTATTAGACAAATAACCAATACATCCAATATAAATTCACAGATTTGCCTGTTAGAAACAAGGAATTCCATTTACAAATTAATAATAGATACAGAGCTTGGGTAAAATTGTTCTTTGTAATGCAAACATTCCAAAATCACAAAGTACAGGTCTATGAAAAGATTACAACGTACCAAATGTATTTCTAAATATTGCTTAAACAGACAGCAGCAACTCTCAGGTCTAGAACCTCCACTTTTTTTGCCTGCTTAACGCCAACTTAACGCCCATTTTACTGCTGAAATGACATATAACACCCAGATATCACCCATTTTGGCACAAGATGGAAACTGACTGGCTTTTTTAGGAGACTTATCGCCGAACGTTATTTTCCCAATGGGCTTAACGGCGATAAAAAATATTACCGCCCGCCCATTTTTTTGGGGCGGTATCAGCAGAATGGGCAAATTCAATGTCCATATTATCGCCCAGTGTTACTTTGCTCATGGAATTAACACCGAGATGCAATATTAACACCCGGCGACTGTTTTTTGTCGTAAAGAGCAAAATTACCCATGGAGATCGCCCACCGTCAATTTCACCACCTCGCACACATATCGCCCACAATATCGCTCGCTCAAAAAACCGCCCACAAAAAGTGGAACTAACTGGAACGAATCACAGCGTTATGGACGCCATGTTGTAGATCACATGTCGCGTCCTTTAAAAGGCTGCTGTGTTTCAACCTCGGCGGAGATGGATGTACTCTGCAGGTCGTTGGAGTTGATGTGAACATCTCTGAAAACATCTCGACCATGCTGTGACCGATTGGAATTGAAGAGGTATGCTCATCGGGACATTCCTTGTTTGTGTGCAATCGGTAGCAGACAGAGAGTTACTGCAATGGGGCCTGTCCTTTCTCACGCTCTCTTGGTGACCAAATACATGCAGCAGACTCGACATTGCCGAAGCAATGCTGCACTGCAATGTACGAAGTGACAGACAGATGAGGAGGACCAGACGTTACACCCTCCCACAAGTACAAGCAGAAGCATTCTTACCTCGACTTGCCCGACACCACCTGCCTTCGGAGACTGCGCTTCCACAAAGAGGTTATCACCTGAGGTATGTCAGCTGATAAGGGCAGACCTGCAGCCTGCCAGCACCATCAGAACTGCACTCTCCGTCGAGGTCAAAGTCACTGCGGCACTGTCATTCTAGGCCTCGGGTTCTTTTTAGGCCACAGCTGGCAACATTTGCGGACTTTCTCAGCATGCCACACATCGCTGCATTAGACAGATCACTGAAGCCCTGTACACACGCAGGAGGGACTTGATCAGCTTCCCTATGACCAGGGAGGCACAGAGTGAGAGGGCTCTAGGTTTCTCCAGAATTGCAAACTTCCCCAAAGAACAGGGAGCAATAGACTGCACGCACATCGCGATGTGGGCACCTTTTCAGGATGCTGAGGTTTTCAGGAACCGCAAGGGATTCCACTCCCTGAATGTCCAGCTGGTTGTCAACCACCAGAAAATTATACTGGCAGTGAATGCTCAATTTCCGGGCAGCATCCATGATGCTCACATCCTGTATGAGAGCACTGTATCTGACTTGTTTAACAATGAGCCACAAGGTCAATGCTGAATGCTTGGTGACAAAGGATATGGCCTCGCCACCTGTCTGATGACCCCCCCTGCGTGACACTCACACCGAAGCCGGGAGGCGATACAACGAGAGCCACAGAGCAACTCGCAATATCGTGGAGAAAACCATTGGAGTGCTTAAGCAGTGCTTTAGATGCTTGGACCACTCAGGAGGCGAGCTCCAATACCACCCTGAGCAGGTAGCTCAATTTGTGGTGGTGTGCTCCATGCTGCACAACTTGGCTATCAGCCTGATGAGTCTGATAGTCCACCTCACCAGAGAGAAGAAGAGGAGGACGAGGGGGCGGACACTGACATCGGGCCAGACAATCAAGCTGACGTTGAAGCCATACCCGTGCCCTACTGTAGATCGCATGAAAGGGCCTATGGTGGCATGATAGCTGCAAGAGCCTTACGTCAGGAGCTCATCAATGAGTGCTTTGCCTGAAAGAACATTGGTGTTATTTACAAGGCTGACACACTGCTGGGTGTGCAGGTCATACATCAATGGCAGGCATCATTTTAGTGACGATTAAAGTTTACGTTGATTGAAGTTGAGTGTGATTATACCCTTTGATAAGGAATCACCAGTGTGTAATGGTACAGATATCTGAGCCAATGTGCTGCAAGGTTTTGTTAAATAAAAAACATTTAAACCAAACATTAGTCCGAAATCATCAGTATTTCTGTACAAACCAACCCTTCCACCCCGCCTCCCCCCCCCCCCCCCATCACTTCTCCTCCTCACCTCTACCCCTTCCCCTTACACTCCTGACTCAAATAAGCCTGGCCGAGGAGGTCCTCATGCGATGCTTCATTGGCGGGGGGAGGGGTGAGGCGGGGGGGGGAGGGGGTGACAGCCAAAGCCCTGCTTGGACGGATTTGGGAGAGGACGGTCCCGAGGTGGGAACGTGCTCCAAGCCAGAACAGAAGCAAGATGTTGCTGCTGGCTCTCGTTGGCAATAGGGGTGCTTCACCTTGGGGTGCAGTGTGGCAATCTGGGACCAGCTCCAGGGCCTCCTCCATCCCTTCCATTTTATATATTATTTGTCAGACAAAAGCTCGGTGCCAACTATGTTCTTGGTGCTTAGTGGGCTTTTTGCTGCTGGTGAATCTCCCTCGTGCCTCCCACAACAGCCAAACAAGCACATACCACAGCCACACATGCTTTCATTGCCTCTGAGCTCTCTCTGTCTCTGCCTCCTCTTCTGCACCTGTCATGGTGACCCTTGACCTCCAGAATCACAGAAATCGAGCATTGCCATGCCATTGTACAGAGCCTTGGTGAGGTCACACCTGGAATATTGTGTTCAGTTTTGGTCTCCTAATCTGAGGAAGGACGTTCTTGCTATTGAAAGAGTACAGCGAAGGTTCACCAGATTGATTGCCGGGATGGCAGGACTGACATGTGAGGAGAGACTGGATCAACTGGGCTTGTATCCACTTGAGTTTAGAAGAATGAGAGGGGATCTCATAGAAACATATAAAATTCTGACGGGATTGGACAGGTTAGAGGCAGGAAGAATTTCCCATTGCTGGGGAGTTCCAGAACCAGGGGTCACAGTCTAAGAATAAGGGGTAAGCCATTTAGGACCGATATGAGGAGAAACTTCTTCACTCAGAGAGTGGTTAACCTGTGGAATTCTCTACTGCAGAAAGTTGTTGAGGCCAGTTCGTTAGATATATTCAAAAGGGAGTTAGACATGGCCCTTACGGCCAAAGGGATCAAGGGGTATGGAGAGAAAGCAGGAAAGGGGTACTGAGGTTGAATGATCAGCTATGATCTTATTGAATGGCGGTGCAGGCTCAAAGGGCTGAATGGCCTGCTCCTGCACTTAATTTCTATGTTTCTACGTTGCTAAGGATGGCCACACTTTACGCAGAAGGTCAGAAAAATTTAACGATACAGCCCATTTGATATCGCCCGCGGTAACGCCCATTGTCAAAAATGTAAACAAGGTGTTTTGAGAATGGGCGAGAAACCGGCGATCTGAAAACCCTTTTTTAACACCCACGCCGGAAATAACTCCCATTTTTGGGTGCTAAGCTCAAAAGTGGAGGTTCTAGCCCTATGAGTTATTAAATCATATTATCTGGTCATAAATCTCTTGCTGTTTGTGGGACCTTGCTGTGGGCAAATTGGCTGCACCATTTCCTACATTACAAGAGTGACTACACTTCAGTAAAGTCATGAATTGGCTGTAAAGTGCTTTGGGACATTCTGAGGTCATGAACGAAGCTATATAAATGTACGTTGTTCCTTTAATCGATGATGTGCCAGGAGGTTTACAGTTATGTAACATTTATACTTTATATCTCACTGGATCATTCTCAGCATGTGCCATAGCACTTCTTGAATTGCAAATTGCCAGGTGCCAATGGTTGAATTTTGAAGTGAATCTGTATTATATCGGGAAACATGGGAACCTATTTGTGTACAGTAAAGCACCAGAAAGTGAATTAATCAACAGTTGATTCTTTGAACAGTGAGATGGAATGTGGTGCTGAAATTCCAAGATTTTTGTGGTGCAAAAATGGAGTAGTTCTGGCATAACAGACCAGAATTTGGGGTCTAGGTCAGATACACTAGATTTATACCAGGCTAAAATGCATGGTAAATTCCAGCACAATTGGCTGTTACCAGAAGAACGTGCCTCGAACGTGATGTATGTATGCAAGGAGGCCAAAAACTGCGGTCCCAAAAATTCTGACATTTACATCAGAATTGCACCTGATTTATGTTAAGCGTATAGAAAAGAAGGGTAGGTTACCTGCGTATTTTGTCAAACTAGGAAGTGGCTGAGTTATAGGCTTTGAATGGCCTTAAACATAGTCAGAAACATCAGCTTTGATTGAAGATTGGAAAATCATTTTCTTTCCCCCCCCCCACCCCCAGAAATATACTTTATTCATATAAAGTTTTCACAATACATTGGAAAATAGTTCAGTACATTGCGATCAGCAATTCCATACAATTCATTTGAATGCTGACAGCACTTCCATACAATGCACTAGTGTACATTTCATTTCAAGGTACAGTTTAGTACAATCCGTAAATCATGTTACATGTAGTGCTGTGAAAATAAGGGTATTACATGGAACAGATAAGAACAGGTTTACATTACATTCCAGGATACATTTCAGTACCGATCACGAATCACGTTAAATGTAGTACTATGCAGATGAAAGCAGTACACGGATGAGAATACATTTACATTTCTTTACTAAACAGTGCAGAGACTTTCATTATACATGGCACAACACAGGTGTTTTTCAGTACATGGTGCTCTATGTATACAAGCAGATTAACAAGTCCAGCCCGGGGGGGGTCTGATTACATCCTTTTGGGTTTACCGTGGCAGAAGGGCCTTAAACAGCAGCTCTTCCCCATTGTGCCTTTTCGTTGACTGCAGCAACCTTTAGTGCGTCCCTCAGCACGTACTCCAAACGTTGCAGGGTGGCCAAGACTGGGAATTAAATATACAGGGGTATCTGACAATTCGGAAAGATAGACAAGAAGGGAAAGGAGGTGGGGTAGCTCTGTTAATAAAGGATGATATCAGGGCAGTTGTGAGAGATGATATTGGCTCTAATGAACAAAATGTTGAATCATTGTGGGTGGAGATTAGAGATAGTAAGGGGAAAAAGTCAGTGGTGGGTGTAGTTTATAGGCCCCCAAATAATAACTTCACGGTGGGGCGGACAATAATCAAGGGAATAATGGAGGCATGTGAAAAAGGAACGGCAGTAATCATGGGGGATTTTAACCTACATATCGATTGGTCAAATCAAATCGCACGGGGTAGCCTTGAGGAGGGATTCATAGAATGCATACGGGATTGTTTCTTAGAACAGTATGTTACAGAACCTACAAGGGAGCAAGCTATCTTAGATCTGGTCCTGTGTAATGAGATAGGAATAATAAACGATCTCCTCATAAAAGATCCTCTCGGAATGAGTGATCACAGTATGGTTGAATTTGTAATACAGATTGAGGGTGAGGAAGTAGTGTCTCAAACGAGCGTACTATGCTTAAACAAAGGGGACTACAGTGGGATGAGGGCAGAGTTGGCTAAAGTAGACTGGGAACACAGACTAAACGGTGGCACAATTGAGGAACAGTGGAGGAGCTCTTTCATAGTGCTCAACAAAAATATATTCCAGTGAAAAAGAAGGGCGGTAAGAGAAGAGATAACCAGCCGTGTATAACCAAGGAAATAAAGGAGAGTATCAAATTAAAAACCAATGCGTATAAGGTGGCCAAGGTTAGTGGGAAACTAGAAGATTGGGAAAATTTTAAACGACAGCAAAGAATGACTAAGAAAGCAAAAAGAAAGGAAAGATAGATTACGAAAGTAAACTTGCGCAAAACATAAAAACAGATAGTAAAAGCTTTTACCGATATATAAAACGGAAAAGAGTGACTAAAGTAAATGTTGGTCCCTTAGAAGATGAGAAGGGGGATTTAATAATGGGAAATGTGGAAATGGCTGAGACCTTAAATAATTATTTTGCTTCGGTCTTCACAGTGGAAGACACAAAAACCATGTCAAAAATTGCTGGTCACGGGAATGTGGGAAGGGAGGACCTTGAGACAATCACTATCACTAGTGGGGTAGTGCTGGACAGGCTAATGGATCTCAAGGTAGACAAGTCCCTGGTCCTGATGAAATGCATCCCAGGGTATTAAAAGAGATGGCGGAAGTTGTAGCAGATGCATTCGTTATAATCTACAAAAATTCTCTGGACTCTGGGGAGGTACCAGCAGATTGGAAAGCAGCTAATGTAACGCCTCTGTTTAAAAAAGGGTGCAGACAAAAGGCAGGTAACTATAGGCCGGTTAGTTTAACATCTGTAGTGGGGAAAATGCTTGAAGCTATCATTAAGGAAGAAATAGCGGGACATCTAGATAGAAATAGTGCAATCAAGCAGACACAACATGGATTCATGAAGGGGAAATCATGTTTAACTAATTTACTGGAATTCTTTGAGGATATAACGAGCATGGTGGATAGAGGTGTACCGATGGATGTGGTGTATTTAGATTTCCAAAAGGCATTCGATAAGGTGCCACACAAAAGGTTACTGCAGAAGATAAAGGTACGCGGAGTCAGAGGAAATGTATTAGCATGGATAGAGAATTGGCTGGCGAACAGAAAGCAGAGAGTCGAGATAAATAGGTCCTTTTCGGGTTGGAAATCGGTGGTTCGTGGTGTCCCACAGGGATCGGTGCTGGGACCACAACTGTTTACAATATACATAGGTGACCTGGAAGAGGGGACAGAGTGTAGTGTAACAAAATTTGCAGATGACACAAAGATTCGTGGGAAAGCGGGTTGTGTAGAGGACATAGAGAGGCTGCAAAGAGATTTAGATAGGTTAAGCGAATGGGCTAAGGTTTGGCAGATGGAATACAATGTCGGAAAATGTGAGGTCATTCACCTTGGAAAAAAAAACAGTAAAAGGGAATATTATTTGAATGGGGAGAAATTACAACATGCTGCGGTGCAGAGAAACCTGGGGGTCCTTGTGCATGAATCCCAAAAAGTTAGTTTGCAGGTGCAGCAGGTAATCAGGAAGGTGAATGGAATGTTGGCCTTCATTGCGAGAGGGATGGAGTACAAAAGCAGGGAGGTCCTGCTGCAACTGTACAGGGTATTGGTGAGGCCGCACCTGGAGTATTGCATGCAGTTTTGGTCACCTTACTTAAGGAAGGATATACTAGCTTTGGAAGGGGTACAGAGACGATTCACTAGGCTGATTCCGGAGATGACGGGGTTACCTTATGATGATAGATTGAGTAGACTGGGTCTTTACTCCTTGGAGTTCAGAAGGATGAGGGGTGATCTTATAGAAACATTTAAAATAATGAAAAGGATAGACAAGGTAAAGGCAGAGAGGTTGTTTCCACTGGTCGGGGAGACTAGAACTAGGGGGCACAGCCTCAAAATACGGGGAGCCAATTTAAAACCGAGTTGAGAAGGAATTTCTTCTCCCAGAGGGTTGTGAATCTGTGGAATTCTCTGCCCAAGGAAGCAGTTGAGGCTAGCTCATTGAATGTATTCAAATCACAGATAGATAGATTTTTAACTAATAAGGGAATTAAGGGTAATGGGGAGCAGGCGGGTAAGTGGAGCTGAGTCCACGGCCAGATCAGCCATGATCTAGTTGAGTGGCGGAGCAGGCTCGAGGGGCTAGATGGCCTACTCCTGTTCCTAATTCTTATGTTCTTATGTTCTTATGACCTTGGATTGCACCAGTCTGCAATGCTCGGCAATGGACATCTCCTTGCTCTGGAAGACCAGCAAGTTTCGGGAAGACCAAAGTGCGTCTTTCACCGAGTTGATGGCTCTCCAGCAGCGGATGATGTCTGTCTCAGTGTGCGTCCCTGGGAACAGTCCGCAGAGCACTGAGTCCTGTATTACGGAGCTGCTTGAGATGAACCTCGACAGTAATCACTGCATCTCCTTCCAGACCTGCTTTGCAAAGGGCCAATCCCAAAGGAGATGGATGACAGTCTCATCCGCACCACAGCTGACTTGCAGGCAGAGTGCCATGTCTCTCAAAGCCCGGGTGTACATGAAGGATCTGACGGCTAGGGCCCTTCTCACCGCCAACCAAGCTACGTCTTGGTGCTTGTGTCATCTTTTCTCAGTTGTGCAACTAAAAAAGGATTCTGCAATTGCCTTTCACCAGCTTCATGCAGGGAAATCTGTTTCTTCCCACTCTTCTGTCCTGGAGGCCTTACCAAGGGGTTCACTCTGCATGTCGCCATTCCTTTCCGAACGAGAGAAGCCGAGCAGGAGGAAGAATAAGTGACAAAGGCACACATGATTAGATTACACCAATGGGCCACCATTGATTCTGGGTTATGATATCATGAGCCTTTTAGGATCCCAGGTGGGCCTCATCTCAGGACACCAGAGTCCCGGGAGGACTCTTCAGCAGGCTTTGTCCGCACAACAGGAGGGGGCAGCACAATCCTGTATCCAAATACATACATCAGCAGGCATTTGAGGGAACTTGCTGGGTAGGCCACGTTAACTGTCTCCAGGAGAGACGATAGCATTATTAAGGCGGCCTGTAGCCTTGTCATGTGCTGAGTCCTGGACCTGAGCGCACTGATTAGTGGGAGAGCAGATGTGATGGTATTGGTTAGATCCTGCAGACCCGGAGAGTTGGCACCCTGAGTTTCTCCAAAATGACTTTCCATTGTTCTTTCCAAACATTCCCCTTTGGCCTGAAGGCCAATGTTTAAAGCAGTCACTTTGGATGCACTGCCTGGTCTGAAAGTCGCTCCATTGGGGTGACAGATACAGAGGTTCTTGGTGCCATTATGTCTGTCCTAATTCTTACCGTTTTTTTCCCTCTAATCTCTTATTTTCTCTGCTATTTTTCTCTCTTTATTGACTTTTATTCTTTATCTTGATCTCTCATCTTTTTCTTTTGTTGACGTTCTTTGTATTCTTCTCTCTCTCACACACTGTCACTTTTTCTCTCTCTAATTCTTGTTTCCCTGTGTCAGGGTTTAAGATTCTGTGGTAGTTATTTTCATGAAATAGACTTGGAACATAAACAATTTTAAGAAGTGTTTTGTGCAGTGGCTTGCCTGAAAGGGAGTAATTTACCCAGACTGCTCCACACTGAGTTGCTCATCCATAGGTAGATGAGAGGCGATTTAAATGCAGGATGGATAGTTGTTTTGTGCAGATCCGAAACAGTGGCCAATTCATTAGCAATGTCTGGCCGTTCAATAAAACATCTAATCCAATGGTGTTGACAAACTCTTTTGATCCCTGCAAGTCTTTGAACAAAGACTTTCACAGAATCAGCATAGACATCAGAGCTGAGTCAGTTGAAATGACTGAAAGGCTGAAGAAAAGAAGTAGAAAGGCTGCAGACAGATTTAAGATGATTGAAATGTTGTCTGGGTGAAATAACCTCCATACGCTTGGTAGGACAGATAACAGAGTGAATCCATCTTTCTGTGTTAAGTAAGAATCTCCCCGAATGGGCTAGTGTATGCTTGTTCTTTATTTTTGTAACAATACACGAACAGAAGCTGTAAGAGTTTCTAAACCTAGTCCGCCATTACACACAGTTCTTTGACTTCATGATTTATAAGAACAAAATACATACGGCACAGGGTTTTGGTTCAACCAAGATTTGTTTGTTTATTGAACATACACACAATTACCTCCCCAGTATAAATCCCTATGATTTATATTGGAATAACAAACCCCTAAATACAAACCCCTACGCAAGGGTCATTTGCATCGGCTGTCACATACGAAGTACACACAATTACCACCCCAGTATAAATCATTACGAGTTCAATAGGACTAACAAACCCCAGAATACAAACCTCTATGCAAGGGTCATTTTTATCGGCACTGTCATATATGTATACCCTGTAAATACTATGCTGGTACCACTAGAGGGTACAACTGTGGGAGGCCCAGGCAGCAGCTGTATCAAAGGCTGGTCACCACATTGCTGCCTCACTAAAGAGACTAAGGTCACAACAGTTCAAGCACAGCACTAGGCCTCGTGGAATTATTCTACAGATAAGTAGAGACACATTAAGCACAATATGACACAGTTAAACCTGTCCGCGATTTCACTGTTACATATAAAGTTATCCAGACTAAATCACAAAAATCCTTTCTGTAATCTGACAGAAACTTACAAGAATTACTCAGACTCAACCATAAAAACCCTTCTATGATTTGACTGAAATATACAATACACACACTCCTGATCGGCTGTCTCCTGAGGTGGATTGTAGGCCTGGATCTTAGTTGCAGCATGCGTCCCGAAGACACACTGCTGGTGCTGCTGTCTTTCTGTTGCTGTTTAAATAATGCCTTTCCCTTCGAAAAATGGCTCTTCTTTATACAAAATACAACTTGCAATCTTGAAACAGATTTCCTGTTCCTTCCTGTGAACATGATGTCATGTGTGAATATCTCTAGCAAAGAACTTTTGATGGCTACTTGTCCCTCGTTTAGGGTCATTGTCCAGATTTCCTGTTGCCCTCATGAACATGATGGCAGTGTCAAATGTATGAATGTCTCTAGCAAAGAACTCTTGATGGTTAATTGTTCCTTGTACTTGGCCATCGCCTGTCTGTAGGGTGAGGTTCTTTCTGACAATATAACCTTTCCTAGGTTACTGGATATGCTAATTGTTGGTTTCTCGTAGCGTTCATATTCAAATGGTTCAGGGCCTGGTTCATTGTCCAGGTCTACACTGATAACAACCTTTCTGGAGCCATGGTCCAAGGTACACTTCTTTAACAATGTATCCCTTAAGGTAAATGAATATGTGAATGTTCCTGTATCTTCTTGACAGGGACCAGTGAAGGTGTGAATGTCTCTCTTCTGGTGCTATTGTCTGTGTTGATTAGATCAATGGCAGGTAGCCTGCATCATTGTCTCTGATGATGTCCTTCCAATCTCATGGTTTGGCTCCAATGTTTGAATTAACGCTTTGCTGCCCAGCTCCTTTGTGAGCTGTGATGCAGTTCTGAATTTTATATTTAATTGTACAATTGTTACCATTGAGGGGGAGGAACAGATCCTAAAAAGCTAAACGGATTGCACCAAGTAGTTTTCATCATATTCAATGTTCCACATGTATCATCTACCAGGGAATAGAGCAGCTTTAAAATCAAACCAAATGGCACCTCATCGAGTGTTGACTTGGTCCACCCTTGGAGTGATTATAGGAGTTCATGACCCGGAATTTGCGGTGGGTAATATTACATAGGATATACAACACAGAAACAGGCAATTCGGCCCAATCAGTCCATGCCGGCATTTATGCTCCGCTCGAGCCTCCTCCCGTCTTTCCTAAATCTATCAGCATAATCCTCTATCCCCTTCTCCTTCATATGCTTGTATAGCTTTCCCTTAAATGCATCTATACTATTTGCTTCAAACTCTCCCTGTGATAGCGAGTTCCACATTATCACCTCTCTTTGGGTAAAGAAGTTTCTTCTGAATTCCCTATTGGATTTCTTGGTGACTATCTAATATTGATGGTTGCTAGTTATGCTCTTCCCCACAAGTGGAAGCATTCTCTCTGGATCCACTTTTTCAAAACTTTTCATAATTTTGAAGATCTCTATTAGGTCGCCCCTCACCCGCCTTCCTTCAAGAGAAAAGAGACCCAGCCTGTTCATCCTTTCTGGAATCATCCCTGTAAATCTGATCTGCATCCTCTCCAGTGCCTCTATATCCTTTTCATAATATGGTTACCAGAACTGTTGCAGTACTCTGTGTGGTCTAACCAAGGTTTGATACAGGTTTAGCATAACTTCCCTACTTTTCAATTATATACTTCTAGAAATAAACCCGAGTGCTGGGTTTGCTTTTTATGGCCTTGCTAACCTGTGTCACAACTTTTAGTGATTTGTATATTTGTACTTCCAGATCCGTTTGTTCCGCTACCCTGCCGAGACTCGTACGTTCCAACTAATAAGTGACTTCCCTATTCTTTCTACCAAAATATAATACCTCACATTTATCTGTGATGAACTTCATTTGTCAATTATATGCCCATTCTCAGGTTTAAGAACATAATATAAGAGCATAAGAAATAGGAGCAGGAGTAGGCCATCTGGCCCCTCAAGCCTGCTCCGCCATTTAATAAGATCATGGCTGATCTGATCCTGACCTCAACTCTACTTCCCTGCCCGCTCCCCATAACCCTTTATTCCCTTATCACTCAAAAATCTGTCTATCTCCGCCTTAAATATATTCAATGACCCAACCTCCACAACTCTCTGTGGCAGGGAATTCGACAGATTACAACCCTCTGAGAGAAGAAATTCCTCCTCATTTCAGTTTTAAATAGGCAGCCCCTTATTCTGAGACTATGTCCCCTAGTTTTAGTTTCCTCTATTTGGAAATATCCTCTCTGCACCCACCTTGTCGAGCCCCCTCATTATCTTATATGTTTCGATAAGATCACCTCTCATTCTTCTGAACTCCAATGAGTATAAGCCCAACCTACTCAACCTATCTTCATAAGTCAACCCCCTCATCTCCGGAACAACCTAGTGAACCTTCTCTGAACAGTCTCCAATGCAAGTATATCCTTCCTTAAATACGGAGACCAAACTGTACACAGTACTCTAGGTGTAGCCTCACCAATACCCTGTACAGTTGTAGCAGGACTTCTCTGCTTTTATACTCTATCCCCCTTGCAATAAAGGCCAACATTCCATTTGCCTTCCTGATTACTTGCTGTACCTGCATACTAACTTTTTGTATTTCATGCACAAGGACTCCCAGGTCCCTCTGTACTGCAGCACTTTGCAATTTTTCTCCATTTAAATTATAATTTGCTTTTCTATTTTTTCTGCCAAAGAGGATAACCTCACATTTTCCCACTGCCAAATTTTTGCCCACTCACTTAGCCTGTCTATATCCCTTTGCAGGTTTTTTGTGTCCTCCTCACAATTTGCTTTCCCACCCATCTTTGTATCATCAGCAAAGTTGACTACATTTTACACTCGGTCCCTTCATCCAAATCATCAATATAGATTGTAAATAGTTGGGGACCCAGTGGCACCCCACTAGTTACTGTTTCCCAACCAGAAAATGACCCATTTATCCCAACTCTCTGTTTTCTGTTAGTTAGCCAATCCTCTATCCAGGCTAATATATTATCCCCAACCCATGAACTTTTATCTTGTACAGTAACCTCTTATGTGGCACCTTATTGAATGCCTTCTGGAAATCCAAATATACCACATCCTCTGGTTCCCCCTTAACCACCCTGCTCATTACATCCTCAAAGAACTCCAGCAAATTTGTCAAACATGATTTCCCTTTCATAAAATCATGCTGACTCTGCTTGATTGAATTATGCTTTTCCAAATGTCCTGCTATTGCTTCCTTAATAATGGATTCCAGCATTTTCCCAACGACAGATGTTAGGTTAACTGGTCTATAGTTTCCTGCTTTCTGTGTGCCTCCTTTTTTAAATAGGGGCATTACATTTGCAGTTTTCCAATCCACTGGGACCACCACAGAATCCAGTGAATTTTAGTAGATTACAACCAATGCATCCACTATCTCTGCAGCCACGTCTTTTAAGACACTAGGATGTAAGGCATCAGGTTCAGGGGACTTGTCTACCTTTAGTCCTATTATTTTACCGAGTACTACTTCATTAATGATAGTGATTGTATTAAGTTCCTCCCTCCCTATAGCCCCTTGATTATCCACTATTGGGATTTTTTATTGTCTTATACTTTGAAGACCAGTACAAAATATTTGTTCAACGTCTCTGCCATTTCCCTGTTCTCCATTATTAATTCCCCAGTCTCATCCTCTAGGGGATCAACATTTATTTTAGCCATTCTTTTCCTTTTTATGTGGTTTACTTTCATAATCTATCTTCCTTCTCTTTATCATTTTCTTAGTTGTTCTTTGCTGGCTTTTAAAAATTTCTAATCATTTGGCCTCCCATTAGTCTTGGCCACATTGTATGCCCTTGTTTTCAATTTGATACCATCCCTTATTTCCTTAGTTAGCCACGGATGGTTATCCCTTCACTTACAGTCTTTCCTTCTCATTGGGATATATTTTTGTTGCGAGTTATGAAATATCTCCTTAAATGTCTGCCACTGCTCATCAACCATCCCGTACTTTAATCAATTTTCCCAGTCCACTTTAGCCAACTCTGCCCTAATAGCTTTGGAGTCTCCTTTATTTAAGCTTAGGAGACTGGTTTGAGATCCAAATTTCTCAACCTCCAACTGAATTTGAAATTCAATCATGTTATGGTCACTCATTCCTAGAGGATCCTTTACTCGGAGATTATTTATTAATCCTGTCTCATTGCACAGTACCAGATCTAAGATAGCCTGCTCCCTGGTTGGCTCCACAACATACTGATCAAGAAAACTATCCTGGATACACTCTATGAACTCTTCTTCAAGACTACCCTGGCCAATTTGCTTTGTCCAATCAATATGAAGGTTAAAATTGCCCATGATTATTGCCTTTCCTTTTTTACAAGCCTCCATTATTTCTTGATTTATACTCCATCCAACAGTGTAGCTACTGTCAGGAGGCCTATATACTACACCCACCAGCGACTTGTTCCCCTTATTATTCCTTATCTCCACCCAAAGTGATTCTACATCTTGATCCTCTGAGTTTCTCACTAACGCACTGATTTCATCCTTTATTAACAGTGCTACCCCACCTCTTTTTCTTATCTGCCTGTCCTTCCGAATTGTCAAATACCCCTGAATATTTAGTTCCCAGTCTTGGTCACCTTGCAACCACGTCTCTGTAACGGCTATCGGATCATACTCATTTATATCTATTTGTGCGGTCAACTCATCTATTTTATTACGAATGCTACGTGCATTCAGATAACGAGCTTTTAAATGTGTTTTTTTACCATTTTTTTCTGCTTTGACCCCACTTTCTGATTCATCTTTATGTTTATACATTCTGTCCCATCCTGGCACACTCTAGTTTTCACTTCCCCCAGTGCTACCCTGAGGCTATTGCCTTCTCCTTATTCTTTGACTGTTTAAATTTTCACCTGAGTCCTTCCCCCCCTCTCCATGAATTAATTTAAAGCTCTCTCTACAGCCCTAGTTATTTGATTCACCTAGTCCCAGTCTAAGTGGAGCCCGTCCCAACAGAACAGCTCCCGCTTTCCCCAGTACTGGTGCCAGTGTCCCATGAACCAAAATCCATTTCTCCCACACCAGTCTTTGAGCCACGTGGTTAACTCTCTGATCTTATTACCCTATGCAAATTTGCTCATGGCTGATGTAGTAATCCAGAGATTTTACTGTTGTGGTTCTGCTTTTTAATTTTGCCCCTAGCTGCTCATAATCCCTCAGCAGAATCTCTTTGTTTTCCTACCTATGTTGTTGGTACCCACATGGACCACGACAACTGGATCTTCCCCCTCCCACTCCAAGTTCCTCTCCAGCCCAGAGGAGATGTCCTTAACTCTGGCACCAGGCAGGCAACACAGCCTTCGGGACTCACACTCTCAGCTGCAGAGAACAGTATGTAGCCCCCTAATGAGACTGTCCCCTACCACATCGTTTCCTTTTACTCCCCCCACTTGAATGGCCCCCTGTACCACGGTGCTGTGGTCAGTTTGCTCATCCTCCCTGCAGTCCCTGCTCTCGTCCACACAGGGAGTAAGAGCCTCAAACCTGTTGGACAAGAGCAAGGGCTGAGGCTCCTCCATCACTCCATCCCGAGTCCCCATACCTTCCTCACTCATCGTCACACCCCCCTGTCTCTGACCACGGATCGAATTTGAATTAATTACTCTAACTGGTGTGACTAGCTCCTGGATCGCGACATCCAGGTAACTCTCCCCCTCCCTGATGTGTCGCAGTGTCTGCAGCTCGGACTCCAGCTCATCAACACGGAGCCGAAGTTCCTCGAGCTGCAGACACTTGCTGCAGATGTGGTCGCCGTGGACCTCAATGGTGTCCACCAGCTTCCACTTGCAGCAGTGACACATTGCCTGCCCTGCCATCTATAATGTATTTAATTATTTAGATTTTAATCCCGGCCCCTAATTTAAGGCACTTAATTTAAAGCAAGAAAAGAGAAAGAAAAACTCAGCAACCAATCACTTCCCTGCCTTCCTGTGACGTTGAATGTAGTTGCCCTGTTCTCCTTTGTTGCCCTCCCTCACCTGCTCGTGCTGCTCCCTGTGGTAGCTGGATGCTCACTGCTTTTATCCCTGCTGCTGGTGTGGTGCTCCCTCACAGGCGGGTCGGGAAGGCGCGTTGACTCCTTGGACTACTGTTTTACCCCCGCTGCTGTCCTCCTGTCATTTGTTGCGGTCCTCCTCATATTGACTACTCTCCCCCCAATTTGGTGTCATCCGCAAATTTAGAAATTGTGTTTTTGATTCTAAAGTCTAAATCATTAATATAAATTGTGAACAACAGTGGTCCCAGCACTGATCCTTGTGGAACACCACTGCCCACCTTATTACCCCTTTGAAACTGACCGCAACTTCAGCATTTAGTGCACGCACATCCCAACACAAAAATCCTGAAGTTGCGGTCAGTCATTAACTGGTCCGACACTGGCTGCGTTGTGAGTGCCCCCCCCCCCCCCACCTTTGCCAGAGCCGGCATTCTGTGTAATTAGAGAAATATGTTAAACTGATGAAAACTTAGATTTTCCGCAGTAATATTGCTGTTAAATACCTCGTTAAAAGTGAGACCCTTTTGGATTGGGTGTAACTGGGGTTTTAACAGTGTCATCATCAAAGTACATTGACTGCTAAACAAATGTTGTAGTCCTGAAAAACTAATTTTAATTTTGTGGAGTGCAAATTTGTCTGTTTTAATAAAAATTGACATTTTTACAAAACTTTAAAACTTAAAAAAAAAAGTTTTTCAGTCTTTATTTCAGATTTATCTTCTCCCCATGTGAGAGCTCCAATCTTTGTTTTGCTCTCTATAATACTTTTAAAAAGTACGAATAAAAGGAGCTTATTCACTTCCTGGTTCCCGATCTGTGAGAATTCTACATTGTGATTGGTTGCTTAGACAGCTTGTTGACGTTACAGCAGCTCGCATGAGGGATTCCCCTTTAACTTACACTGATCTCAGCTGAACGTCGGAAAAGCTGAACTTCTCACCCCAGAGATTGCTAGATCTTTGTGGGAAACTTACTGTCGGGCCAGGGGCGAACTCATTTGCCTCGCTGCTGACCGCAAATTACGACAGAGATGCACTCCAGATAACAAGGTAATTTCATCGTTTCACTCCCAGGTCCCACTACGTGATGGCAGATATAGGGCAGTGGGAGACAACTTTTATAAAAATGCAGGCAATCAGACTGCTTAAGGGAGCAATTGACTCCACTGAACCTGAGCAGATACCTGTGGCACATCCAAATTTGTAATACTCTGCTTTTTTTTATTTTCTGTGTCTTCACAGCCTGGCTGACTGCAGGCAAGAATGTAGCTGTCAGAATACCCTTTTGCTTTCTCTAATTAGAAAGAATGTGTCATGTATCCTACATGGCTACTGTTGGTGTCATGTATTCAACTATCATTGTAACCCATGTATAAGCTGACACAAGTTGTACACCTTGAGAACATTGACCACAAGGGGGTGAACTTGTGGGAGACACCTGGACTTTCAGGTATAAAAGGGGAAGCTCCACCCACCTTCATCACTTGAGGTCTTGGTAATAAAGGTAACTGGTCACAGAGTGACCTTCTCCCAAGTATGGGCCTTGTGTGCATTTATACTGTATAGTAAGGATATATCATTGGCGATGAGAAACTGGGATTTATCTCCTGACGGTTTGCGGATCCAGAATGTGCTCCCTGATGAAGGACCTTCTAGCGCTAGAGAAGCCGGCGGACAAGACGTTCGAAGAGCTCAGTAAGTTGATCAGGGAACACCTTAAACCGGCGAGCAGCATGCACATGGCGAGACACCGGTTTTACACACACCGGTGGCGAGAAGGGCAAAGCGTTGCTGACTTCGTGGCAGAACTCCGGCGACTGGTGAGCCTATGGAAGTTCACAGATGCATGCAGAGCGGAGATGCTGCGAGACTCTTTTATTGAGAGCATCGGGCACGTTGTGGTTTTCAGGAGACTGATTGAGACCAAAGACTTGACCTTGGAAGCGGCGGTTCTGATAGCCCAGACATTTATCTCAGGGGAGGAAGAGACCAGAATGACGTATGACAAAAATCTTGGCTCAAATGCGACAAACGACCAGGGAGTCAACATTGTTAATGCGGCACACAGTTCTCTAGGCAGACAAGGGCAATCGGACATGCCCCAGCATGTAGTCGAACCCAAAGGGGGAATTCAACAGAGACAATGGCTAGCTGAACGGTGATTCATGCCATCACAAGGGACAATGCGGCCAGTAATGGGGCCATCAACATCTGTTAATGGTGCGCTTAAGGACAGTTACAGAAACAGTCAGAGACGATCGACTGGTAATGGACCTTTTGTTTCCAACAACGGGGCCTCCAGTCATGCTGGAAGTGTGGAGGCAAACACCCAGCCAGACCTTGCAGGTATCAGCAATATACCTGCAGAATCTGCAACATCAGCGGTCATTTGGCGCGTATGTGCAGGAAGCCTGCAGCCAGGTTGATGTACGAGGAGGACGGGCCCGATGTAAGCCCTATGAGGCCAAATGAATACTGGGGGAAATCGCTGAAAGCTGAAGTTCAGCGAGTTCATGTGGAGCACATATACAGTTCATATACCAGGACGCCACCGATAATGATGAAAGTGCTCCTCAATGGCATCCCAGTATTAATGGAGCTGGATATGGGGGCCAGTCAGTCCCTGATGAGTATCAAACAGTTCGAAAGGTTATAGGTGTCCAAGGCCAGGAGGCCAAAATTATTGCCGATTGATGCACTGCTACGGACATAGACAAAGGAGATCATTCCGGTGCTAGCCATGCCACAGTAGTCGTGACCCACAAAGATTCGGAGAATAGGTTGACACTCTGGATTGCTCCGGGGGATGGTACTGCACTACTGGGGAGGAGTTGGCTTGCTGTCATGAACTGGAAATGGGACGATGTCAATGCAATTTCTTCTGTGGAGCGAGTATCATGCTCACAGGTCCTGGACAAATTTGACTCACTATTTTAACCCGGCATCGGCACTTTCATGGGGGCCAAGGTAATGATTCACATAAACCCGGACACCAGGCCAGTACACCACAAGGCCAGAGCGGTGCCGTACGTGATGCGGGAAAAGATAGAATGCGAATTGGACCACTTGCTGAGGGAAGGCATCATCTCGCCAGTCGAATTCAGTGACTGGGCGAGCCCAATTGTGCCGGTGCTCAAGGCGGATGGGTCGGTCAGGATATGTGGCGATTACAAGGCCACCATCAATCGGGTGTCACTCCAAGACCAGTACCCGCTACCGAGAGTGGAGGACCTCTTTGCGACGCTATCCGGTGACAAACCTTTTTCAAAATTGGACCTGACCTCAGCTTACATGACCCAGGAGCTGGTGAGTGAGTCGAAGAAGCTGACCACTGTCACAACACACAAGGGGTTGTTTGAGTATAACAGATGTCTGTTCGGGATTTGTTCGGCCGCCGCGATCTTTCAGTGAAATATAGAAAGCATCCTCAAGTCGATTCCAAGGATGGTGGTTTTTCAGGACAACATCCTCGTCATGGGTCGCGATACTGAAGAACACCTCCACAACCTGGAGGAGGTGCTACGCAGACTGGACCAGGTAGGGCTGTGACTGAAAAAGGCGAAGTGCGCCTTCTTAGCTTCAGAGGTAGAATTCCTGGGGAGGAGGGTAGCAGCAGATGGGATCAGACCTACTGCATCAAAACGCAAGTGATCCAGAGAGCACCCAGACCCCGTAACACGACGGAGCTGCGTTCGTTCCTGGGGCTCCTGAACTATTTTCGTAACTGTAAAGTCCTTACTCTACAGCATGAAACCACACGAGGCACATTCCAGGGACAAGGCCACTCTGTGACCTTAACTCTTTATTACAGGACTCCAGCAGTGATGACCCTGCGTGGGACCTCCCTTTATGTACCTGTGTGATCAGATAAGGAGTGTCTCCCACAAGTTCACCCCCTGTAGTCAAGGTGTGCATCTAAGTTGAGTGTATACAGTAACACAGTGGTGTTGCATTGTAGTTACAAACATGACATCACCTTCCCCCCCACCCCCCCACCCCCCCAAAGACTTACTGGGATCATAGGTTCAGTCTTTCAGGTGGTCTACACTCCCTCGTGGAGCGCCGCAGTTGGGGCTCTGGTTGTTGAACACTGACGTGAGTGTCTGTTACCTGTGGTGATTCCGGCCTGTCTGGGCTGACCTCAGGGACTGTGCATCCTTCTGATTGCTCTTGCTGCACGTTCACTGGTGGTAGTGTGAGCTCCATCTCATGGTCTTCTTCAGGTTCCTCCGAATCCATGCTGAACCATTTTTGTACTTGGTCCAGATGCTTACGGCATATCTGGCCATTGTTGAGTTTTACCATGATGACCCTATTCCCCTCTTTGTCAATTACAGTGCCCTCAAGCCATTTGGGCCCCATGGCGTGATTGAGGATGAATACAGGATCATTTATTTCTATACATCTCCCCATTGAATTACGGTCATGGTACTCGTTTTGTGACTTGCGCTTGCCCTCAACTATGTCGGTCAGGACTGGGTGGATGAGGGACAACCGAGTTTTGAGTGTCCGTTTCATGAGTAGCTCTGCGGGTGGGACCCCCGTGAGCGTGTGCGGGTGGGATCTGTAGGCCAGCATTGTAGGGAGCGTCCTTGAATCCTGAGCATACCTTGCTTAATGATTTGGACTGCCCATTCCGCCTGGCCATTGGAGGCCGGTTTGAACGGCGCAGTCCTGACGTGGTTGATGCCATTGCCCGACATAAACTCCCGGAATTCATAGCTCGTGAAACACGGGCCATTGTCACTAACCAGGATGTCTGGCAAGCCATGGGCTGCAAAGATCACACATAGGCTTTCCACGGTGGTGGATGACGTGCATGAATTCAGGATGATGCACTCGATCCATTTCGAGTACGCATCTACTACAATGAGGAACATCTTCCCCATGAACGGGCTCATGTAGTCAACGTGAATGCGTGACCATGGCTTGGTAGGCCAGGGCCAAGGGCTGAGCGGGGCCTCCCTGGGGGCATTACCTAGTTGGGCACAGGTCGTGCACCTGCGAACACAGTGTTCCAGGTCTGAATCAATTCCAGGCCACCGAACGTGTGGTCGGGCAATGGCCTTCACCATCACAATGCCTGGGTGTTCACTGTGGAGTTCCCTGATGAATGCCTCCCTGCCCTTCTGGGGCATGACTACCCGGCTGCCCCATAGTAGGCAGTCGGCTTGGATGGAGAACTCATCCATCCGCCTGTCGAACGGTCTGATCTCCTCGGCATGCTCCATGTGCGGGCGCCCAATCCCCAGTCAGGACACATTTCTTAATCAAGGATAGGAGGGGATCTCTGTTTGTCCAGATTTTGATCTGGCGGGCTGTGATGCGGGAGCCTGCACTGTCAAAGGCATCGACAGCCATGACCATCTCAGCCCTTTGCTCAGCTGCCCCCTCGGTGGTGGTCAGTGGGAGCCTACTGTGTGTGTCGGCGTAGTTTTCAGTGCCGGGCTAGTGCAGGATGGAGTTGTCATAAGCAGCTAGCGTGTGGGTCCACCGCTGTATGTGAGCTGATGCGTTGGCATTTACAGCCTTGCTGTCTGACAACAGGGATGTGAGTGGCTTGTGGTCCGTCTCTAATTCAAAGTTCCTACCGACAAATAAAAATGGTGGCCCTGGTCACTAATTGCCTGCTCATTAAGGGGCGCCCTGACGACGGATGCCTACCAGCTTCATGGCCTGCGGCTGGAAATTTCCCCCATGGGGCGCAACGGGGTCAGCGCAGAGCAGCGAGGGGTTGGCGCGCACGGCGATGACATCATCAGCGGTTGCGCGCCAGTCAGGACGCTAATCGCGGTGCGCGGCGCTGCCGGGTCAGTGCCCCCCAAATCTCCGGGGCAGTTTCCCCAGAGGCGCAAGCAGCCCCCCCCGCCCACCCCGGCAAAAACCCCATCGTGCCCCATTAGCACCTACCGGAGGTGTCAACATTGTTATAAAAAGGAGCAATTTCGGCCCCTTTCTTTTTTCACATCAAAATTGGACTTTTCTCCAGAAAATAAATGTAACTTACCATTATTTTTGTTATGTCTCAAATAAAGCAATGTGACTGAGTACTGTAGATTTGAGTAAGTGTGACCTTAGTCTCTTTATTCTGACTCCAGAGTGCCGGCACAGCATGGGAGGTCTGCTTATATGCAGTGCTCCTCAGGGATGCTGGGATCCCTTGGGACTCCAACAGATGCGCCCTCTGGTGGCGGTAGAATGCTGGTTACAAGGTGTTGCATACATAACATCACTCTCCCGAAAGTCAATAGTAAACTTATTTACAGGGTGAGACGATCTGGGGTTTTCTGCTCCCTAGTCGATCGTCTCGGTACAAACACAGGTGCAGGTGAGTTGGTTGGGCTGGGCTGCTGCGCAGCTGGCCTTGCTGGGCAGCTGGGGGTGATAAGTTCAGCTTCGTGGTCAACCTGTCTGTGACCAGGCTGTCTGTGAATCGCAGTTTGGTTTGGTCCAAATGCTTTCTGCAAGTTAGTCCATTTGCAAGTTTGACCTCAAACACCCTACTCCCTTTTTTGGCTACGACAGTGCCAGCAAGCCATTTGGGACCATGTCCGTAGTTGAGTACAAATACAGGGTCATTGGCTTCAATAACGCATGACAAATTTGCGCGATCATGGTACATGCTTTGTTGATGCATCCTGCCCTCGACATGGAGGTCAGGGTGGACTAGAGAGGGTCTTGTTTTAGAGTGCCCTTTTCATGAGCATTTTGGCAGGGGGAACCCTGGTGAGTGAGTGGGGTCTTGTGCAGTAGCTGAGCAGGACTCGAGACAGGCGGGTCGGCAGGGAGCCTTCAGACACGCATTTCAAACTTTGCTTAATGGTTTGGACTGCCTGTTCTGCCTGGCCATTAGATGCGGGCTTGAACGGAGCAGATGTGACGTGCTTGATCCCATTGCAGGTCATGAATTCCTTGAATTCAGCGATGGTATAGCAGAGCCCATTGTCGCTGCCAAGGACATCAGGCAGCCCGTGCGTGGCAAACATGGCTCATAGGCTTTCAGTGGTGGCAGTGGACGTGCTCACAGACATTATTAGACACTCAATCCATTTTGAATAAGCACCCACAACAGCTAAAAACATTTTGCGTAGAAACGGGCCAGCGAAGTCAACGTGGATCCTCGACCACGGTTTGGAGGGCCATGACCACAGCGGTGCCTCCCTGGGTACATTGCTCAGTTGAGAGCAAGTGTTGCATTGGTGCACCCAAGACTCCAAATCTGAGTCAATGCCAGGCTACCACACATGGGATCTGGCTATAGCTTTCATCATTACTGTTAAGCTTATAATAAAGTAATGTAACTGAGTACTGTAGATGTGAGTAAGTGTGACGTTAGCTCCTTTATTCAAATTCCAGATTCCTGGTACAGCATGGGAGACCTGCTTATATATGTTGCTCCCAAGGGATGCTGGGATCCATTGGGACCAACAGGTATGCCCTCTGGTGGCGGTATGATACAGGTTACCTAGGGTTGCATACATAACATCACTCCCTCCCAAAGTCAATCGTACACTAATTTACAGGGTGAGACGATCTGGAGCTTTTTGCTCCCTTGACGATCGTCTCGGTACAAGTGCACGTGTGGGTGGTTGGTTCTTCGCTGGGCTGCTGGGGATGGTGAGTTCAGCTTCGTGGTCGACCATGGTGTCAGTTGCCACATGTGTGTGTGTTGGAGGGTCGAAATTGGTGGTGTCCTCTTCAGGTTGCTCGTGGCTGCTTATGAATTGCAGTTTGGTTTGGTCCAAATGCTTTCTGCAAGTTAGTCCATTAGCCAGTTTGACCTGAAACACCCTACTCCCTTCTTTGGCTAAGACGGTGCCAGCAAGCCATTTGGGACCATGTCCATAGTTGAGTATAAATACAGGGTCATTGACTTCAATATCGCGTGACAAGTTTGCGCAATCATGGTACATGCTTTGTTGATGCCGCCTGCCCTCGATGTGTTCATGGAGATCAGGGTGGACAAGAGAGAGCCTTGTTTTGAGCGCCTTTTTTGAGCAGCTCGGCTTGGGGAACCCCGGTGAACGAGTAGGGTCTGGTGTGGTAGCTGAGCAGGACTCGGGACAGGTCTGCCGGGAGCCTTCTGAAACACGTTTCAAGCTTTGCTTGATGGTTTGGACTGCCTGTTCTACCTGGCCGTTAGATGCAGGCTTGAATGGAGCAGATGTGACGTGCTTGATCCCATTGCAGGTCATGAATTCCTTGAATTTAACACTGGTGAAGCACGGCCCATTGTCGCTGCCAAGGACATCAAGCAGGCCGTGTGTGGCGAACATGGCTCGTAGGCTTTCGATGGTGGCGGTGGACGTGCTTACAGACATTATTACACACTCAATCCATTTTGAATAAACATCCACAACAACCAAAAACATTTTGCCTAGAAACGGGCCCGCAAAGTCAACGTGGATCCTAGACCACAGTTTGGAGGGTCATAACCACAAACGTAGCAGTGCCTCTCTGGGTGCATTGCTCAGTTGAGAGCAAGTGTTGCATTGGCGCACGCATGACTCCAAATCAGAGTCGATGCCGGGCCACCACACATGGGATCTGGCTATAGCTTTCATCATTACTATGCCTGGGTGGGTACTGTGTAGATCGCGTATGAACATTTCCCTGCCATTCTTAGGCAAAACCATGCGATTGCCCCACAAAAGACAGTCTGCCTGTATGGACATTTCGTCTTTGCACTGCTGGAATGGCTTGATCTCTTC
Source organism: Pristiophorus japonicus (assembly GCF_044704955.1). Lineage (NCBI taxonomy): Eukaryota > Metazoa > Chordata > Chondrichthyes > Pristiophoridae > Pristiophorus > Pristiophorus japonicus. The sequence continues at coordinate 178,823,272 of NC_091988.1, read as the reverse complement.
ATGCATCTCCGTTGGGACGCTGGATCAGCTCCCATGGAGGGCACAGTTTTTTACAAGGGAAAATAAAGGATCCTTGCTGGTCCAGGTCCTGATCTGGCGGGCATTGATCTCTGAGAATAGCATTATGAGCGGCTTATGGTCAGTTTCTAACTCAAACTTGAGACCAAACAGATACTGGTGCATTTTTTTCACCCCGTAAATGCATGCCAGAGCTTCTTTTTCAATCATGCTGTAGGCCCTTTCGGCCTTGGACAAATTCCTGGATGCATAGGTGACCGGTTGCAATGGTCCCAATTCGTTTGCTTGTTGTAACACACACCCGACCCCGTACGAAGACACATCGCAAGCTAGCACTAAACGTTTACATGGGTTATTCGGAACAAGCAATTTGTTGGAACATAAGAGTTCTGGCTTTCTCAAATGCAGCCTCTGTGATTTCCCCCACACCCAGTCATCTCCCTTGCATAGCAGCACATGCAGGGGTTCTAGCAAGGTGCTTAACCCGGCTAGGAAATTACCATAATAATTGAGGAGTCCCAGGAATGACCGCAGCTCCGTCACGGTCTCGGTGCGTTCTTGATGGCCTCCGTCTTGGCATCGGTGGGTCTGATGCCGTCTGCCGCGATTCTTCTCCCTAAGAACTTGACCTCTGGCGCCAGGAAAACACACTTCGAGCATTTCAACCTGAGTCCCACCCGATCTAGCCGACTTAGATCCTCTTCCAGGTTCTTCAAGTGTTCGATGGTATCCCGACCTGCGACCAGTATGTCGTCTTGGAAAACCATGGTGCGCGGAACTGACTTTAGCAGACTCTCCATGTTCCTTTGAAAATTGCTGCGGCCGATCGAATCCCTAACGGGCATCTATTGTAGATGAACAGACTTTTGTGTGTGTTGATGCAGGTGAGGCCTTTCGAAGATCCCGCCAGCTCCTGCGTCATGTAGGCCAAAGTCAGGTCCAACTTGGTGAACATCTTTCCTCCAGCCAGGGTCGCAAATAGGTCGTCTGCCTTGGGTAGCGGGTACTGGTCCTGCAGCGAAAAATGGTTAATCGTTACTTTATAGTCCTCACAAATTCTGACCGTGCCATCACCTTTGAGAACCGGAACAATGGGACTGGCTCACTCGGTGAACTCCACCGGCACGATGATGCCTTCTCGCTGCAGCCTTTCCACTTTCTCTCGCATCATATATGGCACCGCCCGTGCCTTGTGGTGGATGGGTCATGTACCGGGAACCAAGTGGATTTGCACCTTTGCCCCCGAGAAACTTCCGATGCCTGGCTCAAACAAAAATGGGAACTTGCTCAGAATCTGAGTACATGAGGTGTCGTTGACGGACGAAAGCACTCGGATTTCGTCCCAGCTCCAGCAGATTTTTCCCAGTCAGCTTCTGCCGAACAGTGTGGGGCCATCTCCTATTACAATCCATAGTGGGAGTTCGTGCACTGCTCCATCATATGAGACTTTTACTGCTGCGCTGCCAATAACAGGGATCAGCTCTTTACTGTAAATTCTTAGCTTGGTGTGAATGGGGCTAAGCTTGGGCCTGTGTGCCTTGTTGCACCACAGCCTGTCGAAGGCCTTTTTGCTCATGATAGACTGACTCGCACCCGTGACCAGTTCCATGGATAGAGGAATTCCGTCCAGTTCGACTACTAGCATGATCGGTGGACATTTCGTGGTGAAGGTGTGTACCCCATACACTTCTGCCTCCTTGGTTCGAGTTTCTAGTTTCGCCTGACCTGCCATGGATCGATCCTCCTCTGCAACATGGTGGTTTGCAGGGTTTGCAGATCGTCTGCACATTTGCTGGAGGTGTCCCATTGTTCCACAACCTTTGCACACATAATGTTTGAAACGGCATTGATGGGCTCGATGATCGTCTCCGCAGCTCCAACAAGGTGTTAATTGCCTCGCATTAGCGTTTGATGGCGGACTCTAGGTCATCTAAGGTCATGCAGCTGCAGGCGTATACGTGCTGCCATATGCATTCCTGCCTGAAAACGGTATTACTTTGTGTACAGTACTTGCCGAAACCCCTTTGTGCTGCAAAATTTATTTGATGTTATCGCTGGTGGGAATAAATGCCTGGGCTATCGTTATGGCTTTGCTCAGGTTCGGTGTTTCAACAGTGAATAGTTTGCGAAGGATAACCTGATGGCCAATGCCAAGCACAAAGAAGTCTCTTAGCATTTGCTCAAGGAATCCATTGAATTCGCAATGTCCTGCAAGGCGCCTTAGTTCGGCGAAATAGCTCGCCACATCCTGGCCTTAAGACCATTGACACGTGTAAAATCGATACCTTGCCATCAGAATGCTTTCCTTCGGATTTAGGTACTGCTGGACCAACGTACAGAGTTCTTCATTCGATTTGGTTGTTGGTTTCACCGGAGCTGGAAGATTCTTCATGAGGCCAGAGGTTGTTGCCCCACAGATGGTGAGGAGGATCGCCCTTCGTTTGGCAGCGTTCTCGTCCCCTTCCAGCTTGTTGGCCATGAAGTATTGGTCGAGTCGCTCCAGGAAGGCCTCCTAATCATCCCCTTCTGAAAATGTCTCCAGGATACCAACAGTTCTCTGCATTTTCATGTGATTGTTCGTTATCTCGTCGCCAGTTGTTAAGCTCATAATAAAATAATGTAACTGAGTACTGCTGAAATGACTAAGTGTGACCTTAGCTCCTTTATTCAAACTCCAGAGTCCTGGTATAGCATGGGAGGCCTGCTTATATACAGTGCTCCTAAGGGATGCTGGGATTCCTTGGGACTCCAACAGGTATGCCCTCTGGTGGCGGTATGATACAGGTTGCCTAGGATTGCATACATAACATTTACTATGCCTGAGTGGGTACTGTGTAGGTCACGTATGAACGTTTCCCTGCCTTTCTTAGGCAAAACCACGCGATTACCCCACAAAAGACAGCCCACCTGTATGAACATTTCGTCTTTGCGCCACTAGAACGGCTTAATCTCTTCATGCATCTCCGTTGGGATGCTGGACCAGCTCCCATGGAGGGCACAGTTTTTTACAAGGGACAATAAAGGGTCCTGGTCCAGGTCCTGATCTGACTGTAACGGGTGACTTTTCATTTTCAAATGCATCCATCACCAAGAGCAAGTCTGCAGGCTGTGCCATTTCCACCCCAGTGGTGGGCAATAGTAGCCAACTGAGAGCATCAGCGCAGTTCTCTGTGCCTGGTCTGTGGCAAATTACATAGTTATATGCAGACAGCATGAGCGCCCATCTTTGGATGTGAGCAGAGGCATTGGTATTAATATCTTTGCTCTCTGAGAATAGCGATATGAGCGGCTTATGGTCAGTTTCTAATTCGAACTTAAGCCCAAACAGATACTGGTGCATTTTTTTCACCATGCATGCATGCCAGAGCTGCTTTTTCAATCATGCTGTAGGCCCTTTCGGCCTTGGTCCAGCTCCTGGACGCATAAGCGACCGGTTGCAATGTTCCCGATTCGTTTGCTTGTTGTAACACACACCCGACCCTGTACGAAGACGCATCGCAAGCTAGCACTAAACGTTTACATGTTTACATGGGTCATATAGAACAAGCAGTTTGTTGGAATATAACAGATTTCTGGCTTTCTCAAAAGTAGTCTCTTATGATTTCCCCCATACCCAGTCATCCCTCTTGCGTAGCAACACATGTAGAGGTTCTAGCAAGGTGCTTAACCCAGCTAGGACATTACCAAAATAATTGAGGAGTCCCAGGAATGACCGCAGCTCCATCACATTCTGTGGTCTCAACGCGTTCTTGATGGCCTCTGTCTTGGCGTCGGTGGGTCTGATGCCGTCTGTCGCGATTCTTCTCCCTAAGAACTCGACCTCTGGTGCCAGGAAAACACACCTTGCGTGTTTCAACCTGAGTCCCACACGATCTCGCTGACTTAGAACCTCTTCCAGGTTCTGCAAGTGTTCGATGGTGTCCCGACCTGTGATCAATATGTCATCCTGGAAAACCACGGTGCGCGCAACCGACTTTAGCAGACTCTCCATGTTCCTTTGAAAAATAGCCACGGCCGATCGAATCCCAAACGAGCATCTATTGTAGGTGACCAGATCTTTGTGCGTGTTGATGCAGGCGAGGCCTTTCGAAGATTCCTCCAACTCCTGCGTCGTAGGCTGAGGTCAAGTCCAACTTGGTGAACGTCTTCCCTCCTGCCAGCGTCACAAATAGGTCGTCTGTCTTGGGTAGTGGATACTGGTCCTGCAGTGAAAAACAGTTAATCGTTACTTTATATTCCCCACAAATTCTGACCATGCCACCGCCCTTGAGAACCGGAACAATCGGACTGGCCCACTCCTTGAACTCAACCAGCGCGATGATGCCCTCTCAGTGCAGCCTGTCCAGCTCGATCTCCACTTTCTCTCGCATCATGTATGGCACGGCATGTGCCTTGTGGTGGATGGGTCGTGTACTGGGAACCAAGTGGATCTGCATCTTTGCCCCAGAGAACTTTCCAATGCCTGGCTCAAACAACGATGGGAACTTGCTCAAAACCTGGTTACATGAGGCGTCGTCGACAGACAAAAGCGCTCGGATGTTGTCCCAGTTCCAGCGGATTTTTCCCAGCTAGCTTCTGCCGAACAGTGTGGGGCCATCTCCTGGTACAATCCCTAGTGGTATTTCATGCGCCGCTCCATCATAGGAGACTTTTACTGCTGCACTGCCAATTACAAGGATAAGCTCTTTAGTGTAAGTTCTCAGCTTGGAATGAATAGGGCTCAGCTTAGGCCTTTGTGCCTTGTTGCACCACAGCCTCTCGAAGGCCTTTTTGCTCATGATAGACTGACTCGTACTCCTGTCCAATTCCATGGATACTGGAATTCCGTGCAGTCCAACTTTTAACATGGTCGGTGGACATTTCGTGGTGAAGGTGTGTACACCGTACAATTCTGCCTCCTCGGTTCAAGTCTGTAGTTCAGTTTGATCTGCCATGGATCGGTCTTCCTCTGCAACGTGGTGGTAGGATTTGCAGCTCGTCTGAACGTTCGCTGGAGGTGTCCCATTGTTCCACAGCCTTTGTATGCATAGCATTTGAAGCGGCATTGATGGGTTCGATGATCACCTCCGCAGCACCAACAAGGTATTAATTGCCTCGCATTCACACTTGATGGCGGACTCTGAATCATCTGAGGTCATGCAGCTGCAGGCGTGTACGTTCTGCCATATGCAGTCCTGCCTGAAAACAATATTACTTTGTGTACAGTACTTGCCGATGCATCTTTATGCTGCAAAATTACTCATCGCCAGTTGTTATATCTCAAATAAAGCATTGTGACTGAGTACTGTAGACTTGAGTAATTGTGACCTTAGTCTCGTTATTCTGACTCCAGAGTGCTGGCACAGCATGAGAGGCCTGCTTATATGCAGTGCTCCCAAGGGATGCTGGGATCCCTTGGGACTTCAACAGTTGCGCCCTCTGGTGGCGGTAGAATGCTGGTTACAAGGTGTTGCATACATAACAATTTTTATGCAGCTGGAAAAGATGAAGTGTCTTCTCTGTGAAAGAATCAAACATGAGCTGTCAAAATAAAGCTACAAATAGTAAATGAGATCACATTGGTTTGGTCAAGAAACAACTAAGGAATTTTGCAGGTTAAGCTCAAGATCAATTAAAACTGAAATGAAGGGCAGCTCTGAAGACAGTATTAAATAGATCAACACATCCTTGGAAGAATTTACCTAATGTGATTCTGTCAAAAGTACTCATGGCCTGGATTTTGCAGTGCTAATAACAATGAGGCTGTCAGCGTTTGCCATTATTACTGGGGAAAACTGATAGCAACATCTGGCATCTGCACATGCATCAGGGCTCAGGAATGCCAGCAGGCAATGGGAGGCTAGAAGGATGGAATCTATAAAGTACCCCAGTATATGCATTTACAGCACTGCTAGTGCGCCAGGAGGAGCAGGTGCTTTTCCTCCAGGCCCAACATGCTTAATTCTATACTGCCCTGTGATCTGCGATATCCCCCTTCCCCGCGATCCCCGTCCTCCAAACCCCCATGATCTCCAAACCCCCTTGATCTTCCAACCACACCCTCTTGATCTCTGACCTCCCGGTGATCTCTGACTGCACCGTGACCTCTGACCTCGTGATCTGTGACTCCCCCAGCAATTTCTGACCTCCCATGATCTCTGATTCCCCCAACGATCTCTGACCTCCACGTGATCTCTGAACCCCTCCCCGTCAATCTCTGACATAGTGCTATGTCTGATCCCCCCCTGCTCCCCGACAATCTCTGACCCCTCCGTACGATCTTTCACTTCCCCCACTTATTAGATGGACATGAGGGAAAGTCAGCTAAGATTAAAGGAAAAAGTCACATGTAAATCTGATTGTTAGACTATGTTAAAGACATGCCCTGCAGTTGTTGCTAAAAGTCAAAGCTGATTATGAGTTTGAGCACGGTGTTAGCTGCGTGAACTATAAGAGGCCTTGAGTATAGAAGAAGCTATGTTGCTAACTTGAGACAATAGAGTTAATTTCTTTAGAAACGTTTTGCTAATAAGGTTTCAGAAATTTTTGTCAAACTGTGATATAACCCTAAAAGGAAAAGACACTACATGTTTGGACAAAACCTTCTTCACGGCACAAAATCTGGGCATGAGGAGTTGGTAAATGAAAAGCACTTGCTGGTTATATGAGACTGTGAAGTACTTTTGAGTGCTGAAAGAAAAAAACAGAGAGCCACCCAAACTCTGACAAAGCTTGTTACCTTGCAATGGAGTTGTTAGCGATTGCCATGACTGAAGAGTCTTGCAGAAATAATTGCTGGAACAGATGTGAAATTCAACCTTGGTCAGAGTATTTGTTGGGTCAGATTTCCTGTAATAACATCTCAATCATGATCAGTTGAAACACTTCATAGTTTTCAGAAGTCAAAAGCAGGACCAGAAGTCTCAGAGTTTTACTTCAGAAGTCTGGAGAAAAATGTATTCGTATAGTAATGTTAGACTGTGTTCAAAACTCAGTTTGACTGTTTCCGCAACAAGTTAAAGGAAATATATGGTAACATTACAAGTACAGGCAAGGTGTTCGCTGAAGATAGACAAGAGTTACACATGATTCACTGAAGGCTGGGGCATCACTAAAGGTGAAATAATTTTTGGAAAGTAGATCAACTGCTATCAGATCAAAGATGTCACATTTTTTATATTAACATCAGTTAATGCATAGACATAAACAGGAACAGCTCAATTGTTAAATGTCTTTTCTCTATACTATAATATAACTAAACTATAGAACCAGTGGGAACCTGTTCAAACTTCATTGCCTCCAGGCCAGATCCAAGACCATCCCATCCTCTGTCGTCGAGCTACAGTACGCAGACAACGCTTGCATCTGCGCACATTCAGAGGCTGAACTTCAAGTCATAGTCAACATCTTCACTGAGGCGTACGAAAGCATGGGCCTTACATTAAACATCCTTAAGGCAAAGGACCTCCACCAACCTGACCCCACCACACAGCACTGCCCCCCCAGTCATCAAGATCCAGGGCGCGGCCCTGGACAACGTGGACCACTTTCCATACCTCGGGAGCCTATTATCAGCAAGGGCAGACATCGACGACAGTGTTCAACACCGTCAGCGCAGCCTTCGGCCACCTGAAGAAGAGAGTGTTCGAAGATCAGGCCCTCAAATCTGGCACCAAGCTCATGGTCTAAAGGGCTGTAGTGATACCCGCAAGATCCTGTATGGCTCAGAGACGTGGACCATATACAGTAGACACCTCAAATCACTGGAGAAATAACACCAACGATGACTCCGCAAGATCCTGCAAATCCCCTGGGAGGACAGACGCACCAACGTTAGCGTCCTCGATCCCCAGCCAACATCCCCAGCATCAAAGCACTGACCACACTCGACCAGCTCCTTTGGGTGGGCCACATTGTTCGCATACCTGACATGTGACTCCCAAAGCAAGCGCTCTATTTGGAACTCCTAAATGGCAAGCAAGCCCCAGGTGGGCAGAGGAAACGTTTCAAGGATACCCTCAAAGCCTCCTTGATAAAATGCAACATCCCCACCGACACCTGGGAGGCCCTGGCCAAAGACCGCCCTAAGTGGAGGAAGAGCATCCGGGAGGGCGCTGAGCACCTCGAGCATGCAGAAAACAAGCACAGGCAGCGCAAGGAGCGTGTGGCAAACCAGACTCCCCACCCACCCTTTCCTTCAACGACTGTCTGTCCCATCTGTGACAGAGACTGTAATTCCCGTATTGGACTGTACAGTCACCTAAGAACTCACTTTTAGAGTGGAAGCAAATCTTCCTCGATCTTGAGGACTGCCTATGATGATGATGTCAATTTGAAAATAACTAATTTGCCCAAGTATGGACAATATTTCTCAAAGCTGAAAACTGTTAACCTGCCATATTAAATTGAACCTTGCTATAATTCTGAACTGAGTTGCACTGTATTGCATTGTCCAATTTGAATTTTTGTTATTGTAAACCCTAAATCAAGTTATTGTTCTGCTTGCAATTCATTAAACAATTCATTTTAGCTTTGACTACATTGAAGTAGCATCATAAAATGATTATTATACATTGAACTGTGTCATGTCCTGTTTGTCTTCAATATATTTGTGAAACACCAAGAACTAAATAGGTCCTTTTAACTTCATTAGTTTATATAGGATGACTCAAAAGCCATATAGGCATTACAAATAAAAACTCTAGTCTCAGCCCGATTCCTTAGTCGGCACAAGTCCACAGTACAGAACTGTACATACTGCAGCCTTAATTAGCACTATATTGGTAGTCACAGAATCAGCGGCCATCATGATAGCTAAAGTAGGAAGCAGGGATCACTCAGGGATCTGTTGGCTACGATAATTATGCAATGGATGGTCTGGACCAAATAACAAGGCCCTGAAATAACCCATATGTCAGCCAGACATCTGCCTGTTGGATGATTATTGTGTGCAATGTTAGTCCCAACAGGTTTCGTCTAACAGAATAAATCAGAGAATAGAACTATCATTGAAGCTGATTGAGCGTAGATTATGTTACTGCTGTACTTAGTGACATAATTATTTTATGGAAGATGTGGCATTTTCTTAAAGCAACAAATAAATGATTAGTTCTGTTATCATGCCTTTGACTGCTGGGACCATTTTAATTGCTTAATTTATGGAGTTGGTAGTGGGTAAACATTCATCCTCCAATCTTTTTCATAATATCGGTAAAGGCACGATAATTGTTAAAGTTTAAATAATCAGCGATCTTTGCTCTGCCTATATCAGGAATAAAATCTGTAAAAATGGGGCCACAAAGATCCATGGGGGTGGGTGGGGGGAGGGTGACATGGTGGCATAAGTGCCAAAGATGCACCCACTGGGAAACTCTGCCATTCACCCGAAATTTGGCAGGAAAGGGAACTGGGGAATGCCGACATAGCTAGTCTGAAGGTTGAGCCAGGAACTGCACAGACCCTGTAGGGTGATCCTGAAGGCTGAAGATGGGTGTCAAAGTTTGCTGGGAGGGAAATCGAGATGGTCAGCCAACCTTAAAATGTTTGGGGATCTCATGAACCCACCTTTCTAATCCCTTACTGGCTCTGCCACTGATTGACTCCACCAGATTATATGGAGTCGGGAAGGGTCCTTCTTTCACATATTCCACACCATTGGGGGCACATCTAGTGTGGCCACCAGCAGGGGGTAATCCACAAAATTCATTGGTGGCTGCCTGGTGACTGCCAGGCCCCTGCCCCATATAGATGTCCATTGGCACGCTTTGTAAGTGACCGATCCACCTCCCCCAGATATCTGCCCAACAGTGAAAGTTAAATTCTACCCTAGCAGTTTTTTTTTTTAAAGTAATTAATTGAATATGAATCAATTTGGGATATCCTGAGAGAAGTGATAAGATGCTACATAAATGGTCCTTCTTCCTTTCCTATCTTCTGTAACTCTTCCTTACTTATTTCCTCCTCTCTCTTTCCTCCTTCCTTGTTTCTTTCTTTCTTTCTGAGGGGCTTTGAAATATGCATTGCAGCTTTTAAGTGAATTCATGCTCAAAAACCAATGCGAGGTATCTATTATTTAGAAACGTTGTGATTAATGTGCTTTTTTTTGTTTGATTTGTAGCATTGAAAGTCCAAGGTCTATGTGAAGTGGTTGGATGTTAGATTTATGCAGGCATACTCACCAAGGCACAGTAAAAGATTAATGGTTCGATGAAGCCTGTTTGTGCCTTTGGCAAAAAAAATATCAGAACAGGCGTGGCTTTTGAACAATGGCTAAGTTTTCTGATCTGTCTACCAACAAGCCCAGTCAAGAGATTGTATTGGAAGTATTGGAAGTGAAAAAGCAATCATAGTCCTTCAATTTACTCATCATGTGAGCAGAAAAAGACACAGATGTTGAAGTCCATGAAGTTTATTTTTGATGCAGCACTTAATTTCTAGCCAGTTAAAGATTATACAAGTTTTATATTCAAATTCCAATTAAGTGCAGTTGAAAAACCTGGTTCTTATTGAATTGGGTGGGTTATGCCATTTCTCCAAGTGTCTGAATTCTCTCCATGGCTATTGCTCACTGTTTGGAAACATTCTTCCACTTTATTAATGTACAGTTCTGACTTCATCTTTATAATATAATATAACATCAGTTTGAAGGGTTTGTGGGCTTTTAATTATAATACATGTTTATTTTTCCTGTCCACAGATCCCGTGCATGGACCTCAGAGTGCAGAAGTTGTGGATGTCCGATCACGACAGTTGACTATTCATTGGGAGCCATTTGGTTATGCGGTCACTCGTTGCCATAGCTACAACTTGACTGTTCAATATCAGTACGTGCTTGGTCACCGGGAGTATACAGCAGAAGAACTGATGCAGACATCGTCTCACTATACATTGCGGGGACTACATCCGTACACTACGGTGAAACTTCGGCTGGTATTGGTTAATCCAGAAGGAAGGAAAGATAGCAAAGAGATAGTTATACAAACTGAAGAAGATGGTAAGTGTGTAAATTACTTTTTCTGCTACACTACCTTAATACAGACATCTTAGAGATTTGGAGGCAAAATCTCATGGATCTTCCAGCACACATCCTAAGGAACTCAGGTGGAAGTCCAGGGAAGGGCGGAAATTTAGGCCGGGCGCTGGATACACCTCAGCCTTCCCTGGTAGTTTTCAGTAGGGCTTGTTTGTGGTCGATGCTCTACCCACCCCAAAAAAAGACAGCAACGTAAGAGGGGTATGGTTAGTGGTGGAGACACCTAGGCCAGAAGCTTCCTCTTCCACAGACTGGTGGGAGAGAGTTCATAGCTTGGACCCCAAAGACAGTGAAGTTTGGAAGAAAAAATGCTGACTCCGTTATAAAGGACTGGATAGTGTGTGTCTAAATAATCATCATCATAGGCAGTCCCTTGGAATCGAGGAAGACTTGCTTCCACTCCTTGAGTGAGTCCTTTGGTGACTGAACAGTCCAATGCGAGAGCCACAGACCCTGTCACAGGTGGGACAGACATTCATTGGGGGAAGGGAGGGGTGGGACTGATTTGCCGCACGCTCCTTCCGCTGCCTGCGCCTGACCTCTTCACTCTTGCGGCGTTGAGATTCAAACAGACATGCACTTGCCAGTCCTTTATAAGGAAGTCAAAAAAAATTCAATCAATAAAGACAGAGCATTACAACAGCTTGTTTATACTGATTCTGTATATCTCTACACGGCTAGTTACCTGTATGAGTGTCACCTCACTTTAATTTACCATGTCCACTCTTTAATGAATCGATGTGTGATGCACAAGATATACACAGACAACGTCTCTCACAGTGTCACATCCTTAGTGCCCTTTGCAACCAAAATTCGCAACATCTTTTCCCGAGGCGCTCGGTATCTCTAAATAGGTTCAGACTAAGATTGTATTGCCTGCCCAAATGGAAAAAGTTATTTGATGTAAAGAATGGTCTTGCTGGGAAATAACATTAGTGCTACATCTAATACTGTGTTATTATTTTTGTTGTTTAACAACTTTTTCAAGTTATACAAAATGAAGACAGAGAATCTTGCCTGGTGCTTGAATGTAGATTGATTTACCATTGAAATAAGTTTGCCTGTGATTTAATCAACTCAGAAAACTATGGAAGATTCAAACCTTGGAGCAGGAGTGGACCATGCAGTCCATCAAACCTGCTGCATCAATTTGTTGGTCATGGCAGTTGGTCTTTTTAATTCCATTTCCCAAATTTTATTCCAGATCCTTCAATTTATTTGCTTTTGAAATAAATATCTATCTTTGAACACCTCAACTGATTCTTCTCCTAGCTCTAACTGTACCTTTTTGACAGTGAAAGTAAGTTTGTTTTTCATTGGCTGAAAACCAGCTCCAAAGACCAGTTTTCAATCAATCGAAACACCAGACTTCAAACCTAAAATGACCTTATCAAGGATATAATCAGATCAATCTTTGAAATGCTTTTCATGCACCAAATGAAAATATAGTTGCTGAATGAGCTGGCATTGCCTGGAGTCCTGGACTAGTGAACTTATTTGTGAGATACAAGGCTTGTTGCTATAAAATAGTTATTTTTCCACCTCGAGGAATACAAAAATCTTTAATTATATTTTTGTTTGCTTAAATGTTATTCTCTCTTTCTCTGCTTCAATCCCAGACCTGCCGCTCATTTCCCTGCCCTTGATTCCTTATATATTGTTGCACCTTCAGCTAAGACTATGCAGGGTTAATCTCAGCATTATTCATAACATATGTGTTAAGTGTATTCCGACGAAGTTCCTCTGTGTGCTATCTTAATGCATTTATTAATCCATCAAATGTAAATGGAGAATGAGTGCAATAAAATTAATTATTTATATGAATACAAACAGAACTATCACTGAGAGTAACTTTAATCCTTAAATGTTAGAATATTGATGAGAGGAAAATTATTCAAATAATATTGCACTGTTCTGATGGACCTGAGCTTTGTAACATATTGTGTCAATGGAAAGCACACAGTAGGATATTTCAATCGCTATCTTACTTGTCATGAAGATAGAACTGTCTCGTTACTATGTGCAGTGACATTTTAAATATACAATTATATATATATATATATATACACACATACATATAAATATCCATTAATATGTCTCTGACATTCAGTTGAGCCTCGGTGTGGTGGGGGTGGGGAGAATTGCTCTAGTTCTTAAGTGTCGCAGCATTGTAAATCTGTTGATGGAGATTGTCTCTTGTTAATATTTCTCGTGAAATTGCAAATGCTTCTTTTTGAACACATTTCCAATTTTGTGGGAAATCTTCACAATCTAAATAAATGCATTTACAATGTCATTGCACATTGTAATGAAGACAGCTCCATCTTCATGACCAGTTAAGAAGAAAGAACAAGATAAATTGTATTTCCGTTTAAATAGAAACCAATAAAACTTCAGCATTTCATATTAACATTTATCTTGAGAAAAATACAAAAAGAAATTACCCTGATAATTTTGTTTAATATAAAATAATTTGCTTCAGAAAAAATTACTTCATAACCCTCATCCTGGCACTCAAGTGGTGAAGTTTGCAATGCAAATTTGTAATTGACTGATTAGAGGTTGAAGCCTGGAGAGTTCATCATACAGAAAAGGGCCTGTAACAAGTAGCAGCAGGGAGAACAAAGATGGAGCTTCTGTTTATTAAATTTTGGTGACTGTATAAATCACTGATTTCCAAATGTCGTATTTGTGGGTTCTTGCAAGGCAGTCTGCTTACATAGAAACATAGAAACATAGAAAATAGGTGCAGGAGCAGGCCATTCGGCCCTTCTAGCCTGCACCGCCATTCAATGAGTCCATGGCTGAACATGCAACTTCAGTACCCCATTCCTGCTTTCTCACCGTACCCCTTGATCCCCTTAGTAGTAAGGACTACATCTAACTCCTTTTTGAATATATTTACTGAATTGGCCTCAACAACTTTCTGTGGTAGACAATTCCACAGGTTCACCACTCTCTGTGTGAAGAAGTTCCTCCTCATCTGGGTCCTAAATGGCTTACCCCTTATCCTTGCTTGACTGTGACCCCTGGTTCTGGACTTCCCCAACATTGGGAACATTCTTCCTGCATCTAACCTGTCTAAACCCATCAGGATTTTAAATGTTTCTGTGAGGTCCCCTCTCATTCTTCTGAACTCCAGTGAATACAAGCCCAGTTGATCCAGTCTTTCTTGATTGGTCAGTCCCGCCATCCCGGGAATCAGTCTGGTGAACCTTCGCTGCACTCCCTCAATAGCAAAAATGTCCTTCCTCAGGTTAGGAGACCAAAACTGTACACAATACTCCAGGTGTGGCCTCACCAATGCCCTGTACAACTGTAGCAACACCTCCCTGCCCCTGTACTCAAATCCCCTCGCTATGAAGGCCAACATGCCATTTGCTTTCTTAACCGCCTGCTGTACCTGCATGCCAACCTTCAATGACTGATGTACCATGACACCCAGGTCTCGTTGCACCTCCCCTTTTCCTAATCTGTCACCATTCAGATAATAGTCTGTCTCTCTGTTTTTACCACCAAAGTGGATAACCTCACATTTATCCACATTATACTTTATCTGCCATGCATTTGCCCACTCACCTAACCTATCCAAGTCGCTCTGCAGCCTCATAGCATCCTCCTCGCAGCTCACACTGCCACCTAACTTAGTGTCATCCGCAAATTTGGAGATACTACATTTAATCCCCTCGTCTAAATCATTAATGTACAATGTAAACAGCTGGGGTCCCAGCATAGAACCTTGCGGTACCCCACTAGTCACCGCCTGCCATTCTGAAAAGTACCCATTTACTCCTACTCTTTGCTTCCTGTCTGACAACCAGTTCTCAATCCATGTCAGCACACTACCCCCAATCCCATGTGCTTTAACTTTGCACATTAATCTCTTGTGTGGGACCTTGTCGAAAGCCTTCTGAAAGTCCAAATATACCACATCAACTGGTTCTCCCTTGTCCACTCTAATGGAAACATCCTCAAAAAATTCTAGAAGATTTGTCAAGCATGATTTCCCTTTCACAAATCCATGCTGACTTGGACCTATCATGTCACCTCTTTCCAAATGCGCTGCGATGACATCCTTAATAATTGATTCCATCATCTTATCCACTACCGATGTCAGGCTGACCGGTCTATAATTCCCTGTTTTCTCTCTCCCTCCTTTTTTAAAAAGTGGGGTTACATTGGCTACCCTCCACTCGATAGGAACTGATCCAGAGTCAATGGAATGTTGGAAAATGACTGTCAATGCATCCGCTATTTCCAAGGCCACCTCCTTAAGTACTCTGGGATGCAGTCCATCAGGCCCTGGGGATTTATCGGCCTTCAATCCCATTAATTTCCCCAACACAATTTCCCGACTAATAAGGATTTCCCTCAGTTCCTCCTCGTTACTAGACCCTCTGACCCCTCTTATATCAGGAAGGTTGTTAATGTCCTCCTTAGTGAATACCGAACCAAAGTACTTGTTTAATTGGTCCGCCATTTCTTTGTTCCCCGTTATGACTTCCCCTGATTCTGACTGCAGGGGACCTACATTTGTCTTTACTAACCTTTTTCTCTTTACATATCTATAGAAACTTTTGCAATCCGTCTTAATGTTCCCTGCAAGCTTCTTCTCGTACTCCATTTTCCCTGCCCTAATCAAACCCTTTGTCCTCCTCTGCTGAGTTCTAAATTTCTCCCAGTCCCCGGGTTCGCTGCTATTTCTGGCCAATTTGTATGCCACTTCCTTGGCTTTAATACTATCCCTGATTTCCCTTGATAGCCACGGTTGAGCCACCTTCCCTTTTTATTTTTACGACAGACAGGAATGCACAATTGTTGTAGTTCATCCATGCGGTCTCTAAATGTCTGCCATTGCCCATCCACAGTCAACCCCTTAAGTATCATTCGCCAATCAATCCTAGCCAATTCACGCCTCATACCTTCAAAGTTACCCTCCTTTAAGTTCTGGACCTTGGTCTCTGAATTAACTGTTTCATTCTCCATCCTAATGCAGAATTCTACCATATTATGGTCACTCTTCCCCAAGGGGCCTCGCACAACGGGATTGCTAATTAATCCTCTCTCATTACACAACACCCCAAGATGGCCTCCCCCCTAGTTGGTTCCTCGACATATTGGTCTAGAAAACCATCCCTTATGCACTCCAGGAAATCCTCCTCTACCGTATTGCTTCCAGTTTGGTTAGCCCAATCTATGTGCAAATTAAAGTCACCCATTATAACTGCTGCACCCTTATTGCATGCACCCCTAATTTCCTGTTTGATGCCCTCCCCAACATCACTATTACTGTTTGGAGGTCTGTACACAACTCCCAATAACGTTTTTTGCCCTTTGGTGTTCTGCAGCTCTACCCATATAGATTCCACATCATCCAAGCTAATGTCCATTCTAACTATTGCATTCATCTCCTCTTTAACCAGCAATGCTACCCCACCTCCTTTTCCTTTTATTCTATCCTTCCTGAATGTTGAAAACCCTTGGATGTTGAGTTCCCAGCCCTGATCATCCTGGAGCCATGTCTCCGGAATCCCAATCACATCATATTTGTTAACATCTATTTGCACAGTTAATTCATCCACCTTATTATGGATACTCCTTGCATTAAGACACAAAGCCTTCAGGCTTGTTTTTTTAACACCCTTTGTCCTTTTAGAATTTTGCTGTACAGTGGCCCTTTTTGTTTTTTGTCTTGGGTTTCTCTGCCCTCCACTTTTCCTCATCTCCTTTCTGTCTTTTGTTTTTGTCTCCTTTTTGTTTCCCTCTGTCTCCCTGCATTGGTTCCCATCCCCCTGCCATATTAGTTTAACTCCTCCCCAACAGCACTAGCAAACACTCCCCCTAGGACATTGGTTCCGGTCCTGCCCAGGTGCAGACCGTCCGGTTTGTACTGGTCCCACCTCCCCCAGAACCGGTTCCAATGCTAATGAGAATTTATATTGCTAGAAAGAAGAGCCTTAACTCGAAACATTTAAATCAACTCAAATAAGCTTAAAGAGCAATCTGGAGGTTCAAGGGATCCCTTAAGCTTTTTTAAACCAGTTTTCACACTACACTAGAGCTATACTCCATGCTGTGTTAAACCTAAGCAGTGTAAGACTGCCTGCTCCAGGCTACCTTACACTGCTTCGCTCTGGACTCTGGAAATCATTTTGTAGCAACAAGGCTTTTGATAAGGTCCCACATGGCAGACTGGTCACAAAAGTAAAAGCCCATGGGATTCAGGGCAAAGTGGCAAGTTGGATCCATAATTGGCTCAGAGGCAGAAAGCAAAGGTTGATGGCGTTTTTGTGACTGAAAGGCTGTTTCCAGTGGGGTTCCGCAGGGCTCAGTATTAGTCCTTGCTTTTTGTGGTATATATCAGTGATCTAGACTTGAATGTGGGGGTATGATTAAGAAGTTTGCAGATGATACTAAAATCGGCTGTGTGGTGGATAATGAAGAAAAAAGCCGTAGACTGCAGGAAGATATCAATGAACTAGTAAGGTGGGTAGAACACTGGCAAATGGAATTGAATCCGGAGAAGTGTGAGGTAATGCATTTAGGGAGGGCTAATAAGGCAAGGGCATACACATTAAATGGAAGGACACTGAGAAGTATAGTGGAATAAAGGGACTTTGGAGTGCATGTCCACAGATCCCTGAAGGTAGCTGGCTAGGTGGTTAAGAAGGCATACAGAATGCTTGCCTTTATTAGCCGAGGCATAGAATACAAGAACAGGGATGGTATGCTTGAACTGTATAAAACACTAGTTAGGCTACAGCTGGAGCACTGCGTGTAGTTCTGGTCACATTACAGGAACGATGTGTTTGCACTAGAGAGGGTACAGAGGAAATATACGAGGATGTTGCCTGGACTGGAGAAGTTTAGCTATGAGATTGGATAGGCTGGGGTTGTTTTCTTTGGGACAGAGGAGGCTGAGGGGGAGACCTTATTGAGGTGTATAAAATTATGAGGGGCCGAGTTAGAGTGAATAGGAAGGACCTATTTCCCTTAGCAGAAGGGTCAAGAACATAGATTTATCATAATTGGTAGGAAGTTTAGAGAGGATTTGAGGGGAAATTTATTCACCAGGAGGGTGGTGTGGGTCTGGAATTTACTGCCTGAAAGGGTGGTAGAGACAGAAACCCTCATCACATTTAAAAAGTACTTGGCTGTGCACTTGAAGTGCCGTAACCTACAGGGCTACGAACCAAGAGCTGGAAAGTAGGATTAGGCTGGATAGCTCTTTGTCGGACGGTGCGGACACGATGGGCCGAAATGTTCTCCTTCCGTGCTGTAAATTTCTATGATTCTATAACAGGGAAATGGAGCCTAGATTTTATATTTACCAAAGTGTAATGAATTCTCCCACGTTTCATCTTTGTCTTGGTCCTGGGCTAGCTTCTCAGCCCAATATAATTATTGATGTTTTGGTGACCCTCATTCCTAACATCAGAAGATACTACATAGTGTTGCAGTTTGCATTTCATACATCAACGTAAATTGAATACAGTAAGTTGTTTAATTCCTACAGTAACCGAAGCTTGGAAGGCCTTTGATTACCATAAAATGGTGGTATATTCGGACAGCAGCAAGTTACCACTTCTTTGTGACACAGACTCTCATGTACACCTTGCTAGACTTTTAGTAATCAATGATCAAGAAGACATAGTAACATTGAAATTGAATGCGTAATCATACTCCACCACAATTGAAAGTGGTTCAGAAGTGCATTCTTTGTTCACCTGACAACTATTGGTTTAGTGTCAGAGGTAATAGGCTGCCCACCATTTCAGAACCTGTTTTTTGAGTTCTTCAGAATACAGCAAGAGAGGGAGGTTTGGGCTGATTTGTAAATAAGGGCGTAGGATGTCAGAACATTTGTTTAAATCAAAGCTGAAAATGATTAAAAACACTAACTTGTTTTGTTCAGCTGCAGGTCTTTAAAAAGAAAATTGTTAATTTTTTTCTTAAATATTCTTAAAAAAAATTGCAATATATATTTTGTGCTTTTTGTCCAAATTTCTCTCTTTTTGTGAGGATATCAAATTCTAGTAGTTGTCCTCTGGTAGTGTACCTAAGTGACAGCGCTTGGAGCTATTCAATTGTGAAGAGCATCACAGCTGAACGTAAAACTTTCCTCATCTGGCATCCACACATACACTTTCCCTTCATTATCCAAGAGCACAAGGCCATCCATAGCACTCCTATCATTACTGGGCTGAGGTCACTTAATTCACCACAGACTAGGATCAATACCTGTGATTTCATGGGCTAGATTTTTGGTTTTGCGGTTTTCGGGGCGAAATTGGAGGCGGGGCGGGAAACTTACCGCCCGGGTAACGTTTGCGCTGTGTGGAGCAACTTTTACCATTTGGGCCCTGCGCCAGGGCGCAGCACCAAGGACGTCACTGTATACCTTTCACGGTGCAAAAACACGAACCTCGCCAACTAAAGTGCGGGGCCGGGAGCGCTCCAAGATAGGCCTTGGGAGGGGGCAAAAAAAAAAATCACAAAAACATTCAAAAAACATTGCCAACACCCCCACAACACAAATCGCTACAAAAAGATAAAACAATAAACTCTGGAACTTACCTTTTTTGCAGTTTATCCGTCGCCAGCAGGGCTGGACCGCTGTGTTTCCCCTGGCGGTCATCGCGGGGCGCGTTTCGGGGCGTACGGGTCGGGTGTGAGTCGAAACCTCTGCCGGTGTCGCAATGCGAGCAGTTGCACACCCGGCGCAGCTCTCCCCGGTGGTGCCGCCACCGCAAAAATCGACCGTGGATCGTGACCAGATGCAAAAGACCTCACCGCTCCGTTTTTCGTCACAGAGGGTCAAAACCCGGCAAAACCCGGTGCGCAAACGACCTGAAAATCCAGCCCCATTGGTCTATACGGCTCAGAGCCATTGGCGCAGCAAGAACCAAATTGGCCCAGAAATCCCCGTTTCTCCTTCCCGCGGGCATTCGACTGGATTCTCGGAAAAAGAAGCGCACCTAGCTGAAGCTGCTGTGCCCACGTGAGATCCCGGTCCTGAGGCCTCGCCTGACTGTGCGTCGCAGCGCGTGTAATGTCGGGACATGCGCAGGCCTGGAGCTGAAGTTACATGGCTCTGGGCAGCCAAACAGGTATAATATATTCTCATTCATAATATAAATGAGAAATAGCCCCCAAAACACACATAACCAATAATAAAAGATGGAAAAAATGCTCAACATATTTTTATGAATTTAAATTAAAGTCATTTGTGTATTAAAAAAAAATCTATATTTTTACGATTTTTAAAAAGTTTTTTAAATTATGGTTTGAAATAAACTTACCATAGTGGAGAGGATTTTTAACAATGAAATGAGTTTTAACATTTTTATTTTACGATGTTTTTGTGTGTTTTAAAACTCTTACGCCTGTAAAGGTAGGCTATGGAAATATAGTAAATAGGTGCAGGAGTAGGCCATTTGGCCCTTCGCACCTGCACCACCATTCAATATGATCATGGCTGATCATGCAACTTCAGTACACCATTCCTGCTTTCACTCCATAACCCCTTGATCCCTTTAGTCGTAAGGGCCACATCAAACTCCCTTTTGAATATATCGAACAAACTGGCCTCAACAACTTTCTGTGGTAGAGAATTCCACAGGTTCACAATTCTCTGGGTGAAGAAGTTTCTTCTCATCTCGGTCCTAAATGGCTTACCCCTTATCCTTAGACTGTGACCCCTGGTTCTGGACTTCGCCAACATCGGGAACATTCTTCCTACATCTAACCTGTCCAATCCCGTCAGAATTTTATGTGTTTCTATGAGATCCCCTTTCATTCTTCTAAATTCCAGTGAATATAAGCCTAGTCGATCCAGTCTTTCTTCATATGTCAGTCCTGCCATCCCGGGAATCAGTCTGGTGAACCTTCGCTGCACTCCCTCAGAGCAAGAATGTCCTTCCTCAGATTAGGAGACCAAAACTGTACACAATATTCAAGGTGTGGCCTCACCAAGGCCCTGTACAACTGCAGTAAGACATCCCTGCTCCTATACTCAAATCCCCTAGCTATGAAGGCCAACATGCTATTTGCCGCCTTCACCGCCTGCTGTACCTACATGCCAACTTTCAATGACTGATGTACCATGACACCCAGGTCTCGTTGCACCTCCCCTTTTCCTAATCTGTCACCATTCAGATAATATTCTGCCTTCCTGTTTTTGCCACCAAAGTGGATAACCTCACATTTATCTACATTATACTGTATCTGCCATGATTTGCCCACTCACCTAACCTGTCCAAGTCACCCTGCAGCCTCTTAGCATCCTCCTCACAGCTCACACCACCACCCAGCTTTATCAGGCGCAAGAGTTTTGAAGACATTTGCTGGGCAAGATATGGGTAAATCCTGCAATCTTGCCCATGCAAATGTCCTCGCTCCCAAGATGCGGAGGATCTGTCAAGCCGGTTTTCAGTGTATGCGCATTGTGCGCTGAAAAACGGCTTTTCCGATGCCTTCCCAGGTCTGTAGAAACTCCGTATAGACCAGGGGAGGCCAGAATTTCAGGGCCAATAATTATGTCTTTTAAGCTACCTTTGTTATAATAGGCAGCATAGGTGCTAGATGCTTAATTAAATATTCATAACACAGAAAACTGCTTTTCAAACAAAGTAGACTTAAATTATTTTGCCTCTATAATTGCTGTACACGAAGTTTGGTTTCAGTGTAGGGTTGTTTGAAAGAGTAAACATACAAATAAGATAATCAGCATTAAACAGTACACAGATCTGACTGCAGATAATGATTTTGAAGCTACTATTACATGCCACAACGTCATTGATCTTACTATTAAATACAATTAAGTCTTCCCAGCAATTTTTGGGCTCAATTTTCCCCAAAGCTTTTTTTGGCGTATTTGAAGAGATACGCTCATTTTTTGGGGGCCCAAGTATGCCAAAAAATAATGTTCTACGTTTCCCCGTTTGATTTTTTCATTTTGGCGCAGTCTAACCTGTCCTTTAGTTTTGGGGATGGAGCCTTGATCTGCGCCAAAAAGATCAGGTTGCCATGGTAACCAAGGACACAATGTGGGTTGAGGCTGAAAGTGAAATGTACATAGAAACATAGAAAATAGGTGCAGGAGTAGGCCATTTGGCCCTTCGAGCCTGCACCGCCATTCAATGAGTTCATGGCTGAACATGCAACTTCAGTACCCCATTCCTGCTTTCTCACCATACCCCTTGATCCCCCTAGTAGTAAGGACTACATCTAACTCCTTTTTGAATATATTTACTGAATTGGCCTCAACAACTTTCTGTGGTAGAGAATTACACAGGTTCACCACTCTCTGGGTGAAGAAGTTTCTCCTCATCTCAGTCCTAAATGGCTTTCTCCTTATCCTTAGACTGTGACCCCTGGTTCTGGACTTCGCCAACATTGGGAACATTCTTCCTGCATCTAACCTGTCAGAATTTTAAACGTTTCTATGAGATCCCCTCTCATTCTTCTGAACTCCAGTGAATACAAGCCCAGTTGATCCAATCTTTCTTGATATGTCAGTCCTGCCATCCCGGGAATCAGTCTGGTGAACCTTCGCTGCACTCCCTCAATAGCAAGAATGTCCTTCCTCAAGTTAGAAGACCAAAACTGTGCACAATACTCCAAGTGTGGCCTCACCAAGGCCCTGTACAACTGTAGCAACACCTCCCTGCCCCTGTACTCAAATCCCCTCGCTATGAAGGCCAACATACCATTTGCTTTCTTAACCGCCTGCTGTACCTGCATGCCAACCTTCAATGACTGATGTACCATGACACCAGGTCTCGTTGCACCTCCCCTTTTCCTAATCTGTCACCATTCAGATAATAGTCTGTCTCTCTGTTTTTACCACCAAAGTGGATAACCTCACATTTATCCACATTATACTTTATCTGCCATGCATTTGCCCACTCACCTAACCTATCCAAGTCACTCTGCAGCCTCATAGCATCCTCCTCGCAGCTCACACTGCCACCCAACTTAGTGTCATCCGCAAATTTGGAGATACTACATTTAATCCCCTCGTCTAAATCATTAATGTACAATGTAAACAGCTGGGGCCCCAGCACAGAACCTTGCGGTACCCCACTAGTCACCACCTGCCATTCTGAAAAGTACCCATTTACTCCTACTCTTTGCTTCCTGTCTGTCAACCAGTTCTCAATCCACGTCAGCACACTACCCCCAATTCCATACAGCCAGCTCGCAACACATTAAAATACATTGCAACAACACATCCAATTATTAAAGTGTCTCCCACTCCCACTACCGATGCCGGTGCCGATCCCCGCCCCATCCCAGGCCGAAATGTCTCCCAGTCCGCTTCCCCGCCATCCCTAGCCCCGAATGGCTTTCTGGTCCCACACCCCCATCTCTAGCCCTGGCCGAGTGACCTCCCAGTCCGCTCCCCGCCCCTAGCCCTGAGTGGCTTGCTGATCCCGCTCCTCACCTCTTGCCCTGGCCGAATGGCCTCCCGGTCCGCTCCCCCATCCCTAGCCCTGGCCGAATGGCCCCCTGCCTCCCGGTACCCACACCTAACTATACCGAAAGGCTTCTCCCCTTCTCTTCCTCCTCTCTCGTACCTCTCCTAGTGCTGCTGTCTGGGCATCTGCTGCACTTACCTGCGCCGATTTCCTTACCTGTGCCGATTTCTTTAACTCTCCAGAAGATTCTTCTGTAGAGGTCACATATGCTCGCCTAAGAAGAACTGGAGTGACTCTCAGCTGGCCAAACTTCCCTAAATGGCCAAAATTGGCGCGGCAGGTTACACCCCCTTTGGCTGAAAAAAAAATTAACGAAAAAAATCGTAACGAAGTGAGTTCCGCTGGTGCAAATTGATCGGGGAAACTGTGATTTTTTTAACTTTGGCCAAAAAAAGTGGTCTGCTCCAAAAAATGGAGCAAATCACTCGGTAAAATTGAGCCTTATGTAGAAGACCTGTGAACTCATTATGTTATAATTGTGTTTAGAATTAATTTCCAGTGGTCATTTACAACCCCTGTGCCCTTGATGCTGAGGCAACTCCATCGAATTGTGCTTATATTTCTTATTCACTGCTTTGTCTTATTTGATTTATTTGTGTCTGGAGGTTTGTAAAAGGCTGTTTTTGATGCTGTTGCCTCATTAATGGCGAAATCTTAAATTAGAACATCTAGAGGTGGAAATTCGGCTGCGCCTCATTTGAGGCGGTAACCCAGGTGGAGCGGTACCTTTAGAGTCTTGAAAAAGTTTGCGCCTCCTGCCCAGAAATTCATCAGAATTGTGCGATAAGCTGACAGGGGTGTCAAATCAGCTGTTGCACAGCAGAGCTGGAGGGTCCTCAATTAAATTTTGGTCGGTGAATTTGGTGGACCCATTGCGCATGCACGGAACTCCGAATCAGATCCCGGGAAAAGCCGAGTCTTAAAAGCGCGGCATAGTAAAGTCCCCATTAAATTTTTCAAAATCACTTGTTTTCAACCTGCACTGCTATGTCTGTCTGCCGATGCAATCGCGGTGGCTCACGCACCGTGCTGTGTGTAAACGTTGCACTGATTATGACCTCCGAGGGAAGCACTTTCTCTTCCCTTTAAGTAGGCACCAGCTAACGACTCTGCAAGCCTGTACCAACTGTTTTTCCAGATGTTGTTCTTGGCGGGCGCTAAATGAGGCGGCCGCACCGAATTTCCCGACCGGAAAACAAGCACCACGACTGATCGCACTGATCGTCAGCAGCCAGGCGCTACTGGTTTGCGCCCCCTGTGAGCTTCTAATGAATTTTTGGTCGGGGTGCTAAAAGTTGTGCACCTGGTTGGTAACCTCTTATTCTTCCATTAACCCCCCCCCTCTGGCCACTAACTGAGGCGTCCGGCAACTGAAAATCCAATCCCTTATTAGTATTGGTATTTTGAATATATGACGTTAATAAAAATATGGATTTAAACTTCGTGAGCTAAAAATGCAGTTTTTGGTGATACAGCACGCATATAAGCGCTGAGATTCAGGCTATCGCCCATTTTTGCTACAAAATGGAAACTAGCGCCCAATTATCGCCCATTTATCACCGGACCAACTTTCGGCACACATGAATATGCTGCATTGCCCGGCCTAAGTTTAAAAAAAAATATGACGTCATCCGCGTGCAAGACCAAGAGTAGTGCTGAAAATGGAAACTTGCGCCCGATTAGCGCCCAGATTATCGCCGACCGCTACTTTCGGCATTTCGCCCACACTTCGTTGAAATGATCGCTGGCCGAAAAAGTCGCTGAGAAACAGCTGCACTCACCTGACCTTAAGTCGACACTACTCGGCAGTACTCGGCACTATGGACACCATTTTAAAAGTTGGAGGATCTGTACTGAAAGGCTGCTTCAAATGCTTATGAAGAGAATCAATTTGTGAGTGATTTTAAGGGCCTTTTTGACTCTTGACAATCATTTGTTTCTGTTGAGGACAAATTAAGGGCATTTATACCAATTTATAGTGATGGGGCCTGTAATTTCTCAACCAGTATTGGTCACTAATCACATGCTGAAGACTAGAGATGGGAGAAGATATATTGAAGAGCATTATGTGCCCAATCAAAGAGATGGCAGACTGCTGTGGAGGAAGAGACGTTACACCCAACGCATTTATAGGGAAAAGCGATCAGACCTGGACTTGCCGGATAACACGTGCGTTAGGAGGCTGTGCTTCTGAAAGGAGAACATCAGTGAGATATGCCAGCTAATTAAGGGAGATCTGCAGCCTACCAGCACCATCAGGACCGCACTGTCCATTGAGGTTAAGGTTACTGTGGCACTTTCGTTCTATGCATTGGGCTCCATTCAGGTGTCAGCTGGCGACATTTGCAGTATCTCGCAGCACGCCACACTTTGCTCCATTTGACAGCTGACTGAAGCCCTTTACATATGCAGGATGGACTTTATAAGCTTCCCTATGACCACAGACTGAGAGGGCTTTGGGTTTCTCGAGAATAGCAAACTTCCCCAAGGTGCAGGGAGCAAGAGACTGTACACACATCACCCTACAGGATGCAGAGGTGTTTTGGAACTGAAAGGGATTCCACTCCCTGAAGGTGCAGCTTGTTGTCGACCACAAGCAAATAATCACAATGCAAATTTTCCAGGCAGCATCCATGATGCGCACATCTTGTGTGAGAGCACTGTCTCTGACCTGTTTAAGAGTCAGCCACAAGGTCACGGTTGGATACTGGGAGAATAAAGAATATGGGGCTAGACTTTCTATTATTTTTGCATCGATACCGCCCACTTAATGTCCATTTTAACGCTGAGATGAGGTATAATGCCCAGATATCGCTCATTTAGCAACAAAATGGAAACTAACGCCCATGTATCACTCACATATTACCCAGTGTTACTTTCAGCATGTACTTAATGCTGAGAATTAATAATACCGCCAGCCTACTTTTTTCTGCTGTAAAGATCAGAATGGGTGAAACTAACGCCCATGATATCGCCGAGCGTTACTTTCGGCACCTCGCCCACATAGCGCCGAAAATATCGCTCACCGAAAAACCCGCTGAGAAAAAGTTGCTCTCACCTGAATTAAACCCAGCGCTATGGACGCCATTTTGTAAATCGGAGGTCAGTTCATATAAAAGGCTGCTTCAACTTCTGGGGAGTTTTGATGTACTCCTGGAGTTATTTTTAAGGTGATTTGAACATCTGAACAAACATCTTATCATACTGTGGACAATTTGAATTTATTTGAGGTGCTTTAGTGTGAAAATCTATTGTTTGTGAACAATAGGTATAATACTGATAGTTATTGTAATGGGGCCTGTAAATCCACGCCTATCTTGATGACTACGCACATGCTGCAGACTAGAGATGGCAGAAGGTATAGTCAAGAGCATTATATGCCCAATCAAAGAAGTAGCAGACTGCTGAGGAGGACGAGAACTTACACCCCACGCACCTTACAGGGAGAAGCGGTCTTACCTGAATTTGTCCGATAATACATGCTTTAGCAGATTGCGCTTCCGGAAAGAGGTTATCAGTGAAATATGCCAGCTCATCAGGGGAGATCTGCAGCCTGCCAGCACCATCAGGACCGCAGTGACCTTGTCCGTCGAGGTCAAGGTCACTGCGGCACTTGCCTTCTACGCATCGGGTTCCTTTCAGGCCTCAGCTGGCGACATATGTGCTATTTTGTGTATCTCAGCATGCCACACATTGCTGCATTTGACAGGTGACTGAAGCCCTTTACGCATGCAGGATGGACTTTATCAGCTTCCCTATGACCAGGGAGGCACAGACTGAGAGGGCTCTAGGATTCTCCAGAATTACAAACTTCCCCAAGGTGCAGGGGGCAATAGACTGTACGCACATCGCCATGCGAGCACCTTTTCAGGATGCAGAGGTTTTTCGGAACCAAAAGGGATTCCACTCCCTGAATGTGCAACTCGTTGTCGACCACCAGCAAATTATAATAGCAGTAAATGCTAAATTTCCAGGCAGCATCCATGTGTGAGAGCGCTGTATCTGACATGTTTACCAGTCAGCCACAATGTCAATGCTGGATGCTTGGTGACAAAGGATATGGCCTCGCCACCTGGCTGATGACCCCTCTGCGTAACACCCAGACAGAAGCTGAGAAGCGATACAACGAGAGCCTCAGAGCCACATGCAATATCGTCAAGAATACCATTGGAGTGCTTAAGCAGTGCTTTCGATGGCTGGACCACTCAGAAGGCGAGTTACATTACCACGCTGAACAGATCGCTCAATTCGTGGTGGTGTGCTGCATGTTGCACAACCTGGCTATCAGGAGCGGACAGAATTGCCAGAAGGGACTGCCGATCCACCTCAAGAGAGAGAGGAAGAGGAGGTCGAGGAGGTGGACGCAGACCTCCAGGCAGACAATCAGGCCGACAATGAAACCATGCCCCCGCCCCCGACTAGACCGCAGGAAAGGGCCCGTGGAGTCTACATAGCTGCAAGACTCTTAAGTCAGCAGCTCATTAATGAGCGCTTTACTTGAAATAAAGTTGATGGTATTTACAAAACTGCAGGACTGCTGTGTCTGCAGTTCATAGATGAATGGTGTGCATTACCTTGGTGACAATTAAAGTTTAAGTTGATTGAAGTTAAGTGTAATTATACCCTTTCATGTTAAGGAATCATCAGTGTGTAACGGTGCAGCTATCTGAGACAATGCGCAACAAGGTTAACACAAATACAAAAAAAACAAGGTACCCCCCTCCCCCTTCCCCCAAACCGCCCAACAAAAGAACAACAACATAAAAATACTGTGACCAATACAACTCCTGCGGCCTTGCACCTTACTTTCCTTTCCACCCTCCCTATCCCGCTTCTCCTCCCCACCTCTACCCCTTCCCCTTCCCCTCCCAACTCCAAGCCACCTTGCCGACCTGCTCCTCAGGCGCTGCTTCATTGGAGGGGGATGATGGCAGAACAAATGGTTAGGGAAGTGGCCCTAGAAATAGTGGATGCATTGGTGATTATTTTTCAACAGTCTATCGACTCTGGAGCAGTTCCTATGGACTGGAGGGTAGCTAATGTAACACCACTTCTTAAAAAAGGAGGGAGAAAGAAAACAGGTAATTATAGACCGGTTAGCCTGACATCAGTAGTGGGGAAAATGTTGGAATCAATTATTAAGGATGAAATAATAGCGCATTTGGAAAGCAGTGACCAGATCGGCCCAAGTCAGCATGGATTTAGGAAAGGGAAATCATGTTTGACAAATCTTCTGGAATTTTTTGAGGATGTAACTAATAGAGTGGGCAAGGGAGAACCAATGGATGTTGTGTATTTGGACTTTCAAAAGGCCTTTGACAAGGTCCCACATAAGAGATTGGTGTGCAAATCAAAGCACATGGTATTGGGGGTAATATATTGGCGTGGATAGAGAATTGGTTGGCAGACAGGAAGCAGAGAGTCGGGATAAACGGGTTCTTTTCGGAATGGGAGGCAGTGACTAGTGGAGTGCCGCAGGGCTCAGTGCTGGGACCCCAGCTCTTTACAATATATATTAATGATTTGGATGAAGGGATTGAGTGTAATATCTCCAAGTTTGCAGATGACACTAAACTGGGTGGCAATGTGAGCTGCGAGGAGGATGCTAAGAGGCTGCAGGGTGATTTGGACAGTTTAGGTGAGTGCGCAAATGCATGGCAGATGCAGTATAATGTGGATAAATGTGAGGTTATCCACTTTGGTGGCAAAAACATGAAGGCAGAATATTATTTGAATGGCGGCAGATTAGGAAAAGGGGAGGTGCAACGAGACCTGGGTGCCATGGTACATCAGTCATTGAAAGTTGGCATGCAGGCACAGCAGGCGGTGAAGAAGGCAAGTTGGCCTTCATAGCGAGAGGATTTGAGTATAGGAGCAGGGAGGTCTTACTGCCATTGTACAGGGCCTTGGTGAGGCCACACCTTGAATATTGTGTACAGTTTTGGTCTCCTAATCTGAGGAAGGACATTCTTGCTATTGAGGGAATGCAGCGAAGGTTCACCAGACTGATTCCAGGGATGGCAGGACTGACATATGAAGAAAGACTGGATCGACTAGGCTTATATTCACTGGAATGTAGAAGAATGCGAGGGGATCTCATAGAAACATATAAAATTCTGACGGGATTGGACAGGTTAGATGCAGGAAGAATGTTCCCGATGTTGGGGAAGTTCAGAACCAGGGGTCACAGTCTAAGGATAAGGGGTAAGCCACTTAGGCCCGAGATGAGGAGAAACCTCTTCACTCAGAGAATTATGAACCTGTGGAATTCTCTACCACAGAAAGTTGTTGAGGCCAGTTTGTTAGATATATTCAAAAGAGAGTTAGATGTTGTCCTTTCGGCTAAAGCGATCAAGGGGTATGGAGAGAAAGCAGGAATGGGGTACTGAAGTTGCAAAAATGATCAGCCATGATCATATTGAATAATGGTGCAGGCTCGAAGGGCCGAATGGCCTACTCCTGCACCTATTTTCGATCTTTCTATGTTTCTATGATCAAGGACTCGGGTCCACTTTCCTGCCCGCTCCCCATAACCCCTTATTCCCTTAATTGGATAAGAAACTGTCTGTCACTGTCTTAAATTTATTTAATGTCCCAGCTTCCACAGGTCTCTGAGGCAGTGAATTCCACAGGTCCACAACCCTCTGAGAAAATAAATTTTTCCTTATCTCAGTTTTAAATGGGCGGCCCCTTATTCTAAGATGCCATTGTCTGGAGGATCTGCTGGCCTATATCAACACACCTCCTGGACAAGTGTACCATGTCCCTGCTCAGATCTGCTGCTCATGGAGCAGTCCTGCTGCATTGGCCCAACCTCCGCGGGGTCCGCGCCAGCATGGAGACATTTTGGGTGTCCTGCGGCAAGGTGCTTGAGCCCGCTACCTCCACGGTGGAGTAGGACATGGCCGCAGGAGCACTAGATGTCATCGGGGTTGCATAGATGATGGAGCTTGTTGATGCAGGCTTCTCAACGTTGGCATTGTCATCAGTGGAGAAGGCAACCGCCCCCCCACCCCGCCCTTCCCCAACCCCAAACATTCAACAATATTTTTAACACAACAATAACATAACAGTGAACATTTAACAAAAATGTATTTTTAACAGGCAGTAACAACTGTATACAACACCTCCCCTCCCTACCTGCAGCCACGCTTCCCTACTGGACCTTGACCCTCCCTTCTAATAAGGCCCCATTTCAATCCCCAAGTAACAGGACTAATACGTCTTTCAGCAGGGGACCTCAGTGCCTGCTGCTAGCGGAGGGGGGGAGGCGGTGACGTTGGCAGAATTCTCTCAGTGAAGAAACGTCGTCCGAGTCAGACTTGCATCTATTCTGGTGGGTTGGTGGGACGGCACCTTGGGGTGCAGTGCCATCTCCCGACACTAATCGCATGCCGCAAGGCATGGACAGCGTCGGTCGTTTGGCCCATTGCCACAACTATCCGCTCCATGCCCTCCGTTATTCGTGTGGACATTGTAGCAATGTTTCCTGTCAACCCACCAATCGCCTGGAGGAGTTCGCGACCTAGGTCTACACTCGCCCTTGACAGTGCTACCATGTCCTTGTTAGGATCTGCCCATCGCAGCACGTGCCTACCTCAGCAACTCAACCTCCTTGGGTTGGCATGGGCACTGTACACCTTGGAGTCGCCTACTGCAAGCCGCTTGGCCCCGCTATTTCATCCATCGATGATGACTTGGCCGCAGGTACAACAGATGACAATTGGCCATCTTCCTTTTCCTCAGTAGTTTCCTCCTGCGATGACCAGCTGCAATGGCACAGGCGTTCGTGGAAGGGCCTCCCTTTGTGCCTCGGGACCTGCAAAACATAGTTGAGGTTATTAGAACAGAAGGCTAGACATGAGAATGCTTGTGCTGCGCTGGCATATGTACGAGGAGCAACAATGCTGCAATAAATGTGAACGCGAGACGCACAATTGAGGAACAGTGGAGGACTTTTAAGGAGCTCTTTCATAATGCGCAACAAAAATATATTCCAGTGAAAAAGAAGGGCGGCAAGAGAAGAGATAACCAGCCGTGGATAACCAAGGAAATAAAGGAAAGTATCAAATCAAAGACCAATGCGTATAAGGTGGCCAAGGTTAGTGGGAAACTAGAGGATTGGGAAGATTTTAAGCAACAGCAAAGAATGACTAAAAAAGCAATAAAGAAAGGGAAGATAGATTACGAAGGTAAACTTGCGCAAAACATAAAAGCAGATAGTAAAAGCTTTTACAGATATATAAAACGGAAAAGAGTGACTAAAGTAAATGTTGGTCCCTTAGAAGATGGAAAGGGGGAATTAATAATGGGAAATGTGGAAATGGCTGAGACCTTAAACAATTATTTTGCTTCCGTCTTCACAGTGGAAGACACAAAAACCATGCCAAAAATTGCTGGTCATAGGAATGTGGGAAGGGAGGACCTTGAGATGATCACTATCACTAGGGAGGTAGTGCTGGACAGACTAATGGGATTGAAGGTAGACAAGTCCCCTGGTCCTGATGAAATGCATCACAGGGTATTAAAAGAGATGGCGGAAGTTATAGCATTTGTTATAATCTACCAAAATTCTCTGGACTCTGGGGAGGTACCAGCGGATTGGAGAGCAGCTAATGTAATGCCTCTGTTTAAAAAAGGGGGCAGGCAAAAGGCAGGTAACTATAGGCCGGTTAGTTTAACATCTGTAGTGGGGAAAATGCTTGAAGCTATCATTAAGGAAGAAATAGCGGGACATCTGGATAGGAATAGTGCAATCAAGCAGACGCAGCATGGATTCATGAAAGGGAAATCATGTTTAACTAACTTACTGGAATTCTTTGAGGATATAACGAGCATGGTGGATCGAGGTGTACCGATGGATGTGGTGTATTTAGATTTCCAAAAGGCATTCGATAAGGTGCCACACAAAAGGTTACTGCAGAAGATAAAGGTACGCGGAGTCAGAGGAGATGTATTAGCATGGATAGAGAATTGGCTGGCGAACAGAAAGCAGAGAGTCGGGATAAATGGGTCCTTTTCCGGTTGGAAATCAGTGGTTAGTGGTGTACCACAGGGATCAGTGCTGGGACCACAACTGTTTACAATATACATAGATGACCTAGAGGAGGGGACAGAGTGTAGTGCAACAAAATTTGCAGATGACACAAAGATTAGTGGGAAAGCGGGTTGTGTAGAGGACTCAGAGAGGCTACAAGGAGATTTGGATAGGTTAAGCGAATGGGCTAAGGTTTGGCAGATGGAAT
This sequence comes from Pristiophorus japonicus, assembly GCF_044704955.1. Classification (NCBI taxonomy): domain Eukaryota; kingdom Metazoa; phylum Chordata; class Chondrichthyes; family Pristiophoridae; genus Pristiophorus; species Pristiophorus japonicus. Next base: position 178,790,516 of record NC_091988.1, on the reverse strand, counting down.
ACAATGTCGGAAAGTGTGAGGTCATCCACCTTGGGGAAAAAAACAGTAAAAGGGAATATTATTTGAATGGGGAGAAATTACAACATGCTGTGGTGCAGAGGGACCTAGGGGTCCTTGTGCATGGTGTGCATGAATCCCAAAAGGTTAGTTTGCAGGTGCAGCAGGTAATCAGGAAGGCAAATGGAATGTTGGCCTTCATTGCGAAAGGGATGGAGTACAAAAGCAGGGAGGTGTTGCTGCAACTGTATAAGGTATTGGTAAGGCCGCACCTGGAGTACTGCGTGCAGTTTTGGTCACCTTACTTAAGGAAGAATATACTAGCTTTGGAAGGGGTACAGAGACGATTCACTAGGCTGATTCGAGAAATGAGGGGGTTAACTTATGATGATAGATTGAGTAGACTGGGTCTTTACTCGTTGGAGTTCAGAAGGATGAGGGGTGATCTTATAGAAACATTTAAAATCATGAAAGGGATAGACAAGATAGAGGCAGAGAGGTTGTTTCCATTGGTGGGGGAGACTAGAACTAGGGGGCACAGCCTCAAAATATGGAGGAGCCAATTTAAAACCGAGTTGAGAAAGAATTTCTTCTCCCAGAGGGTTGTGAATCTGTGGAATTCTCTGCCCAAGGAAGCAGTTGAGGCTAGCTCATTGAATGTTTTCAAGTCAAAGATAGATAGATTTTTAAGCAATAAGGGAATTAAGGGTTACGGGCAGAGGGCGGGTAAGTGGAGCTGAGTCCACGACCAGATCAGCCATGATCTTGTTGAATGGTGGAGCAGGCTCGAGGGGCTAGATGGCCTACTCCTGTTCCTAATTCTTATGTTCATATGTTCTTATGTTACATATGATTACATCATATGGTTGTACATCTATGGAATTCTCTGCCCCAGAGAGCTGTGGAGGCTGGGTCATTGAACATATTTAAGGTGGAGATAGATTTTTGAGCAATAAGGGAGTAAAGGGTTATGGGGAGCAGGCAGGGAAGTGGAGCTAAGTACATGATCAGATCAGCCATGATCTTATTGAAAGGCGGAGCAGGCTCGAGGGGGCAAATGGCCTACTCCTGCTCCTATTTCTTATGTTCTTATATTGTTAACCTGAGAGTAGTACAGAAGCTGCATGCATAACATGACATCATTCATATATTATAATGAAAGGCCGTTGTTATATATGTATACTTGTATTTACTCTGTACAGCCACCAGAGGGCTCATCCGCTGGAGTCCCAAGGGATCCCATAATCCCTTCGGAGCACAGGTATTTAAGGAGGCTTCACAGGTTGGAGAGGCACTCTGGAGACCTGCAATAAAAGACTATGGTCACACTTTACTTTGAGATCAAGGTGTTCAGTCTGACTCTTTCTCCATACACAACAACTGGCGACGAGATACAGATAGCGAACCCAAAGATGCAGAGAACAGTGAGCATCCTGGAGAAATTCTCGGAGGGAGATGATTGGGAAACTTTTGTGGAGCGACTCGACCAATACTTCGTGGCCAACGAGCTAAATGGGGAAGAGAGAGCTGCCAAATGAAGGGCGATCCTCCTCACTGTCTGTGGGGCATCAACATATGGCCTCATGAAAAATCTGCTCACTCCAGCGAAACCCACGAAGAAAACGTACGACGATTTGTGCACATTGGTCCGGGAGCATTTGAACCCGAAGGAAAGCGTTCTGATGGCGAGGTACCTGTTCTACATCTACAAAAGGTCTGAAGGCCAGGAAGTGGCGAGTTATGTCGCCGAGCTAAGATGCCTTGCAGGACATTGCGAATTTGAAGGACATTTGGAGCACATGCTCAGAGACTTTTTTGTACTTAGCTTTGGCTACGAAACCAAACTTCGCAAACTTTTGACTGTAGAGACCCCAACCTCGAATAAGGCCATAGCGATAGTCCAGGCGTTCATTGCCACCAGTGACAAGCAAATCTCTCAGCACACAAGTGCCGCTACAAGTACTGTGAACAAAGTGATGTTGTTTTTGAATCGTAACATACAGGGCAGGTCACACATACCTGCAGCTACACGTCCGCAGATGTCTGAGTCCACCATCACGGGTGATGAATGCAAGGGCATTAACACCTTGTTGGCGCAGTGGGCGTGATCATCGTTTCCATTCATGCCGATTCAAAGAGTACATTTGCAAGGGCTGTGGAACAATGGGGCACCTCCAACGAGTGTGCAGGTGAGCTGCAAAGCCTGTTAACCCTGCAAACCACGGAGGATCACGACGAACCAGAACCTCAGATCAAGGTGGCAGAGGTACATGGAGTGCACACATTCACCACGAATTGTCCCCCGATAATGCTGAATGTTGAACTAAATGGACTCCCGGTGTCAATGGAGCTGAACACAGGCGCGAGCCAGTCCATCATGGGCAAAAAGACTTTCGTGTGCTCAGGTCTTAAACAAATTTCCTTCGCTGTTTGAACCAGGCATCGGGAAATTCCAAGGAGCAAAAGTGCAGATCCACCTAATTCCAGGGGTGGGACCCATCCATCACAATGCGAGAGCAGTGCCGTACATGATGAGAGAAAGGGTAGAGATCGAGCAAGACCGGCTGCAAAGAGGGGGCATCATTTCCCCGATCGAGTTCAACTAGTGGGCCAGTCCTATCGTCCCAGTCCTCAAGGGAGACAGCACCATCAGAATTTGTGGCGATTACATAGTAACTATCAATCGTTTCTCCCTGCAGGACCAATACCCATTACCAAAGGCCGATGACCTCTTTGCAATGCTGGTGGGAGGAAAGATGTTCACGAAGCTGGATCTGACATTAGCCTACATGATGCAGGAACTGGAGGAATCATCGAAGGCCTTCACCTGCATCAACACGCACAAAGGCCTTTTTGTTTATAACAGATGCCCATTTGGAATCCGATCGGCGGCAGCGATATTCCAGAGAAACATGGAAAGCTTACCAAAGTCGGTCCCGCACACCATGGTCTTCCAGGACGACATCTTCATCACAGGTCGGAACACAGCCGAGCATCTGCAGAACCTGGAGGAGGGTCTTAGTCGACTCAACCGCGTGGGGCTCAGGTTAAAACACTCAAAGTGCGTTTTCCTGGCACCTGAAGTGGAGTTCCTGGGAAGGAGGATTGCGGCGGACAGCATCAAGCCCACCAACGCGAAGACGGAGGCAATCGAGAACGCACCGAGGCCACAGAACATGACGGAGCTGCGGCCGTTTCTGGGACTCCTGAACTACTTTGCTAACTTCTTACCAGGTCTCAGCACACTGTTAGAACCACTGCATGTCTTACTACAAAAAGGGGGCGAATGGGTTTGGGGCAAAAGCCAAGAAAATGCCTTTGTAAAAGCGAGAAAATTATTATGCTCAAACAAATTGCTTGTGTTGTATGATCCATGTAAGCGTTTGGTACTCGCATGTGATGCGTCGTTATATGGCATCGAGCATGTAATGCAACAAGCTAATGATTTCGGGAAACTGCAACCTGTTGCTTATGCATCCAGGAGTCTGTCTAAGGCTGAGAGAGCCTACAGCATGATTGAGAAAGAAGCGTTAGCGTGTGTCTGTGGGGTAAAGAAAATGCATCAATACCTGTTTGGGCTAAAATTCGAATTGGAAACTGACCATAAGCCACTCATATCCCTGTTCTCTGAGAATAAAGGGATAAATACCAACGCATCGGCCCGCATCCAGAGATGGGCGCTCACGTTGTCTGCATACAACTTCGCCATCCGCCACAGGCCAGGCACAGAAAACTGCGCCAATGCTCTCAGTAGGCTGCCATTGCCCACCACGGTGATGGAAATGGCGCAGCCCGCAGATCTAGCCATGGTTATGAAAGCATTTGAGAGTGAGTAATCACTCGTCACTGCCTGGCAGATCAAAACCTGGACAAGCCAGGATCCCTTATTATCTCTAATCAAAAGCTGTGTGCTTCGCGGGAGCTGGTCCTGCATCCCAGTAGAAATGCAGGAAGAGATAACGCCATTCCAGCAGCGCAAAATTGAAATGTCTATACAGGCAGACTGCCTTCTGTGGGGCAATCGAGTAGTGGTCCCCAAGAAGGGCAGAGACACCTTCATCAATGACCTCCAAAGTACCCACCAGGCATCGTAATGATGAGAACGATAGCCAGATCGCGCGTATGGTGGCCCAGTATCAATGCGAACTTAGAGTCCTGCGTTCACAGATGTAATACATGCTCGCAGTTAAGCAATGTACCCAGGCACCGGTAAGTTTATGGTCTTGGCCCTCCAAACCGTGGTCTAGGGTACACGTCGACTATGCAGGCCCGTTCTTGGGTAAAATGTTCCTTGTGGTTGTAAACACGAACTCCAAGTGGATTGAGTGTGAAATAATGTCAGCTAGCACGTCCGCTGCCACTAATGAAAGCCTGCGTACCATGTTTGCCACACATGGCCTACCCGATGACCTGGTGAGCGACAACGGGCCATGTTTTACCAGTGCTGAGTTCAAAGAATTCATGATCCATAACGGGATCAAACATGTCACATCTTCCCCGTTTAAACCAGCATCCAATGGTCAGGCAGAGAGAGCAGTGCAAACCATCAAGCAAGGCTTGAAGAGTGTAACTGAAGGCTCACTGCAGACTCGCCTATCTGGAGTCCTGCTTAGCTACCGCACGAGACCCCACTCACTCACTGGGATCCCACCTGCTGAACGGCTCATGAAAAGAACACTTAAGACAAGGCTCTCGTTAGTTCACCCTGATCTACATGAACAGCTAGAGAGCAGGCGGCTTCAACAAAGTGCATACCATGATAGCGCAAATGTGTCAATGATCCTGTATTTGTATTAAATTATGGACAAGGTCCCAAGTGGCTTCCCAGCACTGTCATGGCCAAAGAGGGGAGCAGGGTGTTTCGGGTCAAACTTTCAAATGGACTCATTCACCGGAAACACTTGGACCAAATCAAACTCAGATTCATGGACTATCCTGAGCAACCCACCTTGGACTCTACCTTTTTTGATTCCCCAACAAACACACCAGTGGCAACCGGCACCATGGTTGACTACGAAGCAGAACTCATCATCCACAGCAGCCCAGCAGGGCCCAACACACCAGGCAGCCTAGCAAGGCCAGCTGCACAGCAGCCCAGCGAGGGCCCAAGAAATGATTCAACAACACCAGCGTTCACACCGAGACGATCAACCAGAAAAAAGAAGGGCCCCAGATCGACTCACATTGTAAATAGTTACACTGTTGACTTTGGGGCGGGAGTGTTGTTATATATGTATACTTATATTTACTTTGTACAGCCACCAGAGGTCTCATCCCCTGGAGTCCCAAGGGATCCTATAATCCCTTGGAAGCACAGTATTTAGGGAGGCTTCACAGGTTGGAGAGGCACTCCGGAGACCTGCAATAAAAGACTACGGTCACACTTTACTTTGAGCTCACAGTGTTCAGTCTGACTCTTTCTCCATACACAACAGCCGTTATATTACTTTAAATTACCACTGGTTTACCACTGCTTTACACATTACTCACGTGGCGCAACAACGGGATCTGCACTATCACGGGTGGCAGAGCGACTGTGGCTGCCCATTCGTGCTGCAGCATGTTCCTCCAAGTCAGTCAGGGTCTGTATATCAGCAGGGCCTCCTCCAGTGCGCCTCTGCTCCCCCCGATTCTTAGATATCTTCCTCTGCAAACGTGACAAGAGCATAGCATAAGCTAATTGTCTAGGAACTATTATGGAAAGACAACAGCTTCTAACGTTATATGCTAATACGGTTTGTATCTACAATGGATACATGGTTATAACATCTACATTTCGAAAAAATATTTAATAACATCGTGTTTAAGAACTAATGCTTGACACCAAACATCTCGCGTACAATCTCCAGGAAGGACCCCATCCACGGTCCGTTGTAATAGGCACCTGAGGGGTGGTAGGCAGTTTATTTGACTGGATGGAGGACTCCGGGGCGGGGGTGGGGGGGCGGCAATCAGGACTGCTGGTGAGCTCAGCAATGACAGGTGTAATGGGAGGGGAGGTGTCCGTGGGCTGTGCTCAGAGACCTCCGTGTAGCTGGAGCTAATGTCCCAAATTGTCCCAGGGCAGACAGTGAGCCAGGGCAGCTCTCCCCCAGTCCAGGCTGGCTCACTATGTAAGTGACAGCAGCCGGAGAGACTGACACAGTCTGGGTAAAGATGATCCCTCAGTGCTCAGTCGTGCCCCATCTACCAACGTAACCCAAAAGGAGACGGTGCCAAAATTAGACTTAAAGAGCGCAGGTTCCGACCCCAATCCAGATCTTAGCAGGGAAGCTATACAAGATTACCCAGCTTCATTATAATCCAGCAGATTTACATATTCAGTGGTTCATTACAATTTAAAATTTATTTAAAGCTTACTCTTGCGGAAGCAACCAGGCTATTCCATCTCTTGCAGCACTGGTTGGATTCACACCTATCGTGGGACACTGAGGACAATACATCGACAATCTCGCCCCGTATTTTCTGATACATCCGGGGTGGAGGTTTCCCATACCCACCCCAGGTTCATTGGCCCCACCACATCTCAACTTCATTGACCAATGCTTCGTCGAAGAAGCGCTTTGCCCTCCTTCTCCCTTCAACCTCCTGTACACTCTCTCCTGAGTCCTCATGCGACACCTCCATAATTTTTTTTATCTTTGTAACAATTCACAACAACCTTTTCATTTTATAACTAACTCCTTCACAACTATAACACTTGAAAAATCAGCAATCCTTCACTCCTTCAAAAATCAGTAATCCTTCACAAAAGCTCTTCTCTCTCTCCACAACAAATACTTTCTCTCTCTCCCTTTGTCTTCTGAGCATGCACAGATGACCCCTGACCTCCCGAATCGTGGGAAAAGTTATTTGCTAAAAAAAAGTGCATGCGTGGAACGGTCATTGTTATGGACGGCAGCCTTGCACAACTGAATATATCGCTAAGGCCCATTTCACATCGCGAAGGCTATCGCCCAAAATAAAAAGCCGAAACTAGCTTAAAAAAAAATGGCCGATATTCCAGCGATCCTGAACAATAAAAAATCACTAATGCCGGAATTATCGTCCATTTTTTGGGCGATAGCGATCATAGTGGAAAGTCTAGCCCTCATGTATAGGATTGAAAGAGAGAGCTTGCTGAATAAAATAATGTACAACTTGCTCTGTTTACTTTGAAATAGCTTTACACCAATTGTCCGATGCCAAATTAGGAACAGATAATCAGCTTCAAAGGTCCTAGCTAATCATTTTATAATATTGAATCAAAATAGTTTTTAAACACACCATCAACCATCTTCCAAAATTCAACAGCCCAATGTCAGTTTAAAAGGTTTCAGTAAATGTGAAGAAAAATGAATCTCAAAAATAATCTGCAGCCCTGCTTCTGGTCTTGACATTTTGATGGATATTAGTCCAGTAAGTTAGCAGTATAAGTGAAATCCTTTAGGCTTTCACAAAGACCAAAAATCAGTTCTGATTTAGAAAGAGCGGAAATCTTTGTTTGAGGAATGGAAAAGGTCATAGCTTAATATTCATAAAGACTGGAGTGACAACAAATAATGACAGATTACTGAGGTGAGTTAACGTCACAGGTTATCGAGTGCCACAGATCAGAATTGTAATTTTGAAGTCACTAGTGAGAAAAAAACCTAGCAGCAAAGAAATAACTGAAGTTTACAGTTAAAGGTTGTTGAAGATTGGAAACACAGTACTGGATGTTGAAATGCTGTAAATTAATAGAATGGGTCATGGAGAAGTGGTACTACACAGCAAATGAGAAATGCACACATTAAAAGGAATGGTTTATTGAGTGTGATTGAAAATGGTTGTTCCCAATATCAACTGCAATATTCAGCACGCAAGCTGTGCTTTTATCTTTCACTCTTTTCATTATTACAGAGTTACTATCATTCTTCCAACTCTATGCTATAAACTTTTTTAATCCTTATTCTTGGGTGATCATTCACTTTGATACAATGATTTCCAGCTGTTTTGCAATCAAGAGAGTTTTCCAGGTTTTTGTAATTGAGGCTGTTCCATTTTGATCATAAGAATTATGCTACTAGGCATGAGACCCCATTACATTTTCCTCCCAGGTGGTGAGGTACTATTCTCCCACAAGATGTATCATCTTGCAGTCACTTTTGATCAAATTCAGCACAACGCTTCAAGAATCAGACTGCCCCAAACTGATTGATTAGTATTGTTATACGGTATTTTTTTCAAGCACCAAAAATGCTATGGAGCAGAAAATTAAATGAAATACATATTGTGAGAAATTTCAAGACAAAATATCAGCTCGTCTACAAACAGGAAAAAGTGATGAAACATTCAATCTGAACATTGATTCCACCAGCTTTTGCATCTTGTCTTACAATTAAACTGACATTACTCATACACTTACATTTATATAGTGTCTTTACATTCACTGAAACTTCAATCCCCTGTAACAATCATTTACAAATAGCCAAATTTCTGTTGTAAATGACTGCTAGTCGCCTGCTATGCATACTAATAGTCTGAATATAGACCTATAACTCTGAGTATGTGGCAATTCTGCATAAAATATGGCTTTAAAGGGGAAAGTGACATTAAAATCTGAAGATAAATAACTTTAATTTTAAACCAAAATAGTAATACAATTGAAGCGAAGCACCCTATTCCGCTAATTCAATCTAATATACATTTCTCTTACAACAGAGACTATAAATCACTGTTTCAAATAAGAAGATTCCTAATGAAGCAGCTGTTAAACAGTCAAAGTACCATGGTATTGCTGTTTTCGTAAATGTATTCTAAAGATATTTGTTTCTATCTTTAATAATTATATGTGCGTGTGGAAGTATTGTATGTGTATTTGGTGCAAGTCATTTGAATGGTGCATTTCATGCTGATGAAAATGCTCACACATTAGTTACTCCAAGGACACAATTGTTTTTTGATTAATAATCATTTGGCTGTATGAAACGTAGGCAATTTCTATCTTCTTAAGTAGACACTTGGCTGCAGAACTGAAGATTGCAGTTACTGAGCAACTATTTTCAACAGACAGCCCTTGTCCTAACTCTCAGAAGAATGAGAGGCATTGTTATGCATGCGATGAGAAACAGTCCAATCATAAAATCCAGGTTTATGCAGGTAATTTGGATTATAACTCTCATCATACAAAATATGTACACTACAAAGAGAGTTTTGAAAGGAAACGTGACATGAACATTTTGAGGTCAGCTATTTTAAATACTAATGCATTTTTTTCTGGATATTAGAATGAAGGTAAATCCAATACATGACGTTAACTAAATTTGTAAGGTATTTTATACACTGCTCTATCTAAAATATTGCATTTAATTGCAGAAATGCGATATAATATGCAAAAAAATAACTGAAATAACTTACTAATTATAGGAGTAAAAATGTATATGGTGCGACTGCACATTACTACTACATGGGTGAATCATTGAAAAATGAAACATTAGTTTGTTCAGTCTTGCATTGAGGTATTATATATCATATTAGACCTATATAGCCATTAAAAAATAAACATGGAAGTGTATAATCACAGCGACAAATTAGGTGTAGAAGTAGATGCATTGGTATTTTATCAAAACTTGACAGTATATCTATTACTCCTTCCAACACCACTAGATATCTCATTTCCGCAGTATCTGCTTACCTAATGTTATAATTTGCTGAATGGATATAGCATTAGATGTGACTAGACAAAAACACATAGGTGCCAGTGAATTGCTTTGGTGATATGATAATGTCAAATGACAATGTCTTGAGCCTTAATTAGCAAAATAAATAACCGTACACCAGGGGCAGAGGTGAATGGGTATGTTTGATGCTTAAACTCAGAAAACAAAATGAAAAGCTACAGGAAACATCAATTGTGTATGTTGTTGAAATTCCTTGGGGCGTTCCACTGGCCTGCTGTATAATTCTGGTTGGGGACTAGCAGAATCGTGGGGTCTCTGCTGTTTCCATGAGCTCCCACATTGACTGGTGAAGGCCAGAATTCCGTCCAACTGTTATGCGGCAGTTGATGGGCTGGGTGCAGCAACAGGGCCAGGCACAGAGATTCATTAAGCTGGGAGTTCCTGCCCCTGTGCCTCAGTTGGGACCCAGCTTCCTTTGGGTGCTGGTACACCCAGTGAGGAGAGTAGCACTAGTCTCCACAAGGGTGCATGTGGGCCCCAGGGCAGACGTGGCCTGGATTTCTGAGGAGAAACCTAGTTTAAAAAATAATCATCAATATTTGTTTTCCATGTGGTTGCTCCATGTAATCGCATTCTTAGTTTTTCAGCTGTTGGAGAATAGCTCAGGAATAAAATAGATTTCGTACAACTCAGTGCTGGGAAATTGGCCTTGCTGGCCTCCCTCATTGATTTTCCATTGCCGGCATATGAATCCTCCAGAACTAAGATTACCATTTCATTGATAATTTATATGCTGAATGTATCAGCCTTGGCTCAGTGGGTAGTGCTCTTGCTTCTGAGTCAGAAAGTTATGCGTTCAAACCCCACTCCAGTGACTTTAGCACATAATGTAGACTGACATTTCAGTGCAATACTGAGGGAGTGCTGCATTGTTGAAGGTACCTTTGAGACCACCTTAAGTCTCTCCTCCACCCTCTGAGAGGAAGGGTTCTGCTTTAATTTCCCACTCCTGTGTTGACATGGATGTTGTTAATGTGCCCTTGTAAATGTCTGGAGCCTGCCCTATCATGCTGATGACCCTGCTCCCAGGATTTAGGATGGGATCTGTGTCGTAGTATCTGAGCAGCTGGCACCAGAAGAGCAAGATTATGTCAGAATTTCAGCCCCCTTATTAAGTTTGGTTACAACTATTCAGATATTATATTTCTGTGAAAGCTGTTATATTTAAAACAATATCCAGACACAGTACACTAATCACTCAATTGCTTATATTGGGGTTGGGGGAGAAAAATTTAACATTTGTGTCCAGATTCAAAATCCAGTGTAACAGATACAGGAACTGTGTGTTAAAGAAGACAGTTTGGGGTGAATTTTCACTTTTACCACAGTGAGAAAACAGCCGGCAGCTCTTGGCCACTCATTTTATATCCTACCCGATTTGTGTTAGCATTGACGGAAAGGAGGTACCTTCTCGTGGAGGTAAAAATGAAAATTCACCCCAGCACAATCCCTCAAGTCAACCCAGGTGACAAAGAAAACATGACTGAAAATGATTGAAATAGTAAACTAAATGCTCGGTTTGTGCCAGTTTTATTACTTGTAGGTCAACAGTGACAGATGACTGTGCTTCACCATATTGCTGAACAAATGAGCTCTCTTTCTTTGTCAATAACTTTGCCAGTACCAGTAAGTCTTGTTGACTGCCTGCCACACAGTGGGTCATTCCTTATTTCCAAGTTATCTTTGGTTTATTTATTAGTTGTCACCCTTTTAATAGTTTATTTTCTGCACTATATTAAATGTCATGAATAATTTAACTCTAGTTTGTGTAATGTCAAATTAATTAGCAAGCATTTGAATAAATTAAACGAAAATATCACATTCAGAAGACTCCTCCCGGCAAGTGTGTCAGTAATATCTTAGAATTTAACTGAACAGCACTTAACCATTCCGACAATGGATCTCCATTGGTGACACGGTGAAATTACTTGCAAATGTATTGTGATGGATCTGCTGCTTATGGACATAAAATAGTGAAACACAGGATAAGCCCACCAGTGAAATACACAAGAGGTGGATTTTAACCCTCTCCACACGGTGGAAACTGGGAGGATGGGCAGTTAAAATTCCTGAGTTACTTACCTGATGGAAAGCCGCCCGGATCCTGCTGCCTCCTATATTAAAAGGTGCTTAGACTCTTAATTCACATATGCTAATCGGGCCCAAACAATCATTTTAACTGGACTGAGCAGGGGAGTTCCGTGGCTTTTTAACCAGACGAACCAGTGTAAAGAACAGCGGGAAGCTGAGAGTGAAATTACGTTAGGTAAGCTTTTTCACGCGTCCGGCCTAGGGCCTCCCAATTTTCCGGATGCTAGCAGCTGATTCCTGCCCACTTCCTGCCTGTCCCAGGTGGGAAGTGGGCCAGCAGCATGCAAATGAAGGCCGGCAGTTAAAGTCGCTGTGGCTTCATACTAACATGGATGTGCGGGCAGGAAACTAACTGAAATTAATATTTCCTACCGGAAACCTGATGGCAGTTAAAATCTGCCTGCTCCCTGCACCCGTTCCCCCCCTCCCAGTTTTAGTTATAGAAACATAGAAACATAGAAAATAGGTGCAGGAGTAGGCCATTCGGCCCTTCTAGCCTGCACCGCCATTCAATGAGTTCATGGCTGAACATGCAACTTCAGTACCCCATTCCTGCTTTCTCACCATACCCCTTGATTCCCCAAAAAAAGAGCAAGCATTTAGATAATGGGAAATTAGGGATCGGCAACAAATGCTGCCACAAAATCAGAGAGTTAATAAAATACTGATTCATTAATGGAAAAGATTTATTTTGATGGATTTTAGTTTTTTGAGTAGAAAGATGCATTGTGCACTTGTATTCGACTGCCGTGAAACAGGTCAGCTTTGAGATTTTTCATTACTGTTAAAGGGTACCTCTGTTTAAAGATCATTTTCTATTTCTCCTCATATTGCTGGTCGTCTAGTTAAGATTCATAAGCTGACATTTATTTAGGTACTCAATAAACCATGCAAAAAAGCTTGAACGACAGACTCTTGGGACAGAGCCAAAGGGATCTGCTAGAAATGATTATGAATACATATTAGGGACTATTACAACTGGCAAAAGCTTCAGACCATCAGGAGCCATTTTCACATTGACTGAATCTGTTTTCTTCTCTACTGATTCTGTTCTCCTTTATTATTAAATTTCTGCCCAACAGTACCTGGTCTGGTGCCCTTGGAATCAATTCAAGGAGGTCCATTTGAGGAGAAGATATATCTACAGTGGAAGCCACCGAATGAAACCAATGGAATAATTACCCTCTATGAGGTAAAGCAACATACGGCTATCAATCATCCTCTTCTGCCTCTTGGGTTTTTGACACCTTATAATTGTAGTAACGTACTCTTAAAGCACTGAAAGGATTGAAGAATGACTGCTAACCAATGACATTTATCATTGTAAACACTGGGCCATAGCACTAACCCATATAATGGAATTAATTAAATCGGGATTATTGCTTAAGCATACATGCTCATCCCATTGGATATATAAGTAAGATATTTGCATTTGAATGTGATTCATGCAAATCATCTAGGTTCATGTCAGCATGAAAGATACCAATAAGATACCAATATGTTTCTAAGATTGTTTTAATTTGATTTAAAGTCAATACTGTAATCATCTTCAGTGTCACAGCGGTAACAGTATCGAACCACTGAAGTGCAGGGATTTTTTTATTGCTAACTGTACATTGCAAAACACACACCGCTTTGAGCATTAAAAAAATAATAATTAGAAATTTGTGATGGTTTTTATTTGGGGGAAATTAAATTATAGGAATTATTTCAGAAATTATTTCAAAATTTTCGAAAAGCTGGTAATAATAGGAATGAAAGCTATAAAAGACAAATGTCCGGTGGAAAATTAGAGTGAGAAAAAGATTCTACTACACAGTAGAATAGAACATTCTGTCTTCATTATGCTCTGTGTGATACTGTGAGAAAGAAAGAGAAAGCTTGCATTTATACATAACCTTGTCAAGTCTCTCAAGGTATCCCAGAGTGTTTCACAAACAATGAAGTACTTTGAAATACAGTAACTGTTCTTATGTATGCAAACACAGTGGCCATTTTTGATGACAACAATGTCCCTCAAACAATATAGAGATGAATAACTAGCTGACCTGTTTTTGGTGGCATTGGTTAGGGAGTGTTACTAATATGGAAAGGGAGAATAATGGGCTGGATTTTGCGGGGGGGCAGCGGCCGCGATTGGTGGCGGGTCAGTGGGAAAATGTTTTTTCCCCAACAGGTCGGGACCCCACTGTGAATGCACCACCACGAGCCTTTACCGAATGTCGGGTCAGTCAGCGTGGAGCAGACCTGACATGCAGCGGCGGGGGAGGCAATTAAAATTATTAGTGGCTTGTTTAGAGCTACTTAATTATGTTTTTTTCCCCCTGCTTTTTGAATTTGATAGATCGCCCACCGATTTACCACTGTGCCTTGACCTCATCAGTGAAGCTGAGGCAGGAGGTCACTTGCCATTGAATCAGCTGATGAGCTGACAGCTTCAAATGTCAATTCAAAGCTCCCAGCTGATTGAGAAATGTTCCCTTAACCACTAGCTTCTCCAAAACTGCACTTCCACTACAGATTCAGAATGCTGCAAGTCTCTACACAAGTCTCCATCCAGTCTGACCTCAATTCCTCTCCCACATTGACAGATTGTTTCTGTCATCTTTACTTCACCTGTCATCTATTACATCAGCATACAATGTCCAAGCCATTCCTTTCACACTCATCACCATTACAGGGGCTATCCTTATGTCTCACCATTCACTGCAACTCACTAAACCACTTCGAAAGGTGCACACAAATCTTTCGAAGAACGCAAAGTGTTGAAAATAAAGATTTGAATGTTTGACACCACAGTAACAGAAATTTTACATGAACATCTACTGAGATCATTGAAACATTTGCAGCAGTGCACCTAGGTCCTCCTGACCACATCCCTGCTTGTACCCTCCTCTGCAATGTACATCCGGGCTGTGTTGATCTCCTTGGAAGGTCTCTTCTGCCCGTTGGAAGGGAAGGGGACCTCCCTGTGTTCTGTAACTCCCTCCATAAGCAGAAGGGAGTCATGGGAGAGCCTGGGTGCAGTCCTCTGCCGCCTCTGGGCTGTGGTTGTCAATGTTTGCAGCAGCTCATTGCTGTAGAACACTGACAGCACAAATGTCAAAATAAAGTTGGCCATGGTCCCTTTAAGGAAACCGGCTGATTACACATCATCAAATTATGTCACCATATCCACTTCCTCTAATTGGCCAGGAAACGCGCTGGCCGGGCTTAACTGCAGCAGGATCGGGACCTATCATCTACGTCGCCCACCACGGACCCACCGAGGTTCGGAAAATCCATCCCAATGTAACTGACTCAGTGCCCTTAACTTATTTGACATTTTATTTCTGATTGAAGCAATAAGAAAACTATATTTCTATTTTCCTGGTCTAACTTTCACATTCAAATTTGTGTCTAGACCTCTGTAAAATTGGACTCTTTTATGCTGCAGTAAGGAAAAGATAAAAGGCAAAATTGTTGAAACTCAAATAAATATAAAAGCATACAGCACAGAAGGAGTTCATTGTGCCTGTGCGGGCGAACCATCTAATTATACCACTCCACAACTCCTTGCCCATAGCTCTGTAAAGTTTTCCTTTTCAAGTATATATCCGATTATCTTTTGAAAGTTAGTATTGAATCTGCTTCCATCACCCTTTCAGGCGGTACATTGCAGATCATAACAACTATTCTTCTATTCAAGTTGAAAGAACCAGTGTGCAATTACAAATGGTGCAGACTGGCAATCATCGATAATCTCGCCGAACTCTTTGCAAGGTCACAGTCACAAGCTGATCCTCCAACTGTCCTGAAGCAAACCATTTCTAAGAATTGTGTTCAACTTCCGCAAAACCTGGCGACATGTAAAGAACTCAGGGGGCCACATGCCAAAGTTTGGCAGCACTTTGAGTTACAACTGCCAGAAATGAGGAAATCACTGCAGCTGAAATGACAATTGCCACACAGGCAATAAATTCACCGCAAAACTTTTCCAGCTCCTCAGATGTTGTGATAGCTTGGGACACTTGCTGGTACCATTGGCATTTAGCATCACATTTCTTCTCGTCAGAGAGGCCATGTAATTGTCTGATGTTTCAGAAACAGCTATTTTTTGACAAATAGCCTCCCATTTGTTGTTTTGGAAGTGTTGCAGAAATCTTGAAATTCAGGTTCATCTTGAAGAGGCACATGGGCACATTAATAGCTTTGGAAATTAGTACCACAGCACGACAGTGGCTCAACCAGCCATGTGGAGCCACTGTGGTTATGTGGATAGATAACCGTTAGGGAGGAGGGTCGAGTGGAGCATAAACGCTGGTATGGACTGGTTGGGCCAAATGGCCTGTTTCTGTGCCGTATATCCTATGTAATCCTATATAATTCTACATTCAATTTGTTTGGCTCTTGATATCATGAAGGAGACCAGCTTGCCTTAGAATGGTCCAAAGGTTGATCAGAAAGGACTTCACTCGGTTGCTGTGCTTGTGGTGGCTTCACCATAAAGTCACTGGGGAAAAAGCAGGTCAGCAAAAACAGTTTCATACAAAGAATTCTGTGATTCATTGAACACAATAGTTGACACAGTGTTGCCTTCAATACATTTCATCAGCTTTGCATTATAATTTTCAGTTATGTATTTACATGTTAGATTATCTATCTGCAATAGGAAGATTATTGCACAGGGCAAATACATTACTTCAGCTACTTCAGCTCGGTAAAAAGGTTGTCCAGCAAAGCACAGTGCATAAACAAACTCATTCACACTGGGCTGGAATTTACTGAAAAAATAACGGCGAATGCAAATCAGTCAGGAACTTTTGGCAAGGAAGTGAATTGCAAATCACAAGTTGCTGGACAATTTGCACCACTTTGCCATTAGCTTCATGAAAATGGTATCTCGCACTTAACCTCCTGAGTTTCTTGGAGTTGCTGGAATTGCACATTAATTGCCCATTAAACTCGACACAGAAGATTAAGTTGTGTTACTAATAGCATCAGTACCCTTTTAACGGTGTGGTAATTGCTCCTGACTGTCAGACAATATCTCTGATCCAGAAAGTAAACCATCCTTCAAGATTGTTGTTGAAAATGTTAAAAATGTTAAATTTTAAAATTTTTCCTTTCTGTCTCTTTTTTTCTATTTGTTCCGGGGATGTGGGCATCGCGAGCAAGGCCAGCATTTATTGCCCATCCCTAATTGCCCTTGAGAAGGTGGTGGTGAACCGCCTTCTTGAACCGCTGCAGTCTTTGTGGTGAAGGTACTCCCACAGGGCTGTTTGGGAGGGAGTTCCAGGACCTTGACCTTCAGCGACAATGAAGGACCAGCGATATATTTCCAATTCAGGATGGTGTGTAACTTGGAGCGAAACTTGCAGGTGATGGTGTTCCCATGCACCTGCTGCCCTTGTCCTTCTAGGTAGTAGAGGTCGCTAGTTTGGGAGGTGATGCCGAAGAAGCCTTAGCGAGTTGCTACAGTGCATCTTGTAGATGGTACACACTACAGCCTCTGTGCGCCGGTGTTGGAGGGAGTAAATGATGAAGGTGGTGGATAGGGTGCCAATCAAATGGACTTCTTTATCCTGGATGGTGTCGAGCTTCTTGAGTGTTGTTGGAGTTGCACTCATCCAGGCAAGTGGAGAGTATTCGATCACACTCTTGACTTGTGCCTTTCTCACTCCCTTAATCCAATCATTATTTCCCTCTCTTTATTTCTCTTTCTGTACTTAATTTGACAATGGATTAACATCCTCTAATTCACCCTCCTCCTCAGTACTTCCTCTGTTTATTTCTTAATATTTAAATCTCAATGGTTAAGGAGATACCCGGTTGGTCCCATCGTTCACCAAGATCCCAGATATCCTGTTTCCCGCTCCACACCATTATCAGCTCACACTTCAGCAAATTACAGGACAAAACATTTTTGAGCTGAAGGATGCAAAAAAAGGCAAATTGACAGGGCATTCCCCGAGAAGTTCCACTCCAACAAATTCTGGACTAGTATGTGAGTCCTGGCTTCTCTCTTTTTGCTGCACTCAAGAGAAGGAAGTTGCAATGTTTTGCCAGTTCCAAGCTTCAGCCTTCAGTTTAGCATGATGTTTGCTGGTAAGATATTCTCCATGTCAGCCCGTACTCCAGTCAATGTGAAGGCAGCATCATTTTCAGGTAAGTTCCTTGTCTTCCCTTTCACCTGAATTAGGCTCTTTCCAAACTTGAAATTGCCTTTTTTTCTCATGCATGTAGTGTGCCAGAGACTTCCATTTACTTTCTAAGGTGCTCAGAAATGAGTCAAAATTACTGCGCTTCAGTTTCAAAATTGGAAGACAGAATTATCTCCAGGAACATAGAAACATAGAAACATAGAAACATAGAAAATAGGTGCAGGAGTAGGCCATTCGGCCCTTCTAGCCTGCAACGCCATTCAATGAGTTCATGGCTGAACATTCAACTTCAGTACCCCATTCCTGCTTTCTCGCCATACCCCTTGATCCCCCTAGCAGTAAGGACCTCATCTAACTCCTTTTTGAATATATTTAGTGAATTGGCCTCAACAACTTTCTGTGGTAGAGAATTCCACAGGTTCACCACTCTCTGGGTGAAGAAGTTCCTCCGCATCTCGGTCCTAAATGGCTTACCCCTTAACCTTAGACTGTGACCCCTGGTTCTGGACTTCCCCAACATTGGGAACATTCTTCCTGCATCTAACCTGTCTAACCCCGTCAGAATTTTATATGTTTCTATGGAGTCCCCTCTCATTCTTCTGAACTCCAGTGAATACAAGCCCAGTTGATCCAGTCTTTCTTGATAGGTCAGTCCCGCCATCCCGGGAATCAGTCTGGTGAACCTTCGCTGCACTCCCTCAATAGCAAGAATGTCCTTCCTCAGGTTAGGAGACCAAAACTGTACACAATACTCCAGGTGTGGCCTCACCAATGCCCTGTACAACTGTAGCAACACCTCCCTGCCCCTGTACTCAAATCCCCTTGCTATGAAGGCCAACATGCCATTTGCTTTCTTAACCGCCTGCTGCACCTGCATGCCAACCTTCAATGACTGATGTACCATGACACCCAGGTCTCTTTGCACCTCCCCTTTTCCTAATCTGTCACCATTCAGATAATAGTCTGTCTCTCTGTTTTTACCACCAAAGTGGATAACCTCACATTTATCCACATTATACTTCATCTGCCATGCATTTGCCCACTCACCTAACCTATCCAAGTCGCTCTGCAGCCTCACAGCATCCTCCTCGCAGCTCACACTGCCACCCAACTTAGTGTCATCCGCAAATTTGGAGATACTACATTTAATCCCCTCATCTAAATCATTAATGTACAGTGTAAACAGCTGGGGCCCCAGCACAGAACCTTGCGGTACCCCACTAGTCACTGCCTGCCATTCTGAAAAGTACCCATTTACTCCTACTCTTTGCTTCCTGTCTGACAACCAGTTCTCAATCCATGTCAGTACACTACCCCCAATCCCATGTGCTCTAACTTTGCACATCAATCTCTTGTGTGGGACCTTGTCGAACGCCTTCTGAAAGTCCAAATATACCACATCAACTGGTTCTCCCTTATCCACTCTACTGGAAACATCCTCAAAAAATTCCAGAAGATTTGTCAAGCATGATTTCCCTTTCACAAATCCATGCTGACTTGGACCTATCATGTCACCTCTTTCCAAATGCACTGCTATGACATCCTTAATAATTGATTCCATCATTTTACCCACTACCGATGTCAGGCTGACCGGTCTATAATTCCCTGTTTTCTCTCTCCCTCCTTTTTTAAAAAGTGGGGTTACATTGGCTACCCTCCACTCCATAGGAACTGATCCAGAGTCAATGGAATGTTGGAAAATGACTGTCAACGCATCCACTATTTCCAAGGCCACCTCCTTAAGTACTCTGGGATGCAGTCCATCAGGCCCTGGGGATTTATCGGCCTTCAATCCCATCAATTTCCCCAACACAATTTCCCGGCTAATAAGGATTTCCCTCAGTTCCTCCTCCTTACTAGACCCCCCGACCCCTTTTATAACCGGAAGGTTGTTCGTGTCCTCCTTCGTGAATACCGAACCAAAGTACTTGTTCAATTGGTCCGCCATTTCTTTGTTCCCCGTTATGACTTCCCCTGATTCTGACTGCAGGGGACCTACGTTTGTCTTTACTAACCTTTTTCTCTTTACATATCTATAGAAACTTTTGCAATCCGTCTTAATGTTCCCTGCAAGCTTCTTCTCATACTCCATTTTCCCTGCCCTAATCAAACCCTTTGTCCTCCTCTGCTGAGTTCTAAATTTCTCCCAGTCCCCAGGTTCGCTGCTATTTCTGGCCAATTTGTATGCCACTTCCTTGGCTTTAATACTATCCCTGATTTCCCTTGATAGCCACAGTTGAGCCACCTTCCCTTTTTTATTTCTATGCCAGACAGGAATGTACAATTGTTGTAGTTCATCCATGCGGTCTCTAAATGTCTGCCATTGCCCATCCACAGTCAACCCCTTAAGTATCATTCGCCAATCCATCTCAGCCAATTCACGCCTCATACCTTCAAAGTTAGCCTTCTTTAAGTTCTGGACCATGGTCTCTGAATTAACTGTTTCATTCTCCATCCTAATGCAGAATTTTACCATATTATGGTCACTCTTCCCCAAGGGGCCTCGCACAACGAGATTGCTAATTAATCCTTTCTCATTACATAACACCCAGTCTAAGATGGCCTCCCCCCTAGTTGGTTCCTCGACATATTGGTCTAAAAAACCATCCCTTATGCACTCCAGAAAATCCTCCTCCACCGTATTGCTTCCAGTTTGGTTCGCCCAATCTATGTGCATATTAAAGTCACCCATTATAACTGCTGCACCTTTATTGCACGCACCCCTAATTTCCTGTTTGATGCCCTCCCCAACATCACTACTACTGTTTGGAGGTCTGTACACAACTCCCACTAACGTTTTTTGCCCTTTGGTGTTCTGCAGCTCTACCCATATAGATTCCACATCATCCAAGCTAATGTCCTTCCTAACTATTGCCTTAATCTCCTCCTTAACCAGCAATGCTACCCCACCTCCTTTTCCTTTTATTCTATCCTTCCTGAATGTTGAATACCCCTGGATGTTGAGTTCCCAGCCCTGCTCATCCTGGAGCCACGTCTCCGTAATCCCAATCACATCATATTTGTTAACATCTATTTGCACAGTTAATTCATCCACCTTATTGCGGATACTCCTTGCATTAAGACACAAAGCCTTTAGGCTTGTTTTTTTAACACCCTCTGTCCTTTTAGAATTTTGCTGTACAATGGCCCTTTTTGTTCTTTGCCTTGGGTTTCTCTGCCCTCCACTTTTCCTCATCTCCTTTCTGTCTTTTGTTTTTGCCTCCTTTTTGTTTCCCTCTATCTCCCTGCATTGGTTCCCATCCCCCTGCCATATTAGTTTAACTCCTCCCCAACAGCACTAGCAAACACTCCCCCGAGGACATTGGTTCCGATTCTGCCCAGGTGCAGACCGTCCGGATTGTACTGGTCCCATCTCCCCCAGAACCGGTTCCAATGCCCCAGGAATTTGAATCCCTCCCTGCTGCACCATTGCTCAAGCCACGTATTCATCTGAGCTATCCTGCGATTCCTACTCTGACTAGCACGTGGCACTGGTAGCAATCCCGAGATTACTACTTTTGAGGTCCTACTTTTTAATTTAGCTCCTAGCTCCTTAAATTCATTTCGTAGGAACTCATCCCTTTTTTTACCTATGTCATTGGTACCAACGTGCACCACGACAACTGGCTGTTCTCCCTCCCTTTTTAGAATGTCCTGCACCCGCTCCGAGACATCCTTGACCCTTGCACCAGGGAGGCAACATACCATCCTGGAGTCTCGGTTGCGGCCGCAGAAACGCCTATCTATTCCCCTTACAATTGAATCCCCTATCACTATCGCTCGCCCACTCTTTTTCCTGCCCTCCTGTGCAACAGAGCCAGCCACGGTGCCATGAACTTGGCTGCTGCTGCCCACTCCTGATGAGTCATCCCCCTCAACAGCACTCAAAGCAGTGTATCTGTTTTGCAGTGGGATGACCACAGGGGACCCCTGCACTACCTTCCTTGCACTACTCTTCCTGCTGGTCTTCCATTCCCTCGCTGGCTGTGGACCCTTCTCCTGCGGTAAGACCAACTCGCTACACGTGATACTCACGTCATTCTCAGCATCGTGGATGCTCCAGAGTGAATCCACCTTCAGCTCCAACTCCGCAACGCGGACCGTCAGTAGCCGGAGGTGGACACACTTCCCGCACATGTAGTCGTCAGGGACACTGGTGTTGTCCCCGTGTTCCCACATGGTACAGGAGGAGCATATCACATGACCGAGCTGTCCTGCCATGACTTAACCCTTAGATACACTTAAATTGCCGACAACAATGTTAAAAGTTACTGACTAATAAAGAAAAAGAAAAACTACTCACCAATCAGCAGCCAATCACTTACCACGTTGGCTGTGACGTCACCTTTTGATTTCTTTCTACTTCTTTTTTGACTTCTCTCAGCTGGAGCTGCACCGGTACGTGTCTCAACTCCCGCCTCTCTCGACGCTCCCCGGACTGCTGAGCCTTTTATAGGCCGCTGCCTCTCTCGACTCCCGCCTCTCTCGACGCTCCCCGGACTGCTGAGCCTTTTATAGGCCGCTGCCTCTCTCGACTCCCGCCTCTCTCGACGCTCCCCGGACTGCTGAGCCTTTTATAGGCCGCTGCCTCTCTCGACTCCCGCCTCTCTCGACGCTCCCCGGACTGCTGAGCCTTTTATAGGCCGCTGCCTCTCTCGACGCTCCCCGGACTGCTGAGCCTTTTATAGGCCGCTGCCTCTCTCGACGCTCCCCGGACTGCTGAGCCTTTTATAGGCCGCTGCCTCTCTGGACTCCCGCCTCAAAAACAGAGGCCACGATTTCGCCTACTGAGGCGGGTTCAATGTATCTGGAGTTCGTAGCAGGGTCCGAGCCCACTGCTGTCTCCATCCTGCTCTGTGATTTAACATTGATGAAGCTTGTTGCAGCCCAATGAGGTTCCCGGCCAATTAAAAGGAAGTAGGTCTGATTACATCATTTGATGACACTTCATCAGCCGGTTTCCTTAAAGGGTCCATGTCCAAATTTACTTTGACAGCTGTGCTGTCAGTGTTCTACAGCATTGAGTTGCTGGAAATAGTGACAAGCACTGCATAAAGGTGCACAGCTGCTCTCCCATGTCTCCCTCCATATGCTTATGGAGTGGGTCACAGCATGCAGGGAGGTTCTCTTCCCTTCCAATAGGCGAAAGAGACCTCCCCAGGGGACAAACACAGTCTGGTTGCACATTGCACAGGAGGGCAAAAGCAGGGATGTCGTCAGGAGGACCAGACTGCAGTGGTGCAAACCTTTCAATGATCTCAGTGGATCACGAAACGTTACTGCAAAGCCACACTCAACCTCATCCTGCTGTGTCACTCATCAAATCCCCATCACTCTGCCTTCCCCACCCTACTCCTGCACGTCCTTATGCACACCAACTTACCTTGCACCTCCACCCATCCCTTTCTCTCAATCAACATTAATACATCCCCATCTCACTATCCACCCCTCACACTCACCCTTATTCTAGTCTAATCATACCAACTAACAACACACAAGGATAGACACTTGGGTGATTTAGCCATTGTTCATGTAAAATTTCTGTTAATGTGTTGTCAAACCTTAAAAGCTTTATTTTCAACACTTTGCCTTCTTGGACAGATTTGTGTGCCGTCTGGAAGTGGCTTAGTGAGTTGCAGTGAATGGTGAGACTTAAGGATACTCCCCGCAATGGTGATGAGTGTGAAAGGAATGGCTTGGGCATTGTAGGGATGTTTTATGATGTTGGTGTGGGGTGGTGCCAACCTACCGCATCATGTGGCAGTCAGGGTGTACAGCGCCAAGTGAAGTAAATCTGGCCATGGTGAGACCATCCCTGGTATCTTGGGCAGCAATATAGTCGGGTACTGATGCCCTGTGTCCTGTGCAGCATCTGTTGATTGTGGAGAAGGTTGGTGTTGTTGGCGATGCCGGTGTGCCTGGTAATGCTGGTATTGGGGCTGATTGTGGTGGGATTCTGAGGACCAAGGTGAGATCATTTCAAGGGCATCGATGCTAATGTAATAGATGGCAGGTGAAGTAGAGATGACTGAAGCTATCTGTCAATGGTGAGAAAGGTTGTTCCAATGAGGTGACAGTGGATAGAAAGTTTGCTCCAAACACTTGCAACCACCATAAAGATCAATGTGCCTTCCAAATGCAGTAAGCAATGGGTTCTGATCTTGGAATGTGAACAGATGTGAGATGGGAGCTTTTATAGCACAATTGCAGCTGTCAGGTAATGAACTAAATTCACGTTGACACAACTCCCGACATTCTTACCTGATGTGATCCCTGAGCAGTGGCTTTTAGATAACCTGGAAAAAAGGTAACTTGACCTCAAAATTGTGTTTAATTGCCTTTTAACAAGGTCATAATGATCTAAATTGCCTTCCCCACCGCTGCATGTCAGGTCTGTTCAGTGTTGACAGACCCGACACCTGATAAAGTAGTGTGGATGCGGATTGACAGCGGGATCCCGTCCCGTCCCAGTGTCAAACATTTCAAATTTGACAGCTGACCCGCCTCTGATCCCGTCCTCTGAGCACCGGCAACATTTCGGCCAGAATTTGGGAAGGTGGAAGCAGTAATTCCAACTCAAATCAATAGAGAATATGTTTTTTCATATCAGAGAGTAATAAATTTAAGTGCAAATCCGAAAAAAATGATGTTATGGGAAGTGCAAATTTCAAGAGAGAGAAGGTGCTGAAAAATAATATGCAGCTTTATATGTAAACTAATTGTATTCTATAGCAGAGTATAAGTCTGACTCTCGCCTCTGAGTCAGAAGGTTGTGGGTTCAAATCCCACTCCAGAAACTATAGCACAAAATCTAGGCTTGACACTCTAGTGCTGTACTGTCGGCTTTCGGATGAGACATTAAACTGAGACCCCCGTATTTCAAAGAAGTAAAGGGGAATTCCTGGTCAACATTTATACATCACTAAATCAGATTATCTGTTTATCATCACCTTACTGTTTGTGTAACATTGCTGTGTGCAAATATTGGCTGCCAAGTTTCCCTACATTACAACAGTGACTACACTTCAAAAGTACTTCATTGGCTGTAAAGCACTTTGGGACATCCTGAGCTCTTGAAAGGCGCTCTATAACTGTCTTTCTTTCTTCTTTTTTTCTGTTGAGTAGTTTATGAATTATTAATGTATTTCTGGAAAAAAACATTTCATGAAAGCTACTTTGAACAGTTTAAGGACATGGTAACAGGGCATGTGGAAAGCCAAACTATGATTAGGCTGAGTCAACACGGTTGAAAGTGAAATTGTGTTTGACGAATCTATTAGAATTTTTTGAGGGTGTAATGAGCAGGATAGATAACGGTGAACCAGTGAATGTGATCTATTTGGATTGTCAGAAGGCTTTCCATGAGGTGCCACACAATAGGTTTTTACATAAGATTATGTGGGATTGGGGGGCAATATATTAGCAGGAATTGAGGATTGCTTAATGGACAGAAAACAGAGAGTAGGAATAAACGGATTATTTTCAGGATGGCAGGATGTAACGAGTGGAGTGCCGCAAGGATTAGTGCTTGGGCGTCAGCTATTCACAATCTATATTCATGACTTCGATGAAGGGACCAAATGTAATATTTTCAAGTTTGCTGATGATACAAAGTTAGGTGGGAAAGTAAGCTGTGAGGAGGATGCAAACAGGCTACAAAGGGATATAGACTGGTTAAGTGATTAGCAAAAAGGTGGCATATGGAGTTTAATGTAGAGAAATGTGATATCATCTACTTTGGTAAAAGCAGAATATTTTTTAAATAGTGAGAGACAAGTAAATGTTGGGATTAAGACGGATTCAGGAGACCTTGTACATGAAACACAAAAAGTTAGCATGTAGGTACAACATAAGAACATAAGAACATAAGAAATAGGAGCAGGAGTATGCCATCTGGCCCTTCAAGCCTGCTCCGCCATTTAACAAGATCATGGCTGATCTGATCATGGACTCAGCTTCACTTCCCTGCCTGCTCCCCATAATCCTTTATTCCCTTGTCACTCAAAAATCTGTCTATCTCCGCCTTAAATATATTCAATGACCCAGCCTCCACAGCTCTCTGGGGCAGAGAATTCCACTGATTTACAACCCTCTAAGAAGAAATTCCTCTTCATATGAGTTTTAAATGGACGGCCTCTTATTCTGAGACTATGGCCCCTTATTCTGAGACAATGCTCCCCAGTTTTAGTTTCCCCTATGAGTGGAAATATCCTCTCTGCATCCACCTTGTTGAGCCCCCTCATTATCTTATATGTTTCAATAAGATCATCTCTCATTCTTCTGAACTCCAATGAGTATAGGCTCAACCTAGTGAACCTTCTCTGAACAGCCTCCAATGCAAGTATATCCTTCCTTAACTATGGAGACCAAAACTGTACGCAGTGCTCCAGGCGTGGCCTCACCAATACCCTGTACAGATGTAGCAGGACTTCTCTGCTTTTATCCCCCTTGCAATAAAGGCCAACATTTCATTTGCCTTCCTGATTACTTACTGTACCTGTATACTAACTTTTTGTTTGTCTTGCACAAGGTGGCCAGGTCCCTCTGTACTGCAGCACTTTGCAATTTTTCTCCATTTAAATTATAATTTGCTTTTCTACTTTTTCTGCCAAAGTGGATAACCTCACATTTTCCTACATTATACCCATTTTTGCCCACTCACTCTGCCTGTCTACATCCCTTTGCAGATTTCTTGTGGCCTCCTCACAATTTGCTTTCCCGCCCATCTTTATATCATCAGCAAATTTGGCTACATTACACTCGGTCCCTTCATCTAAATCATTAATATAGATTGTAAATAGTTGAGGCCCCAGCACCAATCCCTGCGGCACCCCACTAGTCACTGTTTGCCAACCGGAAAATGTTCTCTGTTTTCTGTTAGTTAGCCAACCCTCTATCCATGCAAATATATTACCCCCAACCCCATGAACTTTTATCTTATGCAGTAACCTTTTATGTGGCACCTTATCGAATGCCTTCTGGAAATCCAAATACATCATATCCACTGGTTCCTCCTTATCCACCCTGCTCATTACATCCTCAAAGAACTCCAGCAAATTTGTCAAACATGATTTCCCTTTCATGAAACCATGTTGACTCTGTTTAATTGAATCATGCTTTTCCAAATGTCCTGCGACTGTTTCCTTAATAATGGACTTCAGCATTTTCCCAACAACAGATGTTAGGCTAACTGGTCTATGCTTTCTGTCTGCCTCCTTTTTTAAATAGGGGCGTTACATTTGTGGTTTTCCAATCCACTTGCATTGTCCCAGAATCCAGGAAAGTTTGGTAGATTACAACCAATACATCCACTATCTCTGCAGCCACTTCTTTTAAGACCCTAAAATGTAAGCCATCAGGTCCAGGGGACTTGTCCGCCTTTAGTCCCATTATTTTACTGTGTACTACTTCATTAATGATAGTGATTGTATTAAGTTCGTCCCTCCCTATAGCCCCTTGATTATCCACTATTGGGATGTTTTTAGTGTTTTCGACTGTGAAGACCGATACAAAATATTTGTTTAATGTCTCTGCCATTTCCCTGTTCCCCATTATTAATTCCCCAGTCTCATCCTCTAGGGGACCAACATTTACTTTAGCCACTCTTTTCCTTTTTATGTACTTGTAGAAACTCTTACTATCTGTTTTATATTTCGTGCTAATTTGCTTTCATAATCTATCTTCCCTCTCTATTTTTGTAGTTGTTCTTTGCTGGCTTTTAAAAGTTTCCCAATCCTCTGACCTCCCATTAGTCTTGGCCACATTGTATGCCCTTGTTTTCAATTTGACACCATCTCTTATTTCCTTGGTTAACCGCGGATGGTTATTCCTTCTCTTACAGTCTTTCCTTCTCATTGGAATATATTTTTGTTGTGAGTTATGAAATATCTCCTTAAATGTCTGCCACTGCTCATCAACTGTCCCACACTTTAATCTATTTTCCCAGTCCACTTTAGCCAACTCTGCCTTCATACCTTTGTAGTCTCCTTTGTTTAAGCTTAGGACACTAGTTTGAGATCCAACTTTCTCACCTTCCAACTGAATTTGAAATTTAACCATGCTATGTTCACTCATTCCTAGAGGATCTTTTTCTAGGAGATCATTTATTAATTCTGTTTCATTACACAGTACCAGATCTAAGATAGCCTACTCCCTAGTTGGTTCCGCAACGTACTGTTCAAGGAAACTATCCTGGATACACTCTATGAATTCTTCCTCAAGGCTACCTTGGCCAATTTACTTTGTCCAACAAATATGAAGTCTCCACACTGAGCCCCAGGCAGTGCCCGGTGTGGGTCCCTGCACTGAGCCCCAGGCAGTGGCCTGGTGTGGGTCCCTGCACTGAGCCCAAGGCAGTGCCCGGTGTGAGTCCCTGCACTGAGCCCAAGGCAGTGCCCGGTGTGAGTCCCTGCACTGAGCCCAAGGCAGTGCCCGGTGTGAGTCCCTGCACTGAGCCCAAGGCAGTGCCCGGTGTGGGTCCCTGCACTGAGCCCAAGGCAGTGCCCGGTGTGAGTCTCTGCACTGAGCCCAAGGCAGTGCCCGGTGTGTCTCCCTGCACTGAGCCCCAGGCAGTGTCCGGTGTGGGTCCCTGCACTGAGCCCAAGGCAGTGCCCGGTGTGAGTCCCTTCACTGAGCCCAAGGCAGTGCCCGGTGTGAGTCTCTGCACTGAGCCCAAGGCAGTGCCTGGTGTGTGTCCCTGCACTGAGCCCAAGGCAGTTCCGGTGTGGGTCCCTACACTGAGCCCCAGGCAGTGGCCCGGTGTGGGTCCCTGCACTGAGCCCAAGGCAGTGCCCGGTGTGGGTCCCTACACTGAGCCCCAGGCAGTGGCCGTTTGTGGGTCCCTGCACTGAGCCCCAGGCAGTGCCCGGTGTGGGTCTCTGCACTGAGCCCAAGGCAGTGCCCGGTGTGGGTCCCTGCACTGAGCCCCAGGCAGTGCCCGGTGCGGGTCCCTGCACTGAGCCCCAGGCAGTGCCCGGTGTGAGTCCCTGCACTGAGCCCAAGGCAGTGCCCAGTGTGAGTCCCTGCACTGAGCCCAAGGCAGTGCCCAGTGTGAGTCCCTGCACTGAGCCCCAGGCAGTGCCTGGTGTGGGTATCTGCACTGAGCCCCAGGCAGTGGCCTGGTGTGGGTCCCTGCACTGAGCCCCAGGCAGTGGCCCGGTGTGAGTCCCTGCACTGAGCCCCAGGCAGTGCCCGGTGTGGGTGCCTGCACTGAGCCCCAGGCAGTGCCCGGTGTGAGTCCCTGCACTGAGCCCAAGGCAGTGCCCGGTGTGAGTCCCTGCACTGAGCCCAAGGCAGTGCCCAGTGTGAGTCTCTGCACTGAGCCCAAGGCAGTGCCCGGTGTGAGTCCCTGCACTGAGCCCAAGGCAGTGCCCGGTGTGAGTCTCTGCACTGAGCCCCAGGCAGTGCCCGGTGTGGGTCCCTGCACTGAGCCCAAGGCAGTGCCCGGTGTGAGTCTCTGCACTGAGCCCCAGGCAATGCCCGGTGTGGGTCCCTGCACTGAGCCCAAGGCAGTGCCCGGTGTGGGTCCCTGCACTGAGCCCCAGGCAGTGCCCTGTGTGGGTCCCTGCACTGAGCCCCAGGCAGTGCCCGGTGTGAGTCCCTGCACTGAGCCCAAGGCAGTGGCCAGTGTGAGTCCCTGCACTGAGCCCAAGGCAGTGCCCGGTGTGAGTCCCTGCACTGAGCCCCAGGCAGTGCCAGGTGTGGGTCCCTGCACTGAGCCCCAGGCAGTGGCCCGGTGTGGGTCCCTGCACTGAGCCCCAGGCAGTGGCCCGGTGTGAGTCCCTGCACTGAGCCCCAGGCAGTGCCCGGTGTGGGTCCCTGCACTGAGCCCAAGGCAGTGCCCGGTGTGAGTCCCTGCACTGAGCCCCAGGCAGTGCCTGGTGTGGGTCCCTGCACTGAGCCCAAGGCAGTGCCCGGTGTGGGTCCCTGCACTGAGCCCCAGGCAGTGGCCCGGTGTGAGTCCCTGCACTGAGCCCCAGGCAGTGCCCGGTGTGGGTCCCTGCACTGAGCCCAAGGCAGTGCCCGGTGTGAGTCCCTGCACTGAGCCCCAGGCAGTGCCTGGTGTGGGTCCCTGCACTGAGCCCCAGGCAGTGGCCCGGTGTGGGTCCCTGCACTGAGCCCCAGGCAGTGGCCCGGTGTGAGTCCCTGCACTGAGCCCCAGGCAGTGCCCGGTGTGGGTCCCTGCACTGAGCCCCAGGCAGTGCCCGGTGTGGGTCCCTGCACTGAGCCCCAGGCAATGCCCGGTGTGAGTCTCTGCACTGAGCCCCAGGCAGTGCCCGGTGTGGGTCCCTGCACTGAGCCCCAGGCAGTGCCCGGTGTGGGTCCCTGCACTGAGCCCCAGGCAATGCCCGGTGTGAGTCTCTGCACTGAGCCCCAGGCAGTGCCCGGTGTGAGTCCCTGCACTGAGCCCAAGGCAGTGCCCGGTGTGGGTCTCTGCACTGAGCCCCAGGCAGTGCCCGGTGTGAGTCTCTGCACTGAGCCCCAGGCAGTGCCCGGTGTGAGTCTCTGCACTGAGCCCAAGGCAGTGCCCGGTGTGAGTCCCTGCACTGAGCCCCAGGCAGTGCCCGGTGTGGGTCTCTGCACTGAGCCCAAGGCAGTGCCCGGTGTGAGTCCCTGCACTGAGCCCAAGGCAGTGCCCGGTGTGGGTCCCTGCACTGAGCCCCAGGCAGTGCTCGGTGTGAGTCCCTGCACTGAGCCCCAGGCAGTGCCCGGTGTGGGTCTCTGCACTGAGCCCCAGGCAGTGCCCGGTGTGAGTCTCTGCACTGAGCCCCAGGCAGTGCCCGGTGTGGGTCCCTGCACTGAGCCCAAGGCAGTGCCCAGTGTGGGTCCCTGCACTGAGCCCCAGGCAGTGCCCGGTGTGGGTCTCTGCACTGAGCCCCAGGCAGTGCACGGTGTGAGTCTCTGCACTGAGCCCCAGGCAGTGCCCGGTGTGGGTCTCTGCACTGAGCCCCAGGCAGTGCCCGGTGTGAGTCTCTGCACTGAGCCCCAGGCAGTGCCCGGTGTGAGTCTCTGCACTGAGCCCCAGGCAGTGCCCGGTATGGGTCCCTGCACTGAGCCCCAGGCAGTGCCCGGTGTGAGTCCCTGCACTGATCCCAAGGCAGTGCCCGGTGTGAGTCCCTGCACTGAGCCCAAGGCAGTGCTACGGGGAAAGAGCTTTTGAGTGAGACTTGCTGAAGTGCTCTTGCAGAGAGCTGGCATGGGCTCAACGGGCTGAATACCATCCTTCCATGCTCTAACCATTCTATGATTCTATGAATTCACAATCGCTGAAAGTTTTCATTCCAGTTCTATAGTAATACTTGTTTTGTTTTGCACAGGTCACATAAGTCATCTGCTGTTTCTTACACCATACAGAATAAGATCTTAGAATCTAATTAAACTTATTTGAATTTAAAATAACTTCAACAAAGATTACATTCTATATTTCTTGGTATTAATTTTGTGCTCATCATGGTGACGAGCAAGAACAGTGGGAAATACAGTGTTTTCCCACTTCAGTCACCCAGTTCAATATCAAGCCCTCCCAAGTCAGATACAGCACAGTAAAATGCGAAGCAAAGGTCCCTCTTGTCTTCCCACCAAAATTTGCTCTGGGCCCTGCTTCAACATGAGCACCCCGAATGAATGAACAACATTTTCTAGTTTCTGTGCATATGGCCTCTTTGAGTGAGATTGCTAATTGAGTATCAAGAGATATGAAATGGGGTCGTTTTGGGCTGTGTGCCTTTGTCCATTCAGAATGGGACTGTGATTAGCCAAAACTCACTTCATATCGTACCTTTACCCGCAACAAATCTGGTGTTGTTTCAATTCAAAACAGCACAATCCAGAACTTGGCCTCTCCACACAGCGAACACCTGGTGGAACCATATGCTAAACTAGACAAATAATATTATTTGTTTTAGAGTTGGTTCTGAGACAATTTTGAATAATTTACACTTTTGTGAACAATTAAAATGTATTTGGATGGAAGCAATGTGAGAAATAGAAAGATATAAAATATTGAATCTGGCTTTACCTTCAGAGAATCTAATAATATTCTTTGCGCAATAATATTTCATACATACATTCCTTGTAAAATACCCTATAATTTATATGCATCGTGACATTTTACTTCAAGAATCGGCAAGAATGAGTGTGACATTTACTTCCAGCAACTGATATACCAGCAGTGAATCTTTTTTTCAAAAGAACATTTCCAGACTATAGACATACAGAAATTTGTCACGTTATAATTTATACTTTCATTATAGTAATTTTATGTTTCATGTTTCTTATTTCATAAATATTGATGGACAAATGAAAGCATTTGTTTGCTGTGCTGCAGATTTTTATGCACTCTCTAGGACATTACATCTCAATATAATATTTTGCTGAGCACCATATCAGAAATCATGCAGTGATATACTGTCAGAGGGAAATAAATATTTAGCTTCTTGAGGCTTGAAAATCAGCAGCAAGAGAAGTAATAAATATATATGGTAAATACACACTCTCCATCCTGTTATGAGTAACAGGACTAGGATTTCTGCACATCTAGTGTTGAAAGTATGAATCTTTATATTTAATCTATCATGATTTTTTTATACAGCTTTCAAAGGTTTTCTGTATGTCATTACCATAAAATATCATTATATTTCCCATTCACTGTAGGATATATGATGCACCAAGCTCTTTTTTATTGACAGTACTCCCAAAAAACTGTAATCTTGATACACGGTGTTTGATTTGGAGATAAAATGCCGCACATTTGTCTTTAAAAGTGATTATATTATAACATCTGATGGAATTATGATAGAGAGTTTGTGTAGTGATGTGTTAAGCCTGCTGAGAAAATCAATGTCTGAATTGTGATATTTTCAATAAGTAGAGATTAAAATGTGGGGATGCATCAAGAAGAATGCAAAAAGGTGCTATGTTTTTGTAAATTAATATGTTCCTATTCTTTTATTATGTGAAAGGAAGCAAGTTATGAGGAAGAAATGCACGTGATAATATCTTGACAGCTCACTTGGAATTGCACTCTAATTACATTCAGAGAGAAGCTATCATAAAAATAATTCACTGTTAAATAAATCATGGGCCCTGCCTTTCAGTGTTGTTATGTCTCTTGGGCTGATGTGAATGGCAACTGTAATGGGCTCTTTCACTAGGAGTTGTATTCCTTTGCACACATCATGGACTGGATGGAAATAGCAGGTTCGGTGCCAATGATTCAGAATGCTCCAAACAGCAAATGGACCATTACAGAAATGTTATTTGTGTAATCTGCAGTTTATAAAATGGTTTTTATTTCTTTTCAGATAACATACAAGGCTGCTGGTTCCTTTGACCCTAATGTGGAACTTTCCAGCCAAAGAGGGAGGGTGTTCAAACAACGAAATGAGACACACCACTTGTTTGTTGGGCTTTACCCAGGAACCACATACTCTTTCACAATAAGAGCGAGCACAGTGAAAGGATTTGGGATACCAGTCACTGCCCGCATTACTACAAAGATTTCAGGTAAAAATAAAAATCTAACCGTAATATTGTGCCACTCTAATTTAAAGGTAAAAAAAAAGATTAATGGAATTCTTTGTTTTTTACAATTTTTAAAAACATTTCAGTGCATGTCAAAGCATATTAATAATTCTTAGATTTTTTTGCATTCAAGTAAGAACATAAGCACATAAGAACATAAGAAATAGGAGCAGGAGTAGGCCATTTGGCCCCTTGACCTTGCACCGCCATTTAATAAGATCATGGCTGATCTGATCATGTATTCAGCTCCACTTCTCTGCCCACTCCCCATAACCCTTTATTCCCTTATCGCTCAAAAATCTGTCTATCTCTGCCTTAAATATATTCAGTGATCCAGCCTCCACAGCTCTCTGGGTGAGAATTCCATAGATTTACAACCCTCAGAGAGAAAAAAGAAGTTTGGCATTCTGATGGGGAACAATTTATTTAACAAGCTTTGTGTTATGTAGCAGAATGGCTTGATAGATGGCTACAAAACAGAAAGTGGGTAGGAGTTAAGGGAGGTTCCTCAGTCTGGCAGAAATGGGAAGTGGTATCCCAGAGGAATCCGTGCTGGGAATACTGTTGTTTCATCATCATCATCATAGGCAGTCCCTCGGAATCGAGGAAGACTTGCTTCCACTCCAAAAGTGAGTCCTTTGGTGGCTGAACAGTGCAATACGAGAGCCACAGATCCTGTCATAGGTGGGACAGACATTCGTCGAGGGAAGGGGTGGGTGGGACTGGTTTGCCGCATGCTCCTTCCACTGCCTGCACCTGACCTCTTCACGCTCTCGGCTTTGAGATTCGAGGATGTCTCGAGGTTGGAATAAAAACCCTCTTTAGCCTCATCAGGTGCATCGAGTGTTGGAGCGTACGCTCTGATGACTGTGGCGCATTGGTCCCTGGATAGGGTAAGGCGAAGAGTCATGAGGCGTTCGTTAACTCCGCAGGGGGAGTCCTTGAGGCGGTCGACCAGTGCATTTTTGATGGCGAAGCCGACTCCACAAAGGCAGCGTTCTTTCTCTGGTTTTCCTTTCCAGAAAAAGTTGTAACCTCCACCATGTTCCTTGAGCTGGCCTTCCCCTGCCTGCCAGGTCTCGCTTAGGGCGGCAATGTCAATGTCAAAACGTCTAAGTTCCCGGGCAACTGTGGCGGTGCGGCATTCCGGCCTGTTGCTGTTGGAGTTGTCCATGAGGGTCCTGACATTCCAGGTCCCGAACTTCATATTAGCGAAGTGGAAGATGCCTGTGTGCGAGTTCTTTTAACGTGGGATGGCCGCTGCTCACCGGCAACCACACGGGCTTAGCTGAACAAGGTCTTGGTCCAGTGTCAAGGGGGTCCAAGGTGGATGGAGACCGGCACTGCTGTATAAGCCTAACTGCCTACGGCAAGATGTTGGCCGCAAGCTTGGCGCCGAGTAGTGCCATTGATGGTAGATGGCCCGAGGCTTGGTTGGGGGGTAGGCATTGGGAAGATCAGCTGTCCACTGGGGTAGTTGTTTTAAAAGTTTAAGAGTTTAAAAGTATTTCCATATTATTTAAAAAAAAGATTACACAGGTTGATTGAAGGTTTAATAAATAGATTAAAAGTTGATTAAAAGTTATAGGAAAAGAAAGTTCTCCAACTTGATTAAAAAGTAAACTGTTGTTTACCATATATATACATATATAAATGAATTGGACTCAAGAATTGGAAGTATGGTATTGGTATCAAAATTTGCAAGTGATACCAGTTTGAGGAGATATAGCTAATAATATGGAAGTCTGTGCCAAAATACAGGAAGACATGAACATAACCAGAGTGGGCAGATATATCAAATGGAATTCAATATAGCGTAATGTGAGATGGGTCATTTGGTCGGAAGAAAAAGGCAGCCACTTAATCGTTAGAAGGTTAGAAACTGGGTAAAAGAACAGAGAGATCTGTAAATAGATACATAAATCACTAAAGTAGCAACACAAATCTTTTTTTATGGCCTGCTTTTGTGCTGCAGTTTCTAACTAATTCTATAACATAGTTTCTTGCTTAGCTTTCCACACAGGGAAGTTAAGATTTCACCATAGCCATGGGTGGTAGGCATTTCCTAAAAAAGTGAAAAGAAAAATTAGTGAAAGAGAAAGTAATGTATTTGCTTCATGGATTCTTTGCTTAAGAATTCATAGCAACACATTGCTATTAAGAACTAGTTGGTTTATTAACAAATGTTTAACAATCACACTACACATAACCAGTTCATCCATTAGGTTCACAACTGTATACCTCATTGTGAATGGCCTAGACCCAACTGACTGGGGTTTTATTGAGTCTTGTGAACATCATGTGACTGGCTAAGCCACTCACAATGCAACAGCTCTACAAACCTTTGAGCATACTCACAGGTACATACATTACAGACATCAGGGAAACTCCCTGCTGTTCTTCAAATAGTGCCATGGGATCTTTTACATCCACTTGAACAGGCAGAGGTGGCCTCGATTTTTCACTGCAATTACGCATCACCTTAGATTAGTGTTGAGGCCCTGGAGTGGATCTTGAACCCACAACCCTCAAAAGTGGTCAAGGTTTGGGAGGAGGGCACTATATGGTTGGAAAATGGTGTATACTGCAGGGAGAAGGGGATTTACAATAATGAATTAAATAATGGGAAAAAAGTTAGCTTAAAATGGATAACCAACAAAAATTGACGATCCATGAATAAAAGCAAACTCCTTCAAGAAAATTCAAATTAAACTTTGGGTATTTTCTTAAAATATCCGGATAGAAGAGATACCAAGGTGCACCAAACTTAATTCCAGCTTTGATATTATTTACCTTAAAATAATTTAATTCTAAACTTTGAACCATCCATCCAATTTGAACCAAATATTATTGCATTTATGGTGTTTAAAGTCATGCTTTAAAGAGTAGCAGTTGTAAAACATATGCTTCAAAAAGTAATTTTGGACAAGAGTACAAATGATAAACAGTTGTAGCACAGTAATAAATTTGCAGAATAAAGTACATCGATTAAAGACTCACACACAACTTTGCGCTGACAGCCCTCAGGAGAAATAGCGTAAACCTGACCTTTCAAATTTTGTACCGCAGAACACCTCTAAAACTGTTTGCATAATGGTGCGTCCTCCCCTCTGATACTGTATCTAAGACCCTACAGGCCCCTAAACCTTTAGCTCTAATCTTTGAATTGTTTCTATTGACTGGCTATGCAGTTCATCATTGCCTTTTATTGTCAAGCCAAATTTATAATGAAAAATGACACGCCGCTGTGAGTGTAGAGGAGCAACAAACTGTTAATCAGTTAGTCACGAATGCCTGCCAAATAAATCTGATTTGAAAGTTTGGAACAAGTTACAGATATTCCATTCTGTGAATGGATAGCTACAATTAATATCAGCAAATATTAAGCTGCACCAGTGACCTACAAGGATGTGCTTACTATTCATCTCTCCAGTGACAGACTGGAAATGTACTTGAGAGCTCCATGGAAAAATGGCTGACTTGCATTTTCAGTCAGGGATAGAGCAGATGCATTAAAACCTATTGTTCCTTCTGCGGCACTAAGTTCAAACAGGCTGATATTTGGTCCCTGAAAGCATGCCTGTACCCTCATTTCTATTCTTCTTTAAGCACGAAAGAGACAAATGTCTACATTTCAAGAAAACACAGCATGTGCCCCAGCTAAGCTGAAGGATATGAAGATTATAATCTTTACACCAGATCCTTTCACATCACTGCTGTGTATACCCTTGGAGGAAAAAACAAATTAAAGTCCAGTCGTGAAATTACATCAAAATGACTTCTAACATAAGGGTAGTTAAATACATCTCAAGGCTATTAAAAAACAGCCACCTCCGTCACTTACACATGTAATTTTTTTTGTTGGTATAAGCTGAGATGCACCACAAGGAAATGCATCATTAAGAAAGAGAGGTGATTTTTAACAGTCTGTCACCATGAAATAGTGAACGCTATGAAGCTAAGGGTTTTATTCCAGGCACAATGCTGCGCAACACAAAAGAAAATAAAGGAGCGTTCACTCAGTCATGGATTCTAGACATCTCAATATGCACCACTGGAGCAAATTAAAAGAGGTATCACTCTCGGTGACCATTTAGGCAATGTATCCAGCAGGTTAGCTTTCTTCCAATAATTTTATAGATGCCAATTTCTGCCGCCCTTGCACAATGAACCACGGAAAATTATAGATGTTGAGCAGTGGCAGGGATAGGTTACAGTTATAAAGTCACCACACGACTCTCACCTCTGATACACATCAGCACTGGAAGTTCTTCTCAAGGTGTAGGATGAGCATATATATGCCCATCTAGACAACTGATTAATAAGAGACCCCACACAAAAACACTGAAGTGTCAAGTGGAAGATGTTCACTCTGCAATGTCTGGACCAGTATCAAACAAAGACGTGAGATCCCTTTCATCCTGGAATACCTGTGATTCCGTGTCAATTAGAGTAAACAAGCTCTGTTAGAGTACATACGGTATTTCAGTTCCCCTCTTAATGAAGCTCCATGGTGGGCAGAGGATGATGTTCTTTAGTATCCAGTTTTATTAGGAGAAAATGGAAGATCGAGCCTCAACTTCTTTCTTGGAATCTGAGTTTAGTTCTCCATTAAACTGGAGCATCCTTTTTTAAGCCTTTTGAAGTCGTTCATCTCTGCTTGAAATAAAGGGTGCTTTACTTTTATCATATATTGTGGTACCAGCATTACTTAGCATAGATTAGAGAAGGAAAGGGAGTTGGTCATGTGAGAGGCAACATTGCCTGATGCAAGAAGTCATTAAGTACCAGCCAAAAATATCTCAGTGGGGCAGCTCTTCTTTGAATTTCCACAGTTAATGGCCAGCCTTATCCTGTGGTACTTAAAAGCCAGCTTTTCTTCCGAAAACTAATGTTAATTGCTTGCAAGTTTTACTAATGCCATTTTTTTTCTCTTTCTAAATAACCTCCTCACAATCTATTAGCATTCTTAACAACTGAAAGATTAATCTTCACATGGCAAAAAGATTTAAATTGTGTTGCCATGTAAACTGAGAAGATTGTTAGGAATAATGCAACCATGGGTCACAGGTGCCTACTTCAAGCCTGAACAATCTAGCCTTCAATGCCCAGGCAACTCCATTCAAATTGCTCTTGTATTTCTTCTTTGCTGGTTTGTCTGGATTAAATTTTATGGACTTGAACATTTAGATAGGGCTGCTGTTAGTGCAGTTCTGTTGTTAGTGAGGAATCCTAAATCAAACACCACAATCTGCTAGTATCAG
Organism: Pristiophorus japonicus; assembly: GCF_044704955.1. NCBI lineage: Eukaryota > Metazoa > Chordata > Chondrichthyes > Pristiophoridae > Pristiophorus > Pristiophorus japonicus. The sequence continues at coordinate 178,751,798 of NC_091988.1, read as the reverse complement.
CTACTGAAAATATATGCAAATTAATGGAAACATGCATTTAAAATTTACAGATGTAATTTTCAGACTTGGCTCTCCAGGGGCAGCCTCATCCACAGAAGTAATTAATTATTTGAACAATAACTTAATGGGCCCAAGTTTCCACACATGCCTAGAACGGCGCAGTCCTGACCTGGACGCACGTTTTTCGCGCCACAAAGTGCGCCTAAAAAAATCCTCGGTATTCTCCACCTACTTGCAGGTCCTCTGGCTCTCGGCACAGCCAGCACGAGCTGTAGGGGGCGGAGCCAGGTCCTTGCGCTGAAAACAGTGCCGGGACCTCTGCACGTGCGCGCTACAGTGGGCACGCAAGTGCAGTAGCTCCAGGCGCCGAACTGTGTGGGAGGGGCCCGAAGCACGCAGCCTCTAGCCCTGGCCCAATGGCCTCACTGGGGCTGCATGAATAAGGCTCCTCCCACGGCCAGCTCCTGATCCACCCCCCCGCCCCCGACCAGACCCGACACCCGCTCCCCCCGCTGCCTCCGGACCAGACCAGACCCGACACCCGCTCTCCGCTCCCCCCTGCCTCCGGACCAGACCCAACACCCGCTCCCCCCCCCCCCCCGCCTCCGGACCAGACCAGACCCGACACCCGCTCCCCCCCCCCCCCCTGCCTCCGGACCAGACCAGACCCGACACCCGCTCCCCCCGCTGCCTCCGGACCAGACCAGACCCGACACCCGCGCACCCCCCCCGACCCCCCGACTGACCCAACTCGACCCGCGCTCCTGTTCCCGCTTCCCTGACTGGACCCGATCCGACCCTACCCGCGCTCCTGTTGCCGCCTCCCCAACTCCCCGACTGGACCCGACCCGACCCGCGCTCCCGACCCCCGACCCGACCCCCCCCCCCACTGGACCCGACCCGACTCCCGCTCCCGGACTGGATCCAACCTGACCTCCCCCCTCCCTCCCTCTCTCTCTCTCTCTCTCTCTCTCTCTCTCTCTCCCCCCTCCTCTCTCTCTCTCCCTCCCTCCCTCTCTCTCTCTCCCTCCGCCCCCCCCCTCCCTCCCTCCCTCTCTCCCCCCCCCCCCTCTCTCCCTCTTTCTCCCCCCCCTCTCTCTCTCTCCCCCCCGACCCGAACCGAACCTCCCCTCCCCGACCCGACCCAACCCAACGCCACCTACCTGTAAATCTGGTGCTGGGGACGGGCCCTGCCCGAAGTCTCGGGCCGGCCCGTTCAGCCTTCGGTCCCGAAAGGTCTGCCTGAAGCTCTGTCACACAGGTAGGAAGATGGTTTATTTAATCTTTTCTTTGCTTATAAATGTTTATTCAGGTTCGATTTATTTGTATAATATTTATAGAAGTATAAATAAGGATTTATTATAGAATTTAATGACTTCCCTTCCCCCCCCCCACCTCGTTCTGGACGCCTAATTTGTAACCTGCGCCTGATTTTTTAATGTGTAGAATAGGTTTTTTCAGTTCTACAAAAATCTTCACTGGCTCCATTCTACTTTAGTTTGGAGTACGTTTTCACTGTGGAAACTTTGAAATCAGGCGTCAGTTCTGTTCCAAAGTAGAACTGTTCTACCTAACTAGAACTGCAGAAAAGAAAATGTGGAGAATTGCGATTTCTAAGATAGTCCGTTCTCCACCAGTTGCTCCTAAAAATCAGCCGCAAATCATGTGGAAACTTGGGCCCATAGCGCCGTGCCTTCATCGTCGCTGGGACAAAATCCTGGAACTCCCTCCCTATCAGCACTTTGGGAGTACCTTCATCACAAGGACTGCAGCAGTTCAAGAAGGCAGCTTACCACCACTTTCTCAGTAACAGTTAGGGATGGGCAATAATTGCCAGTGACACCCGCGTCCCATGAATGAATAACAAAAAAACTAATGTGAGATTTCCATATTTGGTAAGTAAAGCAATTATTTTCTAAATAATAAACTACTTCTGTGGATGATCATTAGGAGAATGTGTTAACTTATAATTTGTGTGATATTTAGGTGAATGTTTCCTTGCATTTCACCATTCCTTTTAATGCTTACTGCTGTAAATACTGAAAAGACTGTTCACAGCAACGTTATGTGTACTAATTGATGAGGGATCTTGATATTTGCATGTTAAATGACAAGGAAAATAAGCTAATAAGAAACAATATGTCACATACTGTTCTCAAGGTATAATTTTTTTTACTGCTTTGAACATCTGATTGGATTATTGTCATGGGGATCATTGTAATATAGTTAAAAGAAATTGTAGTAGTATTTTTATTTCCAGTAAAATTTCCAAGTATTGGATAATTAACAAGTTTATTAACAACAACAGCAACTTGCATTTATATAACATCTTTAATGTAGTAAAAGGTCCTAAGGCGCTTCACAAAAGCATTACCAAACAAAATTTAGCACCGAGCCACATAAGGAGATATTGGGGCAGATGACCAAAAGCTTAGTCAAAGAGTAGGTTGTAAGGAGCATCTTAAAGGAGGCAAGAGAGGGAGAGAGGCGGAGAGGCAGAGAGATTTTGGGAAGGAATTCCAGAGTTTAGGGAACAGGCAGCTGAAGGCACGGCTGTCAATGATGGAGCAGTTAAAATCGGGGAAGTGCAAGAGGCCAGAATTGGACGAGTGCAGAGATCTCGGAGTGTTGTGGGCTGGAGATAACAGAGATAGGGGCGAGGCCATGGAGGGATTGAAAACAAGGGTGAAAATTTTAAAATCGAGGCGTTGCTTTACCAAAAGCTAATGTAGGTCAGCGAGCAAAGGGGGTGATGGTTGAACGGAGCTTGGTGCAAGTTAGAACACGGGCAGCAGAGATTTTTTCAAATACATTTTATTAAACACAAATCAAGATTTAACAATATATTGTAACATAACAGGAATATAAATAAAAAGAAAAGACCGAATATTTTGGGGGTAGGACCATTCTACCTGGTTACACCCAAAACATTAACTGTCTTTTTTCCTACACTGATCCTGACTGACCTGCTGTGTATTTCCAGCATTTTGGTCAATAATCAGGTGGGAATGGACCATCCTGTCCCTGCTCCCAACATGACCACTCTCATTTAAGATCTATGATGGAAGTGGCTGAACGCCTGTTTAAGGCAGGACCCTAGTTTAATATCCCAATTAGGGTCCTTCAGCCATTTGTAGAAATTTTGAGTTATCAATGGACAGAGTGTGCACCGGGCACACTCCACCCATTGGTAAAAGATGTTGAGTGACCTAACCGGCGTTCCTTAAAGGGACAACTCAGGAAACAGATAAGTAAAGGATTTGTGCATGATTTTTGTAGAACCAGGGGCAACCTGAATGCACCTCCACTCGCCACAAAAATCTTCCGACTTGCTGTTGGCATGGCCATGCGCCCCGCCATCACCACCCCATACACCCCCCCCCCACCCCTCCGCCACACCATTTCCCATGATTGTCTTCCTTCACCTTAACATGGAACGTCCGGCTCTGCTCTGCAGTGAGTTGACCGGTGAACTGCCTGTTGGCACTGGTTCAGCAATCGTAACTCTCCAGCATTATCCAAATGAGGCCCAGCCTACGGCCTACCTGATGTCTACTCAAAGTCAACCCGTTAGGTTTTTATTTCAGAATTCCAGTAATCACAGGCTTTTTTTCTCTTTATATGTCTATAAGTTATATTTTACAACATTAAATAATTATGAATGTACTGCTACTGTTCTATTGACAATGCCCCAAGGTGCAAATCAGAAGAGGGGAAAAAAACTATTTAATTTATTACTCGCTACAATTCTAAATATATAAATTATAAAGAAGAAAATAGCCTCGAAGTGATTATTGTGATATTAGTGGAGGAATGCTGAGTGTATTCGTATGAAATTCCAGTCAGCTATTTTAGCAGAGGTATTTAACCCATTTATTTTGGACAAGTTAACAGCTCTGTTAAAATAGCTGACAGAAAAATCATGCGAAGATGCTATGGTATCACAGTCATTTCTAGGCGAATATTACTTAACAGGTTTGAGGAAATGTCCTTGCTGTAGATTGTTGTGATATTTCACTGCATTAACCTACCCTTCGAACAGTAATTGTCTCATGGTATGGTGAAAGTTTGATACCATCTAATCGCATTGTCGATAGTTCACCCCATTCATGAACCTTTTTGTATTAAGATCATATTGATAGTTATGCCCTCTGATATTTAATGGTAATGATGAATGATGATCCTGTGTGAAATATTACATAGGATTACATAGGATATAAGACACAGAAACAGGCCATTTGGACCAACCAGTCCATGCCGGTATTTATGCTCCACTCGAGCCTCTTCCCGTCTTTCCTCATCTAAATCTATCAGCATAACCCTCTATTCCCTTCTCCCTGATATGCTTGTCTAGCCTCTCCCAAATGTATCTATACTATTCGCTTCAAACACTCTTTGTAAGAGCGAGTTCCACATTCTCACCACTCTCTGGATAAAGAAGTTTCTTCTGAATCCCCTATTGGATTTCTTGGTGACTATCTAATATTGATGGCATCTAGTTATACTTTTCCCCACAAGTGGAAACATTCTCTCTGTATCCACTCCAGCAAAACCTTTCATAATTTTAAAGACCTCTATTAGGTCACCCCTCAGACTTCTTTTTTCAAGAGAAAAGGGACCCAGCCTGTTCATACTTTCCTGATAGGTATACCCTCGCATTTCAGGTAACATCCTTGTAAATCTTCCCTGCACCCGCTCCAGTGCCTCTATATCCTTTTTATAATATGGCAACCAGAACTGTTTGCAGTACTCTTAAGAGTGGTCTAACCAAGGTTCGATACAGGTTTAGCATAACTTCCCTACTTTTCAATTCTATGGGGCCGAAATTGCCTTTCTCCTTAAGGCCTGTTACCGCAAATCGGCGGTCATGCTGCGGAGTGGAGTGGCCGCCAACTTTTCGTGGAATGGCCGCTGATTGCCCAATTTCCCTCCCGAATTTTCCTGGTGGTGCCCTGAAAACCCCCCCTCCCCCCATCGCTCCGCTGCTGCCGATCCGTGGTAAGCACATCATCACCGTGCGCACCGCTGATCTAACCCCCCGCCCCCCACGGTGACAATCCCCTCCGAAAATCTTCAGCCTATCCAGCGGTGCCAAAACCTGTTTTTTCCCAGTGGTCCAGTGAGGCTGTGGCCTTCTGCAGCGGCAGTATGGCTTCCCTTAAAGGGGAGGACGCACTGTCACTGCCACCATGTTTTTTTTTTGTCGGCCGACTGCCATGTCGGCCCAACAATTATACGCCCGCCTCTTGGATGCCAGGCCACTGGCCCAACCGAAACCCTCCCTGGCGGCCCAGCGGGCCGAAGTTTAAAAATCACGGAGACTCTCCCCTTTAATTGAAGGGGAGAGCCTTGGTGACATGGCGCCATGATGATGTCATCGCAATGGTGACTCCGCACCGCCCCCAACTTCCGCCACTCGGGTGTTGCCACCGCCCTGTATTTGCCTCTCAAATGTTATCACTGCCCCCATTAAGAGTGACTTCCGGAGCCAAGGAAAAAAAACAACAAAGAGCCGAATGTTGCTCAAGAGGGAACCTGAACCGCAGCTGCGGTAAAAATCATCAAAACGGGATGGGAGCACCCCGTTTCAGGCAGGGGGCAATTTCTATCCCTATACCTCTAGAAATAATAAACCCTAGTGCTTGTTTTTTTTTATGGCATTGCTAATGTGTGACGCAATTTTTAGTGATTTGTGTATTTGTGCTCCAAGATCCCCTTGTTCCTCTACCCTCTACCCCAGATAGACTGACACCCTCCAAGTAATAAGTGACCTCGCTATTCTTCTTATCAAACTGTAACATGTCACATTTATTTATGTTGAACTTTATTTGCCTCTGTGTTAAACTTCATGATGACACACTTAGAATAATTTATTTAACTCTTAATGAAATGCAAAGTTGTTCTTGGATAGCTTTTGATAAGGTCCCACATGGTAGGTTGTTCATGAAGGTTAAAGCCCATGGGATACAGAGTAAAGTGGCTAGTTGGATCCAAAATTGGCTGTGAGATAGGAAGCAAAGGGTAATGGTTGATGGATGTTTTTGTGACTAGAAGGATGTTTCCAATGGGGTTCCGCAGAGCTCAGTACTGGGACCCTTGCATTTTGTGGTATATATCAATGATTTAGATATGAATATAGGGAGTATGATTGAAAAGTTTGCAGACAACACTAAAATTGGCTATGTGGTTGATAATGAAGAGGAAAGTCATGGACTGCAGGAGGATATCAATCTACTGGTTAGGTGGGCAGAGCAGTGGCAAATGGAATTTAATTTGGATAAGTGTGAGGTAATGCACTTTGGGAGGGCTAATAAGCAGTCCACTTAATAATGTAGATGAACAAAGGGTCCTTGGAGTGCTTGTCCACAGATCCCTGAAAGTTGCAGGCCAAGTGGATAAGGTGGTTAAGAAGGCATACAGAATGCTTGCCTTTATTGGCCGGGGCATAGAATATAAGAGCAGGGAGGTTATGCTTAAAATGTTTAATACTCTGGTTAGGCCACAGCTGGAGTACTGCTTGCAGTTCTGGTCGCCATATTGTAGGAAGGACGTGATTGCACTAGAGAGGGTGCAGAGGAGATTTACTAGGATGCTTGCTGGACTGGAGAATCTTAGGTATGAGGACAGATTGGCTAGGCTGGGTTTGTTCTCATTGGAACAGAGGAGGTTGAGAGGAGACCTTATTGAGCTGTACAAAATTTTGAGGGGCCTGGATATAGTGGATAGCAAGCGCCTTCCATTTGTGTAGAGGTCAATTATGAGAGGGCATAGTTTTAAGGTGGTTAGTGGAAGGTTCAGAGGGGATTTGAGGGGGGGGGGCTTCTTCACGCAGAGGGTTGTGGGGGTCTGGAACTCACTGCCTGGAAGGATGGTGGATGCAGAAACCCTCACCACATTTAAAAGATGCTTGAATGGGCACTTAAAGTGCAGTAACCTACAGGGTTATGGACCTAGAGCTGGTAAGTGGGATGAGACTGGATAACCTCTTGTTGGCGGCACAGATACGATGTTAAGTACTGCAGGGAATCGAATAGGCCAGGGTGATGATCTGGACTAGTTTCGATCGCCTGGATGGGTCGGAGAGGAATTTTCCCAGATTTTTTTCTCCAATTGGTCTGGGTATTTATCAGTTTTTTGCCTCTCCCAGGAGATCACATGGCTCCGGTTGGAGTGGAGTGTAGAATGTTTCAGTGTAAGAGGTGGCGCAGTTGTGTGGGCGGACTGGTTGGGCTGGGTGCTCTTTACCTTTCTGCCATTGTTCATTGTTCATAGGTTTATATTTAACCCTCAGGGCTGCTGATCAAGGGCCATGCGGCTCTTTGTCGGCCGGCGTGGATACGAATGGCCGAAATGGCCTCCTTCTGCGCTGTAAATTTCTATGTTTTTATACCACAATGTAGGAAAAGCAAATCGGATTCAGCTACCTGGAGAAGATTAATTGTTTTCTCAATAAAATTAATTAGATACAGTTTTTATTCTGTGGGTCATCTACTTGGAGAAAATTAACGGCAAGTCAATTCATGTCACTTGCTAACCTTTTATTCAAGGGATGAGCCGTATTGTTTGTTCAAGCCAGATTTAAAAGTATTGTAAAATGAAATAATGCAACAATAGAAGGGATGATCACTTGGGTTTACTTGGAGTGGCCGGGCCAGAAATTGGAGGATTTTCTGAAAGTTGAAGCATTTTACTGTAAGTAGGATAAAAAGACCAATAGCCATCCAATAAAAATACAATGCTCCCTCACCCACTGAATATGATAAAAATTTAGACGGATTATACCTCCTCCCCGTATATGTACCTGCAAATTTGAAAATTTGGGACACAGGCCAAAATCAGTACAATTTACATGAGTTTACTGTGCCTTGAATGTTCAAATAACCTAATGTACCATCTATTCCTATGAATTCGACACCCACTGGACCATCTCTGCTGCACCACTGGTAGTAGAGCCTTCAGTCATCTTTAGAACTTTCCTAAACTTCCAGCCTTGCTGCTTCTCTCCACAACTTCATAAAGCCTTCTCAAAACTTGCCATGCTTATGGTTGCCTCCCAAACTCTTCGACTGTTTCTCAGTGTCTTCAACACCCTCGTTCTTTCTCCACTGAAGCACCTTGGGATATTTACCACTGTGCTCACTGCGTAAATGCAAGTTATTGTAAATAGTTTGATATTGTTTCCACCAATGAAAAAACAGATTAAAGTAGCTTTGCTTTGGTTTCTCAATTTGTTTTATTGACACTTCTTAATGAGAGGGATTAATATCTTATGGGAAGTGGACCATATATCTCGGGAGCCTCCTATCAACAAGAGCAGGCATCGACGACGAGATCCAACATCGCCTCCAGTGTGCCAGTGCAGCCTTCGGCCGCTTGAGGAAAAGAGTGTTTGAAGACCAGGTCCTCAAAACTGCCACCAAGCTCATGGTCTACAGGTCTGTAGTAATACCTGCTCTGCTGTATGGCTCAGAGACATGGACCATGTACAGTAGACACCTCAAGTTGCTGGAGAAATATCACCAACGATGTCTCCGCAAGATCCTACAAATCCCCTGGGAGGACAGGCGCACCAACATCAGCGTTCTCATTCAGGCTAACATCCCCAGCATTGAAGCACTGACCACACTCGATCAGCTCCGCTCGGCAGGCCACATAGTCCGCATGCCAGACACGAGACTCCCAAAGCAAGTGCTCTACTCAGAGCTCCCTCACAGCAAATGAGCCAAAGGTGGCTAGTGGAAACGCTACAAGGACACCCTCAAAGCCTCCCTGATAAAGTGCGACATCCCCACTGACACCTGGGAGTCCCTGGCCCAAGACCGCCCTACGTGGAGGAAGTGCACCCGAGAGGGCGTTGAGCACCTCGAGTCTCATCGCCGAGAGCACACAGAAATCAAGCGCGGGCAGCGGAAAGAGCGTGCGGCAAACTAGTCCCACCCACTCCTTCCCTTAACCACTACCTGTCCCACCTGTGACAGAGTCTGTGGTTCTCGTATTGGACTGTTCAGCCACCAAAGAACTCACTTCAGGAGTGGAAGCAAATCTCCCTCGATTCCGAGGGACTGCCTATGATGATGATGATACCTTATTCTCAGTGCCACTAATTTACATAGGCTGAATAAATTAAATTCCATTTTTATTAGTTGAGATTCAGGTTGTTTTTTATAAACTAGCATTTTGGAGATAACATTCCTCAATTCTGTCTGCTTGTAATCAGGTCCATTGACTTATTTTAACTGAATAGATCAAAACAAAAGTTTATTAAACAGGATTCTAAGATTTTCCAAAATTTTCAGCGTATTTTTGGGATCGTATTGACTGACTCCATACATATTCCTATGAAAACTACAATCCCACAATCTTACTCATTGTACATTGATGATACATATTTTAAACCCTAAACTATGCAGCGTCAAAATAAAAGTAAATCTCTGGGACAAAAGTTTGAAATATTTTATCCCAAATACCTATTCATTGAAAATGAATTCTGAGGACCCACAGTTTTAATCTTGAAGGACATCTGCCAAGGACTGGAAGCTTCGCAGCTTCTTTTTTTTTCTACAGAGCATTTTTCCTCACAGCCCGCTTTCTCCCTACATTTTTTCTCACAGCCCACTCTCTCCAAGCATTTAAAATGATTCTTTTAATGAACTCGCTCCCGTGACGAACCAGCGTAGTCCGCTTCTGGTTCTTGGCAGCAGTCACGTCCATTTTAAAATTTGGGAGGGCGAAATTGCCCTTGCGCCCCGATTGGGGACAGTAATCTTTTGGGGCTGGGACTTTTAGTGCCTGGGGCAAGTCCCGCCCCCACCACTGAATTGGGCTTCCTGCCCCTCAAAGGAAGTGGAGCGCACTCACCCACGTTCCACTTCCTTTGCGGGCGGTAACCGCGGCGCTACTGGGGCGGGGAGTCGAGTGCTCCACGGATGCTCCACGTAGTACTGATGTGCTTCAACGCCCCTCCCCTTTGCTTAAAAGGCAGGACCGCTATACAATCAGCACGGCCTCTGATGACCTCCACTGGGCCACCAGGGGAGCGTGTGACCGGGCCAGCAGCCGGCACCCAAGATGGAGTGCTGGGCTGCACGATGGTGGCTCAGACCATGCTAGGGCCGCCTTCATCGAGCCGACCTGAAAGTTGGCCAACAAAAAAATGATGGCGGCCCGGGGCACTGGCGCTTTCCCCTTTAAGGAGCGCCCCGAGGACAGATGGCAGCCGGCTTTGCAACCCGCGGGGCAATTTCCCCCGTGGGGCGGTAAGGGGTCGGCGCGGGATTGTGAGGTGTCGCCGCACACGGTGATGACGTCATCGGCAGTTGCACGGCAGCCCGGGGCACTAACCGTGGAGTGCGGTGCTGCTGTGGCAGTTCCTCTGTAAACTCCTGGCCAATTTCCCAGGAGGAGGTAGCTTCAGGCAAAAACTGTCTTGCCCCAGAGGCGCTAACGGGCCTCTAAAAAAGGGGCAGTTTTTCCCCCCAGGATTTCTGCTTCAATGTGTCACCAAAGAAGGATTAACATTCATCTGCTAAATCAAATTGTCCTTAATAAATCGGTACAGTTGCGAAGTTCTAATTATACACATAAATTGCTAGTGATGGAACAATCCCGAAACAAATGATGACCAAGCATAAAAATAAAGCAAGAGAGATTAAATGATGGGAAATGGGGAATGTTACCTACTTTTAGTGCTGTAAAGCGAGCCACAAATGCACAATGATTTACACCTCGATGGCAAGCAGCCAATGGCAAAACTTGAAAAATAGATACATTTCCTCTACAACTCTGTGCTGCTCCAGTAACAGCAACAATAGCAGCAGCTAATAGTTATATAACACCTTTAATGTTATAATATGTCCAAAAGCATTTCACAAAGTGGAACATGACTGGAGACCAGTAAATGGAGGAAGAAGGATAGGGATAGTGGCGAATAAATGATTGATGAGGTAAGCACATTGAAGAGGCTAGTGAAGGATGGAAGAGGGGGTAGCACGGTTAGAGGTTGGGTAGAATGTTGCAGAGCTAAAAGTAGAGTGGGGTGAAGAGAGGGGGTTGCAATGAAGGCTAGAATCTGGAGTAAAGAAACATAGAGCTGAATGAGGTTGCAGAGGTAATGTGTGGTGAGGCCACGGATAGACTTGTAGTTGAGGACAATCACTTTGAAATTAATATGCAGACAGGTAGGGGGATGACAGGATATGAAGACGCCGTTTAGCTTTACAGAGATAGTTTAAATATTTGGACAGGCATTCAAACCATAAGTCGGGTAAATTGGGTTTCAGTTGACAGCGATTAAACGCAGAAATCGAAAAGTTGCTATCGGAGACGAACTGCACTGCTGTTAGTTTTGTAAAACAGCATCTCACTGTCTGGCTCCCCAGTCCAATGCATTGAGTGGTGTGAAGTTTCTGTACTTGCACGATAGATATGAAGTAAATGTTTCACAGAAAGTTAAGTCAAGTCATTTCAAGTCCTAAGTACCCGTTTAATGATGTGATAAGTGTTAATTACTGCCATTACCAATGCCCCTCTGGCACTGAAAGTGAACTATTCCAAGTATGGACTCTCATTTGGTTTAAATTGCTGTTGGAGATTTTTTTTTTAACTTTGTTTTTTTTTTCTATCGCTCTTAATCCAATCTTTCTTACCCTCTATTTATTTCTCCCTCTGTACCTACACTCCTCGAAACCTACCTCTTTGACCAAGGTTTTGGGTACCTGCCCAAATTTCTCCTTATGTGGCTCGGTGTCAAATCTTTTGACTTATAACACTCCTGTGAAGCGCCTTGAGATGTTTTACTATGTTAAAGGCGCTATATAAATGCAGGTTGTTGTTGATTTAACATTGAATTCACCATTCTAACTTGCACTTCTTTCTCGACTGAAAAAGTGGCCCCCGTGTACCTCCTGGGAATATTGTGGCTGCTCCTCCTGACTCCACATAAATTTTAAAAAATTAAACATACTTTTTCGGTGGCAGCTGCTGGTTAGGCCGCGTCCAAGTCTAGAAGACCTGAGCGTACCGCCATGGGCAATCCAATTTCCCAGAGGTATCCTAAACGAATGTTAGGCCCCTCATTAGCATTTGCAAGTTTCCAGCGCCACTTTTAGGCAGCTGCCCCCAACGCCTGAAAAATGTCCCGCCCCAATTTCAAGTCAGACATTTGTCAGATGTCCTTGGGGCACAGGACGTCCCTGAAGTTGTGCCTCCTCACGCCCATTTCATGCCCGCAAAATGGGCACAATGAAATCCACTTTCTACTCCTAAGTTTCAATGCTGCTTTGAATGATTTACATGAGCTTGCACCACATCTCTTAATGATTTAATAATCCTTTAATGCCGGTACATAGCTGTGATATTTAATAGCACTATTATCATCATAGGCAATCCCTCAAAACGAGGATGACTTGCTTCCACACCGAAAAGGGATGAGTTCACAGGTGTTCCAATGAAGGACCTAATATTCCAGATCCCAAACTACATCTTGAAGAGTGGAAGATGCCTGTGCGTGGATTTTTTAACGTGTGGTGGCCGTTGCATACCAGCCATCACACGGGCTTGACAGAGCTAGGTCTTGGTCCAGTGGCAAGGATTAACCAAGAAGACTGAAGACCAGCTCTGCTGCACGGACCTAGTGTGCACACATCGCAGTGTGGGCTGGCCCGTGCTGCCCCGTGCTGCCCCAGGGACCATGCGTCTAATGGGCCCCGAACTCTCGCCTCTCCTGGGCCCTGATCGCATCCCTCCACGAACATTTGCCGCTCCTTCGCCCTGACCTCGCCACTCCTGCTGTACCTGCCCGCACTACAGTCAGCCATCGCCTTCCTGCAGCAGCACGCGCTGCTCCCTGACGTGGTATGCCACCAAACGCTGCTCCCTCTAATGGCCCAGGCCTGCTGATTGCACTAAGGAGGATACAAACAACCTTCCGGATATAAAAGTGGTCAGAGGGTCTAGTAAGGAGGGGGAACTGAAGGAAATCTTTATTAGTCGGGAAATTGTGTTGGGGAAATTGATGGGATTGAAGGCCGATAAATCCCCAGGGCCTGATGGACTGCATCCCAGAGTACTTAAGGAGGTGGCCTTGGAAATAGCGGATGCATTGACAGTCATTTTCCAACATTCCATTGACTCTGGATCAGTTCCTATGGAGTGGAGGGTAGCCAATGTAACCCCACTTTTTAAAAAAGGAGGGAGAGAGAAAACAGGGAATTATAGACCGGTCAGTCTGATATCAGTAGTGGGTAAAATGATGGAATCAATTATTAAGGATGTCATAGCAGTGCATCTGGAAAATGGTGACATGATAGGTCCAAGTCAGCATGGATTTGTGAAAGGGAAATCATGCTTGACAAATCTTCTAGAATTTTTTGAGGATGTTTCCAGTAAAGTGGACAAAGGAGAACCAGTTGATGTGGTATATTTGGACTTTCAGAAGGCTTTCGACAAGGTCCCACACAAGAGATTAATGTGCAAAGTTAAAGCACATGGGATTGGGGGTAGTGTGCTGACGTGGATTGAGAACTGGTTGTCAGACAGGAAGCAAAGAGTAGGAGTAAACGGGTACTTTTCAGAATGGCAGGCAGTGACTAGTGGGGTGCCGCAAGGTTCTGTGCTGGGGCCCCAGCTGTTTACATTGTACATTAATGATTTAGACGAGGGGATTAAATGCAGTATCTCCAAATTTGCGGATGACACTAAGTTGGGTGGCAGTGTGAGCTGCGAGGAGGATGCTATTAGGCTGCAGAGTGACTTGGATAGGTTAGGTGAGTGGGCAAATGCATGGCAGATGAAGTATAATGTGGATAAATGTGAGGTTATCCACTTTGGTGGTAAAAACAGAGAGCCAGACTATTATCTGAACGGTGACAGATTAGGAAAAGGGAAGGTGCAACGAGACCTGGGTGTCATGGTACATCAGTCATTGAAGGTTAGCATGCAGGTACAGCAGGCGATTAAGAAAGCAAATGGCATGTTGGCCTTCATAGCGAGGGGATTTGAATACAGGGGCAGGGAGGTGTTGCTACAGTTGTACAGGGCCTTGGTGAGGCCACACCTGGAGTATTGTGTACAGTTTTGGTCTCCTAACTTGAGGAAGGACATTCTTGCTATTGAGGGAGTGCAGCGAAGATTCACCAGACTGATTCCCGGGATGGCGGGACTGACCTATCAAGAAAGACTGGATCAACTGGGCTTGTATTCACTGGAGTTCTGAAGAATGAGAGGGGACCTCATAGAAACGTTTAAAATTCTGACGGGTTTCGACAGGTTAGATGCAGGAAGAATGTTCCCAATGTTGGGGAAGTCCAGAACCAGGGGTCACAGTCTGAGGATAAGGGGTAAGCCATTTAGGACCGAGATGAGGAGAAACTTCTTCACCCAGAGAGTGGTGAACCTGTGGAATTCTCTACCACAGAAAGTAGTTGAGGCCAATTCACTAAATATATTCAAAAGGGAGTTAGATGAAGTCCTTACTACTCGGGGGATCAAGGGTTATGGCGAGAAAGCAGGAAGGGGGTACTGAAGTTTCATGTTCAGCCATGAACTCATTGAATGGCGGTGCAGGCTAGAAGGGCTGAATGGCCTGCTCCTGCACCTATTTTCTATGTTTCTATGTTTCTATTAATAGTACTATTAATAGCAATACTTGTAAGGGTTATTTTGAACTTGCCATAACAGAGCAGAAACATTCTCAACTGACAAATAGATCCGAAGTACTTTAGTATTTTTCTAAGTGAAACTAGACATTTCATTTAAAAAAATTCTTCAGATTTTATATTAGTAAGTTATGCTTGATTTTGTCTATTGACCTCTTGGCCTTAAAGTTTATAAAACAATCAGTAACCTCAACGAGTAGACAAGCAAACAGCAGAAAGCCTCTACTATTGAAATGTTAATTTGGATTTTCAAAAAGCATTTGAAAGGATGCCACACAAGAGTTTATTACACAAAATTAAGCCTCATGGAATTGGGGGTAATATATTAGCATGGATTGAGGATTGGTTAATGGACAGCAAACAGAGAGTAGGAATAAACAGGTCATTTTCCGGTTGGCAGGCTGTAACTAGTGGGGTACCGGAAGGATCAGCGCATGGCCTCAGATATTTACAATCTATATCAATGACTTAGATGAACAGAGTATAATGTATCCAAGTTTTCTGATGATACAAAGCTTGGTGGCAAAGTAAGTCATGAAGAGGATGCGCAGAGCCGCAAAGGGATATAGACAGGTGAAGTGAGTGGGCAAGAACATGGCAGATGAAATATAATGTGGAGAAATGTGAAGTAATCCAATTTGGTAGGAAAAATAGAAAACAGAATATTTTACAAGTGGTGAGAGACTGGGAAATGTTGGTATTCAGAGGGACCTAGATGTCCTTGTACATAAAACACATAATTTTAATGTGCAGGTACAGCAAGCAATTGGGAAAGCAAATGTTATGTTAGCCTTTATTACAAAAGGATTGAAGTCTTACTGCAATTATACAGGGCCTTGGTGGGACCACACCTGAAGTATTGTGTACAGTTTGGTCTCCTTACCTAAGGAAGGATATATTTGCCTTACAGGGAGTGCAACAACGCTTCACTAGACTGATACCTGGGATGGGGGGAACTGTTCTATGAGGAGAGATTGAGTAGACAAGGCCTATATTCCCTAGGGTTTAGAGGAATGAGAGGTGATCTCATTGAAACGTCTAACATTTTTAAGGGGCTTCAGAGAGTAGATGCTGGGAGGATGTTTCCCCTGGCTGGGGAGTCTAGAACTAGGGGTCACAGTTTCAGAATAAGGGGTCAGCCATTTAGGACTGAGATGAGGAGAAATTTCTTCACTGAGAGGGTTGTGAATCTTTGGAAGTCTACCCCAGAGGGCTGTGTATGCTCAGTCGTTGAGTATATTCAAGACAAAAATCATTGGATTTTTGGATACTAAAGGAATCAAGGAATATGCAAATAGTGCAGGAACTTGGAGTTGAGGTACAAGATCAGCCATGATCTTATTGAATGGCAGAGCAGGCTCGAAGGGTCGAATGACCTACTCCTGCTCCTATTTCTTATGTTCTTCTGTTATGTTCCTTTGTCTATTAAAAGAGTTATTAGTTATTTTTAAATTTAGTAAATGTTCTGTGTCCCACGATACCCCGTAAGTGATTAGGCTGTAGGTTATTTGAAATTTCCTACCTAATTTCAGTTACAGTTGGGAAATCCGGGGAGTGGGGGGGTGGCGGAGGAGAGAGAGCAGGGTCAATGGAAAAAAGGTTATTTCCTAATAGGAAAAGAGGGATATTCAGAATGGAGAATGTGCGCCTTCGATTTCTCGAATACCTGCGGTTTGGCCCTCACTACCCCCTCCCCCACTCCCCCGCCATCCACTATGATCCTGCTTTCTAGAACTTGGTTCCTCTACCTTGCACCTCCCTTCCTTCTATCAAAAACCTCCTTAAAACCCTCTTTATTGGCCTTGTGATTGATCCTCCCATCCTAACTATCCCATTCCCCATGCTTGATGTCCACCACACCTCTTTCCACCTGATCTATAAAGTTGTTGAGACATCTTCCTGCATATGAGGAGCACTAAATAAACACAAACAGTTTGTCAGCATCGCTAACACAATTTCCTACTGAACAGTATGGAGCTACAGTGATGAGGTCTCGCAACATGTCTCTGGCCGCAGTCTGAGCAAGTGATGGATATCTGACATAGTGGGACATAAATGTGGGCTCCTAAGTGAAAAGTAAGGGCTATAATAAACAATGAAATGATTAACTGTTTGTGCTAACCAGAATGATATTGTGTGGATGGTTAATTTTGATTTCCGTTGGTAGCCCCCTCAATGCCACTGTATGACACAGATGCACCTCTAAATGAGACGGACACAACCATTACAGTCCTTTTGAAGCCAGCTCAATCAAGAGGAGCTCCAATCAGGTAAAATAATCTAAGAAGATAATCATAGTTTTGAGAAGCAAATTCTAAAAGCAGAAATTCATATTGTGCTGAAACTTATGAGCTACATGTAATTTGACTTTTATTTTGCATCTCTTTGCTCATTATTTTATGTGTGAGATTTGGAAATTTCGAGAAACTGTTACATTTTGTTTAGCGAATTTGGTCTGAATATGCTTATGACAATGAAACATTGACGTCATGTTATAGCTTTATATAAAAAGGTGGCACTGCCAGACTAACAACTTGATTTCTTTGCAACAGTATGGGTTGGGACACAACTGCATGTCGTCAAATGTACTGCCATCGTGCAGAGTTTGAAAGTGGTGATTGTGAAATGACATTCATAAGATAACACAATGTTTAGATGTAAAGTTCAATCAATACAACCTCTTTAACTATATCTGAAAAATGAACAGTATTAAATTATGTTGCTTTGAAAATTATGTTACATTATAATAATGGCTCTAACTATTGTATTAAAATACATATGGCATTGACAAAGCATCAGCAGAATTGTACGTCAAGAAAACAATTAATGACTTACAATTTTCCTTCACAAAATCATATTTCAAAAAAATCTTGATGAAAACATGAAGGGACGGTTATTAGCTGAACTGGCAAATCATACTTCAATTTCTTGACATGGTTTCACCAAGAAACAAAAATGTTTGGTTACTGTGAACATAACATAAGAACATAAGCAATAAGAGCAGTAGGTCACCTGGCCCCTTGAGCCTGTTCTGCCATTTAATAAAATCAGGGCTGATCTGATCATGGACTCAGCTCGACTTCTTTGCCCGCTCCCATAATCCTTTATTCCCTTATCGCTCAAAAATCTGTCCATCACCGCCTTAAATAGATTTTCCACTCCTGGCCGACTCTGTTTTCACCCCGGAGTGCCGGCAATGGCGGTGGTGAGCTCTTCTGGGCAGCACCACGCTGGGGTTTTCGAGGCCAGTTTCAACAAAGCACGGAGTATTACCGCCCGGAAGAGGCGAGCCGGTGTGCAATGCCACTGGTTGCGACACCGGATCGATTTTTGCCTCCCACCCGACTCGTAGTGCCGCATAGAGTGGTGTGCTGGGACCACCTGTGAAAACGGGCGGTCCAAACTGTAGCAGCTGCAGTGAGGTGAGTAATGTCGACTAGAGGTAAGTGCGATTGTTTTATATTTTAATTTTTTTGCAATTTATGTAGCGGTGGGGTGAGGTATTTTTTGGGAAAGTTTTTTGTTGGTTTGTTTCAGGTTTTATTTTCTCCCCAGGCCTCTCGTAGAAGTGCTCCTAGGCCAGCTCTTTAGCTCGGGATTTTCACACGCTCAGCCAGCCTAGCACCCTAAGAGAGGTATGCAACGCCTCCCTTAGTGTTCTGCTCCGCACGCGGGGCCCAGCTGCCCAATTTTGCTGACTGAGGCGCAAATGTTTCCAGGCTGTATCAGGACCACCCCACCGCCATTAACGCACAGAAATCTTAAAAGCCAAAAATCCAGCCCTCTTCTATCTTTAGCTCCTTCTGCATAATAAGCCATAACGTCTTACCCGTCACATTTAAATAAATGATACCTCCATCAATTCAGTGCCCATTCTACAATACCACATCACATCACACTTCTTTGGCTCTGCATGACCATGCAATCTGATTAAATAAATCAGCACAATATAAGTGCACCATTTTCCTGCATGATCATAATCTCCATGAATAACAGAACATGACACAAGTGCACATTCTTCTTTAATCACCTGATATTGCGGAATTGAGATTTTTGGAGTTTGTTAGCGATTTTCTTGGTGTTTTTAAAAACATATTCTTACTGAAACTCCCATCATATGCAAGAGCTAAGCAGCTGGATATGCCTTCCCAATGCACGTACCCCTGTTCTGCATAATAATGGAAGAGGAAGAGGTGTAGAAGAGGCAAGTGGGTCTGAGAGTGAGACACCATGGCAGAAGACAGCACTTATTACCTCTATTAGTGGCACCGCATTTGAGCTTGTTTGACGCCAGTTTCTATGGGTTCAATTTTGGCCCAGCCCGTTTTTCGGCACACTCTTCTGGCGATGCACCGCTTTTCTCCGTTTAGAAGTGCGGAGAAAAATTTCCTTCCCATTTTGGCCGCTGTCCGGCCTTCTCCCTGTGGTCGCGCAGCATGGCCAGTCGAGTCGGGGGTGGAGCCAGCGTCCTGCGCCGAAAACAGTGCCAGGACGTCTGCACATGCGCAGTGGAGTGTCCGTGCATGCGCAGTAGCTCCTCGCCCCCAGCCTCTCCGTGTCTTGCTGCAGCCGCTGTGTGGAACCCGATGTTGGCCAAATGTTGTGAGTAGGGATAGGGAGTGGCAATTGCACGGACTGCTTAGTTCCTTTTGATTTGAAGCTTTAATCACTTTAATCTTAGAAATCGCACCAGGAGGCCACACGGCCAGGGCTCGGGGCAGGCGGGCAGGAGAACTGATAGTGCTCCTGCTTGGATGATTTCTATCAGTTCTGCTAACCACCCGCCCCTAGGCCTGGCCAAGTGGCCTCCCGGTGCGATCGATCTCTTAGAAATCCCACCAAGAGGCCACTCGGCCAGGTCTAGGGGCGGGCGGGCTGCAGAACTGATGGTGCTCCTGCCTGGAAGATTTCTATCAGTTCTCCTATCCAGCCCTAGCCCAGGCTGAGTGGCCTCCCGCACTGGCCGGCCTACAGCTTTCCCGGGCCGAGTTTTAAGATGAAGGTAGGACTTACTTCAATTTTTTATTTGTTATTGAATGCTTAGAACTTTTTATTTCCCAGGTTTGGTGGTTTGTAAGGCTTGGTGTTTTAGGTGCAGGTCCTCTCCTCTTCCCTTCCCGCCCTTATCCCAGGCCGAATGGCCTCCGATGTACCTACCTGCGTCGATTTCTTTAACTCTTCTTTAGCTGGCCAAAGTTGCCTAAATGGGCAGAACTGGTGTAGGTAGCTGGTTGAGAGAAAAAAAAGGAAACTAAAAAATTTGTAACAAACTCACTTACACTGGTGCAAATTGATTTTGGAAAATGGAAATTTTTAAGTTACGCCAGAAAAACCAAATCACTCCAAAAAAAAAACAGAGCAATTCCTGGCCAAAATTGAGCCCTATATTCCTGTGTAGTCAAATGCAGAGAATTTTGCTGTAAGTTCTCACAGCAAGATCGGTACATAAACTGCAGTCATTTCTGCATAATGTAATACATTTGAAGTCCCTTTGAACTGTATGTTCAATAGTTCGAAGTTGACTCCACATTGGAAACAGTTATGATATTTATTTAAGCATAAGTGAGACTTAGCACACGCAGTAGTTGAGCAGCAGTTTACAAGGAACAATTGAGAATTATATTGCTCCGTCGATCCTTGGGTAGAAGGTCTAGACCATTCCTCATACCTCCTACTCACAGATGCTTGCAAACCTGTCTGGTGTCCTCCTTGGCCCTTCGACACTGAGAATGACCCAAATCCCTAGCATATATCCCAAAAACTGGAACTATGAAAAGATTGATCTCCCCCCCCCGCACCCCCCCCCTCACCACATTCTACCCAATCATGGGCCCCCCCTCCAAGTTTTGTGTCTAGGAACAGTTCCTGTCTACTTTTGATCCTTAGCACAAGCTTTTTCTGTTTTTGTTTATAGTTTCTACAGTTGATGTCATGCACAGTCATGTTTAACTAACTTGATCGAGTTTTTTGATGAGGTAACAGAGGTTTGATGAGGGCAATGCGGTTGATGTGATGTATATGGATTTCCAAAAGACATTTGATAAAGTGCCACATAATAGGCTTGCCAGCAAAAGTTGAATAAAAAGGACAGTGGATACAAAATTGGCTAAGTGACAGGAAACAGAGAGTGGTAACCAATTGTTTTTTGGGCTGGAGGAAGGTACGCAGTGGTGTTCCCCAGGGGTCGGTACTAGGACCACTGCTTTTCTTGGTATATATTAATGAGTTTGACTTGGGTGTACTGGGCACAAATTCAAAATTTGCAAATGGCACAAAACTTGGAAGTATAGTGAACAGTAAGGAAGATAGTGATAGATTTCAAGAAATGGGCAGACACGTGGCAGATGAAATTTAACACAGAAAATGTGAAAAGATACATTTTGGTAGGAAGAACAAGAAGAAGCAATATAAACTAAACAGTAAAATCCTAAAGGGTGCATGAACAGAGAGACCTGGGGGTATATGTACACAAATCGTTGAAGGTGGCAGGATAGGTTGAGAAAGCAGTTAAAATGCATACAAGATGCTGGGCTTCATAAATAGAGGCATAGATTACAAAAGCGAAGAAACTATGATGGACCTTTATAAAACACTGGTTTGGCCTCAACCGGAGTATTGTGTCCAATTCTGGGCACCGCACTTTAGGAAGGATGTGAGGGTCTTAAAGAGGGTGCAGAAAAGATGTACGAATGATTCCAAGGATGAGGGTATTCAGTTACAGACAGAAGGAGGCCATTTGGCCTGTCGAAGTAATTTTCAAAGTTAGTGGCTAGACTATAGAGAAGCTGGCGTTGTTCTCCTTCGAACAGAGACGGTTGAGAGGAGATTTGATAGAGATGTTTAAAATCATGAGGGGTCTAGGCAGAGTAGATAGAGAGAAACTGTTCCCATTGGTGGAAGGGTCAAGAACCAGAGGACACAGATTTAAGATGAATGGCAAAAGAACCAAAGGCAACATGAGAAAAAACTTTTTACACAGCGAGTGGTTAAGATCTGGAACACACTGCCAGAGAGGATGGTGGAGGCAGACTCAATTATGGCTTTCAAATTAGATAATTACCTGAAGGAAAAAGATTTGTAGGGCGACTGGAAGGGGCGAGTGAGTGGGATTGGCTGAAGTGTTTTTACAGAGAAATGGCACAGGCTCAACAGGCCGAATGGCCTCCTTTCGTGCTGCAACCATTCTATGATGCACCCTCGGATCATAAAGACAACAAGAGTAAAAACTAAATGTAATATGCTTTTCCCTAATTCTAATAGAGGAGAAATAAAGCTAAGGTAATAAAACTATAGGCTAGCAAACTTAATATTTAACTGCAATCTTGAAAATCTTAATGCTGAACTATAGTAAAAGTGAATTATATTTGATTATATTTCAACAAATATCAAAACTTCTCAGCGTATTCCTGCAGATATAAAAGAGATCAGAGATAAGGCTGTAGGCAGCTTTAAGTCTCAAATTGTTAGTTTCCCTCTCTTCTGGCAATACTTGAGATTGTACGTCTTTCTGAGTCCAAAAGCAATGGATTTTGTAGAACAGCAGTACTAGCAAAAAGCTTAGGGTCATTTAACTCTTCCATTACCTAATCCCTCTCAATGCCATCATAAGCCTATGTTTTACAATAAGTATGATCCAGGAAATTTAGAATCAAATACAATGTATTGAGGGAAGGCGATTAAAAACATAATTACTTTGAAAATAACACAATTTGAGAAACAAAGCCACGTACTAAATGTCATTAGAATTCCAACACTAATCTTTAGAATGTTCTGATAGTCACGGTTATAATTTCAGATATTGCAACAATCCTTGGAAAAATTAATTTGGGAGATGCATTTTTTAGTCATTTCAAAGATGCACCTTCTGAGATTTATTTTCAATCCTACCAATGCATAATTTTATGAACTGTGCAATAAAACTGTATGCAACAATATTTTTCCAACTAGTGGTGCTGTTTCAGGGCAAACTAAATGCATCTCATAAGAACACAAGAATTAGGAGCAGGAGTAGGCCATTCGGCCTCTCGAGCAAGCTCCGCCATTTAATAGGATCATGGCTGATCTTCAACCTCAGCTCCACTTTCCTGCACTATCTCCATATCCCTTGATTCCTCTGGAGTCAAAAATCTATCGATCTCAGCCTTGCATATAGTCAATGATCCACCGTACTTGAGCAGAGAATTCCAAGGGTTCACAACTCTCTGAGTGAAGAAATTCTTCCTCATCTTAGTCTTAAAAGGCCAGTCCTTTATCCTGAGACTATGTCCCCTAGTTATAGACTCTGCAGCCAGGGGAATTAATCTCTCAGCATTTATCCTGTCAATCCCCCTCAGAATCTTATATGTTTCAGTGAGATCGCCTCTCATTCTTCTAAGCTCCAGAGGGTATAGGCCCAATCTATTCAATCTCTCCTTATAGGACAACCCTCTCATCCCAGGAATCAACCTAGTGAACCTTTGTTGCATCGCCTCTAAGGCAAGTATATCCTTCCTTAAATAAGGAGACCAAAACTGTGCACAGTACTCGAGGTGTGGCCTCACCAAGGCCCTGTACAATTGTAGCAAGACTTCCTTACTCTGGTGACATCTCCAAATCAAATACCCTGTAAACCACAGATAGCACAAAATGAGTTACATCAGTTTTGATTTCCTAAAGTTGTCAAAAATGTGATTGAAGAATGGAGATTCACTGAGCTGTTTTAATATTCCTAGCCTGTGATGATTTGCCTATAGTGGAGATTACTCATGTGATGTTATTGTAATATTATTTCAACTGTTCCTTTTGTTAGTCCATCATTGATATAAGACCGTGGCAAGATTGGTAGTGTTCCATGGTACATTTCCTGTCTTTCCTGATGGTTGTATATCTCTTCAAATGGTATGCAACAATCTGACTACATATAAATGCTGGTTGTGTGTGAAATGTATTTATTTTGTGGTTGGAAGGAAGCAATGATATCTGACTTGCACATGAGTAACTTTATCACCTGACTACTGAACAATATTCACAGTCACTTTTCATTGCCTTGTGGCGGTTCTGTTAATGTGTCTCCACTAACAAATCTATTTTGCTTCTTGTTACTTAAACACAAGCAAATACTTGGCCTTTTGAAGTTCAGATAGTTCTTGCCACAGACATGGTGGTGATAATTGAATATAATTTAGCTGCTTATGTCTCTGAGTGGAATTAATAGTTGGCCTCTTTTTTTGCCTTCAAAACATTTTCCCAATTGTTTGTGCATCAATTAAATTTCAGCCGAGGACACAGATGGTCCCAAAACTAATTTTTCCCATATCACAAGATTTTTGGATTTTAAAGCAAAGCTGTGAAAAATTGAATGCGAAGCCTAGAAATCACTTTTGGTGTTATTAATAGGTGAGTATTTAATGCATTATAGGGCTTTTCCTTGCTGTCTTAGCAGAGACATTAACCCATTTAAAATAAATCATTTAAATGAGCTAAGTGTTTGCTTAGTTCAGTTGGTAGAACTCTGAGTCAGAAGGCTGGGATTTAAGATCCATTCCAGAATTTGAGCACGTACTCTGGGCTGACTGAGGTGCTGCACTGCAAAAAAAAAGGACTTGCATTTTTATAGCGCCTTTCATGACCACCAGGCGTCTCAAAGTGCTTTACAGTCAATGAAGTACTTTTGGAGTGTAGTCACTGTTGTAATGTAGGAAACGTGGCAGCCAATTTGTGCACAGCACGCTCCCACAAACAGCAATGTGATAATGACCAGATAATCTGTTTTTTTGTTATGTTGTTTGAGGGATAAATATTGGCCAGGACACTGAGGATAACTCCGTGGCTCTTCTGCAAATAGTGCCATGGGATCTTTTATGTCCACTTGAGAGAGCAGACGGGGCCTCGCTTTAATGTCTCATCCAAAAGACAGTGCAGCATTCCCTCAACACTGCACTGGGTTTTGTGTGCTCAAGTCCCTGGAGTGGGATTTAAACCCACAACCTTCTGACTCGGAAGTGAGAGTGCTATCCACTGAGCCACAGCCGACACTGAGGGAGTGCAGCATTGTTGGAAATGCTTTTTCTTGGATGAGATTTTAAACTGAGAACTCACCTGCCTCTTGTGTGGATGTAAAAGATACAATGGTCAATGAGTTCTGGTCAATGAGTTCTTTCCTGAATCAACACCACCAAAAACAAACAGATTAGCTGGTTATTCTTTGCTGCTTGCGTGAGTCTGCTGTGCACAAATCGGCTACTGCATTTGTCGACATAACATCTTTAAAATATACATTTCTAACAGTTTTATACAACTGAGTAGCTTGCCAGGCCACCTCAGAGAGCAGTTAAGAGTGAATCATATTGGTGTGAGGCTGGAGTCACATATGGGCCAGACTTGGTAAGTGTTATGTATGAAGAAAGAGTCAGACTGTGAATACAGTGAGCTCAAAGTAAAGTGTGACCTTAGTATGTTATTGCAGGTCTCCAGAGTGCCTCTCCAACCTGTGAGGCCTCCTTAAATACCTGTGCTCCCAAGGGATTATGGGATCCCTTGGGACTCCAGGGGATGAGCCCTCTGGTGGCTGTACAGAGTATATACAAGTTTACATATATAACAACACTCCCCCCCCCCCCCCAAAGTCAACAGTGTAACTATTTACAAGGTGAGTCGATCTGGGGCCCTTCTTGCCCTGGTTGATCGTCTCGGGGCAAATGCTGGTATTGGTGAATCGTCTATTGGGCCCTCACTGGGCTGCTGTGCAGCTGGCCTTGCTGGGCTGCCTGGTGTGGTGAGTCCTGCTGGGCTGCTGTGGATGATGGGTTCTGATTCGTGGTCAATCGCTGTGTCGGTTGCCACTGGTGTGTGTGTTGGGGGGTCAAAGAAGGTAGGGTCCAAAGTGGGTTGCTCAGGATAGTCCGTGAATCTGAGTTTGATTTGGTCCAAGTGCTTCCGGTGAATGAGTCCATTTGAAAGTTTGACCCTAAACACCTTGCTTCCCTCTTTGGCCACAACAGTGCCGGGAAGCCATTCAGGACCTTGTCCATAATTCAATACAAAGACAGGATCATTGATTTCAATATCGCATGACACATTTGCGCTATCATGATATTGACTTTGTTGAAGCCGCCTGCTCTCTACCTGTTCATGTAGATTGGGGTGAACTAACGAGAGCCATGTCTTGAGTGCTCTTTTCATGAGCAGTTCAGCAGGTGGGATCCCTGTGAGCGAATGGGGTCTCGTGTGGTAGCTAAGCAGGACTCGGGATAGGCAAGTGTGCAGTGAGCCTTCCGTTACCCTCTTCAAGCCCTGCTTGATGGTTTGCACTGCTCTCTCTGCCTGACCATTGGATGCTGGTTTAAACAGGGCAGATGCAACATGTTTGATCCCGTTACGGGTCATGAATTCTTTGAACTCAGCACTGGTAAAACATGGCCCGTTGTCGCTCACAAGGTCATCGGGCAGACCGTGCTTGGCAAACATGGCCCGCAGGCTTTCAGTGGTGGCAGCGGATGTGCTTGCCGACATTATCTCACATTCAATCCATTTGGAGTACGCATCTACAACCACAAGGAACATTTTACCCAAGAACAGGCCTGCATAATCGACATGGACCCTAGACCATGGTTTGGAGGGCCAAGACCATAAACTTAGTGGTGCCTCCCTGGGTGCATTGCTTAGCTGCGAGCATGTGTTACATCTGTGCACGCAGGACTCTAAGTCTGCATCGATACCAGGCCACCACACGTGGGATCTGGCTATCGCTTTCATCATTATTGTCATGTATGTAACCAGCATACTACTATAACCCTTTTACAATTGTAACCCTCGTGTAACCACTACACACTGTACATACTTACTAGAAATGCACACCTTGACCTCAGGGGTTATACTTGTGGGAGACACTCCTTACCTGGAGATTCAGGTATATAAGGGGAGGCCCCTCGCAGGACCAGGACTCCTTGGTCCCGGTAATGAAGGTGAAGGTCACAGAGTGACTGTGTCTGCAGTACGTGCCTCATGTGATTATGTTTAAGAATTAAGGACTCAACACCTGGCGACGGGAAACGGGAATCACTGAACCCAGAGGATGGCCACCGGTCGCTCAGAGGAACGTTACTGTGTGGGTGAAGACTGGGACGATTTTGTGGAGAGACTCCAGCAGACCTTTGTCACGAAGGACTGGCTGGGAGAGGATGCGGCTGACAAGCGGAGGGCGCATCTACTAACATGCTGCGGGACAACAACGTATGCGCCGATGAAGGGCCTGCTCGCACCCCACAAACCGGCCGACAAGTCTTTTGAAGAGCTCAGCCAGCTGATCAGCGAACACTTAAAACCGGCGAGCAGCATACACATGGCCCGACACCGATTCTACACACACCGACGTCGGGAAGGGCAAAACATCTCGGACTTCGTGGCAGACTTGCGGCGCTTGGCCAGCCTCTGTAAGTTCTCAGACGCCTGCAGCGGGGAGATGTTAAGGGATTTTTTCATTGAGGGCATTAGCCATGCTGGGATCTTCAGGAAGCTCATAGAGACCAAGGACTTAACTCTAGAAGGGGCAGCATTGATAACTCAAACTTTCATAGCAGGGGAAGAAGAGACCAAGCTAATTTACGCGAGTAGTCCTGGGTCCAACGTGGCGACGGACCAAGGAATGAACGTGATAAACGCAGCTCAAGATCTCGCAGTCAGGCAAAGGCATTTTGAAACTGCAGCAGTCAGACAAAAGCATTTTGAAACTGCCCAAGCTGAAACCGACTGTAAGGTGGGCCCCCGACAGGGACAATGGAGAGGAGAGCGGCAATTCACACCATCAAGAGGACCATTAACACCCACCATCAGAGTGTTTAGAAACAACCAAGGGAACAATCAGAGAGGAATGCCTGCTAACAGTCCTTTTGTGAACAATGATCTCAGCCAATGCTGGAGATGCGGGGGGCAGACATTATGCGAAAAGCTGCAAATTTCAGCAGTTCGTCTGTAGGAATTGTAATGCCAGAGGACATTTGGCTAGAGTTTGCAAACAGCCAGTAGCGAGGCTAATCTCTGAAACAGAGGAATCAGGCGAGGGGCTTGCAGTGCAGGACAATGCCTGGGGTAAAGCCATGGATGCTGAAGTTCAGCGGGTTCATGTGGCTGACGTCCACAGCTCATACACCAAAACGCCACCCATGATGATGAAAGTTTTATTGAATGGCATCCTGGTGCACATGGAGCTGGACACAGGAGCTAGCCAGTCCCTCATGAGTGCACAACAATTTGAGAAACTATGGCCACACAGAGCTAGCAGGCCCAAACTGGAACGAATTAATACGCAGCTACGGATGTACACCCAAGAGATCATTCCAGTGCTAGACACTGCACCGTGGTGGTAACACACAATGGGTCACAGAACCGGCTGCCACTCTGGATTGTTCCGGGAAATGGCCCCGCGCTTTTGGGAAGGAGTTGGCTAGCTGAGATGAACTGGAAATGGGAGAATGTGCACGCCATTTCATCTGTGGAGCGAAGCTCATGCTCACAGGTACTACAAAAATTCGGGTCACTGTTTCAACCCGGTGTCGGAACGTTCAAGGGCACAAAAGTAGTTAAACGCATCACTCCGGACGCCAGACCAGTGCACCACAAAGCCGGAGCGGTGCCGTACGTGATACGTGAAAAAATTGAAAGTGAACTGGACAGGCTGCTCAGAGAGGACATAATTTCGCCCGTTGAATTCAGTGATTGGACAAGTCCCATTGTTCCTGTCCTTAAAGCGGACGGCTCGGTTAGGATCTGCAGTGACTACAAAGCCACCATCAACCGGGTGTCCCTGCAGGATCAATACCCGCACCCGAGGGCGGAGGACCTTTTTACCACGTTGGCAGGTGGCAAGCTGTTCACTAAATTGGACCTCACTTCGGCCTACATGACTCAGGAACTGGCTGAAGAATCCAAGTTTCTGACCACCATCACGACGCACAAGGGTTTATTCATCTACAACAGGTGTCCTTTTGGCATCCGTTCGGCGGCCGCCATCTCTCAGAGAAACATGGAAAGCTTGCTGAAATCCATTCCCGGCACAATCATATTCCAGGACGACATTCTAATAGCGGTTCGAGACACCGAGGAACACCTCCACAACCTGGAGGAGGTGCTACGCCGACTGGACCGGGTAGGCCTGCGGCTGGAGAAGGCCAAGTGTGTGTTTTTGGCCCCAGAGGTCGAGTTTTTGGGCAGGAGGGTTGCCGCAGACGGGATCCGGCTCACTGAATCCAAAACAGAGGCGATCCGTCATGCGCCCCGGCCTGGCAACACATCGGAGTTGCGATCGTTCCTGGGACTATTGACCTATTTCGGGAACTTCCTGCGAACTTAAGCACATTGTTGGAGCCGTTACACGTGTTCCTGCGTAAGGGTTGCGAATGGTTTTGGGGGGGCTGTCAAGAACGGGCTTTCAACAGGGCGTGGAACCTGCTTTGTTCTAACAAACTGTTAACATTGTATGACCCCTGTAAAAAACTAGTTTTAACATGCGATGCATCATCATACGGGGTTGGGTGTGTGTTGCAGCAGGGTTATGGAGACGGACAACTCCAACCGGTGGCTTATGCCTCCAGGTCGCTCTCCCAGGCAGAGCGTGGGTACGGCATGGTTGAAAAGGAAGCGCTCGCTTGCGTTTATGGTGTGAAAAAAATGCACCAATACCTTTTCGGCAGACCGTTCGAGTTAGAAACGGACCACAAGCCGTTAACATCCCTGTTGTCCGACAGCAAGACGGTCAATGCAAACGTGTCAGCTCGCATACAGCGATGGGCTCTCACGCTGGCTGCGTATGACTACACCATACGGCACCGGCCAGACACCGAAAACTGCGCTGACGCGCTCAGCAGGCTTCCCCTTGCCACCACCAAGGGGGCGGCGGAGCAAAGCGCTGAGATGGTCATGGCCGTTGAGGCTTTTGACACCGCAGGCTCCTCCATCACAGCCCGCCAGATCAAACTCTGGACCAACAGGGTACCCCCTCCTATCCATGATAAAGAAATGTGTCCTGACGGGGGATTGGACGCCCACGCACGGGGCGTGCCCCGAGGAGGTCAGCCCGTTTCAGAGACGGATGGATGAGCTCTCCATCCAAGCCGACTGCCTGCTATGGGGCAGCCGAGTGGTCATGCCCCAGAAGGGGAGGGAAGCATTTATCAGGGGAACTCCACAGCGAGCACCCTGGCATCGTGTTAATGAAGGCCATTGCCCTGTCACATGTATGGTGGCCGGGGATTGACTCAGACCTGGAACACTGGGTTCGCAGGTGCACGACGTGTGCCCAGCTGGGCAACGCCCCCAGGGAGGCCCCGCTCAGCCCGTGGCCCTGGCACCAAGCCTTGGTCACGCATTCACATGGACTATGCGGGCCCGTTCATGGGAAAAATGTTCTTGAAATTGTCGATGCATACTCGAAATGGATCGAGTGCATCATATTAAACTCGTGCACAACATCGATCACCGTGGAGAGCCAGCGCACGGTTTTCACGACCCACGGCTTACCGGACATTCTGGTCAGTGACAATGGCCTGTGTTTCACCAGCCATGAATTCCAGGAGTTTATGTCGGTT
The DNA here is from genome assembly GCF_044704955.1 of Pristiophorus japonicus. NCBI lineage: Eukaryota > Metazoa > Chordata > Chondrichthyes > Pristiophoridae > Pristiophorus > Pristiophorus japonicus. The sequence goes on along the minus strand of NC_091988.1, from coordinate 178,721,584 downwards.
ATGTCTGAACGGCGCCGTTCAAGCCGGCTTCCAATGGCCAGCTGGAACGTGCGGTCCAAGTCATAAAGCAAGGCATGCTCCGCATCCAAGGACCCGCTCTGCAGCACCGCCTATCGCGTCTTCTGCTGGCCTATAGGTCCTGGCCGCACTCGCTCACGGGAGTTGAACTCCTCGTGAAACGTCCGCTCAAAATGCAGCTGTCCCTCATCCACCCAACCCTGGCAGACATTGTTGAGGGCAAGCGCTAATCCCAAACCGAGTGGCACGATCGTAACTCAAGGGAGAGGTGTATAGAAATGGATGATCCGGTATTTGTACTTAACCATGCATTGGGACCCAAGTGGCTGGAGGGCACCGTAATTGGCAAGGAGGGAAACAGGGTCATAGTGGTCAGACTCAATAATAGGCAGATATGCCGCAAACACTTGGAACAATAAAAAGGTTCAGCATAGACACCGATGAACATGAAGAAGAGCATGAGATGTCAACCACACCACTGCCAGTGAACGAGCAACAAGGACAATCACCATCATGCACAGTCCCTGCGGCCAGCCCGGACAGGCCGGAATCACCTCAGGTGACAGAAACGCATGCTAAGGCTCAGCCACCAGAGCCTCAACGGTGGCGCTCCACGAGAGAGCGTCGACCACCTGATAGACTTAACCTTTGAGTCAAAAAGATGTGAGGGGGGAGGTGATGTCATGTATGTAACCAGCATACTACTGTAACCCTTATACAATTGTAACCCTCATGTAACCACTACATACTGTACATACTTACTAGAAATGCACACCTTGACCACAGGGGGTGTACTTGTGGGAGACACTCCTTACCTGGAGATTCAGGTATATAAGGGAAGGTCCCTCGCAGGGCCAGCACTCCTTGGTCCAGGTAATAAAGGTGAAGGTCACAGAGTGACTATGTCTGCAGTACATGCCTCGTGTGTTTAAGAGTTAAGGACTCAACAATTACGATGCCTGGGTGGGTACTGTGGAGGTCACTGAAGAAGGTGTCTCTGCCCTTCTTTGGAACCACTACCCGATTACCCCACAGAAGGCAGTCTACCTGTATAGACATTTCATCTTTGTGCCGCTGGAACCGCTTTATCTCTTCCTGTATTTCCACTGGGACACTGGACCAGCTCCCGTGAAGCACACTGTTTTTAACTCGGGACAATAAGGGGTCCTGGCTCATCCAGTTTTTAATCTGTCGGGCTGTGACGGGTGATTGCTCACTCTCAAATGCTTCCATAACCATGACTAAGTCTGCGGGCTGGTCCATTTCCACCCCCATGGTGGGCAATGGCAGCCTACTGAGAGCATCGGCACAGTTTTCTCTGCCTGGCCTGTGGCGGATGGTGTAGTTGTATGCGGACAACGTGAGCGCCCATCTCTGGATGCGGGCCGATGCATTAGTATTTATCCCCTTACTCTCGGAAAACAGGGATATCAGTGGCTTATGGTCAGTTTCCAATTCAAATTTTAGCCCAAACAGATATTGATGCATTTTCTTTACCCCATGGACACACACTAACGCTTCTTTTTCAATCATGCTGTAGGCTCTCCCAGCCTTAGACAGACTCCTGGATGCATAAACAACAGGTTGCAGTTTCCCAAAATCGTTAGCTTGTTGCAATACACACCCGACGCCATATGATGATGCATCACATGCTAGTACCAAACGCTTACATGGATCATACCACACAAGCAATTTGTTTGAGCATAACAAACTTTTACAAAGGCATTTTCTTGGCTTTTGCCCCATACTCATTTGTCCCCTTTACATAGTAAGACATGCAGTGGTTCTAACAGTGTGCTGAGACCCGGTAAGAAGTTACCAAAGTTGTTCAGGAGTCCTAGAAACGACCACAGCTCCCTCGCGTTCTCTGCCCTCGGTGCGTTCTCAATTGCTCAGTCTTCGAATCGGTGGGCCTGATGCCGTCCACCACGATCCTCCTCCCCAGGAACTCCACTTCAGGCGCCAGGAAAACTCACTTCGAGCGTTTTAACCTGAGCCCCATGTGGTTGAGTCAACTAAGAAACTCCTCCAGGTTCTGCAGATGCTCAACTGTGTCACGACCTGTAACCAAGCTGTCGTCCTGGAAGACCACCGTGCACGGGACCGACTTCAGTAAGCTTTCCATGTTTCTCTGGAATATCGCCGCTGCTGATCAAATTCCAAATGGGCATTTGTTATAAATTAAGAGACCTTTGTGCGTTTTGATGCAGGTGAGGCCCTTCGATGATTCCTCCAGCTCCTGTGTCATGTAGGCTGAAGTCAAGTCCAGCTTCGTGAACGTCTTTCCTCCCGCCAGCGTTGCAAAGAGGTCGTCGGCCTTTGGTAATGGGTATTGGTCCTGCAGGGAGAAACGATTGATAGTTACTTTGTAATCGCCACAGATTCTGATGGTGCCGTCTCCCTTGAGGACTGGAACAATCAGGCTGGCCCACTCGTTGAATTCGATCAGTGAAATGATGCCCTCTCTTTGCAACCAGTCTAGCTCGATCTCTACTCTTTCTCTCATCGTGTACAGTACTGCTCTCACTTTGTGATGAATGGGTCGGGCCCCAGAATTAGGTGGATCTGCACTTTTGCTCCCTGGAATTTCCCGATGCCTGGTTCGAACAGCGAAGGGCACTTGTTCAAGACCTGGGCACAGGAAGAGTCATCAGCGGGCGATAGCGCTCGGACATCATCCCAGTTCCAGCGTATCTTTCCCAGCCAGCTCCTGCCGAGCAGCATGGGACCATCGCCCGGTACCACCCAGAGTGGTAGCTTGTGCACCACTCCATTGTCGGAGACCTTTACAGTAGTACTGCCGATTACGGGAATCAGTTCCTTTGTATAAGTTCTTAATTTTATGCGAATTGGAGTTAAGACTGGCCTTGAGGCCTTGCTGCACCACAATTTTTGAAAAATCTTTTTGCTCATGATGGACTGGCTTGCGCCCGTGTCCAGCTCCATTGACACCGGGAGTCCATTTAGTTCAACATTCAGCATTATCGGGGGACACTTTGTGGTAAATGTGTGCAGCCCATGTACCTCTGACTCCTCGGTCTGAGGCTTGGTTCGTCGTAATCCACTGTGGATCTGTCCTCCTCTGCAACATGGTGGTTTGCAGGATTAACAGGATTTGCAGCTCGCCTGCACATATGTTGGAGGTGTCCCATTGTACCACAACCCTTTGAAGCGGCATTAATGGAAACAATGATCACCCCCGCAGCGCCAACAAGGTGTTAATGGCCTTGCATTCATCACCCTTGATGGTGGACTCTGAGATATCTGTGGACGTGCAGATGCAAGCATGTGTGACCTGCCCTGTACGCTGCGATTTGAAAACAACATCACTTTGTTCACAGTACTTGTAGCAGCATTTGTGAGCTGAGAAATTTGCTTAGTATTGTCACTGCTTGCAATAAGCACATGGGCTATCGCTATGGCCTTACTCAAGGTTGGGGTCTCTATAGTCAAAAGTTTGCAAAGTATGGTTTCGTGGCCAATGCCAAGTATGAAAACGTCTCGGAGCATGTGCTCCAAATGTCCTTCAAATTCGCAATGTCCTGCAAGGTGTCTTAGCTCGGCAACATAACTCACCACTTCCTGGCCTTCAGACCTTTTGTAGGTGTAGAACCAGTATCTCGTCATCAGAACACTTTCCTTCAGGTTCAAATGCTCCCGGACCAGTGTGCACAAATCATCGTATGATTTCTCTGTGGGTTTCGCTGGAGCAAGCAGATTTTTCATGAGGCCATACGCTGGTGCCCCGCAGACGGTGAGGAGAATCGTCCTTCGTTTGGCAGCGTTCGCTTCTCCTTCCAGCTCGTTGGCCACGAAGTATTGGTCGAGTTGCTCCACAAAGATTTCCCAATCATATCCCTCCGAGAATTTCTCCAAGATGCCCACTGTTCTCTGCATCGTTGGGTTCGCTATCTATATCTCGTCGCCAGTTGTTATGTATGAAGAAAGAGTCAGACTGAATATTATGAGCTCAAAGTAAAGTGTGACCGTCTTTTATTGCAGGTCTCCAGAGTGTCTCTCCAACCTGTGAGTCCTCCTTAAATACCTGTGCTCCCAAGGGATTATGGGATCCCTTGGGACTCCAGGGGATGAGCCCCCTGGTGGCTGTACAGAATTATATACAAATTTACATACATAACAGTAAGGATGTCAGATTTCCTTCCCTAAAGGATGTCCGTCAACTAGTTGGGTTTTTATGACCATCCGATACTTCATGACACCAAGGAGCTCTGGTAAAAATGACAAGAATGAGGAGCAATGGGAAAACTCTCCAGTGGCAGTCTAAACGATTACAATCTTAGAATTGCCTGCGAGGAAATTAAACATTTCAAGTGTGAGACTGATACAAAATTTATCAGATTATTTGTAAAATTAATAAACATTTGTTCAAATGCTGCCAACTTATAATAATTTTATACAGTAACCATTAGCTTGGAACAATATTGAGTCTGGCACCTTATGGGTCCTTGAAAGTTAACTTCTAGTGTAAGATTAGGGCAAAAAGGGAGACCGTTGTCTTGGATAACAAGTCCCAGCGTTGAGTTAATAGATCTAATCAAGAATCCATTAAAGTAATTTCATTTGAAAATTAAGAACTGGAACGAATATATCCCTCCAATTTCCCTTCATTGAGTTAATGTGCCTAATAAACCTTCCATGAATTTAATTTGATTTTGAAAATTAATGATTGACTCTAATCTATCCTCTGTCTGACCTATATGTGACTCATGTCCCACACCAATGTGGTTGACTCTTAACTGCCCTCTCAAGCGGCCTGCCAAACCTTTCAATTTTATCAATCCACTACAAAGAATAAAACAGGATGGACCACTCAGCTGCAACCTCAGCTTCAGTTCAAGACATGACAAAGGTACATCCAGCCCAATTGATGCGCAAAGTCCTCCTCACTAGCATCTGTCAACGTCATATAGTCAAACTCACAAAATCAGACGTATCAACCAACATCTTAGACTACTCCATTATCCATGGGTATATCCTATCCCACCGGGAAGACAGCCCCACCAAAGGTGAGGGTGCAATGGTACATAAAGGTATGGCCCTGGGAGTTCTCAACATTGACTCCAGACCCCAGGAAGTCTCATGGCTTCATGTCAAACCTGGGCAAGGAAACCTCCTGCTGATTACCACATACCGCCCTCCCTTAGCTGATAAATCAGTACTCCTCCATATTGAACATCTCTTACAGCAAGCATTGAGGCTATTTTATACCATCACAATCTATAATCTCATGGCCCACCATATCCCTCATTCCTCCATCACCATCAAGCCAAGTGGCAAAACCTGGTTCAATGAGGAGTGTAGAACAGCACCTCGGATTCCTGAAAATGAGGTGCCAACCGAGTGATGCTGCAACACAGAACTACATGAATGCTAAACAACAAAAGCAGCATACTATAGACCTAGCTAAGCAATCCTACAACCAACAGATTAGTTCCAAGCTCTGCAGCCCTACCATAACCAGTCATGAATGGTGGTGGACAATTAGGCAATAAATGTGAGGAGGAGGGTCCATGAACACCCCTATCCTCAGAGGTGATGGAGTCCAGCATATGTGTGCAAAAGACAAGGTTGAAGTATTTGCAACCATCTTCACCTCCTCCGATCTCCACCATCACCAATTTGTTTAATTCCGTGTGGTGTCAAGACACGACTTGATCTACTGGACACAGCAAAGACTATGGGTCCTGATAACAGTCTGGCTGTAGTGCTGAAGACCTGTGCTCCAGAGCTGGCTGTGCCCTTAGCCAAGGTGTTCCAGTACATCTATAACACTGGCATCTAACTGAAAATATGAAATATTGCCCAGGTATGTCCGGATCAGAAAAAGCAGGACAAATCTAACCCAGCCAATTACCACCCTATGGCCTATTCCTAATCATCACTAAGGTGATGGATGGCGTCATCAACAGTACTATCAAGCGGCATTTACAAATGACCTTTTTACCAAAGCTCAGTTTGGATTCCAGCTGAACAACTCGGTTCCAGATCTCATTACAGTCTTGGTCCAAACAAGGACACAAGAGCTGCATTCCAGAGATGAAGTGAAAGTGATAGTCCTTGACACCAAGGCAACATTCGACCAATGCGACACCAAGGAGACCTAGTTAAACTGAATTCATGATGATCAGGGGGATAACTGCCCCTTGGCTGGAATCATACCATGCACAAAAGAAAGATGGTAGTGATTGTTGAAAGCAAATTATCTCATCACTTCTGGATTTCCTCACAGCAGTGTCCTATGCCCAATTATCTTCAACTGCATCATCAATTATTTTCCTTCCATCATAAAGTCAAAAGTGGGCTATTTGCGAATGACTGCAGTATTCTGCACCATTAATAATTCCTCAGATAATGAAGCAGTCCATGCCCACATGCAGCAAGACCTGTACAACATCCAAGCTTGGGCTGATAAACTGCAAGTAACATTCACACCACATAAGTGCCATGCAATGACCATCTCCAACAAGAGAGAGCCTAACAACCTCCCCCTAATATTCATTGGCATTACCATTACCAAGTCCACCACCAGCAACATCCTAGAGGTCAGCATTGTCCAGAAACTCAATTGGCTGCCGTGGCCATTGGAGCAGGTCAGAGGCTGGGTATTCTGTGGTGAGTAGCTTACCTCTAGACTCCCCGAAGCCTCTTCACCATATAAAATGCACAAGACAGGAGCGTTATTGAATTCTCAACAATTGCCTGGCTGGTGCAGCTGCAGCCACACTTAAAAAGCTCAACACCATCAAATACAAAGCAGTCCACTTGATTGGCACCCCGCCCGCTAGTTTAAATTTCCACTACAGCGTGCTGTAACTGCAGTGTGTACTATCTACAGGATATACTACAGGAAGCCTCACTAAGGCTTCTTTGGCAGCATGTCCCAAACCATGAACTCCATCATTGAGAAGGACAAGGGCAGCAGGTGAATAGGATCACCACCACCTCCAAGTTCTCCTCCCAAGTCACACACCATTCTGACTTGGTTACAACATGCTGGTCCTTCATCGTCATTAGGTCAAAACCTTGGAACTTCCTACCTAACACCACTGTGGGCCTACCTTCACCACACGGACTGCAGCAGTTCAAGAAGACGGCTCACCACCACCTTCTCGACAACTGGGGATGGGCAGTAAATGCTGGCTTCGACAGTGACACCCAAATCTGAGAATGAATTTTTGAAAATGTGCTAATATCTTTTTTGAAGATAAAGTACCCAAAATTATACACAATAGTCCAAATGTAGCCTCAGCACTGATCGATACATTATAGATATTGTGCTGCTTTTATTCTCAGTTTAGCAGTAACAAAATGACCAATTTCAGGAAAGCAAGTACATTACACGTCTTGAAGTTCCAGCAGAATCATTATTTCCATGTTGTTGCCGTGCCTTTTAACATCCTGCTTCATTCTGATTGCAGATGTGTAGCTTTTTTATGAGCTGAATCTTTTGACGACTGACTTTGGAGGTTTTCAGCACAGCTTCTGAAAATGAAATAGTTGAAAGTCTAGAGCATTTTTATAAACTGCATGTCTAGGGAGTAGAAAATTAATTGGTCCAGGGAATTCTATGATAATCGTAAGATAAATAGTAATTGGTATTTAAGTAAAATATTTTGCTACTTGCTGTCTGCTCTGAAAACAGCTGATGTTGCTTCTGAACAAGGCTGCTGAAAATGCAAATGAAATGATAAGCAAATAACCTTACATCAAGAGGACTGTACAGATTAAAACTGTGAACTTAAGGTGTACAGAAGTTTCACAGATTGTTACATTCCTAAATTTTAAATGAAAAAAAATTAAAGTCTGCCACTAATCTCCAACCTTTAAACATATTTCATTTTCTAACAATTGCTTTGCATGTCCATATCAATTGAACTTGTTGCCTTCCCTTTCCCACTCGATCGGCAAGCTCCTGTAGAGAAGGCAATTTGTTTCCTTACAGATTGTGATATGTTGAATTCCAGTGAAATTACTTTAGCTAAATTTGTATTTTTTTTGTTTGGTCAGCTGGATTTCTACAGGTGCGGAGATCCATCAGCATACTTAAAGAGGCTCCATCAGGCCATTGCAAAATTCACCTGGATAGAGTTTCTGTTTTCACCCCTCTCTCTCTCTCTCTCGCTCTCTTCCCCCCCACTCTTTCTCTCTCTCTCTCTCTCTCTCTCTTTCGCCCCCCCCTCTCTTCTTCCCGCCTGTCTCTCTTCCCCCCTCCCCGCGCTCTCTCTCTCTCTTCCCCCTCTCTCTCTCTCTCTTCCCAATCTCTCTCTCTCTCTTCCCCCTCTCTCTCTTCCCCCTCTCTCTCTCTTCCCCCCCCCTCTCTCTCTCTCTTCCAGCCCCTCTCTCTCTCTCTCTCTCTTCCCCCCCCCTCTCTCTCTCTCTTTTCCCCCCTCTCTCTCTCTTTCTTCCCCCTGTTAAGTCCTGACTCTAATGTACTGACTTACACGAGACACATGCTGAAATCAAGGTCACTCAGGACCTGCACCTTTAATTCCAGCTCTCCAATGCTGCACTTGCCTGAGACCTCCCTTTATATACCACAGTGGGACAGGTATGGAGTGTCTCCTGCAAGTGCACCCCTGGTGGTAAGGTACGCTTATTGTTACAGGTCATATGCAGTTACAGGCATGTATAGCATGGTAAGATACAGTTATATACAGTAATGTGAGATACATGACACCCTCTCTCTCTCTCTCTCTCTCTCTGTCTCTGTCTCTCTCTTCCCACCCCCCTCCTCTCTCTCTCTCCCTCTCTTCCCCCCCACTCTTTTTTCCAGAGGGTCAATCCCATTTACTCATCTACAAATTGCTAGATGTAAATTGTCAGGGCAGAAGTTTAGGGACTCATGGGTGCACTCAGGGTATTGCTGGAGTTTAACCTGCTAAAGCTAAATAACTAACCAGCACAGAGCACTGGTAAGTTTGTCGCAGCTTGTCCAGCCTAGACCCACCCAGTAGCCAATTGATTTTATCCTGAAAAGGACACCTTTTATCCCTATGATCATAAAGTGCCATTTGCAGGATAATATCAATGCCCACGTTGGGCCGGATTTTCGGCAGGTTTGCGACCGTATTTTTGCCGTGATTTGACCCTCCGCGGCTACCTGTTTGCGGCGGCGCTTTCAAGTACCGCCGGGGAGAGGTGTGCCGTCGTGCAACGATTCGGATTGCGTTTGTTTCTGAGTTTCAGCACTCTCCCGACCCATACGCCGTGCCCAGAATACCGACAGGTCAAACCGATCGGTGCAGCCCTGCCAGCAGCGGTAAGTATGAAAACCTGCCAAAAAGGTAAGTTAAAGTTTTTGGGTTCTTTTATTGCAATGATTACATAGTTAAGGGTCTTGTAAATATTTTTGGAATGTTTTTTTGAGTTTCTTTTTTTCTTTCTCCCTTCCCAAGGCCTCTCTCGTAGCGCTCCCGACCCCACACTAAAGTTGCCGAAACTCGCGGTTTGCGCCGTGAATGCTTGTGCAATGCCCCCCTTACCGATGCGCCCCGGCACAGATGTAAAGGCCGAAAGTTCAGGCTAAAAACGATAGCGCAGCGAAAACGGTAAGTTTCACGTATTGCTACTGTTTTCGCCGGAAAACCTTGAAAGCCGAAAATCCAGCTCCGCCAGGACAATGTGAGTCAAATGCATTAAATGTTGCATTGTGCTGGCCCATTGATACTGATTGTGGAAAGTTGAGTGCTCCATCTTGTAATTATCAAAGCACCACTGAACCTATGTAAATGTGTACACTTTAAGCTCCATATGTGCCAACAAAATTGCCTAATAGTGCTCTATCCATTGGAGGAATCTACAGTGACCACTAAAACCATGCCATATATGCATTAAATGTACCTATTGGCACATCGTCTACTGACCTGAATGGTCAGACCCATGCCAGTAGGGATACCGTATGGTTGCACAATCCCAATGTTGGAATGATGCTCACTGGATTATGGAATTTTGATTGGGCTCCAGGAGTGAAACTGGAGATGACACAACAGTCTCAGAATAAGGGGTCAGCCATTTAGGATTGAGATGAGGAGAAATTTCTTAACTCAAAGGGCTGTGAATCTTTGGAATTGTTTACCCCAGAGGGCTGTGGAGGGTGAGTCATTGAGTATATTTAAGACAGAGAGCGATAGATTTTTGGATATTAAGGGAATCAAAGGATATGGGGATAGTGCTGGAAGGTGGAGTTGAGGTAGAAGATCAGCCATGATCTTACTGAATGGCGGGGCAGGCTCGAGGGGCTAAATGACCTACTCCTGCTCCGATTTCTGGTGTCCTATGTTCTTAATATGGTGCATTCTGTGACATTTGCAACACTGTGAGAGTAAAATGACGAATGAAATTCCTCAAGTAACTAAGGTCATAAACTTATTTTGCCCATGTGACCATGAAGTCTTTTCCAAAAATAGTAATACCCTGTACAGGCAACAGTAACAAATGTAACTTCAGAGTCTGTGACTAATTCTATAAAGAAATTAATTAGTTCTTTGTGTGAACTACATCTTGATTCGTGTATTACTTATCATGTATTTTTTACAATATCAGCAGTTAACAATTTCCTTTTTTGAGACTCTTGCTTGTGGTGCATAGTACTGGATGGAAATAGGTCACCTGCTGACGATGTCCCTTTACTTTTGAACCATTAAAATCAGAAATATTTCACATGGAGAATGAAAAAAACTATTTGAAAAATCATATTACAGGCCCATTATTGAACTTCCTGTTGATAATCGAGATAGAAAAATAGTTGCAAAACAACTGATCCATTTCAATTTGTGCTAATCAGTTTTAAAAGAGCATTGATCAGTTGGGTTGTCTGAATACTGGATTATATAGAAAATTATTCTGCTATATTCTGTGCAGGATTTTTCTCCCACCAAGACTAGGTCTAGTGTTACCTTGAATTCCCACCCTACATCTCCAATTGATATTCCAGTTTTCATTTACATTCAAACTCAATGGGTGAGTTGATGTTAATTGTAGTGTCCCTGCACCTTACTACAAACTCACACGAGGCATAGATATATCAGACACGGTCACTCTGTGACCTTCACCTTTATTGCCAGGACCAAGGAGTGTTGACCCTGGGTGGGACCTCCCTTTTATACCTGGAAACCCAGGTGAGGAGTGTCTCCCGCAAGTTCACCCCCTGTGGTCAGGGTGTGCAGTTCTAGGGTACAGGTACAGTGTACATGAGTTACAGTTACATGACTATGTCATTGCAAGATGTTTAAATACATGACATTAATCATTCCTTAAGTGAAATGCTTTGACACACGAAGCTGTGTTGGATCAAGGGTGGGGAAAAGGGGTAAGGCAACACAGCATTCATGATCTGAATTGTAAAGTAACTTAGGAACATTTTCAGCTTGGGGAAAGAATTAAATAACTTTTCCAAAGTAAAAACGTATATAGTTTCAAAAGCATGCATGAGTATTTGCTTTTAGTGAAACAATGCATCTGGCAGCATTTATTTCATTGCAGCTTTTGTGGGTTAGTCACATTTAACAACATATCACCCTAGGCACTCTAACAGATAGAGTGCAGCCTTCTAAACTGAATTAATAAAATTAGTTCTGTATGAACTATTACAGCCGTTTGAGTGTTTTTGAAAAGTACACTGCCAGAAAAATCCACAAAGCATCTGTAATGAGTATTAGGCTGAGGTAAGAAATGACTTTCAGAAAGAATTGGAAAGCATAGATAGTGACTGAGATACCCAATTGTCTTCCATGTAGTGAAAATAATTACCAAAACAGAAATTTTTGTTAATGATGTAATTGCACACATTTGTATGACATTCTTTTGTCTTCTATTTTAGCAGAGGCACTAATTCTGTGGAAATAAATGGGTTAGCGCAGACAGCAAAGAATCATAATATATTAACCGCTCATTGATTAAAAAGAAAGACGTGCAATTATATAGAACTGTTTATGACATTAGGATTTGCAAAACACTTTACAGCCAATGAAGTACTGTTGAAGTGTAGTTACTGTTGTAATGTTGGAAATGCAGCTGCCAATTTGCACATTGCAAGGACCCACAAACAGCAATATTTTACAGACCAGATAATCTGTTTTTTGAATTCCCACTCTTGTGTAATCAGTGCTATAAGATATTTTAATTCTACCCACCTGGGCAGATGGATAAGGGTTTAACATCTCATCCAAAAATGGCACCTCAGACAATGCAGCCTTTCCTTAGTACTGAAGTGTCACATAGAAACATAGAAACATAGAAAATAGGTGCAGGAGTAGGCCATTCGGCCCTTCGAGCCTGCACCGCCATTCAATGATTTCATGGCTGAGCATGCAACCTCAGTACCCCATTCCTGCTTTCTCGCCATACCCCTTGATCCCCCTAGTAGTAAGGACTATATCTAACTCCTTTTTGAATATATTTAGTGAATTGGCCTCAACAACTTTCTGTGGTGGAGAATTCCACAGGTTCACCACTCTCTGGGTGAAGAAGTTTCTCCTCATCTCAGTCCTAAATGGCTTACCCCTTATCCTTAGACTGTGACCCCTGGTTCTGGACTTCCCCAACATTGGGAACATTCTTCCTGCATCTAACCTGTCTAAACCCATCAGAATTTTAAACGTTTCTATGAGAGCCCCTCTCATTCTTCTGAACTCCAGTGAATACAAGCCCAGTTGATCCAGTCTTTCTTGATATGTCAGTCCTGTCATCCCAAGAATCAGTCTGGTGAACCTTCGCTGCACTCCCTCAATAGCAAGAATGTCCTTCCTCAAGTTAGGAGACCAAAACTGTACACAATACTCCAGGTGTGGCCTCACCAAGGCCCTGTACAACTGTAGCAATACCTCCCTGCCCCTGTACTCAAGTCCCCTCGCTATGAAGGCCAACATGCCATTTGCTTTCTTCACCACCTGCTGTACCTGCATGCCAACCTTCAACCTTCAATCACGTAGATTATGAGGCAGGTTTGAAACCATGTTTTTCTGCTTGTTAAATTTATCAATTGAGAGCTTCAGTTGAAGTTGTAAGGACTGAGATCGTCAAATTTCTGTTAGGTATGTGTACCAAGGCTTATGAATCAAACGTGGGTAAATGGAGTTGAGGTGCAGATCAATCATGTTCCTCACACTGGTAACAATGGGCCCAAGTTTCGGGCCGCGCCATCTGGACGCCCGTTTCTCGTGCCACAAATTGTGCCTAAAAAAAATTCACCAATTCTCCGGCTCCCTGCAGGTCCTCTGGAGCTGGGCGCGGCGCAGCATGAGCTGTGGGGGGCGGAGCCAGGTCCCTGCGCTGAAAACAGTGCCGGGACCTCTGCACATGCGCGCTACAATGGGCGTGCATGTGCAGTAGCTCCAGGCGCCCAAAACTGTGGGAGGGGCCCGAAGCACGCAGCCCCTAGCCCTGGCCGAATGGCCTCACTGGGGCTGCATGGATAAGGCTCCTCCCACCCAACCCGACTTGACTCCCGCTCCCCGGACCGGACGCGGCCCCTGCTCTCCCCACCGCACCCCGGAGACCCGACCTCCGCTCCCCAACTCCCCCGGCGACCCGACCTCCGCTTTCCCCTCCCCCCCGCCCCGGCGACCCGACCTCCGCGACTCTCCTCCCCCCGACTCTCTTCCCCCCCCCCCGACTCTCTTCCCCCCCCGACTCTTTCCCCACCCCGACTCTCTTTCCCCCCCGACTCTTCCCCCCCCCGACTCTTTCCCCACCCCGACTCTCTCCCCACCCCGACTCTCTTTCCCCCCCAACTCTCTTTCCCCCCCCGACTCTCTTCCCCCACCCCCCCGACCTCCTCAACTCTCTCTCCCCCGATCTCCGCGACCCCCCCACCGATCTCTGCGATCTCCGCGACCGCCCCCCCCCCCGGACCTGGGACCCAAGACCCGACGCCACCTACCTGTAAATCCAGCCCGAAGTCTTGGGCCCGGCTGTTCAGCCTCCTTCTCTCCCTCCCTCCCTTCCCCTCTCCTTCCTTTCCAACCTCCCTCCTTCCCTCTCTCCCTCCTTCCCTCTCTCCCCCCTCCTTCCCTCCCTCCCCCCCTCCTTCCCTCCCCCCCTCCTTCCCTCCCCCCCTCTCCTCCCTCCCTCCTCTCTTCCTTCCCTCCCCCCCTCTCCTCCCTCCCTCCTCTCCTCTCTCCTTCCCCTCTCCTCCCTCCCTCCTCTCTCTTTCCCTCCCTCCCTCCTCTTTCCCTCCCTCCCTCCCTCCCTCCCTCCCCTTTCCTTCCTTCCCTCCCTCCCTCCCCTCTCCTTCCCTCCCTCCCCCTTTCCTTCCCTCCCTCCCCCCTCCTTCCCTCTCTCCCCCCTCCCCCCTCCTTACCTCCATCCCCCCCTCCTCCCCTCCTCCCCCCAACCCCCACCCCAACCCCCTCCAACCCCCACTACCTCCTTCCTCCTTCCTCCCCCTCTCCCCCCCTTCTCCCCCTCCCCACCCCCCTCCCCTCGCTGTCAGAAACACAGACACTGACAGACAGAGAGTGAGACACACACACAGACAGACAGAGAGATAGAGACACTGACAGAGACACACTGGGGGGGCCATCCCAGCACGCTGTTGGAGGACTCCCGGTGCTGCAGTCGGTAAGTAGAAAATGTTTTATTTATTGATTTTTTAAATTTTTTTAATTTTTTATTAATTTTTTTTGGATTGATTTATTGGTTGATTTATTGATGTATTTATTATTTATTATTGATGATGGCTCTTTATTTGTAAAACTGAAGTGCTTAATGTTTGTAAACTTCCCTTTAAACCCCCCCCCCCATTCCCTACGCCTGATTTGTAATCTACGCCTGATTTTCTAAGTGTAGACAAGGTTTTTCTTAGCATACAAAAATCTACACTTACTCCATTCTAAGTTAGTTTGGAGTATGTTTTCACTGCCTAAACTTTCAAAACGGGCATAAGTGGCTGGACACGCCCCCTTTTGAAAAAAAAATCTGTTCCAAACTGAAACTGTTCTAACTGACTAGAACTGGAGCAAACTAAATGGCGAGAATTGCAATTTCTAAGATACTCCATTCTAAACCAGTTGCTCCAAAAAAACAGGAGCAACTCAGGCCGAAACTTGGCCCCAATGGGTGGTCTCATTTTTGTCTTGCTTGTTTGATTATCCTGTTTGAATTTTGTCATCCTGCAGTTTTGGAAAGAGCACTCTTGTCTAATTAGTGGATAAATCCTAAATTAGAACACAAAGACCTCTAAGTTTCCACAAGCTGAGATACATACAAATTAATTGGAATTGGACTAAATTTTATGACCTAGAGTCTCCGTTAGTTTGCGCTGGTTACCAGTGCAATGCACCTAAATTTGACCAAACCAGCGCAAAAGATCGTGGAATTATAAGCACAAGTTGCGTCAAGCGTAAATTGAGTTTCCGTGATCTTTAACGCTGGTTTAAAAATATTGCGCTGGAAGCCCACAAAACTGGCTGCACCACCAGATCGAAATAATTACCATGGCAAGTTTCCGCTGCTTGCGATCGTTCGAGGGGGCTCTTCAAATTAAGCTTGTATTTTTAGGCCCACAGGCACAAGTAGGCACGTTTTTTAAAATGTTGAATATTAAAAATATTTAATTTACAAAGAAACTGAATAGTGTACACCAATGAAACTAGTAAATGGTTAAGTTATTTAAAATCACGTTACTCACAGGTGGAGGACTAGACACTCTTATTAAAATGCTTATTTTTTTATGATAAGCTCATTTATATCTGTATTTTTAAAAATCACTCTTTAAATACATTAATGAATATTTTTTAATGCAAGGGAAAAAATAATTATGTTATATTACGCTCCCGATTGCTCTGGTTCCATGGAAGATTTTACGTTTGTGATTTTGAAATTGAGTTAATGCATGAACTTGAATCGTAGCTTCACTTTGGAAAACCAGCACAATTTCAAACCCAAAGCAGAAACTCTACCTCTATATGTGGCACCCTAAACTCCATGTTATGCACTTATGTGGTCCACAAAGACAAAATACTTGATTACCCCTCGTTAAATGTTGCTTTGTTATTTTTTTATTGTATATCGGTCAATAAAAAGGAAGCATGTTTAAAACCATTCTTAAATTGAATGTTATGAACAAGCTATTAGACACAGATAAGACCACCTGGGACGAAGATTTACTCTGGTCACAATGGGTAGAGAAATCCTAAAACATATTTTTTAAACACATTTAACAATAACCCAGAATTCCCGGTCGGCTGCTTCCCGCGGGCGATCGGGTAAAAAAGTTTAAAAAGACGTGCACCTACCTGAAGCTGCTGTGCCCAAGCGAGTTCCCAGTCCTGAGGCCTCCACTGACTGCGCGTCGCAGCGTGTGCACGGGGTCGGGGGGTCTAGTAAGGAGGAGGAACTGAGGGAAATCCTTATTAGCCGGGAAATTGTGTTGGGGAAATTGATGGGATTGAAGGCCGATAAATCCCCAGGGCCTGATGGACTGCATCCCAGAGTACTTAAGGAGGTGGCCTTGGAAATAGTGGATGCGTTGACAGTCATTTTCCAACATTCCATTGACTCTGGATCAGTTCCTATGGAGTGGAGGGTAGCCAATGTAACCCCACTTTTTAAAAAAGGAGGGAGAGAGAAAACAGGGAATTATAGACCGGTCAGCCTGACATCGGTAGTGGGTAAAATGATGGAATCAATTATTAAGGATGTCATAGCAGTGCATTTGGAAAGAGGTGACATGATAGGTCCAAGTCAGCATGGATTTGTGAAAGGGAAATCATGCTTGACAAATCTTCTGGAATTTTTTGAGGATGTTTCCAGTAGAGTGGATAAGGGAGAACCAGTTGATGTGGTATATTTGGACTTTCAGAAGGCGTTCGACAAGGTCCCACACAAGAGATTGATGTGCAAAGTTAGAGCACATGGGATTGGGGGTAGTGTACTGACATGGATTGAGAACTGGTTGTCAGACAGGAAGCAAAGAGTAGGAGTAAATGGGTACTTTTCAGAATGGCAGGCAGTGACTAGTGGGGTACCGCAAGGTTCTGTGCTGGGGCCCCAGCTGTTTACACTGTACATTAATGATTTAGATGAGGGGATTAAATGTAGTATCTCCAAATTTGCGGATGACACTAAGTTGGGTGGCAGTGTGAGCTGCGAGGAGGATGCTGTGAGGCTGCAGAGCGACTTGGATAGGTTAGGTGAGTGGGCAAATGCATGGCAGATGAAGTATAATGTGGATAAATGTGAGGTTATCCACTTTGGTGGTAAAAACAGAGAGACAGACTATTATCTGAATGGTGACAGATTAGGAAAAGGGGAGGTGCAAAGAGACCTGGGTGTCATGGTACATCAGTCATTGAAGGTTGGCATGCAGGTGCAGCAGGCGGTTAAGAAAGCAAATGGCATGTTGGCCTTCATAGCAAGGGGATTTGAGTACAGGGGCAGGGAGGTGTTGCTACAGTTGTACAGGGCATTGGTGAGGCCACACCTGGAGTATTGTGTACAGTTTTGGTCTCCTAACCTGAGGAAGGACATTCTTGCTATTGAGGGAGTGCAGCGAAGGTTCACCAGACTGATTCCCGGGATGGCGGGACTGACCTATCAAGAAAGACTGGATCAACTGGGCTTGTATTCACTGGAGTTCAGAAGAATGAGAGGGGACCTCATAGAAACATATAAAATTCTGACGGGGTTAGACAGGTTAGATGCAGGAAGAATGTTCCCAATGTTGGGGAAGTCCAGAACCAGGGGTCACAGTCTAAGGATAAGGGGTAAGCCATTTAGGACCGAGATGCGGAGGAACTTCTTCACCCAGAGAGTGGTGAACCTGTGGAATTCTCTACCACAGAAAGTTGTTGAGGCCAATTCACTAAATATATTCAAAAAGGAGTTAGATGAGGTCCTTACTGCTAGGGGGATCAAGGGGTATGGCGAGAAAGCAGGAATGGGGTACTGAAGTTGAATGTTCAGCCATGAACTCATTGAATGGCGGTGCAGGCTAGAAGGGCCGAATGGCCTACTCCTGCACCTATTTTCTATGTTTCTATGTTTCTATGTAGGACGTGCGCAGGGCTGGAGCTGCAGTCACATGGCTCTGGCAGCCAATCAAGGTAAAGTATTTTCACATTCATAATAATGGAAACTCCGTAAGTTGGAGTTCCCAATATTATGAATGAGAACTCCCCCTCAACACACAAAATTCTAATAAAAAATAGAAAAAATACACCACATATTTTTATTCATTTAAATTAAAGTTATTTATGTATTATTAAAAATATATAATTTTCCAATTTTTTTAATTGTTTTTAAAATTATGGTTTAAAATAAACTTACCATAGTGGGGAGGGTTTTTAACAATAAAATGTGTTTTAAATTTTAGTTTATAATGTTTTTGTGTGTTTTAAAATGCTTACACCTGTAAAAATAGGCTATGCGCCTACTTTTATCAGGCGCAGAAGTTTTCAGGACATTTGCTGGGCAAGATATGGGTGAATCCTGCAATCTTGCCCTTGCAAATGTCCTTGCTCCTGATATGCGTGAGATTTGTCGAACTCCAGCTTGACAGATCGGAAAAGCCGGTTTTCAACGCATGCGCATTGTGCGCGGAAAACCGGCTTTTGCGATGCCTTCCCGGGTCTGTACACACTCCATATGCACCCGGGAGGCCGGAATTTCTGGGCCAATGTTGCTATAGATAATAGCCAGAGCAATTCTTCCTCCGTGATTTTTACTTGTGCATTCAAATTGCAGGCATTATTTTCTTTGCACTGACCTGCCCAGATATTGGCCAATGTTACACATTTCACATTCCATGGTCACTAATTTCTTAACACCCCTACTTGAAAGGAATGAAAATGCAAAAGGCCATTGGCATAAACAGAGCGCTGCTACAAGTAACACTTGTGCAAAGGACAAAATATGTCGTGGCTAAAGCCCAAGGTTTAGACACCGGAAGCAGCCTTACGGACTCCAGCTATTTCTTGACTATATGACAGACAGGGACAATAAGCTTTATTTTACTTCTAGAGAAAAACTGGATTTCTGACAGGTCATGTGGACCATCAATTGTTTCATAAAATTTACCAGAAATGTAAAACCACAATGCCTGGGGCAGCGCAAGAATTTTTACAAGGTTGGTAAAATGCCAGCATCAAAATTCATTCCAATATATTTTCCCATATATGATGTTCAAATATGCTCGGAGGGCAATTGAGCATCTGCTATGTCAGCAAAATCTAATCTGACTGGCTGAGGTATGAACATATATATATATATATATGTACATGGAATATACAGCCAGTAGCGACATTTCAAGGAGGCACCTCATCCACAATAAAGGCAACTAAAGAATTTTGTTGAAGATTATTTGACTTTTCCACAGCTGGATTGCTGGCATCATTTATAAAGGTAGCAAGGAATGTTTCTAGCGTATTTAATTTTTTTTTAAGTTGTAGAAACCACACCATGACTAGTGCAAGCATGAGGAGGATTCTTGTGCTTGTGGTTCTCCGAAACATGCAGATTTTGTGACTTTTGTAAAGCCCCAAAGTTTGATCTTAACTTTCTTCCCATAAAATGCACAATGCAGCTCAACAGCCCAACTAGTTCTGCACTAGAGCAGGAAAGCAAACAACAGATCCAGCAGCATACAACACCAACTTGTATTTATATAGCGCCTTAACGTAGTAAAACATCCCAAGGCACTTCCCAGGAGTATTATGAGACAAAAAATCTGACACCGAGCCACATAGGGAGATGTTAGAGCAGGTGACTGGAAGCTTGGTCAAAGAGATAGGTTTTAAGGAGCGTTTTAAAGGAGAGGTAGAGAAGTGGAGAGTTTTAGGCAGGGAATTCCAGAGCTTAGGGCCTAGGCAACAGAAGGCACGGCCACCAATGTTGAGCAATTATAATCAGGGATGCTCAACAAGGCAGAATTAGAGCGCAGATATCTCAGGGGGATTGTGGGTCTGGAGGAGATTACAGAGATAGGGAGGGGTGAGGCAATGGAGGGATTTGAAAACAAGGATGAGAATTTTGAAATCGAGGTGTTGCTTAACTGAGAGCAGGTGTTAGGTCAGTGAGCACAGGGGTGATGGGTGTGCGGAATTTGGTGCGAGTTAGGACACGGGTAGCCGAGTTTTGGATCATCTCAAGTCTTTCTGGTTCCAACAGTCCTTTAAGGGTTCCTGCAACGTTTGGCATAATCAGCAATAATACAAGCATAACAATGAAATCTGACAACTTAAAAGCCACAGGGCAGCAGTAAAATACTGAAAGTTTTTTTTATCTCTACAGTATTATCTAATGCAATGCAGGTCAGTCAACATCTGCAGAGAGGGAAACAAGGGTTTAATAACTCAGGTCCATGCTCTGGAGTATTTTGCTTTTTGCAATATATTTGGCATCTGTCGCTGATGCAAATGAAGGATTTTTGGCAACGCTGTGTTTTAGCAGTACACCTTCATCGTCAGCACTGGGAGTGAGGATGTGTTGAGGCAAACCTGCCAACTGAAAGCCAGATGCGACTGTGACTTTTTCATCCTATTGAGCACTTTTCACCATGCCCTGAAGCAAAGGGCCTATGGCAGAGATAAGACTGTAAATAACGAGCCTTGTCTTCTTCACAGATTGGAGCTCTGAAATTGCACTGCGGGATAATAGCTTACGAAAGCTCAACACATTCATCTGGAATTCCTCCTGCACTGTTTCAGTGCAGGCATTAACAACAAAGTGGGAACAAATCAAAACGGAAATTTAAAATTGGAGTGACAGAGTATTGATCTTGCTAATATCAGATGCATGAATTAGTAATAAACTGACCACTATGGGATTGGATAGGTGTCAGTGGAAAATCAGCTGTTGAAGCCCAAGGTTATGCTGCAGTGGCTGATTTGGTGCCCTAAGGGACAATCAGGAGATGCCGTTGTTTCATTTACTCCATTCTGGTCCTAGCTGTAGCTCTGACCTATTGCTGCTGCTTCATTCCAGATCAGATTTGTTACAAGTGACAATTCCTGGTGAAAACGCAGAGGGGCCGACAATGCCCTTTCTATAAAGCCTCTGGCCGTCTGACAGCAGTGGGTTGACGTGGAATGGCCATCGAGTCTCCGCGGAGGGAAGAAAAATTGCCCTTCCTCAGGTTTGGAGCGGTGTAGAGGACCTCCGCCCATTTTCCTGCCGCGCCAACCCCTTACCGACCACCGGCGACCCCTTCCTGAAATTGCCCACTCAGGAAATTGCCCGTTTCCCAGAATTGCCCCGCAGGAGCAGCCCCACCGCCAGTCGGTGCCACTGACAGCTTTTGTTGTCGGTACCCTTTCTGTGGCTTGGTGGTGCGGCCGCCCTGAAAGGGGAAGTGACGTTGCCGATGATGCCATGTTATTTTTTTTGTCAGCCAACTGCCAGGTCGGGCTGACAATTATGGCCGCGGGTTCGGCCGGGCCGTCAACAGGCAGCCTGGCACCCCCTCTTGGGTGCCAGGCCGCTGGCCCGGCCGAAACCCTCTCTGGTGGCCCAGTGCTTTGCAGCGGCCCTCCCCATTAACTGAAGGGGAGAGATATTGTGGCGCGCCAGCGCGATGCGCTGATGATTGGTCGGGGCGGTGGACCCGCTGCAAGGGCTCTTCCGCCCCGCAGCCGACCGGAAGACCGCCCGAGCCAAAAAAAATAGAAAGATGTGAATTTCTCCGGTATCTCCGCCCCAGTCCCTATCAGTTTCAAAAACAATAGGTGCAGCCCATTTGGGTCGGGGCTCAATTTCGGCTCCAGATTCTGAATGAAGCAGCAACAGCAGGCACAAGTCGAAACTATGACCAGCAGGAAGAAGTACTTGAAAGGGTTAGAGTGCCTCTGTGAAGAAGGGCAGGGGGGTGGTGGTGGAAAGGATTGGACAGGGAAAGTTACTATGAATTGAGATGAGTGAGTTGGAAGGAAGAGTGCCTGTGTGAATGGTGGGGGAGTTAGAGGAGAAGTGTGCATCCGGAAACTGGTATGGGTGGGCAGGCCACATAGTTTGCATGCCAGACACGAGACTCCCAAAGCAAGCACTCTACTCAGAGCTCCTTCACGGCAAATGAACCAAGGGTGGGCAGCGGAAACAGTACAAGGACACCCTCAAAGCCTCCCTGATAAAGTGTGACATCCCCACTGACACCTGGGAGTCCCTGGCCAAAGACCGCCCTATGTGGAGGAAGTGCATCCGAGAGGGCGCTGAGCATCTCGAGTCTCAACAGCGAGAGCATGCAGAAATCAAGCACAGGCAGTGGAAAGAGTGTGCGGCAAACCAGTCCCACCCATCCCTTCCCTCAACAACTATCTGTCCCACCTGTGACAAAGTCTGTGGCTCTAGTATTGGACTGTTCAGCCACCAAAGAACTCACTTCAGGAGTGGAAGCAAGTCTTCCTCGATTCCGAGGGACTGCCTATGATGACGATGATGGTTGGAGAGAGAGTGTGCCTCTGGGAACTGTGAGAAAGGGGGTTGGCGGGAAAGAATGCCTCTATGAAAGGGGAAGAGTGACTGTTCAAGTAATATTTGTGGAAGTGATGGTCTGGTTGATATGCTAAATATAGATAAGCCCAAATGCGACTTAATGTTGTGATTTTTTTTTTAGATTAAATCAGTTGTGAAGGAAAAGTAAAATTAAAATTAATCATCATGCACCATTTTAAATGTAGCAATTCAAAATTTTCTGAGACAATATGCTCTACAATCCCTCTAGAAATGTATTCCCAAGAGAATTTGAAAGGGGCCTAAAGTTTAAATTTGCTGCCCACAGCAGTGTTTGGTATTCCTTGAATCATTGCTCAAAGGGCAATGTTGAAGACTTGAATATCATAACTTCAATTTTCCCACTCCTCGTCAGTTCTTTAAGTGCCTCAATGTCCTTTAAAGTGACCCTGCAGAAATAGTTCTCTGGTTTAAGACTAGAACTTATCATCTTACTGCGTTTGTGTTACATGGCGCTAAAATTGGCAACAGTAATTTCTAACGGCTTGAGTAAATAGAACAGAGTTTTATCTTGAAGAACACAATATTGAAATACACTTTGTTTAGAAGTTATATAGAGGCCAAAATTCAGGGTCCGGATAAGGCCCGTTACCACCATTTTGCGGCAGACATACGGCAAAATCGAGTGGCCGCCGCTTTGTAGTCGATTGGCTGCCACGACCCAAATTCACCTCGGGGATTTTTTGGTCTGTCTCCACTTCCGCCCCACTGCTGCCGACTGCCGCAAGTGCGTCATCAAAGCACGCACCGCCGATCCCCCGCACCTACATCCCAATCTGCACCAAATTTACCTGCCAAAGTCTTTCACCAACTGCACAGCGCCCCCAACAGCTTTTTCTGTCGGGGCGCCTTGTTTTGTGTGTGTTGTGGCACAACATCGCGGCAGCCCTTCAAGGCGAGGGCTCACTACCGTGGCCGGCAAGGTTTTTTTTGCCGGCCGAATCGACCAATTATTGCCCCGGGTTCGGCCAGGATGCCAACAGACTTGTGTCAGGCCTCTGGCCTGGCCGAAACCCTCCCTAGTGGCCCAGTGCTCGAACCTAAAAATCGATGCTTCTCTCCCCTTTAAATGAGAGGTGAGATGTGGTGACGTACACGCTCATTGACGTCACCACTGCTCTGCCGCTGAGTAACAGTGGAGGAGCCTCGGTCCCGCCCCAACCTCCGCCCCTCACCAGCGCTTACCACCGCACTTCCGCCGCTATTATGACCGACTTCCGGTCTTGTCGAAAAAGAACGACAAAGACCTGAATATTGATCAGGAGTCGACCTCTTCCCATATGGCGCTACAGCACCAACGCTCTTCTCGATCTTCCTCGCTGCAATGCTTCATCTCACACTCAACAAGCTCCCCACTGGAGTGCAACTAAACAATAGAACCAATGGGAATCTGTTCAACCTTCGTCGCCTCCATGCTAGATCCAAAGTCGTCCCATCCTCTGTCATCGAACTACAGTATGCGGATGACGCTTGCGTCTGCGCACATTTAGAGGCCGATCTCCAAGCCATCATTAACATCTGCACCGAGGCATATGAAAGCATGGGCCTTACACTAAACATCCATAAGACAAAGGTCCTCAACCAATCCCGCCCCCCCCACCCCCCCCCCCCCCTCACCCCGGTCATCAAAATCCACGGTGCGACCTTGGACAACGTGGACCAATTTCCATACCTCGGGAGCCTATTATCAGCAAGGGCAGACCGATGACGAGGTCCAACAAGGCCTCCAGTGCACCTTTGGTCGCCTGAGGAAGAGAGTGTTTGAAGACCAGGACCTCAAATCTGACACCATGCTTATGGTCTACAGGGCAGTAGTGATACACGCCCTCCTATATGGCTCAGAGACATGGACTATATACAGCAGACATCTCAAAGCGCTGGAGAAGTACCACCAGCACTGCCTCCGCAAGATCCTGCAAATCCAATATCAGTGTTCTCGATCAGGCCAACACCCCCAGCAGTGAAGCACTGACCACGCTTGACCAGCTCCGTTGAGCAGGCCACATTGTCTGCGCTACTTGGAAATCCGACATGGCAAGCGAGCCCCAGATGGACAGAGGAAACCCTCAAAGCCTCCTTGATAAACTGCAACATCCCCACCGGCACCTGGGAATCCCTGGCCCAAGATCAGCCAAAGTGGAGGAAGAGCATCTGGTAGGACGGTGAGCACCTCGAGTGTCGGCGCCAAAAACATGCAGAAAACAGCGTAGACAGCGGTAGGAGCGTGCGGCAAACCAGACTCCCCACTCACCTTTTCCTTCAACCACTGTCTGTCCCACCTGTACAGCCACTTGAGAACTCACTTTTAGAGTGGAAGTAAGTCTTCCTCGATTTCGAGGGACTGCCTATGATGATGATACAGCGGTAAAAACAGGTCATAAATCGAAGGTGCATCAGGTTTCTGGCAGGCCTAAATTTCGGCCCCATAGAATGTTTATTTTTAGGCTGTAACCTTGGAGTAACTTCTGTTTGGATTTCCTGTGAAATCTGGACAGTGAGCTCTTAAAATTGACTTAGATAGATTGGTGAGCGGCTGTGTGGAAACACTTTAGTGACAAGTGATAGGTGGCTACTCCTGATGCAATTGACAATTTTGACTGATGTTCAATATCATTTAATTACGAGCGTTCAGTAGGAAAACAGAAAAATATGAAACACTTTGTGTATGGCTCAAATTCAATGTTGTGAGGCAAACTGCTCATTGAAAATATCTGCTCAGCATTCCAATCACCAAAATAAATGTTCTGACTGATGTCTTCTATCTCATATTTTGGTTCAGCAGAATAGACTTTTTATTATATTATTCAGGTCAATAGTTTAGGCATGATTCCAGTATTTTTCGAATGGAAAATAATGTTTAATGGCAACAATTGCAAGCATGAACAAATATGGGATCTAATGTTAGAGAGAAATGATAATATCAAAAACATTGAGTATTATAGTGAGAGTTCCACTTTGTCCAAGTTTCTGATGCAATCAAATGGCCCTCAATACGTAGGCTGGAATTTTGAGGTGGAAGGCAAGGTGGGGGTGGTGAGAGAGGGAGGTTCTGAGACGGTCGGGAAACCCGAGAGAACATGTTTCCCTCAGGCCCTGCCAACTTTAACGACAGGGCCTGATTTGCATGCATGCTCTCGGTTTCGCACGCACAGCCAGCCAGATTGCGAGGCTGGCTGGCTGTGGGTGGGTACGCCTGTGGCTGCATAGAGGAGAGAGGGAGGGAGGGAAGGGATTGGGCTGGGCCATTAAAAGGGTGAGTGGGTGGGGGCAGGGGACGTCGGCCAATGATTGGGGGACGTCGGCCAACGAGCGGAGGTCTGGTGGGAGGGGGCGAGGGTGGGATTGGAGGCTGGGTGTGGGTGGAGTGGTGATCGGAGGCCGGGTGTGGGTGGGGTGGTAATCTGAGGCCGGGTGGGGGGGGGGGAGGGAGTGGGGGCTGGGATCGAAGGCCGGGTGTGGGTGGGGTGGTAATCGGAGGCCGGGTGGTGGGGGGGGGGGGAGTGGGGGCTGGGATCGAAGGCCGGGTGTGGGTGGAGTGGTGATCGGATGCCAAGGTGGGGGCTGGGATCGGAGGTCGGCGGGGGTGGGTGTTGTGGGATCGGAGGCCGGGGGTGGTGATCGTAGGCCGGGGGGGTGGGGAGGGGGTGGGTGGGATCGGAGGCTTCATGAATGGGTCACCGATCACGGGGGATGGATTAGGTAGGGTCCCTGGATCCAGCAGTCCCCACTTTGCTTTAAATGACAGTTTTCGGGAATCGTGTGAAACCCGTCCTCATGCAGTTAAAAACAGAATGGAGGTTAAAAAAAGAGGCTTCCTGCCTCATTATAATATTTAAATTGACATTTCGCCCCCTGGGAGCAGGTTGGCCGACCATCCCATGCCCCGCCCTAGCCTGCCTCCGTTAAAACCGGAAATGGGTGGGTTGGAGGTGGGGTCAGAGCGGGAATCCCATTTTTAACAATTAAACTGCCCCCATGCTCCAAACCCACCCACGTTTTAGCTTAGAATTTCCCTCGTTGTCTCTGAAATGGATCCTTCAATTTTCGAGTGTCATAGTGTTGGCAAGTGCTACACTGAATAAAATTGATATGCTGCTAAGTGGTCTTTTAATCATTTATATAATTGTATTCAAGAACTTTGAGAGATAATATGGGCCGGAGTTTTCCGGCTGCCGTAGATGTGGCATTGGAGGCGGGTCTCCACACAGCCGCTCAGCAATCTATCGAAATCAATTTTAAAGAGCTCACTGTCCAGATTTCACAGGAACTCCAAGCAGAAGTTACTCCAAGGTTACAGCCTAAAAATAAACATCCTATGGGGCCCAAATTCAGGCCCGCCAGAAACCTGGCGCAGCTACGATTGTTTACCTGTTTTTACCGCTGTATCATCATCATCATCGGCAGTCCCTCGAAAGTTGAAATAAATTGGAGCGGGTCATGAACCCTCCGTCTTCCCGCCTCCTCACGCTTTTTACTCAAGCATGTTTGCCAGCGCGGCCAAAACCCGACCGGCAGAGTTGGTCAATCTAATTTAGATCATTATTAGGTTGTTGTCAAACCCTTCAGCGTCCTTTTAACCCTACATGACCACAGGTATCCTGCAGCTCGTGAATCATGCCTGTGAACCTCGGGTGAAACTCAGTGGCCACTGATGTAACTCATTAGTGCACAGCAGGGAAAGCAGAATAAATGCTCCCACCTGACGACTGGTTACTTTAATAAGGCAGATGCTGTTGCTGAGTGCATCGTCAGCACAGATTTAGGTTTCTAGAGGTAGGAAGTTGGCATGTAACTGTAACCTTTATGTTATAACACTGTACACTGTATACACCTAAGCAATGCACACCTTGACCACAGGGGGTGAACTTGTGGGAGACACTCCTCACCTGGTCATCCAGGTATATAAAGGGAGGTCCCACGCAGCGTCATCACTTCTTGGTCCTGGGAATAAAGGTTCAGGTCATAGAGTGACCTTGTCTGCAGAATGTGCCTCGTATAAATTTATAGTAGTGTGTAAGGACATTACATTTGGCGACGAGAAACGGGAATCAACGACTCATGAGAATGGTCACCGGTAGCACAGAGGAACGGTACTGTGTTGGTGAGGACTGGGACGATTTCGTTGAGAGGCTCCAGCAGAGCTTTGTCACGAAGGACTGGCTGGGAGATGCAGCGGCTGACAAGCAGAGGGCGCATCTACTGACCAGCTGTGGACCCAAGACGTACGCGCTGATGAAAGACCTGCTTGCACCCGTGAAGCCGGCGGACAAAACCTTTGAAGAGCTCAGCAAACTGATCGGTGAGCACCTCAAACCGGCGAGCAGTATACACATGGCCCAACACCAATTCTATACACACCGACGTCAGGAAGGACAGAACATACCGGACTTCGTTGCAGACCTTCGGTGCTTGGCCAGCCTCTGTAAGTTCACAGACGCCTGCAGGTTTAGGGATTTCTTTATTGAGGACATTGGTCATGCCGGGATTTTCAGAAAGCTAATTGAGACCAAGGACTTGACCTTGGAAGCAGTGGCGTTGATGGCTCAGACCTTCATGGCGGGGGAGGAGGAAACCAAGATAATATACGCGTGCAACTCTGCTTCCAACGTGGCGATGGATCAGGGAGTTAACATTGTAAACACGACTCAGAACCCCGCAGGCTGGCAAGGGCAATTCGACACCACCCATGCAGCAACAGACTCTAGAGTGGGTCCTCAACAGAGACAATGGCAGGTTGAACGGACATTTACACCATCACGGTGGACAATGCGTCCCAGGATGGGGCCATTGACACCCACTAACAGTGCTCAAGAGTAATCAAAGAGAAAATCAGAGAGGAATGCCTGGTAACAGCCCTTTTGTTCACAACAATCTCAGCTCATGCTGGAGGTGCGGGGGGCAGACATGCTGCAAAAACCTGTAGGTTTCAACAATTTACCTGTAGCAATTGTAACTTCAGTGGACATTTAACCAGAATGTGCAGGAAGCCCACAGCGAGGCTAATTTACGAGGCAGATGAACCAGAAGAGGGGTCTGCAAGGCAGGTTGATGCTTGGGACAAAGCAATGGACGTTGAAGTTCAGCGGGTTCATGTGGCAAACATCCACAGCTCATATATCAAAATGCCACCTATGATGATGAAAGTCCTATTAAACGGCATCCCGGTACGCATGGAGCTGGACACAGGGGCCAGCCAGTCACTTATGAGTGTCCAACAATTCGAGAAACTATGGCCACTCAGAGCTAGCAGACCCAAACTAGAACCCATTGACACGCAATTACGGATGTACACCAAAGAGATCATCCCAGTGCTAGGCAGTGCAATGTTGGGGGTCACACATAATGGATCAGAGAACCGGCTGCCACTCTGGATTGTCCCAAGAAATGGTCCCACGCTTTTGGGGAGGAGCTGGCAAGCCGAGATGAACTGAAAATGGGGGGATGTGCACGCCATTTTATCTGTGGAGCGAAGTTCATGCTCACAGGTCCTACAGAAATTTGAGTCACTATTTCAACCTGGTGTAGGGACTTTCAAAGGTACCAAAGTAGTGATACGCATCACCCCGGACGCCAGACCAGTGCATCACAAAGCCAGAACTGTGCCGTATGTAATGCGGGAGAAAATTGAGGGTGAGTTGGACAGGTTGCTAAGAGAGGGCATAATTTCACCCATTGAATTCAGCGACTGGGCAAGCCCCATCATCCCTGTTCTAAAAACGGATGGCTTGGTCAGGATCTGTGGCGACTACAAGGCCACCATCAACCGAGTGTCACTACAAGACCAATACCCGCTTCCGAGAGCGGAGGATCTTTTTGCCACGCTTGCAGGCGGCAAGCTGTTCACCAAGTTGG
Source organism: Pristiophorus japonicus (assembly GCF_044704955.1). Taxonomy (NCBI): domain Eukaryota; kingdom Metazoa; phylum Chordata; class Chondrichthyes; family Pristiophoridae; genus Pristiophorus; species Pristiophorus japonicus. The sequence goes on along the minus strand of NC_091988.1, from coordinate 178,692,250 downwards.
ACCTCACTTCAGCCTACATGACCCAGGAACTGGCCGAAGAATCCAAGCTACTGACCACCATCACCACGCACAAGGGGCTGTTTGTCTACAACAGGTATCCATTTAGCATTCGATCAGCGGCTGCTATCTTTCAAAGGAACATAGAAAGCCTGTTCAAATCCATCCCTGGAACAATCGTATTTCAGGACGACATCCTTATCATGGGTCGAGATACCGAGGAACACCTCCATAACCTGGAGGAGGTGCTATGCCGACTGGACCGGGTAGGCCTGCGACTAAAGAAGTCCAAGTGTATGTTTTTGGCCCCAGATATCGAGTTTTTGGGCAGGAGGGTTGCCGCAGACGGGATCCAGCCTACCGAATCCAAAACTGAGGCGATTCGTCGTGCGCCCAGGCCCGGCAACATACCGGAGTTGCGTTCATTTCTGGGACTCTTGAACTATTTCGGGAACTTTCTGTTGAACTTAAGCACATTGTTGGAGCTGCTACATATGCTTCTGCGTAAGGGTTGCGATTGGTTTTGGGGGGACTGTCAGGAACATGGTGGATAGAGGTGTACCAATGGATGTGGTGGATTTAGATTTCCAAAAGGCATTCGATAAGGTGCCACACAAAAGGTTACTGCAGAAGATAAAGGTACGTGGAGTCAGAGGAAATGTATTAGCATGGATAGAGAATTGGCTGGCGAACAGAAAGCAGAGAGTCGGGATAAATGGATCCTTTTCGGGTTGGAAATCGGTGGTTAGTGGTGTGCCACAGGAATCAGTGCTGGGACCATAACTGTTTACAATATACATAGATGACCTGGAAGAGGGGACAGAGTGTAGTGTAACAAAATTTGCAGATGACACAAAGATTAGTGGGAAAGCGGGTTGTGTAGAGGACACAGAGAGGCTCCAAAAAGATTTAGATAGGTTAAGCGAGTGGGCTAAGGTTTGGCAGATGGAATACAATGTCGGAAAATGTGAGGTCATCCACCTTGGAAAAAAAAACAGTAAAAGGGAATATTATTTGAATGGGGAGAAATTACAACATGCTGCGGTGCAGAGGAACCTAGGGGTCCTTGTGCATGAATCCCAAAAAGTTAGTTTGCCGGTGCAGCAGGTAATCAGGAAGGCGAATCGAATGTTGGCCTTCATTGCGAGAGGGATGGAGTACAAAAGAATGGGAGGTCCTGCTGCAACTGTACAGGGTATTGGTGAGGCCGCATCTGGAGTACTGCGTGCAGTTTTGGTCACCTTACTTAAGGAAGGATATACTAGCTTTGGAGGGGGTACAGAGACGATTCACTAGGCTGATTCCGGAGATGAGGGGGTTACCTTATGATGATAGATTGAGTAGACTGGGTCTTTACTCGTTGGAGTTCAGAAGGATGAGGGGTGATCTTATAGAAACATTTAAAATAATGAAAGGGATAGACAAGATAGAGGCAGAGAGGTTGTTTCCACTGATCGGGGAGACTAGAACTAGGGGGCACAGCTTCAAAATACAGGGGAGCCAATTTTAAACCGAGTTGAGAAGGAATTTCTTCTTCCAGAGGGTTGTGAATCTGTGGAATTCTCTGTCCAAGGAAGCAGTTGAGGCTAGCTCATTGAATGTTTTCAAATCACAGATAGATAGATTTTTAACCAATAAGGGAATTAAGGGTTACGGGGAGCGGGCGGATAAGTGGAGCTGAGTCCACGGCCAGATCAGCCATGATCTTGTTGAATGGCGGAGCAGGCATGAGGGGCTAGATGACCTACTCCTGTTCCTAATTCTTATGTTCGTATGTTCTTATGTTCTTATGAACAGGCTTTCAATCGGGTGCGGAACCTGCTTTGTTCTAATAAGCTGTTGACCCTGTACGACCCCTGTAAGAAATTGGTTCTGACATGTGATGCATCATCCTCTGGGGTTGGGTGCGTGTTGCAGCAGAGTAATGATGAGGGCCAACTCCAACCTGTGGCTTATGCCTCCAGGTCGCTCTTCCAAGCAGAACGGGGATATGGGATGGTTGAAAGGAAGCACTCGCATTTGTCTACGGGGTGTAAAAGATGCACCAGTACCTTTTTGGCAGAAGGTTCGAGTTAGAAACGGACCACAAGCCGTTAACATCCCTGTTGTCAGACAGCAAGGCTGTCAATGCCAATGCGTCAGCTCGCATACAACGATGGGCTCTCACGCTGGCTGCGTATGACTACACCATAAGGTACCGAAAATTGCGCTGACACGCTCAGCAGGCTTCCACTGGCCACCACTGAGGGTTCAGCAGAGCAAAGCGCTGAGATGATCATGGCTGTTCATGCCTCTGACAGCGCAGGCTCCCCCATCACAACCCACTAGATCAAAATCTGGACCAACAGAGATCCCCTCCTATCCTTGATTAAGAAATATGTCCTGACCGGTGATTGGGCGCCCACACATGGAGCATGTCCCGAGGAGGTCAGACCGTTTCACAGATGGATGGGTGAGCTCTCCATCCAAGCCGACTGCCTACTATGGGGCAGCCGGGTAATCATGCCCCAAAGGGGCAGGGAAGCATTCATCAGGGAACTCCACAGCGAGCACCCAGGCATCTTGCTAATGTAGGCCATTGCCTGGTCACATGTATGGTGGCCAGGAATTGACTCAGACCTGGAACACTGTGTTCGCAGGTGCACGACATGTGCACAGCTGGGCAATGCCCCCAGGGAGGCCCCACTCAGCCTGTGGCCCTGGCCCACCAGTATTCACGTAGACTACACGAGCCCGTTCATAGGACAAATGTTCCTCATTGTTGATGCGTACTCGAAATGGATCGAGTGCATCATATTGAATTCGTGCACGACATCTACCACTGTGGAGTGTCTGCATGCGGTCTTTGCGACCCATGGCTTGCCGGACATCCTGGTTAGCGACAACGGCCCGTGTTTCACTAGCTATGAATTCCGGGAGTTCATGTCGGGTAATGGCATCAAACATGTCAGGATGACACCGTTCAAGCCGGCTTCCAATGGCCAGGCAGAACGTGCGGTCCAAATCATAAAACAGCATGCTCCGGATTCAAGGACCCTCCCTTCAATGCCGCTTATCGCGCCTCCTGCTGGCCTATAGGTCCCGACCGCATTCGCTCACGGGGGTCCTGCCCGCGGAACTACTCATGAAACGTACACTTAAAACTCAGCTGTCCCTCATTCATTCTGTCCTGTCAGACATTGTTGGAGGCAAGCGCCAGTCCCAAAATGAGCGCCATGACCGTAACTCAAAGGGGAGATGTATAGAAATCGATGATCCAGTATTTGTTCTTAATCATGCTTTGGGGCCCAAGTGTCTTGAGGGTAATGTAATTGGCAAAGAGGGGAATAGGTCATAGTGGTCAGACTTAACAATGGACAGATATGCCGCAAGCATCTGGACCAAGTAAAAATAAGGTTCAGCATGGACAGTGAGGAACCTGAGGAAGATCATGAGATGTTGCCCACACCACCGCCAGTGAACGAGCAACAAGAACATTCAGTATCATGCACAGTCCCTGCGGCCAGCCCGGACAAGCCGGAATCACCACAGGTGACAGAGACGCATGCCAAGGCTCAACAACCAGAGCCCCAACTGCGGCGCTCCACGAGAGAGCATCAACCGCCAGAAAGACTTAATCTTTGACCCCATAAGACGTTGGGGGGGAGGTGATGTCATGTATGTAACCTTCATGTAACTGTAAACTTCATGTAACAACACTGCATACTGTATACACCTAAGAAATGCGCACCTTGACCACAGGGGGTGAACTTGTGGGAGACACTCCTCACCCGGTCATCCAGGTATATAAAGGGAGGTCCCACGCAGGGTCATCACTTCTTGGTCCTGTGAATAAAGGTTCAGGTCACAGAGTGACCTTGTCTGCAGAATATGCCTCGTGTGAATTTATAGTCGTGTGTAAGGACATTTCAGAAGTGATTTCAGCAAATTCAGGAACCACTGTCACCTCATTGCTACAACCTATCACACTAATGACAGATTGCTTCTCTCATCGCTACTTGACCTGCCATCTATTACATCAGCATGAGTGCCGCTTATAGTGTCTCACCTTGGTTCTCAGAATCGGACCACAGTGAGCCCCAACACCAGCAGCTCCAGGCACACCAGCAGCACCACAATAACACCACCAACCTTCTCCTCAACCACCTGATGCTGCAAAGGGCATCAGCACTGCAGCCCCAACACAGGGTATACAGGCAGAAGATGAGCTTCCTCAACATAACTGAGCAGCAGTGAGCAGTGCCATTGGAGGCTCCGGCTATTGTGCCAGGTCGTCGCAGACATTTGCACATGGAGCAAGACATGCAGCCCAGAGGAGCGGGTTGAAACCCCGTACCATTGGCAGTCAAAGTCAGCAGTGCCCTCAACCTCTTCGCCTCAGGCTCCTTCCAGGGATCTGCAGCAGACATTTGCGGCATCTCGCAGTTGGCCGCCCACAGATGCATCACACAGGTCACTGATGCCCTGTTTGACAAGTTAGCCAATTATATCGATTTTGCCACTGATGTCGCAGTGTTGCTCAGCAGACGCTCAGCTTTGCAGCTCTGGCTGCCTTCCCACGGGTGCAGGGCATCATCGACTGCACACATGTGGCCATCAGGACATCCGTTATAACCCAGGAGTTGTTGTCAACCGCAAGGGCCTCCACTCCCTCACTATGCAGCTCGTCTGCAACCATATGAGGATCATTATTCATGTGTGTGTCAAATTCCCCTGGTGGCTGCTGTTATATATGTAAACCTGCAAATACCTTGTTTAACCACCAGAGGGCTCATCCCCTTGAGTCCCAAGGGATCCTACAATCCCTTGGGAGCACCTGGTACATAAGGAGGCCTCACAGACTGGAGAGGCATTCTGGAGATCTGTAATAAAGGACTACGGTCACACTTTACTTTGAGCTCTCAGTATCTGGTCAGACCCTTTATTCAATACATAACAACTGGCGATGAGATACAGGTGATGAACCCCACCGCAACGATGCAGAGAACAGTGGCGAAATTTTCGGAGGGAGATAATTGGGAAACCTTCGTGGAGCAACTCGACCAATACTTCATAGCCAACGAGCTGGAAGGAGAAGCGACCGCTGCCAAACGAAGGGCGATTCTCCTCACCATCTGCAGGGCACCAACGTTTGGCATCATGAAAAATCTGCTTGCTCCAGCGAAACCCACAGAGAACTCGTATGATGATTTGTGAACACTGGTCCGGGAGCATCTAAACCCGAAGGAAAGCGTTCTGATGGCGAGGTACCTGTTCTACACGTACAGAGGTCTGAAGGCCAGGAAGTGGTGAGCTGCGTCACCGAGCTAAGACGCCTTGCAGGACATTGCGAATTTGAAGGATACTTGGAGCACATGCTCAAGGACTTCTTTGTACTTGGCATTGGTCATGAAGTAATACTTCGCAAACTTTTGACTATAGAGACCCCAACCTTGAGTAAAGCCATAGCGATAGCCCAGGCGTTCATTGCCACCAGTGACAATACTAAACAAATCTCTCAGCACACGAGTGCTGCTACAAGTACTGTGAACAAAGTGATGTTGTTTTCAAATCGTAACGTACAGGGCAGGCCCCACATACCTGCAGCTGCACGTCCGCAGATGTCTCAGAGTCCACCATCAAGGGTGGTGAATGCAAGGCCATTAACACCTTGTTGGCACTGCGGAGGTGATTATCATTTCCATTCATGCCGCTTCAAAGGATACGTTTGCAAGGGCTGTGGAACAATGGGACATCACCAACATATGTGCAGGCGAGCTGCAAACCTTGCTAATCCTGCAAACCACCATGTTGCAGAAGAGGACAGATCCACGGTGGATCACGATGAACCAGAGCCTCAGACTGAGGAGGCAGAGGTATATGGGGTGCACACATTTACCACAAAGTGTCCCCCGATAATGCTAAAAGTTGAATTAAATGGACTCCCAGTGTCAATGGAGCTGGACACAGGCGCGAGCCAGTCCATTATGAGCAAAAAGACTTTCGACAAATTGTGGTGCAGCAAGGCCTCAAGGCCAGTCCTGACTCCCATTCTGAGAACGTATACAAAGGAACTGATTCCTGTAATCGGAAGTGCTACCGTAAAAGTCTCCTACGATGGAGCAGTGCACAAGTTACCACTCTGAGTGGTACCGGGTGACGGCCCCACGTTGCTCGGCAGGAGTTGGCTGGGGAAGATACGCTGGAACTGGGACAACGTCCGAGCGCTCTCGTCCGTCGACGACACTTCATGTGCCCAGGTCCTAAACAAATTCCCCTCGCTGTTCGAACCAGGCATCGGGAAGTTCCAAGGAGCAAAAGTGTAGATTCACCTGATTCCGGGGGCATGACCCATCCATCACAAGGCGAGAGCGGTACCATACATGATGAGAGAGAGGGTGGAGATCAAGCTGGACCAGCTGCAACGAGAGGGCATCATTTCGATGATCGAATTCAACGAGTGGGCCAGTCCGATTGTTCCAGGCCTCAAGGGAGACGGCACCGTCAGAATCTGTGGTGATTACAAAGTCACTATCAATCGTTTCTCCCTGCAAGATCAATACCCATTACCAAAGGCAGATGACCTATTTGCAAGGCTGGTGGGAGGAAAAACGTTCATGAAGCTGAACTTGACCTCGGCCTACATAACGCAGGAGCTGGAAGAATCATCGAAGGGCCTCATCTGCATCAACACGCACAAAGGTCTCTTCATTTACAACAGATGCCCATTTGGGATTCGATCAGCCTCGGCGATATTCCAGAGAACATGGAAAGCTTACTGAAGTCAGTCCCGTGCACCGTGGTCTTCCAGGATGACATCTTTGTTACAGGTCGGGATACCGTCGAGCAGCTGCAGAACCTGGAGGAGGTTCGTAGTCGGCTTAATCGCGTGGGGCCCAGGTTAAAATGCTTGAAGTGCATTTTCCTGGTGCCTGAAGTGGAGTTCCTGGGGAGAAGAATCGCGGCGGACGGCATCAGGCCACCGATTCTAAGATGGAGGCAATTGAGAACGCACCGAGACCACAGAACATGACGGAGCTGCAGTCGTTTCTGGGACTCCTGAACTACTTTGGTAACTTCTTACTGGGTCTTAGCCCACTGTTAGAACCACTACATACATTACTGCATGAGGGAGATGAATGGGTCTGGGGTAAAAGTCAAGAAAATGCCTTTGTAAAAGCTAGAAAACTGTTATGCTCAAACAAATTGCTTGTGTTGTATGATCCATGTAAGCGTTTGGTACTAGCATGTGATGCGTCGTCATACGATGTCGGGTGTGTATTGCAACAAGCAGACTGGCAGATTGCCTTCTGTGGGGTAATCGGGTAGTGTCACCCAAAAAGGGCAGGGAAACTTTCATTAGTGATCTCCACAGTACCCATCCAGGCATTGTAATGATGAAATCGATAGCCAGATCCCATGTGTGGTGGCCCGGTATCGATGCAGGCTTAGAGTCCTGCGTGCACAAATGTAATACATGTTCACAGTAAAGCAATGCACCCAGGGAGGCACCACTAAGTTTATGGTCTTGGCCCTCAAACCATGGTCTAGGGTCCATGTTGACTATGCAGGCCCATTCTTGGGAAAAATGTTCTTAGTGGTTGTAGATGCTTACTCCAAATGGATTGAATGTGAGATAATGTCGGCAAGCACGTCCGCTGCCACCACTGAAAGCCTGCGGGGCCATGTTTGCCATGCACAGCCTGCCTGATGTCCTTGTGAGTGCTTCACCAGTGGCGAGTTCAAAGAGTTCATGACCCGTAATGAGATCAATCATGTCACATCTGCCCTGTTTAAACCAGCATCCAATGGTCAGGCAGAGAGAGCAGTGCAAACAATCAAATAAAGGTTGAAGAGGGTAACTGAAGGCTCACTGTAGACTCGCCTATCCCGAGTCCTGCTTAGCTACCGCACGAGACCCCACTCACTCACTGGGATCCCCCCCGCTGAACTGCTCATGAAAAGGGCACTTAAGGCAAGGCTTTCGTTAGTCCACCCTAATCTACACGTACAGGTAGAGAGCAGGCAGCTTCAACAAAGTACATACCATGATAGCGCAAATGTGTCACGCGAAATTTAGATTAATGATCCTGTATTTGTGTTGAACTATGGACAAGGTCCCAAGTAGCTTTACGGCACTGTCGTGACCAAAGAGGGGAGTAGGGTGTTTCTGGTCAAACTTTCAAATAGGCGCATTCACCGGAAACACTTGAACCAAACCAAACTCAGATTCACGGACTATCCAGAGCAACCCACAATAGACTACCTTTTTTGACCCTCCAACATACACTCCTGTGGCAACCGACCCAGCGGTTGACCACGAAGCAGAACCCATCACCCGCAGCAGCCCAGCAGGACTCACCACGCCAAGCAGCCCAGCAAGGCCAGCTGCACAGCAGCTCAGCGAGGGCCCAACAAACGACTCACCAAAATCAGCATTTGCACTGAGACGATCAACCAGGGAAAGAAAGGCCCCAGATCGACTCACATTGTAAATAGTTACACTATTGACTTTGTGGGGATGTGTTGTTATATATGTAAACCTGTAAATACCTTGTTTAACCACCAGAGGGCTCATCTTCTGGCGTCCCAAGGGATCCCACAACCCCTTGGGAGCATCTGGTGCATAAGGAGGCCTCACAGGTTGGAGAGACACTCTGCAGACCTGTTATAAAGGACTACGGTCACACTTTACTTTGAGCTCACAGTATCTGGTCAGACCCTTTATTCAATACATAACAGCTGCCATGACTCTTACGTCCTGTGCCAGTCCACCCTCCCTCAGCTCTTCACACCTCCAAACGTATTTTCCGGCTAGCTGCTTGGAGACAAGGGCTATCCACTGAAGACGTGGCTCATGACACCCTTGAGGAGGCAAAGTACTGAGGCCGAGGAGAGAAATAATGAAAGCCACATGTCCAACGGATGTCTCATAGAGCAGACAATAAGCATGCTGAAAATGCGCTTCAGTATGCATCAGCCAGGAACACCAAGATCATCGTGGTCTGCTGCGTGCTGCACAACATAAGGACATAAGACATATTCGGCCCCTCGAGCCTGCTCCATAATTCAATGAGATCATGGCTGCTGTTCTACCTCAACTCCACTTTCCTGCACAATCCCTATATTCCTTGACTGTCTTCAATATACTCAAAGACTGAGCCTCCACAGCCCTCTGGGGTAGAGAATTCCAAAATGTTATCATCCTCTGAGTGAAGAAATTTCCCCTCATCTCAATGCTAAATGGCCGACCCCTCATTCTAAGACTGTAACACATGGTTCTAGACTGCCTAGCCAGAGGAAATATCCTCCCTGCATCTACCCTGTCAAGCCCTGCAAGAATGTTGTACCTTTCAATGAGACCACCTCTCATTCTTCTAAACGCTAGAGAATATAGGCCTAGTATACTCCATCTCTCTCTCCTCATAGAACAAGGCCCTATCCCAGGAATCAGTCTGGTAAACCTTTGTTGCACTGCCTCTATGGCAAGTATATCCTTCCTTAGGCGAGGAGATCAAAACTGTACACAACATGGTGCAGCAGCGAAGATTTGTGCTGCATGAGGACCAAGGCTCTGAGCGCACAGCCGCTTCAGAGGAAGAGGAGGAGTATCAGTTGGAAGATGAGGAGGAACAGGAAGTAGAATAACTGGCAGTCCAGATCCCACCAGCACCCAAGCATATTGCTGCCTGGAAGGCCAGGAATAGGCTCATCCTGGCCAGATTTCCTTAACTTCAGACATTACACCCCATATTGCTGCCACGTGCTGCGCCAGGTTCCTAACACCCCATAGCAGTGCCATAAAGCATCACTACAATGACCAATCCATTTCCTACATTACAACAGTGACTACACTCCAAAAGTACTTCATTGGCCTTAAAGCACTTTGAGTCGTCCAGTGGTCGTGAAAGGCGCTATATAAATGCAAGTATTTCTTTTTTTCTTTCACACTGACCACCATTGCTGGAGGTATCGTTAAGTCTCACCATTTCCTCCAACTCACTAAGCCAATTCCAAAGTTTCAGATAAAATTGGCCATGACCGAAAAGCGGTGAAAATAAATACTTTTATCCGTGACATAAGCGTAACGGAAGCTCAACACAAACAGTTCTTTAAATGCCCATGTGCTTACCCTTGTGCATCTACTTCTGTGTCATCTTTCTCTTACATATACATCTAGGAGATTTGTGATACCTTTACGCATCACTAATACAAACACACTACACAAGATGGCTCCTAAACAGAAACTGTACGTCAGTAGTTGCATTACATCAGTAGTCCACTAGGTGGAGCTCTATAACAACGTGCAACCTCTATTGCCTTCAGCAGAGGTAGAGGCAGGCGGCTCATTTTCCTGCTGTGACTGCGTAGACACTTTTGACAGACGTCCTCTGGGTCTTGGAGCCTGTGAGGGCCCCACCAAAGTCTGCTCCTCCAGTGACTGTGCAGGGGCAGAAGTGACCATCGCGATCATAGGAGTCTCCACTGCTATCCCTAGCTCCACCATCTGCTCTTGCTCACTTGTGAGTTGTGAGACACCAGGTGACAACACTTCTCTATCTTGTGTGGTGTGTGGTGTGAGGTGTGCGTCTCTGCGCTGGTGTTGGGTGCGCTTGGGTCTGCTGACGGTGCACCCTCAGAGACTGGAGGCTCCTCTGAGGAATCGTCTTCCTCCACCTCCTGGACAGTGCGGGGTGTGGAGTGCTCTTGATGGACCTGTGGGAGAGTAAATAGATGAGTTAGAAATGTCATATCATGAATGGGTAACAATACCATTATGCATATGATGAACATTGACTGGCTGCTGACATCAGTCCCCATATGAGTGGCGGCTGGATGCCATATGGCTGTCTGAGATGTAATTCTGTCACCAGGTTGCTGAGCTGTCCCCCTCTCTCAGTCTCTCATCACCAGCAGCTCTGCAACTCCTGAGATGTCCAGGGCGACCTCCTTTGCTGCAGTTAACATGGTCAATGATGGAGGGCCACTCCCTGTTCTCTCCCTCTCCCTGTTAGTGTGAGCTCTCTTCTCCTGCAAGGCAGAAAGAAGAGAAGAATGGATGGGTTACATAGTAGAGGGTGACTAAGAGGGACTGGGGTGCCAATGCCAAATGGCCTCATAGTGTGGTGTTACTTGGTATGATTGCATTAGGATAATTGTGAGGGTGGGTAATCAGATGGCAATGTGATAATGTAGATAGAGAGAGAAAGATCAGTGGACATGCAGGGTATGTTGGTGTGAGTAAGGATATGCAGGAGTAGGGTAGGGAAGACAGAATGATGGGGATGTGATGAGAGGCACTGCAGGATGAAGTTGAGTGTGGCTTTGTACTCACCTTTCCTGATATCATCAGATCGTTGAAGCTCTTCCGGCACTGCACCCAGGTCTTTCTCACAGCATCCCTGCTGTTCACCTTCTCTGCTATCTCCAGCCAGGCTCTTTGGTCCAATAGGGAAGTCACTTGCTCATCAGAAGGGAAGAGGACCTCCCTGCATGCTCTCATTCCCTCCACAAGCAGATGGAGGGAGTCATCCGTCAACCTTGGTGCAGCTCTCTGCCTCTGTGCAGTCATGTTTTCAAGGCCCAAATGCTCCAAGACAGTGCCTACACACTCCCAGACGAACCTACAAATGCAATGTGGCCAGGCTCCTTCAAATATCCCGGCTGGAAATGAGTCATCGATGACATCATCAGACCCAGGCCATTTCATAGGGCCAGTAACGCGCACGGCTGCCTGAATAGGCACCATTCTGAGGTATGAGAAATGGGGTCCCGACCCGACCCACCATGCTGACCGCCTGCCCACGACCCACCCAGGTGAACAAAATTCCGGCCATGGTCTGTGCTTAAAATACTGGAGTAAAGAACGAATCGAAATACATACAGCAGCCCAATGAAGAAATGGAGGCCTATATTTAACACTCAAATTGTATCGCAACCCCCATCCATCTCCTACAAACAAATATCCAGGAACTTCTGATTTATTTGTTCTTTAAGCCTACTATTTCCCTCCATTAGTTATCCTACTGTGAGCTACTCGGGGATGGGATTGAAATGAAATGATCATTTGGCTTCTAATACGCCTACTGCAGAAGGTAATTTTTTGTAAGTCAGATTCACTTACTTATTCTGCAAGTGTATTACATATGAAAATGATTTATTTATGTGTTTGAAATGGAATAAAAATCCCTCCATAATACAATGTCACCGATAATAATATAAATGCAGCATCACAATAAAAAATGTATTTTACATAAAATTACAAAAATATAAGAGATCTGCAGAAGAAATAGTTAAGATTCTGAAGGTCATTGAAGTAATCCACCACGCTGAGTTTGTAGTGGGCATTGAAATCAATTTACACTTCTCACTAATTTCGTACAGTCCCCATTCCAATCTGATGCATTCTTTTAACTCCTTACCTAGTCCTCCCGTGTGCCTCAAGTTAGTGATTAACCTCTAGAGTAAAGTGGTGGTACTATGATATCAACCTTGGCTGTGGTGTGTAACCCATGACTTTTAGGAACCAGCTGAACCTCACTCCTTTCCTCTTCAAACAGCTATCGCACTTTTGATCCCCTCCAAAGAATCCCTCATGCCTAGCCATGTTCGGTGAGGTACAGTATTTTGTTTTGTAGGTCACATAACATCTGCATCTTTGTACTGTACGAAGCCTTCCGATTTAGGTGATGCAGAGGATTACAAATGGGTGCACCAATCACGACATGCATAGAGTCCTGCATCTTACGGAAACTGTCGGATTGGTAAAACTTTAGCTGCTGCTTGTGGTTGATGCTAAGTTTATGCGGCTGGCTGTGTGGGATTCAGTCACCTTCTTAATGGAGCAGTGCACGGTGAAGCAGCTGACTCTTGAGCTGCCCTTTGTCAACATAGAAACATAGAAAATAGGTGCAGGAGTAAGCCATTCAGCCCTTCGCGCCTGCATCACCATTCAATATGATCATGGCTCATCATTCAACTTCAGTACCTCATTCCCGCTTTCTCTCCATTCCCCTTGATCCCTTTAGCCGTAAGGGTCACACCTAACTCCCTTTTGAATATATCTAACGAACTGGCCTCAACAACTTTCTGTGGTAGAGAATTCCACAGGTTCACAATTCTCTGAGTGAAGCAGTTTCTCCTCGGTCCCAAATGGCTTACCCCTTATCCTTAGACTGTGACCCCTGGTTCTGGACTTTCCCAGCATCGGGAACATTCTTCCTGCCTCTAACCTGTCCAATCTTGTCAGAATTTTATATGTTTCTATGAGATCCCGTCTCATTCTTCGAAATTCCAGTGAATATAAGCCTAGTCGATCCAGTCTTTCTTCATATGTCAGTCCTGCCATCCCGGGAATCAGTCTGGTGAACCTTCACTGCACTCCCTCAGATTCGGAGACCAAAACTGTAAACAATATTCAAGGTGCAGCCTCACCAAGGCCCTGTATAACTGCAGTAAGACCTCCCTGCTCCTATACTCAAATCATCTCGCTATGAAGGCCAACATGCCATTTGCCTTCTTCACCGCCTGCTGTACCTGCATGCCAACTTTCAATGACTCATGTACCATGACACCCAGGTCTCGTTGCACTCCCCTTTTACTAACTTGTCACCATTCAGATAATATTCTGCCGTCCTGTTTTTGCCACAAAAGTGGATAACCTTACATTTATCTACATTATACTGTATCTAACATGCATTTGCCCACTCACCTAACCTGTCCAAGTCACTCTGCAGCCTCTTAGCATCCTCCTCACAGCTCTTACTGCCACCCAGCTTAGTGTCATCTGCAAACTTGGAGATAATATATTCAATTACTTTGTCTAAATCATTAATGTACATTGTAAATAGCTGGGGTCCCAGCACTGAACCTTGTGGTACCCCACTAGTCACTGCCTGCCATTCTGAAAAGGATCCATTTATTCCTACTCTTTGCTTCCTGTCTGCCAACCAGTTCTCTATCCATGTCAATACATTACCCCCAATACCATGTGCTTTAATTTTGCACACCATTCTCTTGTGTGGGACCTTGTCAAAAGCCCTTTGAAAGTCCAAATACACCACATCCACTGGTTCTCCCTTGTCCACTCTATTAGTTACATCCTCAAAAAATTCTAGAAGATTTGTCAAGCATGATATCCCTTTCATAAATCCATGCTGACTTGGACCGATCCTGTCACTGCTTTCCAAATATGCTGCTATTACATCTTTAATAATTGATTTTAATATTTTCCCCACTACCGATGTCAGGCTAACCGGTCTATAATTCCCTGTTTTCTCTCCCTCTTTTAAAAAGTGGGGTTACATTAGCTACCCTCCAATCCATAGAAACTGATCCAGAGTCTATAGAATGTTGGAAAATGACCACCAATGCATCCACTATTTCTAGGACCACTTCCTTAAGTACTTTGGGATGCAGACTATCAGGCCCTGGGGATTTATCGGCCTTCAATCCCATCAATTTCCCTAACACAATTTCCTGACTAATAAGGATTTCCTTCAGTTCCTCCTTCTCGCTAGACCCTCGATCCCCTAGTATTTCCGGAAGGTTATTTGTGTCTTACTTCGTGAAGACAGAACCAAAGTATTTGTTCAATTGGTCTGCCATTTCCTTGTTCCCCATTATAAATTCACCTGATTCTGACTGCAAGGGACCTATGTATGTCTTCACTTATCTTTTTTTCTTGACATATCTATAGAAGCTTTTGCAGTCAGTTTTTATGTTCCCTGCAAACTTATTCTAATACTTCATTTCCCCCCTCCTAATTAAACTCTTTGACCTCCTCTGCTGAATTCTAAATTTCTCCCAGTCCTCAGTTTGCTGCTTTTTCTGGCCAATTTATATGCCTCTTCCTTGGATTTAACACTATCCCTAATGTCCCTTGTTAGCCACGGTTGAGCCACCTTCTCCGTTTTATTTTTACACCAGACAGGGTTGTACAATTGTTGAAGTTCATCCATGTGATCTTTAAATGTCTGCCATTGCCTATCCACCGTCAACCCTTTAAGTATCATTTGCCGGTCTACCCTAGCCAATTCACGTCTCATACCATCGAAGTTACCGAATTCAAGGATCCTCTTGCAAAAAAGTTGCAAGCAGGAATCTTGATAGTCATTGATAGTGTGGTGCAGATAATACTCTGTCCCTGCAGGTCTTTATCGAACAGGCAATAGATCTCATTCATAGCCTCCCTCATGGACTCATGTACTGCTGTTCCATCATGCCCAGGCAGCTGATAGCTACATTAGAACCACTGTCTGCTGCAACTCGTACACTTAAGAAATATAGTAGTTTACAGTACAGGAGGTGCCATTTTTGCTAAATCAATCTAAAACTGATCTCACTGCTCTGCTTTCTCCCTATTGTCTTGTATCTTCCTTTGCTTCAAATGTTTATCCAGATTCCCCTCAAAAATGCAGTGCTTTCTGCCTCAGCTACTCCCAGTACCTCGAAGAATTCTCAAAGAAAATTCTCCAAATTTCACGTTTAGTGATTATTTTAAATTGGCCATCCCTTGTCACTGACTCCCAATAACAGAAAGAAAGAAAGACCTACATTTATATAGCGCCTTTCACAACCACCGGATGACTCAAAGTGCTTTACAGCCAATGAAGTACTTTTGGAGTGTAGTCACTGTTGTAATGTGGGAAACGCAGCAGCCAATTTGCGCACAGCAAGCTCCTACAAACTGCAATGTGATAATGACCAGATAATCTGTTTTTATTATGTTGATTGAAGAATAAATATTGGCCAGGACACCGGGGATAACTTTCCTGCTCTTTTTCAAAATGGTGCCATGGGATCTTTACGTTCACCTGAGAGAGCAGACGGGGCCTCGGTTTAACATCTCAGCCGAAAGACGGCACCTCCGACAGTGCAGCACTCCCTCAGCACTGCACTGGAGTGTCAGCTTAGATTTATGTGCTCAAGTCTCTGGAGTGGAACTTGAACCCACAACCTTCTAGTTCAAAGCCGTGTGTTACCAACTAAGCAACAGCTGACACAAGGAGAATATAATCTTTTCCTATTTACCTTGTCAAAACGCCTCAGAATTTTAAAAACCTCTATTAAATCTTTTCTTAACCTTCTCTACTTTAATGGATATCCCAGTGATTTTATGCTGTATGCTCACTACAGCTTTAATGGCCAGAAATCCTGGTTGAGGGCTTCTCGTGGGCGATCGACAGAAAATGTTAAAAAAGATGCGCACTTACCTATTCCTGCTGCACCCACCAGTGATCCTCGTCCTGAGGCGTCCACTCACTGCGCATCGGAGCGCGTGCGCGTCAGGACGGACTTAAGATGGAGCTGGAGTCACATGGCTCTGGACAGCCAATCAAGGTACAATATTTTCTCATTCATCATAATGGGAACTCCGTAGGAGTTCTCATTATTATGATTGAGAACACCAAACACCAAAACAAAAATAAAAAATAGAAAAAAAATGCCACGTATTTAAGATTAATTAAATTAAAATTATTAATGTCTTATAAAAAAATATATATATTTTTCCGATTTAAAAAAAAAAAGTTTTTTTAATTATGGTTTAATATAAACTTACCTCACTGGGCAAGGTTTTTAACATTAAAGTGTGCTTTTAAAGTTTTATTTTACTCTGTTTTTGTGTGTTTTAAAACTCTTTCACCTGTAAAAGTACGCTGTGCGCCTGCTTTTATCATGCGCAAGAGTTTACAATGGGTAAATACCGCAATCTTGCCTCTGCGAATGTCCTGGCTGTGGAGATACGGACGATCTGTCAAGCCAGAGCTTGACAGATCGGAAAAGCCAGTTTTCAGCGCATGCGCATTGCATACTGAAAACTGGCTTTAGCGGGGCCTCCCCGGGTCAGTACACACTCAGAACACACCCAGGGAGGCCGGGATTTCCAGCCCAATATCTTTTCCATAATGGAATGTTCAGGACTGTACACAATACCCTAATTGTGACCTATCCTTTGCTTTGCACAAATATATTATTATGTATTCTATCTTGTATTATAGGGCTCTGTTTCTAAAACACGAAGGGGCTGAAATTGTCCATCAGATAGGCACCTCCGGGACACGTTCAGGGGGCGCTACAGGGTTTTTGCCAGGGCGTGGCAGCCAGAGAGATGCTCCTCCCCCCAGAATTGCAGCCGGGGCTCCGCCGGCAAAAAGTGCTTAGCGCTGCGTCCGCGATTAGTGCACCAGCGCGGCACATGCAAGGCAATGGCATCATCACCGTGCTCGGCAACTCCTTATCGCCCCCGCACCGACCCCTTTGCACCCCTCGGGGGAAATTGTCTCGTGGGACGCGAGGTCGGTGCGGGGCGATGCCACCCACATCTTCTCGGAGGGAGGGGCTGCGGTGGCTGGGGCACCCTGGCCGTCCTTAAAGGGGAGGTGGTAGTGCGGCGGCTGCCAGCTTGTCTCGATTGACCGACATGCAGCCCGGCACCCCCTCCTGGGTGGCAGGCCCTGGCCCGGCCGACACTTTCCCTGGTGGCCCAGTGGGCACCACTAAAGTGGCTGCAGAGCTTGCAGCGGCCCTCGCCTTTAACTGAAGGGGAGGAACATTGTGATGCGTCAGCGTGACATGGCATGTCCGCATCGCGCCGATGCCATCAGCGCCGGCATGATGTGCTGAACGCTGTGCAAAGGCCCATTACCACAACGAACATTTTAAAAATTCAAACAGGCCAATTCCGTGCCGGTGTGTAAATACTGTTGCGTTGCTTCATCAGTTTTGAGTCCAATTGCATCTTTTATGGCTTTTACCTCTTCTCTGACTACTCTCTCACTGGTGTAGCACTTGAATTTTATTTACAGTTTAGACCCTGCTGCTAGACTTTATTTTAGGACTTTTTTGCCCCTCTGATGTTCCTTTTAACTTGTTTCTGCATTTTCATATATTCATATCACGGAACCCTCTTGATTGTAAAGGATGCAACACTGATAAAGCTGAATCTGAGACAATGGGGTAGATTTTAATTGGCCTTTAGCAACTAGTCTCTTGGCTCTTAATAACCAGTGGCTGGGCGGAAAACTAGTGGCCGTCCGCTTTACACCCCACATGAAAATCGGGCAGGTGTTTAACGGGTGGCCAATCCACAAATGCCAGTTTTCCGCCTGCACCCCACCCCCCACCCTCACCAAAGTTGAAAATGATCTCCAATAGCTACTGCAATTCCCAGATTTGTAGCAATCATTTTTGTTCAGTCTGAGCTTATTGATTTTAGCTTTGTATTGGTCCTGCATGCTCAACGTTTTTGCTTTAAAAGATGCTCCACTTGTTCTCTACAGAATTGTTGTTGAACAAGCTGTTCCAATTCATTAGCTTTAGCTGTTCACACATTTCATTGAATTTAGCCATTTTTAACGTTTATATAGCTGTCTCCTGGGTGTTTGGATTTTGGACTCCTAGGTCACAGTAAACTCAATCATTCTGTGGTCAGTATCGGCCAGTTGCTGTCCCATCTCCATTTTCTGAGGATTGCTTATTTATTTGATCTCAAATTAGAGTACAACTTCCACCGCTGTGGTGATGGTAATCTTGCCCTTAATAAAGATCACAAACTCTATTCTAGTCTGGAATTAAATGCCTCCATTGCAATTTTATCCAAGTCATCATAGTTTTTCTCGATTGAAGTTCGACAGGGCCTTAATGAGTAAAATCTGGGGTATTTTCTGCAATATTTTATTACTTTTCACAAATCTTTTTTAGATAGTACTCCACAGAGTAGCACAAAACATGGATGAATAGTCCACGTGTGCTTTGTTCTGTCAAGCGTTTTTATCTACATCTACCTTTTTGCTAGAATTAGCCAACAGAGGGAAATACACCTCGAATATCAAGTTGAGTGTGGTGCCTCAGATAGGTTGCACAGACAGTCGTCTGATGAAATGTCTGAAAATATTTCACTTGGTATCATTGTACTTTCATGCCATTTCATCCGAAAAGACTTTGCAATAAAGGTGATATTTCAGTGACTTTCTGATACTTGAGGCCCCAGTAGGAAGTTTTCGTGTCTATTGGTTTACCATTAAAAGGCTTGTTCTTCTTCACCTATCAAACTGACAGGTGACAATGACAGGAAAATCCAGGCCACGGTGTTTTAAGGGCTAGTTTAGAATGGGAGATCTGAGATACAACCCAGGAGTCAGGAATTCGATGGTGGTCGAGTACAGCGGTGGAGATTCTGGGGAGAGGCTAAGAGCTGAAGAAGGCCTGGTCTGCCAAAACCATTCTGAGGAGGTGATCTAGTGAGTACCTGTCCGAGGAGAGGGCTTGCAATATGAAAAACGTATAAGAATTCTAAAATAATAAAACTCTGAAATATATCCATTGTTGCTGTTGCTGTGATCATAAAATCATAGAAATTTACAGCACGGACGGAGGCCATTTCAACCCATCATGTCCACGCCGGCCAACAAAGAGCTTTTCAGCCTAATCCCACTTTTCAGCTCTTGATCTGTTGCCCTGCAGGTTACGGCACTTCAAGTGCACATCCAAGTACTTTTTAAATATGGTGAGGGTTTCTGCCTTTACCGGCCTTTCAGGCAGTGAGTTCCAGACCCCACCACCCTCTGGGTGAAGAGATTTCTCCTCAAATCCCCACTAAACCACATACCAATTACTTTAAATCTATGCCCCCTGGTTCTTGACCCCTCTGCTAAGGGAAATAGGTCCATCCTATCCACTTAATCTAGGCCCCTCATAATTTTATACACCTCACTAAGGTCTCCCCTCAGCCTCCTCTGTTGTATAGAATATACTTGCCTATGTGCCAATCTACTGCAAGTGTGACATTGAACATTTGCCTCGGGTTTTGCTTATGATTAAGTATGACGTAAATGTAGTGTGACAGACAGCAGATGCATGCTAGATGTACCATTTTTAATATATAATTGATATTCCTCAATGTAAGAGATATCAATTGTGGAGAAGAGATGGCCAATTTTAACTTGGCCTGCCTGATGGAAATGGGTCAGTAGTGGCTCTAAAATAGCTGTATTAGACTCATTCTCTATTCCCGCTTGGATTCCACGCCCCACTAAATTTCCTACGGCCTTCCTTTGGGCAGCCCAGATGCCCGCCTGAGGCGAGCAAGACCCTCGTTGCTGCATGCAAATTGGTTCCTATAATGTACATGAAACCACAATGCAATTTTGTGGGACATGTGGGCAGAGTATGTGCTGTTTACTGGGCGGTGAAGCAGAAAAGGCCCCAAGATGTAAGTACAGAAACATTTCTGTGGGGCCAGAAAGAGCACGAGTGAGCCAGGCTACCCCCCCCCCCCCGCCCCACAGTCTGCAATTAGTTTCCTCCAGATCTGCCAGCTGGCTCCGTCTCCGGATCACCCGGTATCATTCAGAGCTGGCGAGATAAAGTGGGATGTTCGTTCGGGGTGCGCAGCTCACCTGCTGCACAGTACAGAGGGCCAACTCTCAAAACAGCTCGGGCCTTCCACTGGCAAGCCACCAGTGCACCAGTCGTCCAAAAGTTAAAATCTACCCAGCCATGATTTAATTAACCGCTATAGACATAGCAAAGCAGAGAGAGAGAGAGCATTCAACTTTTTTCAATTGGCTGGAATCCCCTAAGTGCTGGTTGCAATTGATGCCACCCACATGACAATAAAATCCCCGGGGGCCGAAATTGCCCCTCTCTTTAAGGTTCATTACCGCCTCGTAAGAGACGGTAATGGGATGGTAAGGCCTTTCCGACCGGGGGCAGGCGGATGGGCCGACCTATCAGAAATTGCCCCTGGGCCGGTTTCCGCCGTGCCCTGTGTTCCCGCCCCTTTGGGCACGCGCTGCCTCCTTACCGGCCAGCAACAACCCCGTTCCACCCCATGAGGGAAATTGCCCCGCAGAAGCGGAGGTGCTGCCAGTCAGTGTCACTGTCAGCTTTTCCCGGCGGGAAGCTGCCAATGGCTGGGCGGCGCATCCGCCCTTAAAGGGGAGGGCTCACTGCCGCGGCCGCCATTTTATTTTAATTGTCGGCCGACTCTGAAGTCAACCTGACAATAGTGGCCATGGGCTCGGCCGGGCCGCCAACAGGTATCCCGGCACCCCCTCTTGTCATGTTGATGACACCGCCCGTCTTCCAACCCGTTCCAAAAGCACTTCTGCCCCCAAACACCGCCGCTACGAGTAAAACCATCAAAACAGGGCAATTTGCCTCTATTCTCTACCCCATGGCTTCGGCAGAGAATCCTCATTTAATTCGAATTATCCGCCTTGTTTGGCAGTAGGGCAATTTTGCCCCACCCTGAAAGCACCATGAATAGGAGGTGATTTCATTCACTGTGCAGATAGTAATTGATGCAAGCCACATTAAGATCCCGATGGCTGACAGGAAATCAGGGTACCCACTTCATCCATGTCCTATGTCTCCTTTCCATCATCTAAGAACAGATCCAATGAAGGATTGATTGCTAAGTGCATAATGGTTGAGCAGGCCATCGGTATCCTCAAGTTCTATTTCTGTACTTTCATTATCCCAACTCCCATTTGTGTTCTTTGGATAGGTCAGGGGGAGCCCTACATTGTATGCTAGCAAGGGTTTCTAGAGTTATAATGACTTGCCACACCCTCTGTAACAAGGAGAATCAGCCTTCCATCTGCTGAAGGTGATGAGGAAGAGGTAGCGTCAATCAATCCCTTGATCATGACGAGGATACCCAGGAGGGTGAGGAGATGGCACGAGACAACCGGCTGCAAGCAGCACGCACCATCAGGCAGGAAATTATCGGCAGCCTTTTCCATTAGTAAGGGTGCACTCCATCTGCATAATAAACCCTGGATTATTCCATGCCTTGCTCTCACATAAACATTATCCTACCTTGTGATACTTCTAATATCCTCCACAGGATGTTATTTGGAGATAACTTGTATGAATCACCACATAGGAAAGATAACAGGATGCTTCCATTGTAATAATACACAAACATGCCAAATTGCCAAATATTAACATATTTAATTCAATCTTGTCCCTTCGTTGTGACCTACTGTACTACCACTACCATCATCACTACTACCTCAGCTGTGAGATATGTGGCGAGGACAGTACTGATGGAGCCCTCAAGGACTGAGGTAATACTCATCTCAGTGATGTTGATGTTTTTGCAGGATCTGCTTCCAACATCATATTGCTTGCCTATCCAATGCCTACCTGGCCTCGTCCAGATATTGTCTACTGTGCTGGGAACCAAGAGGACTACATGTCATGAGAAGTAGAGACTTCTGCAACTACTCCTTGCAGCCAATTGACACTCGATATGGATTCAGTTAGGTGAACGGTCTGTGTGAGAGCACGGTGAGCAGTTACAATTAAGTTCTGAGAGCTCTGAGCTAGAGTACTGTTCAGGGCATCGATGGAGGAAGTTGTTGCTGCCACTCCTGAAGCAACACGTGCCCTTAGGACTTCGTCTTGATGCTGTAGAAATCTCCTGGACTCCCACATTCACCAGGATGTTCTTCTTATTTTGCAGCATCTCCTTAATGGTGTTGCAGATGTGATTCCAACTTACCCACCCTCTGAAGCACATGAGAGGAGGCAGTTTACACTGCCTACATCAGCGATCTATGCTCCTGAAGTATAGGTCGATTAAAGATTATGTCCCTGAGATGTTGGTCCTTGGGCTCATCAGCTGATAGCTCTCATTTCTTCTCTCACTGGGGGAAGATGACTGTTAACTTATCATTCCTCCCAGCTCCCCACTCATTGGTGCTCTGTGATTTAAAACATCATCTGTCTCACTATTTACCTCCTCCTGAGTTGGTGTATCTGGACTGGTGGTTGAATAAGTAAGGTGCCATGATAGAGTTGGTGAATCAAGGGGAGGAATGGGCTATATGGAGTTACCAAGTTGGTCATAAGATCTTTCTTTCTTTAAACATTCAGCATTGGTGAGAAGACATTCATTTTAGGACATTGCACCCTAAATTGTGAAACCGATGATGTGACCTTGCAAGGCCTTTCAAGTAATCTGAAGGCAGTAAACACATTTACAATACTGTAAGCAATTCATCAAATTCAATGCATCAATGTCAATTTCAACTTATCATTACTAAGAGTATGCTAGGGAATTCCTATATGGACAGCTTTTAGTATCTTTTTGAATTTATCAAGTCATGAATGATTGTGTATAATCTTGTAAACATAATCAAGATACCTTAAGTTTTTTTGTGTTATTTGTAAATTTAATGCACATACACAACAAATCACTGCATGCATCTCAATATCTGTACCATTTGAAATGGAAAGACATTAGAATTTCACTTCAGAAGAAACAAACGCCTGATGAAAATTGTCTTTGTGGGTGGTCTAAGTTGACGAGAACAAATGTTTCTGTCAGCTCTGTGGGTTGCTAACACTGAGGCATCCGGAGGAAGCGCCAAGCAAAATCATTACCATTCCTTTTTTTCAAACTTAATAGGACTGTGGCTGTTCAGTGCCATTAAAGAATACAGAAAATGTTTGTTCACAGAATGCTAACTGAATTTTAAATGCAGTCACTTCAGCAGCTATTGTTCACGTGACTAGTGTGGGCAATATGCTGAGATGTGTTCTGAATGTTACCTTTCTCCCTTTTATTCATGTTCACTTATCTTGAACATTTTTGGACACAAGACGACTCACATTTGGCTTATTTTACGGTTGTTCTGCACTGATTGGTTCACAGTTTTACCGTTTCCAAATATTTATTGCCACGCTGCTATCACAAGCCAGATGTGGATGATGACTGCCAATGCCCCATTGCTATCAAATGTCTGACTATTCACATTGGGACTGTGTTTTAGGTTAAACGCTACAGTGAGCTACTGCTATTTCATTTCTATTTTCAGTAGGTTCTGTTAGCTGGGACATCTCTCTCATGTGCATTCTCTCTCTCTCTCATATATATATATGCGGTAATTTGTAAAGAAGTCTCCAGTAATTCCCAACCAAGATCTGTTATTATCTTTTCTGCAACCACCAATCAAAACCCATTTATTATTTGATTGTGATGGGCCTGTTTTTGCCTTTCTTAATCATCACAGGTAGTCCAGTTGCAGCTGAACCTCTTCAGTTTGGGCCAGTCATTTGCAATTCGAACAGAGATGTGCAGGTGAAGCTATGGATTTGCCACGACTTGTGTTTCATTTATTTTTATTATTTCTGTGATTTGTCGGAGTGTTTTTTAGTTGCCAATCACAATTTAACTTCTCTATATATTAGTTGGTACTTATCCTTGGGCAATTCAGGCAATCTGGAGAAAATGAAGCACGGTAATTTTTAATAGCACTCGTTGTGGCTAATGCATAATTTTGTTCTTTACACTTGGGATCCATTCCTTCAAAGCCTCATTGCTTCAGTAAGCGTTTGGTCAATTTTATTAAACACCGCACCGATGGATAGTCATTTTAATCAGATCTGAGAATCGACTCCAGTCTTGTTACAAGTAGTTGGTCGCAAACGGTGTTTTGGCAGCTTAGAAACATAGAAAATAGGTGCAGGAGTAGGCCATTCGGCCCTTCTAGCCTGCACCCGCCATTCAATGAGTTCATGGCTGAACATTCAATTGTGGTCATTTTGGTAATGCTTTAATCAGTGGCTTTTGATGGAGTCATGGAAAAGGCACCATGATTTGCTGATTTGATAAGCGTTTCCTATGTTCATTTGGATAGCAAAATTATAAAGATCATATGATATCACTGCTCTGAATGCACTGAGGAAATCCCGACCAATGCCACTTACTGATTCCTCACACGGAGCTTTATGGAAATGTTTGTTGCACAGCAAAATAACTGACCTCTTTTTTAAACTTATTTCGTTGCCCCATTTTTTTCCTCTCATCTTTGCTTTGGTCCCTTTCAGCTTAAGTATTATTTCCCAGCCAAGAGAATAATAGGTTGAGCTTATGTGAGGCTTCTGCTGATGCCACTGATCAGTTTGGCATTAGGAATTGTGTAACAGCACCATGGGCTGACTTGATCTCCGATCTTTCCTCCTTCCTGAACAGGAAGGCTCTTCCTTGCAGGAAATCTGTCAGCTTATGAAAGAGCACCAAAGTGCTCCACCACAACATGCTCTGCACTCTTTTGCTACTTTTTAATGCCTAGTGAAAGCCTCAGTCTAGTAGGTATCTTGTATCTAGATTGCAAATAACTGCTGGAACTCTATATCCTCTACAGTAGAGTTAATTTGGAGGTCAGCGGCTGTGATTTCCCCAGTCAACTATGTAATCTTAGCAGCAATGGAACAAGTAGTGGAGAATTAACTTTTTCTTTACTCCAGAGACTGTGGAAAGTCAATTGTATTGCCTTACTTTTTAAAAGGCTATTGCTTAGCTCAGAAAATGGCAAAAGAAAAAAAAGGGCAATTGGATTCCTCCATCAACATTTTTAACCTTGGCTAGATTTCTGTTGCAGGCCACCTTGCTGCTCACATTATTGGCATTTGCACTGATTCATTCCTGCTCACTCTGAATGTCAAAACTAAAGCTGATGGTGTTATCTCCAATATTTGGATGTGATAAACGATCTTTATCTCTCAAAGGCCAATGCGGTCTCCGTCACAAAATTACATTCCAACAACCTTTTTTGAAATGGTCTGTTTGTGAGATTGCAAACTTTGGGTGAAAAATGAAAGCAAATCATTTGAATATATATGGATTTGAACATGGTAGAAAAATATAAATACAACAAAATTGCATCAGCAAATGCTTGGGCTAAAATCCTGCTGCATAATCTTATTAATAAATCCATTAACGTGTTCATATTAAATTTTCATTTTAGCCACGGTATTAACCCTGGTTCAACCTTCGTTGAAATAGTAGGCAGAAGAACTTCATAAAAACACATTAATGCATTTGTTATGCATATTGCACAGCGTGATTTAAATCCCAGTGATGGGGAGAAATATTTGTATGACAAGTAAAGCTGTTTGGATAAAATAACATGTTGGAGTAATTTTTATGGATTAACACTCCCTGTGAAGAGAATCGCTTGACAAGAGAACAGATTTGACCATGTTGGTCAGCATAGGTGAATTGTTGGCATCATCCGCCCCTCCTGCCACCACAACTTTATGGTCAATAACATCATCATTTGGAGATTTGGGAGGGCTGCAAATCAGGTGCATCAATTTCCTTGCCTGCTTGTGTGATCCACACTCCTGATGGATCAGGCGCTCTGGTTGCCCTTAAAGGGGAGGTGGTAGTATGGTGGCCGCCATCTTTCAACTGTCGCATTACTTTTCTGTCAGCCCGACAATGGCAGCTTCTGGTGTGGCCGGGCCGCCAACATATAGACCGGCACCCACTCCTGGGTGCCAGACCACTGCCCGGCCAACACCCTCCCTGGCGGCCCAGTGGGAGTCACTAAAGAGGCTGCAGAGTTCGCAGTGGCCCTCCCCTTTAAAAGCAGGGGAGGCACATTGGCGTCGTGCTGACATCATCAGCATGGCATTGAGCTTCACGCTCCGGGAACACCTCACAAGCACCACACGAACGCCCCGTTACCGCAACCAACATTTTTTTATTCAAAGCGGCGCATTCCGGGCTGGTGGCGGTGCTTCCCACGCCGCCGCTAAAATATGCGTTAATTCGAATTGACCGTCCCCAAACCCAGCACGGCGCAATTTCGGCCCCATAATATTTACCTGTTCATTTCTAAAATAATAATTATTTGTTTTCTGGCAGAAAGCTGCCCTTGTTTATCATCATTTAATTCCTGCTAATTTTTGATCCCTTTTTCCTGTTCTACTCATAATGAGTTTTCATTCTCATTGTCTCCACTCCACCACCTTCTGATTTCTAAGTATATTTGTTTCCCTGTCAATGCAAATCCATTGCGTTTATGCACGGAAATGTAATGTGCTTTTTGAACTCTACAACAGCGGGAGGAATGATTTATGTGAAGGACGTTTGCCCATATAAATTTCACAATATCATTTTAGTAGCTTTCTAGCACTAATAAATTATGCTTAGTTACAGTTCCTTTGTAAAGTCCAGAAACCCCATATTTCATCCAACAAGACTTGCAACTGGGTTGCACTTTGCTACATCAGGACATCCTCTTTACGCTGTGTGATTGCAGCACAATTGTGCTTCTGTATTGTTTTAAGTGCAGTTCCCAGTAGCGTTCAGTATCTTTATAGGGCAAAACTACAACTAACATTAATTCTCTGCATCCTCCTTGACCTCACTGCAGCCTTTGACCCAGTTGATCACACCATCCTCCTTCAATACCGCTCCATTATTGTCCAGCTCAGTGAGACTGCCCATGTTTGGTTTCACTCTTGTCTATTCGATCACAGCTAGGTTATCTCGAGCAATTGCTTCTCTTCCCAACCCCATATCAACACCTCAGGAGTACCTCAAGGAATCATCCTTGGGCCCTTCCTTTTCTTTGTCTACATGCCACCCTTTGGTGACATCATTCTCAGATACGGGATAAATTTCTATGTGTACACCCAACTCTGTCTCTTCACCACCTCAGTCAGCAACATCATTGCTCCTGTGCTGGTCCAACATCCAGTCTTAGATAAGCCATCATTTCCTCCACCTAAACATTGGGAAGACTGAAGCCATGTCTTCTGACCCCACTACAACGTTTGCACCCTTGCCACTGACTCTTTCTCCTTACCTGTTCAGTGTCTCCAGCTAAGGCAGACTGTTCACCACCTTGTCCTTAAGCTAAGTGTACCTACTTCCAGCTCCGTAACGTCGCCCAACTCCAACTCTACCTCAGCCCATCCATCACTGAAAACATCATTCATGGTGTTGTCACTTCCAGACTCAATGGGAACAATCTTCGTCTTCTAGTCAAAACGTAAGAAAAGTTAGCAGAGTATCTGGGCTGCAAGCCCAGAGCCAGAATCTGGGGGTCCGAAGAATTTTCCAGTTCAGGCCTGATTTAGAAAGAAAGAAAGACTTGCATTTATATAGCACCTTTCACAACCACCAGACATTACAAAGCGCTTTACAGCCAATGAAGTACTTTTGGAGTGTAGTCACTGTTGTAAGGTGAGAAACGCGGCAGCCAATTTGTGCCCAGCAAGCTCCCACAAACAGCAATGTGATAATAGCCACATAATCTGTTTTGTTACGTTCATTGATGGATAAATATTGGCCAGGACACCGGGGATATCTCCCCTGCTCTTCTTCGAAATAGTGCCTTAAGATCTTTTACATCCACCTGAGAGAGCAGGCGGGGCCTCAGTTTAACGTCTCATCTGAAAGACGGCACTCCGATAGTGCAGCGCTCCTTCAGCGCTGCAGTGGAGTGTCAGCCTAGATTTATGTGCTCAAGTCCCTGGAATGAGACTTGAACCCAGAACCTTCTGACTCAGGGACGAGGGTGCTACCCACTGAGCCACAGCTGACACTGTAAATTTAAATGCCACCAGTAAACTGTGGATGCCAAATGGGTGCCCCGCTGAAGCTCACCAGAAATCAGCCAGTTTCCAGGCTGAGCTGGGCAACTGATCGGGCCTTGGGGGTGAGTGATCCCGGGGAATGGGGCCTAGCATGACCAGCAGCAGAATAGAGTTTTATTATAGGGTGGAGCATGCAGATGGGTGTGCAGCTTACCCATTTACAGGCCCGTCTGAAAATCTTATCAGGTGGGCCTTAGACGTCAATGGGTCGGCTGAGATTTCTCCCTGATTTTCAGCTGCTGGCTGCCTGTTTTTCAGGTGAGTTGAAAGTGCCCCAATTACTTATGCTCTCCTTGCCAATCTCGCATACCCACTCTTTATAAGCTTCAGCTCATCCAAATCTGCTGCCCATATCCTGCAACAAGACCTATCGCCCATCACTCCAGACCTCGCTGACCTACTTCGGCTCCCATTTCCCCCAACACCTCAAATTTAGAATGTTGATCCCTGTGTTTAAATCCCCCCTTGGTCTCACCCCTACCTAATTCAATAAACTCCTACAACCCGACAACCCCTCCCTCTGGACTCTCCATTCCTTTAACTCTGGCCGCTTGTGCGTCCATCTCTCCTTTTGCCCTGCCACTTGGTGCCTTTACCTTCAGCCACATAGACTCCGTGTTGTTCAATACAATCCCTAAACTAATTTGCTTCTCCACCTCTCTCTGTTCCTTTGATACCTTTCTTAAAACACATCCCTTTGACTAAGCCTATGGGCACCTCTCCTTCCTTCCTTTCACTCAGCAACTGTTTCTCTGTGCTTCGGGATGTTTTTCGATGTTAAAGGCACTATGCAAATACAGTTTGTTGTTAATGATGATGAAAATGAACCACCAACAGTATCCTGCACTCTGCAGTTTTCACCTAAAGCATTAGCCTGTCATGTATGTACTTTTGGGATCACTAGCCACGAGATGGCGTCACTGTTGGAGGCCATTGGGCTGCACGCACGTGTGTGCAGCCCAAGTATAAAAGGCCAGCCATTTTGTGTATTAGTCACTTTGGGCCTTAATAAAGCAGAGCCAAGGTTATACCTCTTGGAGTTAAACAGCACTCAGTCTATCAGTTATTGCATACACAACATTTGCCGATGAAGCAACAAGAAACTTTGCATGCAAAAATGAGCACAATTGGATTGTTGGAGAAATTTATGGAAGGAGAAGATGGGACAGACTTTGTGAGCCGTTTGAGCCAGTTCTTCGTGGCCAACAAAATGGAGGCGGTCGGCGATGCAGATCGGCGCCGGGCGGTGTTCCTCACGGTTTGCGGTCCAAAAATTTATGGTCTGATAAAGAATCTACTCGTGCCTGTGAGTCCAACAGAGAAGACGTATGAAGAATTGTGTACACTGATACAGGACCACCTTAAGCCAGACGAAGGCATCAGCATTTCGAGATACATATTTTACACGCACGTTCGCTGAGAGGGCCAGAATGCGGCAGAATTTGTTGCAGACCTGAGACATCTAGCGGGACCGTGTAAGTTCGGGACTGTGTTGACAGACATGCTGCGGGACTTCTTTGTAATCAGCATCAAGCACGAGGTGATCCTGCATAAACTACTGGCGGTGGAGACATTGGACTTGAACAGAGCCATCACGATCGCTCAGTCATGCATGACGACGGATAGAAGTCTAAAGCAGATATCAGTGAAAAATCAAAACTCGGCAAATATTGTAAATATGATTGATTCACCGTTCAGCAGAGCGGCACAAGGCAGAGCCTACCCAACTGCGTATGCAAAACCTGTGGCTGCCCAAAGTCCGCCAGCGGGAATGCATCCGATTTCTCCGTGTTGGCAATATAGTTGCAAAGGCTGTCGGAGAGTGGGGCATCTCCAACGCAAGTGTCCGCGGATGAGCAAGCGTGCTGCGACACACCACACAGAGGATGATGATCAGACTAGCGTGGACCTGGACACGCAATCCAAGATACCAGAGGAGGAAGTGGATGTACTGTACTCATTCCTAACTAAGAGCAAACCGATAATGATCAATGTGAAATTTAATGGGGTGCCACGGGGGCAAGTCAATCGCTAATGAGCCAGAGGGCATTCGACAAGCTGTGGGATACTAAGTCTGTGAGGCCCAGGCTGAGTCCAGTCAATGCCAAGTTGCGCACGTACACCACGGTGATTGGCAGTGCCACAATTAAAGTGTCGTATGACGGTGCGGTTCAGAAGTTACCGCTATGGATTGTCTCAGGTAATGGCCCAACACTGTTTGGCAGGAACTGGCTTGAAAAAATCAGATGCGATTGGAACGACATCAAGGCATTGTCATCAGAGAAAGATACATGTGCCCAAGTACTGAGCAAGTTCCCCTCGCTGTTCGAACCAGGCATCGTCAACTTCACGGGAGCCAAGGTGCAGATCCAAGTGGACTCGGATGCAAGACCCGTGAATCATAAAGCTCGGGCAGTTCCGTATATGATGAGGGAGAAGGTCGAAATTGAACTGAACAGACTCCAGCATGAAGGGATCATATCACCGGTTGAATTTATTGAATGGGCCAGCCCCATTGTTCCTGTGCTGAAAAGTGATGGCACAGTCAGAATCTGTGGTGACTACAAGGCTACGATCAACAGGATTTCGAAACAGGATCAGTACCTGTTACCAAAGTCTGATGACTTGTTTGCAACGCTAGCCGGGAGGAAGTCATTCACCAAACTGGACTTGACATCAGCCTACATGACACAGGAGCTGGTCGAGATGTCAAAGAGACTTACGTGCATTAACATGCATAAAGGACTGTTTATTTATCACAGGTGCCCTTTTGGAATTCGTACAGCTGCAGCAATATTTCAGAGGAACATGGAGAGTCTACTGAAGTCCGTTCCCAGAACCGTCATGTTCCAAAATGACATCCTGATCACAGGTCGTGACTCCAAGGAACATCTGAACAACCTGGAAGAGGTTCTACATCATCTGGACAAAGTGGGACTCAGACTGAAATGCTCGAAGTGTGTCTTCATGGCACCAGAGGTTGAATTCCTGGGAAGGAAAATTGATGCTGACGGCATCAGGCCCACGAACGCGAAAACCAAGGCCATCAAGAATGCACCCAAGCCACAGAATGTGACGGAGCTGCATTCGTTCGTGGGTCTACTCAACTACTTCAGTAACTTCCTACCTAAATTGAGCATCTTATTAGAACCACTGCACATGCTGCTAAGTAAAGGCGACAACTGGGTGTGGGGTGTGTCTCAAGACAGAGCTTTTGAGAAAGCCACTCATCTGCTTTGCTCTAACAAGCTGCTGGTACATTATGACCCATTTATACGTTTAGTATTGGCCTGTGATGCTTCGTCATATGGAATTGGTTGCGTACTCCAACAAGCTAATGAGTCGGTTAAACATCAACCGGTCATGTATGCGTCAAAAAGTTTGTCCAAAGCAGAAAGTGCTTTAATCATGGTGGAGAAAGAAGCCAGAACCTGTGTGTATGGGGTTAAAAAGATGCATCAATTCCTGTTTGGTCTTCGGTTTGAACTGGAGGCAGATCACAAGCCGCTCATTTCACTGTTCTCTGAAAACAAGGGTATCAATACTAATGCTTCATCCCGCATCCAGAGGTGGGCGCTGACATTATCCGCTTATGATTATGTCATTCGCTATAGACCTGGCACCGAGATTTGTGCCGATGCTTTGAGCTGTCTGCCGTTGCCCACAACCAGCGAACCTATTGTTAGTTATAGATGCTTTTGAGAGTGCAGGAACCCCTGTCATGGCTCAACAAGTTAAGACCTGGACCAGCCAGGACCTGATATTATCGATGGTGAAGAGTTGCAACCTCAAAGGTGATTCATCTGCCATACCTAAACAAATGTGCGAGGAGACAAAACCTTACATTCATCGCAAAGACGAACTGTCTATTTAGTTGGATTGTATACTGTGGGGCAATCATATTGTTATGCCCAAGAAAAGGAGAGAGAAATTTGTACGTGAGCTACATAGCACACATCCCGGCATTGTAATAATGAAAGCCATCGCCAGGTCTCATGTATGGTGGCCGGGAATTGACCCTGAGCTGGAATCATGTGTGCATCAGTGCAACACTTGCATGCAGCTCAGCAAAGCACCTGCGGAATTACCGCTGAGTCTGTGGTCATGGCCGTCCAAACCATGGTCCAGGATCCACATAGACTTTGCAGATCCCTCCCTGGGGAAGATGTTTTTAGTTGTGGTGAATGCATATTCGAAGTGGATAGAGAGTATAATCATGTCATCCAACACATCCACAGCTACCATTGAGAATCTCAGTGTCATGTTCGTGACACATGGTCTGCCTGACATCGTTGTTAACAACAAAGGATCGTGCTTCACCAGTCAGGAGTTTCAAGAGTTCATGAAACTCAATGGTATCCAATATGTAAGGTCAGCACCATTCAAACCTGTATCCAATGGGCAAGCAGAACGTGCTGTCCAAATCATAAAGCAATGTATGAAGCGAGTAACCCAAGGGTCACTGCAGACCTGTCTGTCATGCATACTGCTGAGTTACAGGACAAGACCACACATGCTTACCGGGGTCTCACCTGCTGAACTAATGATGAAGAGAGATCTTAAGACCAAGCTATCTCTTGTACGCCCTGACTTGAATAATCTTGTTGAATATAGAAGACAAAGTCAGCAAGGATATCACGATCACGCAGCTGTGTCACGCGATATTTCTGTAAATGATCCTGTATATGTTCTGAATTATGGTCAGGGTCCCAAGTGGATCGCTAGTACTGTCATGGCCAAGGAGGCCAACAGAGTATTTATTGTCAAGCTCAAAAATGGGCAAACATGCAGGAAACATATGGATCAGACAAAGCTGCGACACACAGACGAACCGGAACAGTCGGAGGAAGAGACAATCGACGACCAACCAACCTACCCCCAGTCATCAGAGGACTCAGTGGTCATCAGTGAATTGGGACTTTCAATCATTGACATGTTCAATGAAAATGGATTTTCAATCCCTGACATGGCCATTGCCACTCCCATCAGGTCAGCCACCCAGCCACCAGTCACAACAGATTCTGAACACTCACCCAAGGCTAGAGTTGAACTGAGACGGTCAACCCGGGAGTGTAACAATTTGTAAAAGACTGTGTTAATATCTCAGAGATGGGTATTGTCATGTATGTACTTTTGGGATCACTAGCCATAGATGGCGTCACTGTTGGAGGCCATTGGGCTGCACGCACGTGTGTGCAGCCCAAGTATAAAATGCCAGCCATTTTGTATATTAGGCACTTTGGGCCTTAATAAAGCAGAGCCAAGGTCATACCTCTTGGAGTTAAACAGTACTCAGTCCAACAGTTATTGCATGCACAATATAGCCTATCTTTTCATTTCAGACGTTGAACTGCTGCTGTGCATTGCCATCATTTTCTGTTTTTAATTTGGATTTAAAATTGAGAAAACAAGTTCAAAACAGTTTTGATTTGTAACTGGAATTTTAATAGAGGCAAGATCCAATTTTGTAGTGCAGGCCTTTTTATAGTATAAAGGGCAAGATCAGTAGTTTAGAATAAATTAGGAAATGTAGAGCATTATAACATCAGTATTTTCACTTTCATGTGTGCGGCATTTATCCTCATCATAGAATATAAATGCAGTCACTTTTAATGTTTCTAGGAAATTTAAGCTAGTCGTGCCCAATAAATTCTAATGTATGTGAGAAAGGCCCAGCACAGTCAATTAGCAGTAAAGACTGGCTTCAGGTTTGTAGGTTATAAGATTTATTGCTAATTATTTTATTAGTGATAAATAGAATATTAAGGATCCAGGCAGCACTGTTCTGAATATAAAAGGAAGTACTTATTAAGACTAGTGTCTATTATATTGATAATGATTGTGGAAACTGTGCAGTTCCAAAGAACAGTCAGCAGAATGGTAGAAGCACCAGCTTGAAGTAAATTGGTATGAAGTAGTTGAAGAAATCTTTCTCTTGATTCAATCCCATCTCCTGCACTGCTCTCCCCAAGCTCATCTTATCCATGAGACCCACCTCCTGCTCCCTCCATCCTATTCTAACCAAACTGTTGAACACTCAACTTCCCTTCCTGGGCTCCATGTTAGCTGGTACTAAACTTTCCTTGCTCATGCTTCACGACCTATCGGCAGCCTTCGAGACAGTAGACCACACCATCCTCCTCCACTGCCTCTCCTCCATCATAGAAACATAGAAACATAGAAAATAGGTGCAGGAGCAGGCCATTCAGCCCTTCTAGCCTGCACCGCCATTCAATGAGTTCATGGCTGAACATGAAACTTCAGTACCCCCTTCCTGCTTTCTCGCCATAACCCTTGATCCCCCGAGTAGTAAGGACTTCATCTAACTCCCTTTTGAATATATTTAGTGAATTGGCCTCAACTACTTTCTGTGGTAGAGAATTCCACAGGTTCACCACTCTCTGGGTGAAGAAGTTTCTCCTCATCTCGGTCCTAAATGGCTTACCCCTTATCCTCAGACTGTGACCCCTGGTTCTGGACCTCCCCAACATTGGGAACATTCTTTCTGCATCTAACCTGTCTAAACCCGTCAGAATTTTAAACGTTTCTATGAGGTCCCCTCTCATTCTTCTGAACTCCAGTGAATACAAGCCCAATTGATCCAATCTTTCTTGATAGGTCAGTCCCGCCATCCCGGGAATCAGTCTGGTGAACCTTCGCTGCACTCCCTCAATAGCAAGAATGTCCTTCCTCAAGTTAGGAGACCAAAACTGTACACAATACTCCAGGTGTGGCCTCACCAAGGCCCTGTACAACTGTAGCAACACCTCCCTGCCCCTGTATTCAAATCCCCTCGCTATGAAGGCCAACATGCCATTTGCTTTCTTAACCGCCTGCTGTACCTGCATGCCAACCTTCAATGACTGATGTACCATGACACCCAGGTCTCGTTGCACCTTCCCTTTTCCTAATCTGTCACCATTCAGATAATAGTCTGTCTCTCTGTTTTTACCACCAAAGTGGATAACCTCACATTTATCCACATTATACTTCATCTGCCATGCATTTGCCCACTCACCTAACCTATCCAAGTCACTCTGCAGCCTAATAGCATCCTCCTCGCAGCTCACACTGCCACCCAACTTAGTATCATCCGCAAATTTGGAGATACTGCATTTAATCCCCTCGTCTAAATCATTAATGTACAATGTAAACAGCTGGGGCCCCAGCACAGAACCTTGCGGCACTCCACTAGTCACTGCCTGCCATTCTGAAAAGTACCCGTTTACTCCTACTCTTTGCTTCCTGTCTGACAACCAGTTCTCAATCCACGTCAGCACACTACCCCCAATCCCATGTGCTTTAACTTTGCACATTAATCTCTTGTGTGGGACCTTGTCGAAAGCCTTCTGAAAGTCCAAATATACCACATCAACTGGTTCTCCTTTGTCCACTTTACTGGAAACATCCTCAAAAAATTCCAGAAGATTTGTCAAGCATGATTTCCCTTTCACAAATCCATGCTGACTTCGACCTATCATGTCACCATTTTCCAGATGCACTGCTATGACATCCTTAATAATTGATTCCATCATTTTACCCACTACTGAGGTCAGGCTGACCGGTCTATAATTCCCTGTTTTCTCTCTCCCTCCTTTTTTAAAAAGTGGGGTTACATTGGCTACCCTCCACTCCATAGGAACTGATCCAGAGTCAATGGAATGTTGGAAAATGACTGTCAATGCATCCGCTATTTCCAAGGCCACCTCCTTAAGTACTCTAGGATGCAGGCCATCAGGCCCTGGGGATTTATCGGCCTTCAATCCCATCAATTTCCCCAACACAATTTCCCGACTAATAAAGATTTCCCTCAGTTCCTCTTCCTTACTAGACCCTCTGACCCCTTTTATATCCGGAAGGTTGTTTGTATCCTCCTTAGTGAATACCGAACCAAAGTACTTGTTCAATTGATCCGCCATTTCTTTGTTCCCCGTTATGACTTCCCCTGATTCTGACTGCAGGGGACCTACGTTTGTCTTCACCAACCTTTTTCTCTTTACATACCTATAGAAACTTTTGCAATCCGCCTTAATGTTCCCTGCAAGCTTCTTCTCGTACTCCATTTTCCCTGTCCTAATCAAACCCTTTGTCCTCCTCTGCTGAGTTCTAAATTTCTCCCAGTCCCCAGGTTCGCTGCTATTTCTGGCCAATTTGTATGCCACTTCCTTGGCTTTAATACTATCCCTGATTTCCCTAGATAGCCACGGTTGAGCCACCTTCCCCTTTTTATTTTCCAGCTGCATGGAACTACCCTCGCTTGGTTCCAGTCTTATCTATCTAATTGTTGCCAGAAAATCACCTGAAACGGCTTATTTTCCCATTCCCGCACTGTTCCCTCTGGAGTCCTCCAAGGATCTATACTTGGTGGCCTTCTATTTCTCATCGAAATGCTGCTCCTCAGCGATATCATCCAAAAATACAACATCAGGTTTCACATGTATGCTGACAACACTCAGCTCTATCTCACCACTACCTCTTTGGACCACTTCACTGTTTCTGATTGGTCAAACTACTTGTTTGATATCCAATATTGGACGTGCAGAAATTTCCTCCAACTAAATATTTGGAATACTGGAGACCCACAAATTCCATTCTCTAACCATCGTTTCCATCCCTGTCTAGTATCTTAAGCTGAGAAAAACCGTTCGCAACCTTGACGTTGTGTTTGACCCCGAGATGAGCTTCTGACCACATATCCGCTCTATCACCAAGACTGCCTACTTCCACCTCCGTAACATCACTCGACTCCAACCCTACCTCGGCTTATCTGCTGCTGAAACACTCATCCATGCCTTTGTTTCCTTTCAACTTGACGATTCCAAATTTGTCTAGGACGGCCTCCCATCTTCCACCCTACATAAACTCATCCAAAACTCTGCTGCCTGTATTTTAACTCGTTCCAATTCTCATTCACCCATCATCCCTGTGCTTGCTGACCTTCACTGACTCCCGGTCTGACAATGCCTCAGTTTGAAAATCCTCATCCTTGTTTTCAAATGTCTGCATGGCCTCATCCCTCCCTATCTCTGTAGCATCCTCCAGTCCTACAAGCCTTTAAGATATCTGTGCTCTTGCAATTCTGGCCTGTTGTGTATCTCCAATTTTAATCGCTGCACCATTGGCGGCCATGCTTCCTGTTATATATGCATACTAAAGATATACTCTCTGTGTAGTCACTGTTTAGTTCCATAAGATGGAGACTTGTTTACCTGATGTACTATCAATAAGATTTACACTGTGTATATATACATGCTGGCACCACTAGAGGGTGCAACTGGTGGCGACTGGGTTTTCCTACACTGGTGGCAGGG
Organism: Pristiophorus japonicus; assembly: GCF_044704955.1. Classification (NCBI taxonomy): domain Eukaryota; kingdom Metazoa; phylum Chordata; class Chondrichthyes; family Pristiophoridae; genus Pristiophorus; species Pristiophorus japonicus. Next base: position 178,654,556 of record NC_091988.1, on the reverse strand, counting down.
GCTGTATAAAAGGGGAGCCACCATGCAGCTGCCTCACTCTGGAGTTACGAATAAAGGACCAAGATCACTACAGTTTGAGTACAACACATTGCCTTGTGGAGTCATTCATAAGTACACTACAGACATAATACTTCCAGCTGCCTTGGCCCTAAGATCTAGAATTCCCTCTTTAAACTTCTCCACCTATCTACCTTGCTCTCCTCTACAGCAAGGAAGAAGGCCTTTTGGTCCATTGAGCCCGAAAATGCTCCTTAAAACCTACCTCTTTCATCATGTTTTTGGTCATCTGTCCTAATATCTTCTTCCATAGATCGGTGTCAAGAATGTTTTTATTGATATAATTCATGTTAAATGCCTTGGGAGGTTTTACTATGTTAAATGCTCTATTTAAATGTAAAATAATAACGGAAAATGTTGGAAATACTCAGCAGGGCAGGCAGCATCAATGGAGAGTGAAACAGAGTTAACGTTTCAGGTCGATAACCTTTTATCAATTCATCGACCTGAAACGTTAACTCTTTTTCTCTCTCCAAAGCTGTTTTGGAGTGTGAGAGAATGGGAGAGAGGGAGGGAGGGAGGCAACAAGAGGGAGGGAGGGAGTGGAAGGGAGGGAGGGAGTAAGCGTGAGGGAGTGAGAAGGAGAGAGGCAGTGATTGGGAGGGAGAGAGGGAGGCAACGAGTGGGAGGGAGGGGGCAGGAGGAGGGAGGGAGGGAGGCAATGAATGGGAGGGAGGGAGTGAATGGGAGGGAGGGAGCGGGATAGAGGGAAGGAGGCTGCGAGGGGAGGGAGGGAGATAGCGGGAGGGAAGGAAGGAGGGAGGGAGGCTGCGAGCGGGCGGGAGGGAGGGAGGCTGTGAGCGGGAGGGAGGGTGGGAGGAAGTGAGTGTGAGGGAGGGAGGAAATGAACATGAGGGTGGGAGGGAGGGAGGCTGCGAACGGGAGGGAGGGAGGCAGTGGCCGGGAGAGAGGGAGGCAGTGAACGGGAGGGAGGGAGGGAGGTTGTGAGCAAGAGGGAAACACCTCCTAGCTCCACCGTCAGCTAACTATTTTTTAAAAACTTAACATTTTTGGTAGCGGATTGCTAGTTCAGCTGCATGTAGACCGAGTTTTCCTGAACGTAGATGGATTTCGAGGCCTATGAAATCTAACTTTGCTTTAATCTTAGAGTAAGGCATGAACATGGTGCAAATATTTGTGTTTATTGTCAGAATTTGAAGAATATTGTGGTCACTCATTTCTTAATCTATATATAACTGGTTCGCTTCCAGTTTTTGATTTATGTGGCGATACCAAAAATTTAAACTGCTGCATGGCCTAATTTAAAAGTAGCTGTAACCATTCAGAAATAGTAACCCCTGGTTATGAAAGCATTTTATTTATATCGCAATGCATTTTCACCAACACAAGCGGGGAAAAAAATGGTCATAATGTCAAAAAATATAATCAATTGACAATGTTGCTATGTTCATACAACACCTGCCTTCGCCCCAACTGTCCCAGACACAATGGAAGTGTTGTTATAGGACCTCCTGGAACATAGCCAAAAACAGAACACAAAATGGAGGCTGTCAGCTGGCTACACTGGTGGCAGCCATTTTTTTTGTGGTCTCCTTAACAATACTTTTAGGGCGCTGCACCTATTTAGAGCAGTGGGAAAATACTGCAAATGCACCGACAATTTGGTATAGTGATATGCAGGTGATGAATAATCATTTTTTTAAATTAATTTCTGTCTACCACTGTAAATATGCAACTCATTTAACTGTGTGCATAACCCATTTTGATGATACTTAATCCTCTAGAAGTAATATTGAGTGGGGTTTTTTTGCGCTAACTCCATGAAGTTGCTGATATTTCAGCAGGATAAGCATTCAAGTGAAAGCTCAGTGTGCAAAGGAATGAAAATATTTTCACTTTCCATTTAGTGGCCACAATGAAAGTCTCACTATTATTGGTGAGAATTATGCCAGCATAGCTTCACTGAAAGTATACAAGTGTGCTCCAAACACAATTCTCCAAAGAGAACTCTCACTACTGTGCATACAATCTCCATTCTGCATAAGCTAAATCTCAGTGATTATGTTTTGGACTAATGTCCCATTCAGAATTCTGATTTAAATTCAATTTAGATTGAATCATTTAAATTTGGATTTCATTATCTCAGAAATATTAAGTAACGAGGTCAATGTTTCCTCAGCATCTTATTTGTTCTAGTAGTACATCTGGGGTTTTTAATCCAGGCCCAGGGCTTAACCTAACTCCTGGAGTAGTAAGGGTCAATTTTTTATTTTTACTTTTTTCCTGGTTTATTTTTATTAAATATAACCTGATTTATTTTTGTTGCTCAGATTTTCAGATTAAGGTCACCCCTTTGAAATAAAATTAACTTTTAAATGATCCACTATCCTATTCAATTACTTCTAGATGGGAAACCTAATGAGATGTAATTGAAGTTTGCATTAACACAGAGTTATGGGAAGCACTGGGAAGCACTAGCCAGCAGTCCGAGTGAATGCTCTTTGTCCATATCACATCCCCTTTCAGTATTTTTATGATGAAGTTGGTCTTCAACGCTGTAAAAAAAAATACAGTGTAAATATTGCAAGGAAAAAAATAAAATCCAAACATTCTCAATCTGTCCTCTGGCCTGTCATTCTAAAGCAGCTGTTGCGACAGCCGTCTTGCACATGCTAATTTAAAGTTTACCGCAAAAAAACCTCCCCAAAACACAAGGGTTATCCTATAGATATACTATTTGTGTCATTTTCTTGGAATCGTGTAAAAAATTTAGTTGAACTCCTGACAAGGAACTTACAGATATATTTGGCTTGCAGAAACTCTACACTTGGCATATCTTCATATTATCACTTAAAAATTCTGTTTAAAAATCCTCTTTGAAAAGGCAGATGCTGCCTTTGAATGCAAGTACATCAGCTCCCAATCTCTACTGAATGTGTTAGATATAGAAGTTAGAGCAAGGAAACAAGCCATTTGAACCGACCAAGGTTTCGGTGTTCATAGAAACATAGAAAATAGGTGCAGGAGTAGGCCATTCGGCCCTTCGAGCCTGCACCACCATTCAATAAGATCATGGCTGATCATTCACCTCAGTACCCTTTTCCTGCTTTCTCTCCATACCCCTTGATCCCTTCAGCCGTAAGGGCCATATCTAACTCCCACTTGAATATATCTAACGAACTGGCATCAACAACTCTCTGTGGTAGAGAATTCCACAGGTTAACAACTCTCTGAGTGAAGAAGTTTCTCCTCATCTTGGTCCTAAATGGCTTCTCCCTTATCCTTAGACTGTGATCCCTGGTTCTGGACTTCCCCAACATCGGGAACATTCTTCCAGCATCTAACCTGTCCAGTCCTGTCAGAATTTTATATGTTTCTATGAGATCCCCTCTCATTCTTCTAAATTCCAGTGATTACAGGCCCAGTCGATCCAGTCTCTCTTCATATGTCAGTCCAGGCATCCCGGGAATCAGTCTGGTGAACCTTCGCTGCACTCTCTCAATATCAAGAACATCCTTCCTCAGATTAGGAGACCAAAACTGAACACATTATTCCAGGTGAGGCCTCACCAAGGCCTTGTACATCTGCATTAAGACCTCCCTGCTCCTACACTCAAATCCCCTCGCTATGAAGGCCAACATGCCATTTGCCTTCTTCACCACCTGCTGTACCTGCATGCCAACCTTCAATGACTGATGTACCATGACACCCAGGTCTCGTTGCACCTCCCCTTTTCCTAATCTGCCACCATTCAGATGATGTTCTGCCTTGATGTTTTTGCCGCCAAAGTGGATAACCTCACATTTATCCACATTATACTGCATCTGCCATGCACTTGCCCACTCACCTAACCTGTCCAAGTCACCCTGCAGCCTAGTAGCATCCTCCTCACAGCTCATACCACCACCCAGCTTAGTGTCATCTGCAAACTTGGAGATATTACACTCAATTCCTTCATCTAAATCATTGACACTACATGTCAGCAATTCGTTCCAATCACATTTACCCACCCTGTTCCCATGTCACCTCAACCTTTTTTCCTTCATCCACCTATCCAAACTAATCTTGAATAATGTCTGCCTCAATCACTAGTCCTGCAATTGAATGACACAGCCTTAGAGCTCTCTATAAAAAGAGGTTTCTCTTCCCTCTGTTCTAAATCGCTTCCATTGATTTTGTATCATTCTTGATCTCTGAACTATTGAAAACAGTCTGCTTGTAACTATCTTGTCCCATTTTTTTGACAATTTTAAACAGTTCTATCATATTGCCCCATATTCTGGGTTGTTCTAGTGAAAAAAGATCTTTACTATAAATGCATACATTGTAGGGTACAAGATACAATGCAGGCGCACAAAGCAATTTCCCTTTGCATCGACCATAAACTTGCAATGTAAGTCCAGGCCCAGGGCTCAACCTAACTCCAGAGCAAAAGCTGTGTTCGACTCCTGGAGTAGTAAGGATCAATTTTAACCCTCCTCGCTCAGTGGGAATGGCTTGGGCAGGGGGTTAAGATGGTTAGGGGGCACGATGCTTTCCCGATGTATTCCCACCACCTCCCCTGCACCCACTATCCTAACTTACCTCAGATCGGGCACAGGAAGGCCGTATCCCTGCCCTAGGCAGGCAAGGGCCTACTTTACTTGGGAAGGTCGTGACCTGATGACATCATCAGCACCACAACCCAATTCTTGGGAGGCCCTATAAGGCCAAACCCACAGACAAAACCGACTAAGAGGCGTCAAGAGTAGGCAGAAAAGACAAGACACGATTAAAAAAAATATTTTTGGAGGATTCCTTGTGGCTCGGAGGAACAGGTGTGTTCATCTGGGTCCTGCAAGGAATCCTTGGGCATCGGCTACTCGGCCTTCCCTCTCCCTCCCCCACCTCCCACCACTGGCAGCTCTTTGCAGAACCCTACCCCCCCCCCTCCCCCCACCACCCCCCCTTCTCCCGGCAGAGTTGTTGCACCAGAGAAAAAGAAAGAAAGACCTACATTTATATAGCGCCTTTCACAACCACCGGAAGTCTCAAAGTGCTTTACAGCCAATGAAATACTTTTGGAGTGTAGTCACTGTTGTAATGTAGGAAACGCTGCAGCCAATTGGTGCACAGTAAACTCCCACAAACAGCAATGTGATAATGGCCAGACAATCTGTTTTTTTGTTATGTTGTTTGAGGGATAAATATTGGCCAGGACACCGGGGATAACTCCCCTGCTCTTCTTTGAAATAGTGCCATGGGATCCTTTTACACCCACTTGAGAGAGCAGACGGGGCCTTGGTTTAATGTCTCATCTGAAAGACGGCACCTCCGACAGTGCAGTACTCAGCACTGCACTGGAGTGTCAGCCTAGATTTTTTGTGCTCAAGTCCCTGGAGTGGGACTTGAACCCACAACTTTCTGACTCAGAGGTGAGAGAGCTAACCACTGAGCTACAGCTGAAAGATAACATAAGAGCATAAGAAATAAGAGCAGGAGTAGGCCATCTTGCCCCTCAAACCTGCTCCGCCATTCAATAAGATCATGGCTGAGGGATGGGGCCAGGGAAGGATTTAAACACAAGGATAAGAATTTCAAATTTGAGCTGTTGAGGTAGCAAGTACCAATATCAGTCAGCAAGGACAAGGCTAATATAAACAGGGTTCTGCCTGGCTGGAACCCAAAATGCAGCTATTGGTCTGATAATGGGAACGATGGTGTACATTAGGACATTGTTTCCAAACTAAAATTCTGCCTTCTTTCAAGTATTTTAAATGCAATTTTCTTCTGTTTTCTCACAGTGCCTATCAACTGGTTGTTAAGGAAGAACACTTACAAAAATCCAGGAGAGCAGCAGATATTATTGAGTGCTTTCCTGTCCCAGTCGGCTACAAGAATGCTTCTGTACTTGATTCACTGCATTACACTGCAGCAGAGCTGAAGCCTGTGATCCTTCCTATGACCCAACCATTTACTGTTGGAGATAACAAAACGTACAATGGCTATTGGAACCCACCACTTTCCCCATTGAAAAGCTACAGCATATACTTTCAAGCACTCAGCCAAGCTAATGGGGTAGGTACTGTTTGATACTGAAAGAGATTTCCAAAAATAGGAATATATCAAAGATGTACATTTCACACAGCTGATTGTTTGGGATATAGATTATTATCTGTAGTAGTTCCAATCATCACAGAAAATAGTACATTTTGAAATTTGACATACCATTTAAACACTTTTGTAAGCTACTTACCTTCTTGATCGTGATACTAGCATTTTGTGAAAAACTTGGAGGAGTTATTTGTAAACTTATTTAAGCTGTCAAGCTATTCAGGTTATCACTGTTTTGGATAAGGCAAAATATTCCTGTAAATATAAAACATCTTATAAGACAATTAGTAGAATGGATACAGTAGAATTTAACATGGATCCTACTTCTTCAATCATGAACATCGATTTTTTTTTTTAAATTGACATGGGCCCAAGCGATAAATGGGCAATTTGGGGAATAATTTTCCTCTTCACTTTCTGGGCAGTGATTTGGTAGAGCTGATCGACTTCCCATTGTACAACCATCTTGTTGAAATCAATGGGATGAAAATCAGGAGCATTCAACAGGAGGCCGTCAATTCAGTCGACCAGATTACTGCCCAAGCAGTGAAACTAATAATGACTGCCTTTGTCACAAAGAACAAGGAACAAAAGATCTAACATGCTCAAAAGAACGTGCCAGATAAAACGTGCAAAATGAAGTGGCACCAAGAGGAATTAGATAGAAGGGAAACTAATCGAAGTGATGAAGTCAATTCTTTCACCTTCGATATTTTGTCCCCTGTTATGTTTTCTGTACCATTTTGTATTCTTCTGGTTAAATCACTCTGCGAGACATCAAGTTGTAACTGTTTGCTAGGCAAATCTACCTGAAATTAATGGGTTGTTACCTTATTTTGCACTGCAAATTGTGGATTTTTTTTGTGTTCCTTAGGAAGAGATTGTCCATCCGGGAAAATTAAAAGCTTTTTTTGTTTTTTTTTATCATCTGAGAATAAATTCACCAATCCCACATTCCTCGCAAGGAACCCTGCTTGACGGGAGCATGGGTTTGACAATCAGAGCTACAGTGTTGCAGCCCTCTCTCCGATCCCTGCTCCCTTCAAGTCGAACTTGGGATCTGTGACTTTATCCTCTGGTGTCGACATTTGGCAACCACAGGTCAAGTAACCTGCGCCAGGTACTTGTCACTCTGCCTCACAACACAGATTATAATTCCACTACTTTCAGAATCTATTCTGCGACTTCCTTCCAGGAATGCTGCTCACCTGCCGAGGTTTCAGCAGCCTCATCAATTACAAGTAATGGCTGGAAAAACGAGTGTGATGGACTGACCTCCATACCCATATTTCTGACATTCCGGTGTTCCTCAATCCCAACTTCTGTCGAGCCTTCTTTGGGATGTGGACAACTCTGGCAAGGCTGCATTCATTTCTCATCCCTGTGGTAGTAGTGGCTGCCTTATAGCAGCGAGGGAGGAAACATTTTCATCCTGTCCATTATGCGTCCGAGCAGTTAAAAAAAGACCGTACTAATTTACTGAGTCATGATGTCCCCATGCAATTATGTTTTAACATAAAACTTTGCCCGAACTTCAGTAAAATATTAAAAGGTCATAGAGAGTATTGGAAAAATGTCTGATTAGAAGACTAGATCAGTTTTCACGTTGCAACGGAGAAGAAAGATGATTAAAATGAATTGCATTTCACAACAACCCCAGGCCATGAACAAGTTGTTGGAGAGCATGTAGATTTATCTGGGGAACCAATTCCTGGATTGTGTTTTTTTCTCTGTAGGTTGCCTGACCTGAAAGAGAAAGGGAGCAAAAAATTTTGAATGATTGATATTGTGTTCATAACATAGATGAGGCTGCACACAGGGAGGTTAAAGTAACAGTTACCTCAGTCTTTAATAAGACACTCCAGAGTGAGGAACAAGCCTTTGGGGCTGGCTTATATACAGTGCTCCCAAGGGATGCTGGGATCCCTTGGGACTTCAGGGGATGAGCTCCCTGGTGGCGGAACATGGGAGTGCATGCTTTACAGATACACAACATCACTCCCCCCCCAAAATCAAAGTGCAAAGTATTTACAAGGTGAGGCGGTCGGGAGCCTTTCTTTCCCTGGTGGACCGTCTCGGTACAAATGTCTGTTTTGGTGTGCTGGCTCTGCCCCCGCTGAGCTGGCATGTTGTTGGCCCTGCAGGGCTGCTAGGTGAGCCTGGCCTTGCTGGGCTGTTGGGCATGATGGGTTCGATTTCCTGGTCGGGCGTGGTGTCGTTGATCCTTTGGGTGTGTGTTGTGGGCTCGAAAAAGGTGGTGTCTGCTGTGGGTTGCTCAGGGCAGTCTGAACCGCAGCCTCGTTTGGTCCAGGTGCTTTCTGCAAATTTGTCCATTGTCTAGTTTGGCTACAAACACCCTATTCCCTTCTTTAGCCATCACCGTGCGCGCGATCCACTTGGGACCATGTCCATAGTTTAACACATACACAGGGTCATTCAGATCAATTTCCCGTGACACAGTGGCGCGACCATCGTTTACATTTTGTTGCTGCCGCCTGCTCTCTACCTGATCATGTAGGTTGGGGTGAACCAGCGAGAGTCTGGTTTTAAGTGTCCTTTTCATGAGTAGCTCAGCCGGGGGCAACCCTGTGAGCGAGTGGGGTCTCGTGCAGTAGCTGAGTAGTACTCGGGACATGTGGGTTTGGAGTGAGCCTTCTGTGACTCATTTCAGGCTCTGTTTGATGGTTTGTACTGCCCGCTCTGCCTGCCCATTGGAGGCTGGTTTAAACGGGGTCGAGGTGACATGTTTGATCCCATTGCGGGTCATGAATTCTTTAAATTCGGCACTGGTGAAACATGGCCCAATGTCACTGACCAGTATGTCAGGCAGGCCATGGGTGGCAAACATGGCTCTCAGGCTTTCAATGGTAGCGGTGGCGGTGCTTCCCGACATTATTTCACATTCAATCCATTTTGAAAAAGCATCCACCACCACCAGGAACATTTTACCAAGAAACGGGCCCACATAGTTGACATGGATCCTCGACAATGGTCTGGAGGGCCAGGACCACAAACTTAGTGGTGCCTCTCTGGGCGCGTTGCTCAACTGAGCACACACGCTGCATTGCCGTACACAGGACTCTAAGTCAGAGTCGATACCAGGCCAACACACATGAGATCTGGCTATCGCTTTCATCATTACTATACCCGGGTGTGTGCTGTGGAGATCCGAGATGAACGTCTCCCTGCCCTTTTTGGGTAGCACTACGCGTTTACCCCACAACAGGCAGTCTGCCTGAATGGACAGCTCGTCCTTTCACCGCTGGAACGGCTTGACTAGCTCTTGTATTTCAATGGGGATGCTGATCCAGCTCCCACGCAGTACACAGTTTTTTTTACTAGGGACAGCAGAGGATCTTGGCTGGTCCAAGTCCTAATCTGGCAGGCCGTGACAGGTGATTTATCATTTTCAAACGCTTCAATGACCATCAACAAGTCTGCGGGCTGCGCCACCATCAACAACTTTGCAGGCTGCGCCATTTCCACCCCCGTGGTGGGCAATGGTAGCCGACTGAGAGCATCCGCACAGTTCTCGGTGCCAGGCCTGTGGCAGATGATATAGTTATACACTAATAGTGTGAGTGCCACCTTTGTATGCGGGCTGAGGCATTAGTATTTATCCCCTTGTTTTCAGCGAATAGGGATGTGAGGGACTTGTGATCAGTTTCCAGCTCAAATTTGAGGCAAACACGTATTGATGCACTTTCTTTACCCCGAATACACACGCTAATGCCTCTTTCTCAATCATGCTGTAGGTCCTCTTGGCCTTAGACAAACTCCTGGAAGCATAGGCGACAGGTTGCAACTTGCCAGCAACGTTAGTGGGAACACACCCGACTCCATACGACGCGTCACATGCTAGCACAATTCTTTTACACGGGTTATACAATACAAGCAGCTTGTTGGAGCATAAAATGTTTCTGGCTTTCTCAAAAGCAATTACTTGGTTTTTTTCCCCATATCCAGTTCTCATCTTTGTGCAATAAAACATGTAGGGGCTCTAAGAGGGTGCTTAACCCTGGTAGGAAGTTGCCAAAATAGTTGAGGAGTCCCAGGAACGACCGCAGCTCCGTGACGTTCTGTGGCCTGGGCACATTCCTGATATCCTCTGTCTTGGATGCTGTGGGCCGAATGCCATCCGCTACAATCTTTCTCCCCAAAAACTCCACTTCTGTTGCCATGAAGACACATTTTGACCTCTTCAGCCGCAGCCCTATGTGATCCAGTCGCTGGAGGACCTCCTCCAAGTTTTGTAGGTGCTCGGCGGTGTCCCGACCCGTGACTAATATGTCATCCTGAAAGACCACCGTGTGTGATACCAACTTGAATAGGCTCTCCATGTTTCTCTGGAAGATCGCTGCAGCCGACTGAATTCCAAGCGGGCATCTGTTGTAGATGAACAGTCCCTTGTGCGTGTTGATGCAGGTGAGGCCCTTCGAAGACTCCTCCAGCTCCTGTGCCATGTAGGCCGAAGTCAGGTCGAGCTTGGTGAACGTCTTGCCTCCTGCCAGCGTCGCAAATAGGTTGTCTGCCTTAGGTAGTGGGTATTGGTCCTGTAGCGAGAAACAATTAATAGTTACTTTATAATCGCCGCAAATCCTGACCGTGCCATCACTTTTGAGTACTGGAACAATCGGGCTGGCCCACTCGCTGAATTCCACTGGGGCGTTGCAGCCTGTCCAGCTCGATTTCCACGCTCTCCCTCATCATGTGAGGTACCGCTCGCGCCTTGTGGTGAATGGGTCGTGCCTCTGGGACCAAGTGGATCCGCACCTTCGCCCCGGAAAAGTTTCCAATGCCTGGCTCAAAAAGGGAAGGAAATTTGTTAAGAATCTGGGTATATGAGGCCTCATGGACATGTGATAGCGCTCGGATGTCATCCCAGTTCCAGCGGATTTTGCCCAGCCAGCTCCTTCCAAGCAGTGTGAGGCCATTGCCCGGGACAATCCAGAATGGCAGTTCATGCACCATGCCCTCGTAGGTGACCATGACCATGGCGCTGCCCAGGCCAGTGATGAGCTTTTTGGTGTACATTCTCAGTTTCGTGTGGATGGGGCTCAGGGCTGGTCTGAATGCTTTGTTGCACCACAGTCTCTCAGACATCTTTCTACTCATGATGGATTGGCTAGCGCCAGTGTCCAGTTCCATGGCTATGGGTAAGCCATTTACGTTTAGCATTATAGGTGGACATTTCGTAGAAAATGTGTGCACCCCGTGTACTTCAGCATCTGCCTCCTCTTTCTGAGGCTCGAAATTGCTTTGATCCATCATGGACCGATCTTCCTCTGCCACGTGGTGGTTGGCAGGTTTTGCAGAGCTTGCAGCTCATTTGCAAGCTCGTTGGAGGTGCCCCATTGTTCCACAGCTCTTGCAAACATACCCTTTGAAATGGCATGAATAGGATGAATGGAAGCCTCCACAATGCCAACAAGGTGCGAATTGCCTTGCATTCATCCTTTGTTGCGGAATCTGAGTCATCTGGGTCACCTGAGGTCTGCTGTCAGTTGCAGACTCGTGGTTTCTGCCTTGTATATTCCTGCTCGCAAACACAGCTCCAGTTAATTTATGACCATTGCTAGCACTTGTATGCTGAGAGATTTGTTTGGTCTTATCACTGGTGGACATAAACGCCTATGCTATCGCAATGGCCTTACTGAGGGTCGGTGTCTCTACAGTCAAAAGTTTTCGTAGGATGGTCTCGTGGCCAATGCCCAGTACAAAAAAGTCTCTGAGCATTTGCTCCAGGTAGCCATCGAACTCACATTGTCCTGCAAGTTGCCTTAGCTCGGCGACGTAGCTCGCCACTTCCTGACCCTTCAGATCGCTGGCACGTGTAGAACCGATACCTTGCCATCAGTACGCTCTCCCTCAGGTTAAGATGCTCCCGAACCAGTGTACACAGTTCCTCATATGACTTATCTGTGGGTTTCACCGGAGCCAGAGGATTCTTCATGAGGCTGTAGGTCGGTGCCCCGCAGACTGTGAGGAGGACCGCTCTACTTTTTGCAGCGCCTCCTTCTCCATCCAGCTCGTTGGCTGCAAAGTACTGGTCTAGCCGTTCGACATAGGCTTCCCAGGTCTCACCCTCCAAGAACTTCTCCAGGATGCCCACAGTTGGCTACATCTTTGCATTGGATTCGTATTCTCGTCGCCAGTTATTGTGTTCCTAACACAGATGAGGCTGCACACAGGGAGGTTAAAGTAACAGTGACCTCAGTCTTTAATAAGACACTCCAGAGTGAGGAACAGGCCTTAGGGGCCGGCTTATATACAGTGCTCCCAAGGGATGCTAGGATCCCTTGGGATTTCAGGGGATGAGCTCTCTGTTGGCGGAACGTGGGAGTGCATGCTTTGCAGATACAGAACAATTGAAACCAGGTTTGAGGCCATGCCCGCAGTAAAACAAGTATGTGGCAGAAAAGAAAGATCAGCTGATTGGTCGAGAAACATTAACATTATATTCTACAAAAGGTTTAAGATATGTCTTAAATTATTTGCCAACAAAAGTCAAATTTACTATTTTGTAATTACCAGAATTTTCACTTGTAATCTCAATGCTAGGAGCAATTTACTCTTTTGTTTAATGTAGACAGTCCATTTCATTTTTGCAACATCACAGGTCTCTCTGTTGTTTTCTGTTGTCTAACTAATACATCCATTAAATATGAATGAGCATCATGTACATCGTCTAAACAGTTGTAACAAGTTCTGTTTTAATGATTATTTTCCAAAGTTCCTCCTTAACCTCTTGTTATATTTATTTACTTATTAATTTTTCTGTCATCTAATTACTGTCACTCCCATCATAAATTAAATTTTTCTCATACTCTTTTTTTAATCTTTTATGTTAGCTTTGTTAAATATATGGTTCAACAGTATGTATGTTTTTCAGCAGTGACACTAAACAAGTTTCACAATGAGAACAATCTTGTTCCATATGCGCCTCGGTAGTGGAAAACAATAAAAAATACTTTGAGAGAGAGGGAGATTGGTTGGTGGTAGTGGGGGGGAGAGGTGGTTGAAATTGTCATGGGCATTGGTGCAAAATAGATAATAATGCATCGGCTACCTGTTGACTTCAATGGAAAAGAAAATCGATCAGAGTGCAAAACAGGGCTACCAATGTGCTTCCGCTCATTTTGCCCTACTGTTCCGAGAAGAGTTTCACCGTCGAAAGACTGGACAGTCTCTGGAGGTGCAGAGGAAATGCAATACCAACATTTCAGCAAGACACTGGCAATGTGTACTCAATGGGAACAGGCCTTTATCTCAGAGACTCTGAAGAGTCAAAGGGAGTGACAGGAATATTGGGCATAATTTGAATTCAGAGCAGGATCGGTGCGCGAGAGCAGGGTGCGACATGGGTACCATACCTGAAGGGCGTCTTCAACGTGAGGCCTGGCGGACTGTAACTGTCGGGCCTCCTTATAATATAATTGGTGGGTGGGCCAATCGCATCAGTAGCAGAATACCCACTTTTTCATGCGATTTCGGGCGGGTGTCCTGAGCCAACATATTGAAACGATGAATGCACCGCTCAAAGGAAAATGACATTCACTGAACCTCAACCTATTTTTCATCCCGGTCATCAAAATCCACGGCAAGGTCTTGGACAACGTGGACCATTTTCCATACCTCGGGGGCCTACCGTCAGCAAGGGCAGACATCAATGACGAGGTCCAACACCGCCTTCACTGCACCAGCGCAGCCCTCGGTCGCCTGAGGAAGAGAATGTTTGAAGACCAGGACCTTGAATCTGGCACCAAGCTTATGGTCTACAGGGCAGTAGTGATACCCACCCTCCTATATGGCTCAGGCTGGTGGATTATATACAGCAAACATCTCAAAGCACCGGAGAAGTACCACCAACGTTGCCTCAGCAAGATCCTGCAAATCCATTGGGAGGACAGGTGCACCAATGTCAGTGCTCTCGCCTAGGCCAACATCCCCAGCATCAAAGCACTGATCACGCTCGACCAGCTCCGTTGGGCGGGCCACATCGTCCGCATGCCCGACACGAAATTCCCAAAGCAAGCGCTCTAATCGGAACTTCGCCATGGCAAGCGGGTCTCACGTGAGCAGAGAAAACGCTTAAAGGACACTCTCAAAGCCTCCTTGATAAAGTGCAACATCCCCGCCGGCACCTGAGAATCCCAGGCCCAAGACCACCCAAAGTGTGGGAAGAGTATCTGGGAGGGCGCTGAGCACCTCGAGTCTCGTCGCTGAGAGCATGCAGAAACAAAGCACAGACAGCGGAAGGAACCTACGGCAATCCAGGCTCCCCACCCACCCTTTCCTTCAACCACTGTCTGCCCCACCTGTGACAGAGACTGAGGTCCTGTCATGTATGTAACCTCTATGTAACACCACTGCAATACTGTATATACTTAAGCAATGCACACCTTGACCACAGGGGGTGAACTTGTGGGAGACACTCCTTACCTGGTCATCCAGGTATATAAAGGGAGGTCCCATGCAGGGTCATCACTTCTTAGTCCTGTGAATAAAGGTTCAGGTCATAGAGTGACCTTGTCCATAGAATGTGCCTCCTGTGGGTTTTATGCCATTGAGTAAGGACTTTACAGGTCCCGCATTGGACTCTTCAGCCACCTGAGAACTCACTTTTAGATTGGAAGCAAGTCATCCTCGACTCCGAGGGACTGCCTATGATGATGATTTTTCATTTTATTAATTACGGGCAGAAGCCAATGGAACTGAATATTGGGCAGGATTATGTTACAGGTGGCAAATGTGATGTTGCCGGTTTGCGCTACCAATCAGGACCAAGTTCTGCCCCATTGTGCTGTGTTTTTGAGATGGCTGGATAAGGAGGGGCAAGGGTGCCACAAGGTTTTCTGACTGCCTCTCTGGAGGTGCTGTTGTCAGCGGTCAAGGGTAGAAGGAACATACCCAACTGCCTCTTAAAGAAAGCTTGGTTAGAGAGGACAAGGGAAGTTAGTTGCACGAGCATCCCCTCAGGGGCCTCGTTCCAGTGCAAGAAGAGGTGTAATGATCTCAGATGGTTAGCGAAGGTGCGTACAGCTTTTCCTTTCTCTTTCTCTTGCATTGGGGAAAGGAGAAGTCCAATTCTGCAATACTTGAATGATGCTCCTTGTGATGCTATGGCTCTCCTTTTATCTGATCTGCTCAGGTGTGGTAGGGTTGCAAAGAGATGGCATAAGCCTTGTGAGAAGGTGCCAGCCCTTGTCACCAAGCATGTACCCTCAAATATTTCTGGCAGATTGGAAAACTGGGGAGGATATTTGACTGCTGTAAGATGAATGCATCATGAAAGCTGCCTGTGTACCAAGTACAGACTTGCATGATCCATTTGTTGTGATCACATATAAAGCAGCACATTAATTGAGTTAAAGCCCTTGCGATTAACAAAACCTACTGTGTGTTTTTGAGGTGCCCTGATAGCAGTATGAGTGCAGACAATAGTGATCTGCGCTGAGAGACCCCAAGACGCTCTCATTTTGACTGTTGTCATCAAGTGGAAAAGATACGCAGCGGTTCGCCCTGGCAAATAGTGCATTGATCATCTCCTTGATGCACGTGTGGACCTCTGATGACGAGATACATGAGATGTCCCCAGTAGCACCCTGGAACGATTCTGAGGCAAAGAAGTTAAGGGCGGTCATCACATTTACAGCCACTGGCCCAGCATCTGATGACTGGAGCTCACGACCTGTTTAAAACCTCTGGAACCAAACCTGCTGGGTCTTACCTTGCAAATTTGGAAATGGGTGGGACTTTCAATTCCACTTGGAAGATGCACGCTGCTAAAGTGGCACCAGGCACAAAGTAGGTGGCAACGGGTCAGTAAGTACATCTGTGCGACTTTGACGTGCTCCAGATTCGCTTGGCGATGGAGGTTAAAATTTATCCTATTGGATCTTCCCAGAATAAACAAGCAAACTTTAGCTGCATGTTAAAATTATGTTTTCACTGCCTGGGAGCATAAATATAAAACTCGTATTCCTTTTTGTGAATCAGGGGCCCAGAATTTGCTGGAGACATGTGCTATTGGAATGTGCTATGGCATTGGGTGCGCTTTCCAGACCCAGGAACTGATGGTGTAACTGAGTTACGCCATTATTCATGCTGTGTCAAAATGGCCTTTTTCACTGCTCCACCGAAAGCGTGACAATTTGATTTTAATGCCTCAGTCAAGTCAATGACTCGCACATATTTCCTGGATATAATCTAGTTTTCACCCTGTAGCCACTTAGACTGAAAAATATTGTGCAGTACGCCTTTGGTCACCTAGTATTGACATGATTTATTGCTCCCACATGAGTCTCAGCCTGGGAGGACCATTACAGCTCTGGAACTTCACCTCTGCAATCCGGGATCATTTGGGCTTTTATGCATATAGAAAATAAGCTTTGACATTTCACCATCAAAAATAAGTTTACCATTGTGTTCATTCTGAAGTAGAGCTCCTGAAGTAAGTGCAAAATCATTAAATCATTTGTTTGATCTGTGAATATATTGACATTTACATGTTCACAGTAATTGATTGAACTACAATAAAATCTCAGCTCTTTCTTGATATATTTAATTCTTGGCTAAAACCTAACAAACTATTTCTTCTTTCTCCTTGTGTCTAGTGCATATTATGTGCGCGGTTTGGGGCCCTGAAGTGCCTGCACATGCCATTGATGAAAGTGACCGTTTGTGTAATCTGAAACGTTTTAGGTAGTTTAAGTGACTAATGTCATTTTCTAAATAAGAGGTAACAAAAGAACTCTACAACTTTGAACGTTGCTGGAAACTGAATCCAGGAGCGGAGTGTGTCCAGAACTCAAACCAATTTTTCCGAGTAATCAAGTTCAGCAGAGTGAAAGATTTGAAATCAAGAATTCTATGATTCAGGTCAAGACAATGTTGTTCTGCTTCATTTAGTTACATAAGAACATAAGAAAAAGGAGCAGGAGAAGGCCATACGGCCCCTCGAGCCTGCTCCGCTATTTAATACAATCATGGCTGATCCGATCATGGACTCAGGTCCACTTCCCTGCCCGCTCTCCATAACCTCTTATTCCCTTGTCGTTTAAGAAACTGTCTATTTCTGTCTTAAATTTATTCAATGTCCCAACTTCCACAGCTCTCTGAGGCAGCGAATTCCACAGATCCACAACCCTCTGAGAGAAGAAATTTCTCCTCATCTCAGTTTTAAATGAGCGGCCCCTTATTCTAAGATTATGCCCTCTAGTTTTAGTCTCCCCTATCAGCGGTTACATCCTCTCTGCATCCACCTTGTCATGGCCCCTCATAATCTTATACGTTTCGATAAGTTCACCTCCCATTCTTCTCAATTCCAATGAGTAGAGGCCCAACCTACTCAACCTTTCCGCGTAAGTCAACTCCCTCATCTCTGGAATCAACCTAGTGAACCTTCTCTTAACTCCCTCCAAAGCAAGTATATCCTTTCGTAAATATGGAAACCAAAACTGCATGCAGTATTCCAGGTGTGGCCGCACCAATACACTGTACAACTGTAGCAAGACTTCCCTACTTTTATACTCCATCCTCTTTGCAATAAAGGCCAAGATTCCATTGGCCTTCCTGATCACTTGCTGTACCTGCATACTAACCTTTTGTGTTTCATGCACAAGTACCCCCAGGTCCCGCTGTACTGTGACGCTTTGCAATTTTTCTCCATATAAATAATAACTTGCTCTTTGATTTTTTTTCTGCCAAAGTGCATGACCTCACACTTTCCAACATTATACTCCATCTGCCAAATTTTTGCCCACTCATTTAGCCTATCTATGTCCTTTTGCAGATTTTGTTTGTCCTCCTCACACATTGTTTTTCCTCCCATCTTTGTATCGTCGGCAAACTTGGCTACGTTACACTCAGTCCCTTCCGCCAAGTCGTTAATATAGATTGTAAATAGTTGGGGTCCCAGCACTGATCCCTGTGGCACCCCACTGGTTACTGATTGCCAACCCGAGAATGAACCATTCATTGATGTAGACAGGGTAAACCATTTACTGCGCCACTTCTGATGTGCCTGATTTGCTATTATGCTCGCTGCGGCATATTAAAATTTTGACATAAATTTCTATGAGGATGATTGAGACGTGAAATTACATAATACATGGCATATGTCACTGAATGTGGCTTTCCAGGAAAGTCTGAGCCATTGGTGCTAAATAAAGTGAACCTCTAGCCGAAATTGAATTTACGATCATGTGCACTACAAGTTAACAGAATCATTCTCTTACTCGCTGACCTCTCCTGGCACATGTTATTGACAGCAGCTTTTTTATTCCTGTATTGAACTGGAGTACATGGTGATTTTGTTCATTCTGCGTTTAGAAGATAGGTTATTGGTGTAATGGACCTGGAATTTCTGCTTGATTACTCTGATTTTTCAGCACAATTACCCCGATAGCGTTGTAACCGGTGCAAAAGATCGTGGAATTTTACGCGCAATTTGGTTTCAGCGCAACTCAAGTTTCCCCGATCTCTTGCACTAGTTTTAAAAACATTGCGCTGGAAGCCGACCCCACCCACAAAACTGGCCACAGCCTCCAGGGGTGAATTCATCACCATCGGGGATTTCCGCTAATTGTGCTCCTTCGAGGAGGCTCCGCAAATTAAGCTGGAACTTTTCGGCGCAAGGACACTCATAGGTATGTTTTAAGAGGTTTTGAATGTAATTGTTTTAAAAATTGACTATAAAACTGACTACTGTACCCCAATATAGCTAGAAAATAGTTTTACATATTTTTCAAAAGTCATTTTCAGTCAATTAAAATCAGATTACTCACAGATGGAGGGCTCACACTGTGATTAAAAATGCTTATTTTTTGTGATAAACCCATTTTTAGCTGTATTAGTCAGACTTCGCTAAGTTACCACTCTTACACATATCAAGGAGTATTTTTAAAGCAAGGAAAGATAGATAAACAGTGATGTTTTATTATGATTTTAAAGTTATGTTTTAAAACACTGCCCAATTGCGCTGGTTCATTTCCAATTTTACCCTCGGCGATATGCAAATGAGTTTGAATGGAAACTCGGTGACAAGAAACATTTTTCAAAACGGGTGCAATTTGGGGCACAATGTGTGCCGGACTCAGAAACGTACTTTTCCAATGTTATTTTCAAATTCAGAAACCATGTGTCTTTTTAAATTACAGTAAGGCACTGGGTAAACGATCATTTGCCCCAAGAATTGTCTACCTTCTTTCCAGTTATCATTGGAGCACAGCCGGAATACATTCCTATTTGGTCCATTATGTTGTTGCACCCAAAGCGGAAACTCTACCCCATTGTCTTTGTTACTGCTCTCCATTCATGTAACTGTGCGCACATTCTCAGGCTCCACAGGCCAGGAGGGAGCTGGTAATCGACAGTAATGAGAATGTGATGTCAGAGTGATGTGATGACACTAATAATGGAGGTGAAACATAGGAGATGGAAAGTTACAGAAAAGTATGAATATTTAAATTGAAGATCATATGTAATATTTAGTATGTAATGGGGAGCTGGGTGTGAATTAAAAAGCTGTAACCTAATTAACTGATCTCACATTAAATTCAACTGAAGCTTAAGTGGTATGCAACTGCCACTTAAACTAACGGATCTCCCATGACATGACTCATGGTAAATTGGATGATATGTTATTTTATAATAACAGAATTGTTAAATAATGTAAATAAAAATCGATTATTCTGCTGCTAAGAAGCAGTTTTTTTTAACATGGCCTGTTCCTTTAAGGTCACAAAATCCAATTGCTGTCAATACAGAACATCCTGCGGTCAATTGGAAATTAATTGCTGTACGGGTCGAGAAGCAGCACTCCTGCCAGGAACAGCTAGGGGCCTACTTACAATATGCCTGTCAATTCCGGGTTTCAGGTCAGAAGAAACCAGCATTAAATGATTCAATTTCTTTTCTCCTTTTAATATACTATTGGAAGTTTGAAATGTAGGGGACGATTTCCATCCCTCTTTTCGGGTAGGAGCGGGGCAGTAGTGTGCTGAAAATCGCAGCGCAGCACCTTCTGCCCTGTTCCTATTGATGTCCAGCCCACCGGGAAGCGGGCCGGGAAGCAGGCAAGCAGCACTCCTGCCAGGAACAGCTAGGGGCCTACTTACAATTTGCAAATTGAGCCTTGTGCCATGCGCCCTGCCCTGTCGAAATGAGCATTGAGTGGCCAAAATAGAGGTTATTAAAGGCCATTCAGAAAAATAATTTAATAATAAGCTTTGCCAATGATTTTCATGGGGCCAGGTTAATTATGAGTTAATTGCTGTTGGTAAATGCTTTTTCTGGGAACACAAAAATATCCCACCTGCTGCCAGTACCTCCATGCCCCCCTAGGATTGCTCCACTTCCAACTTGACTTTGTGGAGGAGATGTCAGATTCTCCCTCTACCCCCCATCCCCCCCCCCCCCCCCCCCCACCCCATCCCGCATCTGATCAGCAAGCTGTCTGTCTGCACTCATTCAGCACTGGTAGCATGCTGATATTATTGTAATGAGGCCAACCGTGGAACTGGTTCAGGCATCACACACATATCATTGGACTGGCATAGTAGATGCCCCACCAAACGTTCGCCCAATTCACACTCTAATCAAAAATTGTTTGGGAAGTTTAAAGCTGGTGTGTATGATGGAAGACGTTGCTGATGGGAAGTTAGAGAGTATAAGGGTACGGCCAAAAGATACTGTTCGTGTGCAGGACCATGAACATTTGTATTTCCGATCCTGGAGCGTTTACATAGCAGGGTCAAGCACCATTGGAAGGAGCAGAAAAGCCTGGGAGTCTTGCAGCTGCGCTGTGGTCCTTGGAGGCCAGGACATTCTGACTGCAGATGGAGATGAGCAGCTCAAATTGGAGTTCAGTGCCCTGGGGAGAACAGAAACAAACAAAGCTTTACCTCAGGCCTTCAGCCTGCGCCTAGAACCCCGTGGAAGCTCCAGTGGGGACGCAGCAACAGGCCATCGTTGAATGGTTTTGAAACGTTCCAATGGTTGCAACAAGAAATGAGGACAGAGACCCAATTCACTGAAGCCTGATTTTGTTTATTTGCTGTCATTCATTGAATTAATTTGAAAAGTCTGAACTTATTTCATAAATTTCAACAACAACTTTTATTTATATAGCGCCTTTAACATAGTAAAACGTCCAGGGCGCTTCACAGCAGTGTTACAAGACAAAACAAATAACTTTGACACCAAGCCACATAAGAAGAAATTAAGGCAGATGACCAAAAGCTTGGTTAAAGAGGTAGGTTTTAAGGAGCGTCTTAAAGGAGGGAAGAGAGGTAGAGAGGCGGAGAGGTTTAGGGAGGGAGTTCCAGAGCTTAGGGTGCAGGCAGCTGACGCCACCAATGGTTGAGCGATTATAATCAGGGAAGCTCAAGAGGGCAGAATTTGAGGAATGCAGACATCTCGTGGGGCTGTGCGGCTGAAAGAGATTACAGAGCTAGGGAGAGGCGAGGCCATGGAGGGATTTGGATGGTCAGCAGTTTTGTGGGAATAGGATCAAGGGAGCAGGAAGTGGGTCTCATGGACAAGATGAGCGCGGAGATGTCAAGAGGGGTGATCAGAGAGAAAGATGCGAGTTTAAAACTAGGACAAGGGGGAACCTCAGAGGAACTTTGCCCCCGTGGGCTAGGGGAAGGAAGGGAACTGGAAGAGGCAGAGGATCGGATGGTCTCAATTTTTGAGACAAAGAAGTCCATGAGCTCCTCACACTTGTTATTGGAAGTGAGTGTGGTGGAGACAAGGGAGAGGGATTTCAGGAGACGGTTAGCAGTAGAGAATAGTAGCCGGAAGTTATCGTTGCATTCCAGAATGATCCTGGAACAGAGCAATTTTTGCAGACAAGAGTAAGTCCCGATTATGCTTTATGTGGTCCAGCCAGATCTGGCAGTGAATGGCTAAACCAGTTGTCCGTCACATCCGTTCAAGTCTGCTCCCCTTGGACTTGAGGGAGCGAAGATGAGGGCTGCACCGGGGGAACGGCCAGGGTGAGAGAGAGTATGGTTTTAATAGGGACTAGGGCATCAAAGGTGGTGGTGAAGGTGTGGCTGAGCAGATCGATGGCTGCAGAAATGTCATAGTGAATGGAGGGCGAAAGACTGGACAGTTTGGTGTTGATAAATGCAGTTGGAAGAGTGTTTGGAGAGATTTTTTTACAGAAGGGTGTATGGTGGGTGGGGAAGAGCGCTGTGGGTGGAGAGCAATACAAGGAAATGGTCTAATTTGTCAGTGACACATTAGGAAGAGCAAGGCCACGAGAGATGGCAAGGTCAAGGGGGTGGCTGTGAATATGGTTTGAGGAATTTACATGGAGGGAGAGATTAAGGGAGGACAGGATGGTAGTGAACTCGGAGGAGAGAGGGCTTGGTGAATTGAGATGGAGGTTGAAATCACCGAGGATGAGAAGTCGCTCGGTGCAGAGGCTGAGAGAGGAAAGCAGTGAAGATAACTCTGTGATAACATTTTTATCATACTTGGGTGGGCGGTAGAGAAGGAGAATTTTAAATGAGAGGTGAGAGGGTGGAATAAGGTGAGATGTTCAAAGGAGGAGAAAGTGCCGGAGGAGTTGGAGGACATACCAAGGTATGATTAGATGAGAGCCACATTGCCACCACGGTGTGTAAATTTCAAGGCCAGTTTAATTAAATTAGTCAATTCAAAAGATGTCAATTCAAAAGTTGGTTTAAGTTTTAAAAGATTTAAAACATTGGAAAACATTTTTCAGTTAATAGCAGGAGAACTGGCTGTGGACAACAATACCACCTAGTGTTAGGAGGACTGAAACATAGAAACATAAAAAATAGGTGCAGGAGTAGGCCATTCGGCCCTTCTAGCCTGCACCGCCATTCAATGAGTTCATGGCTGAACATGCAACTTCAGTACCCCATTCCTGCTTTCTCGCCATACCCCTTGATTCCCCCTAGTAGTAAGGACTACATCTAACTCCTTTTTGAATATATTTAGTGAATTGGCCTCAACAACTTTCTGTGGTAGAGAATTCCAAAGATAAGTATAATACTAACAATGCATAATGTAGCTTACTTGCAGTTAAAATTAATAAGTCAGTGTTACTCAGGGGTGGCAGAAAATCATTACATCCAGAAAGATCCTACATTCCTCCCATTGCTGCAACTAATTGTTGCGTAAATGTTTCCAGGGTTTTCGCCCTCACCACTCTATCTGGAAATCCAGTGCTAAAATGACCTTTTACTACTTTGTGTTCCCTTGTCATACATTCGCATTTTAATTTAAAGCAGTATTCTGCAATGTTCACTATCTTGTATAAATAATCTCATCCCTCAGATGCTGCCTTTTCAGGCTATAATGTCCCGGTCTCCCTCTTAATCCCCAGTAATCAGATCTTTGACATGTGTCAGTCTCCGGACTCTTCTCTGCATTGTCTCCGGTGCTTTAATGTCTTCCTTGTTTCTTGGCGACAGAAGCTGAACACAGTGGGTAGCACCCTCGCGTCTGTGTCAGAAGGTTGTGGGTTCAAGTCCCACTTCAGAGACTTGAGCACAAAAATCTAGGCTGACACTCCAGTGCAGTACTGAGGGAGTTCTACACTGTCGGAGGTGCCGTCTTTTGAATGAGACATTAAACCGAGGCCCCGTCTGCCCTCTCAGCTGGACAATAAAAAATCCCATGGCACTATTTTGAAGAAGAGCAGGGGAGTTATCCTCGGTGCAGTTGCCAATATTTATCCCTCAATCAATATCACTAAAAAAAACAAATAATCTGGTCATTATCATATTGCTGTTTGTGGAAGCTTGCTGTGTACAAATTGAATGACGTGTTTCCTAAATTATAACAGTGACTACACTTCAAAAGTACTTATTTGGCTCTAAAGTGCTTTGGGATGTCCGGTGATCATGAAAGACAATATATAAATGCAAGTTTTTCTTTCTTTCTTTCTTAGTGGTGTGGGCATTCACCAAGGATATTTAAATTGGGAGGGTAAGCACTGGAGGCCCATCACTTACACTCGGATCAAAGGCCAGTGGATTTTCGGTACCATTGTGCCCAATTATTATTAATTTTTCATATAGAAGGATAGACATATAGGGGGAGGTTGATCTGTATGGAAAAGTTGTAATGAGATATACAATGTTCTCAAATAAATAAACTTAGGGCTGAATTGCCAGATGCATATCTACTTGTTGCGGTGTGTATTTTATTTAATTCATTCATATATTAAAAAATCTGACACCTTCTACCTCCATCCCTCATACATGTCCGGTCCTCCCTATGTTAAAAGTCTGACTTGTTAGCTGTAAGCAGAATGCGCATTCAATGAATGAACGTAGAGCTGTAAATTCTGCCACTTAAATGGAAAGAGTGGACATTTGTGGAGAATCGGGTTATAAGTATGTTGTGAATATCTCTCGAAATATGATCTTCAAACCATTGAACATTTTTTCTATGATTGACTGTAAGACTGCATATGCACGTCACAATTTCCTGTTTGTAAGCCCCAGCTTAAACACAAAGAGACAGCTACAAGCTGCATAACTACAATTGTAGTTTGCCAGTGCAATCATCATCATAGGCAGTTCCTCGGAGTCGAGGAAGACTTGCTTCCACTCTAAAAATGAGTTCTTAGGTGACTGAACAGTCCAATACGAGAACCACAGTCCCTGTCACAGGTGGGACAGATAGTTGTTGAGGGAAAGGGTGGGTGGGACAGGTTTGCCGCATGCTTTTTCCGCTGCCTGCGCTTGATTTCTGCATGCTCTCGGCATTGAGACGCGAGGTGCTCAGCGCCCTCCCAGATGCACTTCCTCCACTTAGGACGGTCTTTGGCCAGGGACTCTCAGGTGTCGGTGGGGATGTTGCACTTCATCAAGAAGGCTTTGAGAGTGTCCTTGAAACGTTTCCTCTGCCCACCTTTGGCTCATTTGATCTGAAGGCGTTCCGAATAGAGCGCTTGCTTTGGGAATCTTGTGTCAGGTATGCGAACAATGTGGCCTGCACAGCGGAGCTGATCGAATGTGGTCCTTACTTCAATGGTGCATCTATCCTCCCAGGGATTTGCAGGATCTTGCGGAGACATCGTTGGTGGTATTTCTCCAGCGACTTGAGGTGTCTACTGTACATGGTCCATGTGCAATACTGGTACATTCTGTAGTGTATGTAGCACTCAAATCACTGACTCCACACGGTCTGGTGTTGTAGTAACTGCTGTGACCTTAGTCTTTTATTGTGTAACGCCAGAATGCCTCTCAGGTGTGGTGGGCAGCCTTTTATACTCTGTCTTGCAGGTACGTTCAGATCTCCCACCACAGCGCCCTCTATGGCGCACCATTGTACTTATACATTTAATGTACCTGGACAATACATAACATCTCACTCCACCCCCTCCCCGCCCCCCCCCCCCCCCCCGGTTCCAAGAGCCATTGCCAGTAACCTCGGCCTTGTTCGTCCTGGTTGATTTGTGAGTGTGAGTCCATGACCATTCACTTCCCTCTTCCCCTCCCCCCATGTAGAGATTATGCTTACGATCCGGTGCAAGCATGTGGTATTAGCAGTCCTTACATGGGTGATGAAGTCACGAGTATAACCTCCAACAGAAAGCAGGTATACATGGACAGTACATTTGTATGGTACATATATTATGTCAAAAGGTTGCAGGTACACTGAACAGTTATTTAATCCCAGCTCACTGGGTGAGGTACGGTGGTGGTATGCTGCCCCTTTTTGCCCGAGGTAATGGGCTGCGCTGAGACAGGATATCGCAACTAGTACGTTGCCTCTGTTCTCAGTAGACACCTTAGTGGCTCATCTGCAGCCGTTGAACCATTACATGAATCACGTAATATCGAAAATCTCCTTGGTCCATTAGGCATGTTAGTCACAGATCCCTTAACCCTTTTACTTGTACCTCGTGGTATTAACTCTTTTCGTATATCATTCATATCCATCATTTTAAACACAGTACCCATATAGCATTAAAATATTAGCTCTTATCCTGAATCACATCATCATACAAATCATATTACTCAATTAGACTCGCTCTTGCCTTACAAAAGTCTCTTTGTGGAGACCGTCAATGGTGTAAGGCCCTTTTAAGGCTCCCTTGTGCATTTCCCTTTTAAGACGCCATCTTGTGGTTCCCACAAGGCTTCCACTGGGCGCCGCTATTTTAGTTGCTCTGCTTGCCTTTGTTCTGCTGACTTCTGCTGCTCTTGAGCTCGCTGGCATGGCGTTTTAGGAAGAACTAGAAGGGGTAAAGAAGGCAGAAAGAAGAAAAAAGGCCAAGAACGATTGAATCTTGAATCGTGGCAGAAATGGTTCTGTGGATTCGATCAGTCATAGTTCCTGTGGCCTCCGTAACTGCCGTACCTGCTGCCTAATCCGTCGCTCTGGCACTTGTGCCCATCCGAGTAGTTGTCGCGTTCTCCCGGGTCATACCTGCCACCGCTGTAGCCTCCGCCGCCGCTGTAGCCTCCTCTCCTGCTGTTCCGGCCACCGCTGTAGCCTCCACCGTCGCTGTAGCCTGCACCGGTGAGCCCCATGGCTTCCTCCGCAGCGCCAGCATGGTGCTATTCGATTAGCCCCCCTCGGTGGACTCTGAGTTCCAAGACCTCAAGGTCCGTGCTCCCTGCCCTGGGTAGAGCCACTTTCTGCAGTTTTGTCCGTGGTGGGCGCTATCCTGTGGACAGTGCCTGCTGGGTTCAAGACTGTGTGGATCATCTGCTTGGTGCTGCAAGTCGAGGTCATAAATGCCCTGCTGATGGTGATGGCTTGCTTCAGGATGACTGTGGGTTCAGTGGATAGCAGCTTGTGAAAAAGGCCCTCATGGCCAATCCCCATTACAAAGACGTCTCGCAACACTTTGTCAAGGTGTGTGCCAAAATCACTCGGCGCCACGAGTCTCCTGAGGTCCGCAGCATATTTGGTGACATCCTGGCCCTCAGGTCTGCAGTGGTGGTAGAATTTGTGCCAGGCCGTGAGGATGTTCTCCTTCAGTTCCAGTTGGTCACGAATGAGTGCGATCAGCTCCTCATATGACTTTTCCCTGGCGCTCGCGGGTGCCAGCAAATCCCTGATGAGACAGTAAATCTCATCACCACAACTGGAAAGCAATATCGCCTTACGCTTCTCTCTCAGTGCGTCCGTGTTCCCCGTCAGGTCATTTGCTGTGAAGTAGTACTCGAACCTTTCCGTAAAGGCCTCCCAATCATTGCCCACCGTAAAATCCTTTGGCGAGCCCAGAGTAGCCATGGATGCGTGAAGTTCGTCTGTGTCCTTGTCGCCAATGTAGTGTATGTAGCACTCAAATCACTGACTCCACATGGTCTGGTGTTGTAGTAACTGCTGTGACCTTAGTCCTTTATTGTGTAACTCCAGAGTGCCTCTCAGGTGTGGTGGGCAGCCTTTTATACTCTGTCTTGCAGGTACTTTCAGGTCTCCCACCACAGCGCCCTCTGTGGTGCACCATTGTACTTATACATTTAATGTACCTGGACAATACATAACACATTCAGTGAGTCTTTGGGGTGGAAATTCATTACTGTCCATTTGGAGGCTTTAATCTAGGCGGAGCGGTAAGTATAGCGCCTTGAAAATGCTTGCACCTCCCGCTGAGAAATTTGTTGGAATCGAGCCATGAGCTGACAGAGGTGGTAAATCAGCCGTTACACACTTCAGCTGGGGGGGCGGGCACAGTGGTCACCGAAAATGCTTGCGTTAAATTCTGGAATCCATTGCGCACGCTCCAAAGTTTGATTTGAAATCCTGGGAAAAGCCCAAGTTTTAAAGGCGCGGCATAGTAATGCACTCATTAAAGTTTTCAAATCACTTGTTTTCAAGCTGTACTGTTATGTCTGTCTACCGCTGCAAATTCGGAGGCTCACGCACCATGCTCTGTGTATCATTGTACTGACTGTGATCTCCAAGGGAAGCACTTCCTCATCCCTTTAAGTAGCCACCAGTTAAAGATTGTGAAAAGCTGAACCGATTGTTTTTTCAGATGTGATTAGTGGCGGTCGCTAAATGAGGCAGCCAGACCAAATTTAGCGAGCGGGTCTCTAACGCAGTCATTGCACTCGACTGACGTCATAATTGGATTGATAGTCAGCAGCCAGGCGCTAGCAGTTCGCGCCCCAGTTAGCCCTCAACTGAATGTTCTGGCGGGGCACTAATATGCATGCTTTAACGTCCCTTCTGGCCGGTAACTGAGGCACTAGACAACCAAATTTCAACCGTCTTCTACTTGGTTGAGCCTCTGCACCAGCCTGGAAGACAATAAAAGCTCCAGAAATGATGGACCTCAAGCTTCAGGCTCAGATTGAGAAGGCCAGTGATTGTCGAGATTTCAAGCACTTGAAAAGGCTAGTTTATTTATTTTGTTAACATTTATATTAAAAATTTGTGTTCAAAATTTGTTTTGAGTACTACTTCCTCAAGTTGCTGAGAAAAGGATGGTAAATAATATTTCAACAAATTCATTTGTTTCTCCTCTTTTTGCTAGTTATATCTTGGTAACTGCTGAGAGGTAGCTTTGTCGTGATATGCAGCTTTTTACAAATATAATATTTGAGCACGTGTTGTAATGAACACTTTGCAAAAGCACATAGTAGTGTAGCAGGCTATTTTCCCATGCACTACAGATGCACACTACATGCGACTTTTGTTTGTATAGATCGATGAAATAAATAACATACTTTCACGCTGAAGTGAATAAACCTGTGGCTAGCTAGTAAGCTGTAGTTTATTCATTTGAGCGGGTGAGCTATCAGCAGGAATCTGCTGAGTCAGAGCTGCCAGTTGAATGGAATCAGAGCGCTATCTGGAGTAGGATCAGGCCGGAGCTGCTAATGTGAGATGGTTCGGAGCTTTCCCTTCCCACCACCACCGCCTTGCGAGAAATGGGTATTGAGCAGCAAATCCATTAGGCCAACTTGAAAAATTCTTATTTTAAATTATCTTCAAGGGACTCAACAAAGATTCCTGTCAGACCACATCACATGAGAGAATGGATGCTAGTGTTGCAGTTCATTTGAGCAGTTGAAGTTTATTCTGTGTCTTGCATATGAAGCCCATTCATACAGCGGAGTGTGGAACAGTGAACAGTCAACGTGAAAGCTCACTCCAGTGGATGAGTAAAAAACACCATTTTTATTATAATATGTCAGAAATAACTACGCTTTCTGACTTCAATTCTATTAAAAAAAATGCTTACAGATCTCCCATGGTGTCACTCACAGTAAGGCAGAGGATAGAATACATTGAAAAGACAAATCAGAATTGAAAACAATTGTGCTTATCAAACTGTCTTCCTTGCTCACAGTAAATAGCAAGATGCATGTTTTAGAACGACAGGAACTTTATACCATGTAATACACAATGTATTATCTTACTATTAAGGGAGAGCTGTCTTTAATCTGTATTTTCCCTTTAAGGCCACATAATCTAATTGTTGTCTATACAGGACATTTTGAGGTCAATGAAGGTTAATTGCTGTTTGTGAGAGAAGTTTGCAAATTGACAGTTGCTTATAAATGTTTGACTCCAGGGCAGAAGAAGCTAGCATAAAACTATTTCCTGTCTTTTGCTTTCTTGTAATTTTGTTGACAATATCAAGTGTGACCTTTGAAGATTGACGAAATGCGCATATATTATACATGTAAATAGGAGTTGGATGTAGTCCTTACAACTAGGGGGAATCAAGGGGTATGGTGAGAAAGCAGGAATGGGGTACTGAAGTTGCATGTTCAGCCATGAACTCATTGAATGGCGGTGCAGGCTCGAAGGGCCGAATGGCCTACTCCTGCACCTATTTTCTATGTTTCTATGTTTCTAAATCGCCTGTGCTGTTGGTCCTGATATGTCTCAGGATGTACGATTTGATAATGACAACAACAATATCCCAATGAAATTTGATGGAATTGAATCGCATCGGCCACCTGTTTTACACCCTGCCTAATTTTCCATTCCAGGCAAGTCAATCAAAAGTAAAACCTGGTGTGGTGTAAAACAAGCAGCCAATCCGATCCCCTCAGTTTCCCGTCAGGTAGGTGAGGTTAAAATTACCCTCATGGAATTTCAGTAGGTATAAACAAGATAATTGGATATTTTTACCTCACAACACTTGGCAGAGAGCTTTCACCCACATCCGTACATTGTCGGCATGTGCATTTTGAAGAATTTCCAAGAATCTTGTTCATCAAACTTTCTCCTCCCACCCCCCAGATCCTGTTCACAAACTCTTAAGCTGCATTCTCATTGCTTCCTGATCCCTGAAGCACGCCCAATACTCCCAGTGCTGGAAGGTTTCCTCCTCAATCACTCCAGATCCCAAGGTCTCTCTCATAGTGATCTCAGATCCCAGCACCTGCATTGGTGTACCCAGAAATTGGAAGCCCATCTTACTCTAACGTTAGGCCCCGAGACCTCATCCCAGTATTGCCAGATCCCAGAGCCACTTCAATGCTGATGTCAATATCCCTGTATCATTACTTGCGACAACTCTTCTATTCTTATAAAACCTCTGAGCAATGTCACAAGAGATCTGTTGGTTTCATGCTAAAAATGTAGATACAAAATAGAGAGACATTTTTAATGGCCTCGAAATCCTGGCCTTTCCCGGGTCCATGCTGAGTGTGTACGGATCCGGGAAGGCATCGTAAAAGCCAGTTTTCTCAGCGCACAATGCGCATGCACTGAAAACCAGCTTTTCCGATCTGTCAAGCTGGACAGATCCTCCACATCAGGGCAGCCAGGACATTCACATGGGCAAGATTGCAGTATTTACCCATATCTTGCCCAACGGATGTCCTGAAAACTCTTGCGCCTGATAAAAGCAGGCGCACAGCCTACTTTACAGGCGTAAGAGTTTTAAAACATACAAAAACATTGTAAAATAACATTTTTAAAACACATTTTATTGTTTAAAAACCCTGCCCGCGAAGGTAAGTTTAGTTTAAACCATAATTAAAAAAACTTTTGAAAAATCAGAAAAACATTTTTTTTTATATGACATAAATAATTTTAATTTAAATTACTCTTAAATATGTGGTGTATTTTTTCTATTTTTTATTTTTGTTTTTGGTGTTTGGGGGAGTATTTCTCAATCATAATAATGGGAACTCCAACTTACGGAGTTCCATTATTATGAATGAGAAAATACTGTACCTGGATTGGCTGCCCAGAGCCATGTGACTCCAGCTCCAGCTTATGGACGTCCCGACGTGCACACGCTCCGATGCGCAGTGAGTGGAGGCCTCGGGACCGGGATCACTGGTGGATGTAGCGGGAACATCTTTTTTATCTTTTTCAGTCGATCGCCCACGGGAAGACCTCAACAGAGGGCCAGTGACATTAGTCAGCCTGATATTACAGTGCTTGACGTCGATGAACTTAAATATTGAAAAAGTGTGCTCTTTGAAGAAAATGTCAAATTCCCTCATTCCCAGCAATATGATAACCTAACTATAATAACTATGTAGGTCTAGTATAGTCAGTCTATGAAATGGCAGGCTTCTTTTGAAAATATTGGTGTTTTGTCAGGCATTTTCTTTTCTTTTTTTCAATCAGTCTAAATAACTATCAACAATGGTAGCTGTAGACCAATTCAGTTACATTTCATGAATGGAGAAGAACCTCAGAGGTAAATTAAATTTACAATTTGTACAGAATAATGGACGATCGAGGGATAAGTTATAATGATGCATATGGTCCTTTATTGTTTTATGTTGTGTACTTGTCGACATACTGGCCCAGAATTTGTGGCCAGCAGCAAAGTGATGGCGCTCGCTGTTGACCCCGAAGAAAGGTGCCCACAAAGATCTAGCGATCTCTGTGGTTGTTCGGCAGTCAATATGCCATTTTAAACCCAGTTACACCTCTTTCTACAAGGCTTAACTTTTACTGTTTTTTTTAACAGCGATATTCCAGTGTAATAGGATAAATTTTCATCACGAACTACATTTCAGTGTGATTTGAATTGATTGCCAGCTCGGAGAGCTCCGGAGAACCTCTGGAGAAGTGTAGAATTACTGACAGCAACTTCTGGATTTCTACGTTTATCGGCAATCATCACTGACCTCAAAGTAAGCTGCCCACAAAGATCTAGCGAGCTCTGTGGTGTGAATTTCAGCTCTCCTGATGTTAGTTTCATGCTGCCATCAAGTCTAGGGGATCTCCAGCATCCAGCAATAGTGATGTCATCAAGTTGGCTAAGCAACCAATCACATTGAAGAATTCTCCCAGTCTGCAAACCAGGAAGTAAAATGCACTCCTTTTTCTTCATTTTTTATCATTTTAGAGAGTGAAATAAAGATTGGGACATACACATGGGATTAAGGTAGAAGCTGAAATATTGTAAACAAACTTTAAAAACCATGGAATTTTAAAGATTTGACATTCCACAAATATAAAATTTGTCTTTCACGGCCAGAACGGCTGTTCAGCAGTAATTATGGTTGCAATTTTCTTTGCTTCGGTGCGGGCGATTGCCATAATGGGTAGCGACCCCTTCTTGCTTCCATCCTGCTGCAGAGATTGACTTTGCGCTGATGGTGCCTATTAAGCCCGCCCTGCGCATTGCCCAGCCCTATTAAATGGTGTGGGTCTGATGATGTCATCCATGATGTGTTTTCAGCTGGGATATTTAAAGGAGCCATGGCGTCACTGCACTGGAGCTTGGATTGTTGCAAATATTTGGAAACATGACAGCACAGAGCCTGCACCCAGGTTCTCCGATGATACCCTCCATATACTTGTGGAGGGAGTCAGAGTATGTAGGGAGGTCCTCTTCCCTGCCGATTGGCAGAAGAGAGACCTTCCTGCCTGGCTCCAAATTGTAGAGTTGGTGAACGACAGGAATATGATCAGGAGGACCTGGGTGCAGTGCCACAAACATTTCGATGATCTCATTAGATCAGGAAAGGCGAGTACAATGCCACACTCAACTTCATCCTGCTGTGCCTCTCATCATGTCCCTATCACTCTGCCTTCCCTATCCTACTCCTGCACATCCTTACTCATGCCAACATACCTTATACGTCCACCCATCCCTCTCTCTCTATCTACATTATCACATTCCCCTCTCTCTATCTACAGTATCACATACCCATCTTAGTAGCCACCACTCACCCGCATCCTAATGCACTCATCCCAACTAACAACACACAAGGAGACCACTTGGCTTTGGCACCCCACTTCATCACAGTCTCCCTCTAATCATGTAACCCATCTATTCCTTACACTCATTCCATCACTCTCACTTAACCTTCTCTTCTTTCCCTCCTTGCAGGAAAATAGAGCCCACAATAAGTGGCAGAGGGAACAAACTGGAGGTGGCTCTCCATCTTTTGCCGCCCTCACAACAGCAGAGGAGGCTGCGTTAGAAGTATCAGGAATCGTTCAGCAGCTAGAGATGGGAGATAGAGAGAGGGGGACATCTCAACAACTGGTGACAGAATTACATATCATACAGATACATGCATATATGGGGACTGATGTCATCTTGTGCATAATGGTATAAGTACCCAATTTTCATATGACATATCTAACTGAACTCTCTACTCTCCCACATGTCCATCAAGAGTCCCCCCCCGCCCAACTTTCCAGGAAGAAGAGGAAGATGACTCCTCAGAGGAGCCCCCAATCTCTGAGGGCCCCTTTTCACCAGATATAAGCTCACCCAGCACCAGCGCAGGGACGCACACCTCGGTGGGACCCACACAAGATAGAGTGGATTTGTCACTTGGTGTGTTACAACTCACAAGTGAGCAAGAGCAGATGGTGGAGACAGGGACAGCAGTGGAGACTCCTCGTTGGAGGGCGCAGGGCACTCCCAGCTCTGACCCGGAGTCTCGGGGCTATCCAGAAAGAGGATGATCCTGGAGGTGCAGCAACAAGTGTGAGCGCACTGTCTGCAACTGTTCAGAGAATGGAGGAGTCCGTCTCCAGCATGAGCACCACCATGTTGCAGGCACTGGCGACAGTCGGCTCTTCCATGGAAAGGTTGGCTACCTGCATGGGGCAGCTAATGCACCACTCACATGAGCACATACTATCGATGGAGAATAGATGGCAGAGGCTCATAGGCCTCTTCTCTAGGAGGGATGTCTGCATAGACGTGGGTCCTCATGGCCCCACTGATGAGCAGCAAGGTGCCCTTGGGGAAGAGTGACCATAATATGGTAGAATTCTTTATTAAGATGGAGAGTGACACAGTTAATTCAGAGACTAGGGTCCTGAACTTAAGGAAAGGTAACTTCGATGGTATGAGATCTGAATTGGCTAGAATAGACTGGCGAATGATATTTAAAGGGTTGACAGTGGACAGGCAATGGCAGACATTTAAAGATCACATGGATGAACTTCAACAATTGTACATCCCTGTCTGGAGTAAAAATAAAATGGGGAAGGTGGTTCAACCATGGCTAAAAAGGGAAATTAGGGATAGTGTTAAATCCAAGGAAGAGGCATATAAATTGGCCAGAAAAAGCAGCAAACCTGAGGATTGGGAGAAATTTAGAATTCAGCAGAGGACAAAGGGTTTAATTAGGAGGAGGAAAATAGAGTATGAGAGGAAGCTTGCTGGGAACATAAAAACTGACTGCAAAATCATATAAATATGTGAAGAGAAAAAAATTAGTGAAAAAAATTAGTGAAGACAAACATAGGTCCTTGCAGTCAGAATCAGGTGAATTTATAATGGGGAACAAAGAAATGGCAGACCAATTGAACAAATACTTTGATTCTGTCATCATGAAGGAAAGACACAAATAACCTTCCGGAAATACTAGGGGACCGAGGATCTAGCGAGAAGGAGGAACGGAAGGAAATCCTTATTAGTCAGGAAATTGTGTTAGGGAAATTCATGGGATTGAAGGCCGATAAATCCCCAGGGCCTGATAATCTGCATCCTAGAGTACTTAAGCAGGTGGCCTTAGAAATAATGATGCATTGATGATCATTTTCCAACAGTCTATTGACTCTGGATCTTTCCAATGGACTGGAGGGTAGCTAATGTAACACCACTTTTTTAAAAAGGAGGGAAAGAGAAAACGGGTAATTATAGATCGGTTAGCCTGACATCGGTAGTGGGGAAAATGCTGGATTCGATTATTAAAGATGAAATAGCACCGCATTTGGAAAGCAGTGACAGGATCAGTCCAAGTCAGCATGGATTTATGAAAGGGAAATCATGCTTGACAAATCTTCTGGAATTTTTTGAGGATGTAACTGGTAGAGTGGACAAGGGAGAACCAGTGGATGTGGTGTATTTGGACTTTCAAAAGGCTTTTGACAAGGTCCCACACAAGAGATTGGTGTGCAAAATTAAAGCACATGGTATTGGGGGGAAAGTATTGACGTGGATAGAGAATTGGTTGGCAGACAGGAAGCAGAGAGTCAGGATAAATAGATCCTTTTTAGAATAGCAGGCAGTGACTAGTGGGGTGCTGCAGGGCTCAGTGCTGGGACCCCAGCTATTTACAGTACACATCAATGATTTAGATGAAGGAATTGAGTATAATATCTCCAAGTTTGCAGATGACACTAAGCTAGGTGGCGGCGTGAGCTGTTAGGAGGGTGCTAAGAGGCTGCAGGGTGACTTGGACAGGTTAGGTGAGTGGGCAAATGCATGGCAGATGCAGTATAATGTGGATAAATGTGAGGTTATCCATTTTGGTGGCAAAAACATGAAGGCAGAATATTATCTGAATGGTGGCAGATTAGGAAAAGTGGAGGTGCAACGAGACCTGGGTGTCATGGTACATGAGTCATTGAAAGTTGGCATGCAGGTACAGCAGGCGGTGAAGCAGGCAAATGGCATGTTGGCCTTCATAGCTGGGGGATTTGAGTATAGGAGCAGTTGACCTTACTACAGTTGTACAGGGTCTTGGTGAGGCCACACCTGGAATATTGTGTTCAGTTTTGGTCTCCTAATCTGAGGAAGGATGTTCTTGCTATTGAGGGAGTGCAGCGGAGGTTTACCAGACTGATTCCTGGGATGGCAGGACTGACATATGAGGAGAGACTGGATCGACTGGGCCTGTATTCACTGGAGTTTAGAAGAATGAGAGGGAATCTCATAGAAACATATAAAATTCTGACGGGACTGGACAGGTTAGATGCAGGAAGAATGTTCCCGATGTTGGGGAAGTCCAGAACCAGGGGTCACAGTCTAAGGATAAGGGGTAAGCCATTTAGGACCGAGATGAAGAGAAACTTCTTCACTCAGAGAATTATGAACCTGTGGAATTCTCTACCGCAGAGAATTGTTGATGCCAGTTCGTTAGATATATTCAAGAGGGAGTTAGATATGGCCCTTATGGCTCAGGGGATCAAGGGGTATGGAGAGAAAGCAGGAAAGGGGTGCTGAGATGAATGATTAACTATGATCTTATTGAATAGTGGTGCAGGCTCGATGGGCCGAATGGCCTATTCCTGCACCTATTTTCTATGTTTCTATGTTTCTCCAGCTCCTTGCTAACAATGAAGTGTGGGTGGCCCATGAGAGGGATGATAGGGCAAGGAGACATGGAAGTGGGGGCTCCTCTCAAACACTTCTCCCCCGTTGCCACCCCCTCAGTCAGAGCCCCAGATACGTGCTCAGATCGCGATGGCCGAGTCTGCCCCTGGACAGTCGCAGGAGGAGCAGACTTTGGCGGGAATATCACAGGCTCCATAATCCAGAGGACATCCGCCAAGAGTGTCTAAGCAGTCACAGCAGGGAGGTGAGCAGCCTGCCTCTACCTCTGCTGAAGCCACAGGGGTTGCACCTTGTAGAAGCATGCTTAAGAGAAAGGTGACACACAAGTAGATTCACAAGGGTAAGCACGGGTGTTTTATTCAATGTTAATGTCAAGTTTTGATTAACGTGACCTCAACCATAAAAATCTTTATTTTCACCACTTTCTAGTCTTGGCCAAATTTGTGTGCACCTTGGAAGAGGCTTAGTGAGTTGCCGTGAATAGTGAGACATAACAGTACCTCCAGCAATGGTCGTCAGTGTGAAAGGAATGGCTTGATCATTATAGGAATGCTTTATGGTGTTGCTGTGGGGTGGTGCAAACCTGGCACATCATGTGGCAGCCATATGGGTGTACTACGTAAAGTTAAGTACATCTGGCCATGGGGAAGCCATCCCTGGCCTGCCGAGCAGCAATATACTTGGGTGCTGGTGGGATCTGGTCCCCTCCAGCTCCTGGTCTTCCAGCTCATGTTCCTCCTCGTCTTCCAGCTCCTCCTCCTCCTCCTCCTCTGAAGAGGCTGTGTACTCAATGCCTTGCTTCTCATGCAGCGCTAATCCTCGCTGCTGGGCTATGTACCACAACTATTCTGGATACCCCGGCTGGTGAAGGGCTCCTCCAGATCTGTCAAGACAACTGAACGACATTTTGAGCATGCCTACTGTCTGCTCCATAACACATCTGGTGGAAACGTGGCTTTCATTATATCTCTCAGTCTCAGCACTTGGCCTCCTCAAGTATCATGAGCCACGTCTTCAGTGGATAGCCCTTGTCTCCAAGCAGCCAGCTGGAATGTCTGGTTGGAGGAGTGAAGAGCTGAGGGAGGGTGCATTGGTGAAGGAAGAAAGAGGCAAGGCTGCTGCCAGGGAACTTAGCACAAACATGCATGATGATCTTCCTATGGTTGCAGACCAGCTGCACATTGGGGAGTGGAAGCCCTTGTGGTTGACACAGACCCCTGGGTGATGTGGGGGTGCCCTGATGGCCACATATGTGCTGTCAATGACGTCCTGCTCCCGTTGGAAGCCAGCTAGAGTGGCAAAGCCGAACGCCCGCTCAGTATCAAGGGCTTCATCAGTGGCAAAGTTGATATAATTGACTGACTTGTCAAACAGGGTGTCAGAAACCTGTGTGATGCATCTGTGGGCAGCCGACTATGAGATGCCGCAAATGTCTGCTGCAGATCCCTGGAACGATCCTGAGGCGAAGAAGTTGAGGGCACTGGTGACTTTGACTGCCAATGGTAAGGTGTGTCCACCCGTTCCTCTGGGCTGCAGGTCTTGCTCCATGTACAAATGTCTATGACGACCTGAAACGATAGCCGGAGCCTCCTTTGGCACTGCTGCTCAGTCATGTTGAGGAAGCTCATCCTCTGCCTGCATACCCTGTGTTGGGGGTATTCCCTCTGGTGTGGTGTTGCCCTGCACTGATGCCCTCTGTCCTGTGGAGCATCAGGTGGTTGAGGAGAAGGTTGCTGGTGTTGTTGATGATGCTGGTGTGCCTGGAGCTGCTGGTGTTGGGGCTCATCGTGGCCCAAATCTGAGGACCAAGGTGAGACAGTATAAACGATCCCATGCTGATGGAATAGATCATCTCTACTATCATCAAGTAGAGATGATAGATGCGATCTGTCAGTAGTGTGATAAATTCTAAAAATGATGTGAGACTGGATGGTGACTTTGCTGGAAACACTTGCAGCCTCTCGAAAGCTAAATCTGTGCTGGGACTACAGTCGGCAACAGCTTTCGCCTGAGGAAAGTGATTCACTGTGAAGTGGCAGCTTTTATAATACATTTCATGCTGTCAACTAATCAGCTGGATCAATGGACACTCAACTCCCGCCTCAGGTTGACAGACAGACGTGGTTCCCGAGCTGTGTGAATCCTGTGGTCATGCAGGGAAATTTGAAAGGTAGGCTTAAAACGGAGCTTAAGGGTCAGACTATCAACTGATGATCATTTAAATTAGGTCGCCCGACTCTGCCATTCGGGTCGCTGCCACCCCGACAAACGCACCCGAGGGAAAGGCTCGTGGGGGCGAGATGACGGTGGGTTCCTGACCCACTCCAATTCATTTCCAATTTCCCATCTTACCCACCTCCGATTGCGCCCGCACGAATCCAGACAATTCTGGCCTTTGACTCAGTCGGCCATTAAAAACCCAGTTACACCTCATTTAGCAAGGCTCAACCTTTTCGAGGTTTTTTAAGAGTGATATTTCAGGATAAAAGCTTAAATTCTCATCAGTTCAGTGGTTTCTCAAAGATTGCTGGCTCCGAGGAGTCCAGCAGTGCACCCCATGGAGTAGTGTAGAATCTCTGCCAGCAACGTCTGGATTTCCACGTTTATGTGCACCTGAGCAGACTCCAGAACTTGTTGTCAGTTTCAGAGGCGTAATGATGTCGACGTTGGCAGTTTCACCGCCATTACCACCGCAAAATCCGGGTCAATATATTTTAACTGTTACCTGCTGGCATTTTGTTTGCAGTACATTTACTCCTGTGACCACACTCATCAAAACGCTGCCCCCTTTTATAAAAAGCACAGTATCAATCTTCAAGCTGCATATTAAAGTGTCACAGAATGGCTTTGCTGCAATTCATTGCCGCTAAAATAAACATCATAAGATGATAACCAGCACAAATGTTTATTGCTTAATGTTTACAGTGAACTTATTGGTTTGATAAAATTCATTGCTAAATACTGTGTTTATTCAATGTCTTCTGGTTGGGTGCTGCACTTTTTGATTGAACATTGTCCATAGAGCGTAATAATCTCATTTTGATTTTTCTAAACCCTACAACACTGTTACAAATGAGCATGATTAAAAACCCTACAGACATTGTGCGCCTATCATACTTCCAGTCTTTCAATCTTCATTTAACCCTTGGACCTCCAGGTAATGATGTTACAGAAGTGGGCCAGGGATTCTTGGTAAATCTTGCGACATTCAATGGTTTCTCTTGAAAATTCGATAGAAAACTGCTAGATGTGTTTCATGTGCTGACCAGCTTGAATTATATCACACTGAAGCTGATTTCCAACAATTGGGCAAGCTAATTTTTTCCAAATTGACCAGAGTTTTCAGACACAAAAATCTGTGTCACTCGAGAATGCTTAGTTTTAAAACTGAAATTCATGTGTTTGTTCTGACATTGCCTTAGCAATAAATAAGTATAGCTGGAGCATCTGAATAAAGAAGGGAGGAAGAAACTAGGTAACCACAGACCTGTCAGCTTGACAACAATTGTAGGGAAGTTACTGGAATCCATCCTTGTGATTCAGATCCTGTTCCTGAACACTTGCACCAATCATCATCATCATAGGCAGTCCCGCGAAATCGAGGAAGACTTGCTTCCACTCTAAAAGTGAGTTCTGAGGTGGCTGTGCAGTCCAATACAGGAATTACAGTCTCTGTCACAAGTGGGACAGACAGTGGTTGAAGGAAAGGGTGGGTGGGGAGCCTGGTTTGCCGTACGCTCTTTCCACTGCCTGCGCTTGTTTTCTGCATGCTCTCTGTGACGAGACTCGAGGTGCTCAGCTTCCTTCCGGATGCACCTCCTCCACTTAGGGCGGTCTTGGGCAAGAGATTCCCAGGTGCCAGTGGGGATGTTGCACTTTATCAAGGAGGCTTTGAGCGTGTCCTTGAACCGTTTCCTCTGCCTACCTGGGGCTCGCTTGCCATGTAGGAGTTCTGAGTCGAGCGCTTGCTTTGGGAGTCTCATGTTGGGTATGCGGACGATGTAGCCCGCTGAACGCAGCTGGTCGAGTGTGGTCAGTTCTTCGATATTGGGAATGTTGGCCTGATAGTTTACTTTTTAAAGGACGTGGATAGGGGAGTGTCTATGAATGTTGTCTATATGACCTTCCAGAAGGCATTTGATGAGGTTCCGCACAACAGATTATTAGCAAAATTGAGAGCACACGTAATGGGAGATAATCCTGTGACAAGGGCCGGTAATTGGTTGGGAGTTAGGAGACAGAAGGGAGTAAGGATAAAGGACTTTTGTTATAGATATAGGTAAGATATAGAACAAATGCAGGTAAATGGAGTTGAGGTACA
Organism: Pristiophorus japonicus; assembly: GCF_044704955.1. Taxonomy (NCBI): domain Eukaryota; kingdom Metazoa; phylum Chordata; class Chondrichthyes; family Pristiophoridae; genus Pristiophorus; species Pristiophorus japonicus. The sequence goes on along the minus strand of NC_091988.1, from coordinate 178,613,661 downwards.
GATCAGCCATTGTAAGGGGAAAATGGGACGGCTTCCCCTCCCACGAGCGGGCCCCCTGATATAGAGGGTCGACACTCGCCCCAACCCGCGTTACAGCCCCCGGAGTTAGCAGACAGAGACGAATGGCAAGGTATAACGATCTTTTATTACGAACGTCCGGGAACACCTCTCATCACAGCCACCTGTGAGTGGAGATGCTCACCGAACAGCACAATCATACAACTTTTATACATTTCAAAAACCCCTCCGTTCCCTGGTAAGACCTCCCTAGATCTCTAATTGGACTGCCTTATCAGTGCTACTTCTTTAATTGGACTACCTTATTAGTGCTACTTTGGATTGACAGGCCAAGACCCTCGTGACCACCTTAGGCCATGACTAGAATGACTTCATTAGGTCAGAATTTGTTGATTCTCCTTGGTGCCCGTGAGTCTGCCTCGAGCCTCTTCGCAAGGTCTTATCAATGTCTGTTTAGGTTCTCACATCATATCCTGTCGGAATATTATTGAATTGATAACTTCTGGAGCCTTGGTACAAAGCCGAAGAGAGGCCTTTTGCCTCCTTATGGGTCGGTGCAGGAACCAGCACTTTAACCCTTGTCCCGCTGGTACCCCGAATGCCAAATTTCTCTTACAGCCATGATCTTATTGGATGACGAAGGGCTGAATGGCCTACTCCGGTTCCTATGTTCCAATAGGTGCTTAGTTTAATCAATGCAAGCTGGGCACATTAAAATCATCATCTGTCCAATGCATTTAAGATCGGACATAATTTTGTGTTAAGTGGAACACATCTATCTCTGGATTACATGGAGTCGTATCACAAACATCACTTTTTTCAGCATGTCAACACTCGTTATACTTTGGCAAATTTGCTAACAAAGGCCAAAATAGAGCTTCTGAATAGCTGACATCTAATGTGTTCATCCTGGCTAGATTCGGATTAGCCCAGTTCATTGAATGCCCTCAAGAAATTCTATCCTGCCAATTTGTTTTGGCTTATTTGGTCAGGTGTACATCTTCATTACAAGCACAATTTACCACGAAAAGCACTGAATCACAGTGAAGCTTGTTCACCCACTGGCTCTTACGGAAATACCATTAGTTCTTTTTATTGTGCTGCATTTCTGATTAAAATGATGTTGAAACATGTGCCCATCCTATTTAATAACATTGTATGTAAATGTTGATTAATGCTAACGTATTCAAGCTATTGTGTAGATGCTATGAAAATAACAGATGGTCCTGAGGTTTTATTTTGACCCCTATTCCAATAATGTGCTGCATAATACTCTGGAGGCCATTTGCTAATCTGTATATTTATGTATATTTTACCATGTCTGCGCTCCCAATATAATTTTATTATAATTTTTTTTACAGCAACTGTTGTGAATTACTTGTGGGTTATTGCTCAGATTTGTGTGGTTGATTTTTTTTGTCTTTTTTTTCTCATTACTTGTCACGTAAGTAGTTACTGGTTGGCCTGGATTTATCGTAATTTCATTATTGAAGCACAGCACTCTGTTAAAATAATGTTATAACTAATTTTATGATGACTTTTCAACCTTTAAAACACACATGCCTCTGATTGCTGTCAGTCTAACTATTAGCTGTACTTTGAAAGTAACAATTTAACTTAACACTGTCAGCCACAGCTGCCTCAGTTAATGCTGTGATCTCAACCTATTCATTATGGTGTTTTTTTTCCAGCATGGTATCCTAGCAACGAATTTTTTTCCACCACACAGCAGCGTTGATGAAAACATTGTATTGTCCACAATTATCTTCAATAATAACGAGAAGGAAAAGATTAAAAACACATTATAATCTGGACTTGGATATGTTAAATTGGGAATGTTAATATAGCAATTACTGTTATCGCCTGTTTGCAAAAAAAAAATTTGCTCTGCATTTAACTGCTGCTTTCAGCAGCCATAGACTTGAGGTGGAATGGAGTAAGCAACACAAAATGCAATGGCTTGGTGTGTGAAGCTGAATATATTCGTCAAGATCAAAAATTATTAAAGAGAAATACATTTACCGCATAATCCTAAATACAACAAAGGGAAATTTCCTTGAGTTTGGTGCTATTTCTTAATCCTTTCTCGTTCTCGTGCTTATACTGAAAAATTGTTGCTCAGCGGTAATCTTTCATGTAGAATTTACCCTGCACTGACATCTGGAAGTTTGTCTCCCCCTGCTTTGTGAGCTGTTGGCACCATTCTCCATTTGCAATATCTCTGGAGGTAATCTTCATGGTGTCACTGCAGGGGAAGTTCTGCACAAAAGGCTTGTTCCCATTCTATCTGTGACCAACAGCTTCAGAGTAAAAAATGAGGCAACAAAGGAGGGCTGAGATATCCTAAGTGTACAGATATGTCCCTTGAAAACATGTGGTAACTTAAAATACAATTTTCACAGTGTTTAATATAACAGTAAAGGAAAACTAAAGAAATTGTAAAGTGATTTAGATTACAGCATTGAGACAAATGGATAATAGCTACATAGTAAACATATATGTTTGACAAAACTTTAAAAATATATATATCATACAATGTTTTCTGTACTGTTGTGGTTGTGGAATATCATCAGTTGTAAGTAGCTAGTCAGGGGTGAACAGAGTTGGTCAAAAAGGAAAAGTAATATTTCAGAGTTTCTCTTTGATTGTTTTTAGGGATTGAGAAGTAATAAGAGTATATACTTTGTCCATCCGGTAGACGTGATATCTATTCATACAAATAGGAATCAGAAATTTTGAAGGTTTATTTGTGTGAGTTAGTTTTGTAATATAGTGAAAAAAATTGAAGCTTTATTAAATAGTGTGGAACATAATATAAAAATATGCACTGACAGTATTATTTTCTAGTCATCAGTCGATGTTGTGTATATGGACTTTCAACAGGTATTTGCTAAAGTGCCACATAGTAGACTTATTAGCCCATGACATTAAAGGGGTAGTGACAGCATTGATACAAAATGTTCTCAGAAACAGAAAGCAAAGAGTAATGGTGAATGGTTGTTTTTCAGACTGGAGAGTGGTGTCCCCAGGGGTTGGTATTAGGGTCACTGCTCTTTTTAATCTATATTCATGACCTAGTCTTGGGTATAGAAGGCATCATTTCAAAGTTTGTAGGTGGCACAAAACTTGGAAATCTACTAAAGAAAGAAAGACTTGCATTTATATAGTGCTGTTCACGACCACCGGACGTCCCAAAGCGCTTTACAGCCAATGAAGTGTAGTCACTGTTGTAATGTAGTAAACAGTGAGGAGGATAGGAGCAGACGTCGGGAGGACATAAGCACATGGCAGATGAAATTTAATGCAAAGAAGTGTGAACTGATGCATTTTGAGAGGAGGAATGAGGAGATGCAATATAAACAAAAATGTTAAAGTAGGTGCAGGAACAGGGAGACCTGTGGGGTCGCATACACAAATCTTTGACGATGGTAGAATAAGTTGATAAAGCTGTTAAAAAAGTATATGGGATCCATGACTTTATAAATAGAAGCAGGAAGTTATACTGGTTGGGTCTCAGCTGGAGTATTGTTTCAGATTCTGGGCACCACACTTGAGGAAGGGTGTCAAGGCATTGGAGAGGGTTCAGAGGAAATTTACCAGAATGGTAACAAAGATGAGGGACTTCTGTTACGTGGCGAGACTAGAGAACCTGGGATTGTTTTCCTTAAAGCAGAGAAAGTTAAGGGGAGATTTAGTAAAGGTGTTCACAAGTATGAGGGGTTTTGATAGAGTAAATAAGGAGACATTGGGCCCAAGTTTCCACATGATTCGCGCCTGATTTTTAGGAGCAACTGGTGGAGAACGGACTATTTTAGAAATCGCAATTCTCCACATTTTTTTTTCTGCAGTTCTAGTCAGGTAGAACAGTTCTAGTTTAGAACAGAATTTTTTCTTCAAAAGGGGGCGTGTCCGGCCACTGACGCCTGATTTGAAAGTTTCCACAGTGAAAACGTACTCCAAACTAAAGTAGAATGGAGCCGGTGAAGATTTTTGTAGAACTGAAAAAACCTGTTCTACACATTAAAAAATCAGGCGCAGGTTACAAATTAGGCGTCCAGAACGAGGGGGGGGGAAGGGAACTCATTAAATTCGACAATAAATCCTTATTTATACTTCTACAAATATTATACAAATAAATCCAACCTGAATAAAAATTTATAAGCCAAGAAAAGATTAAATAAACCATCTTCCGACCTGTGTGAAAGTGCTTCAGCCAGGGAGAATTCTGCAGCTGTTCGTGCCGCTGAGCGAGAGAGGGAGGGGGAGAGAGAGAGAGGGAGGGAGGGAGGAGAGAGAGAGAGAGGGAGGGAGGGAGGGGAGAGAGAGAGGGAGGGAGGGAGGGGAGAGAGAGAGAGAGGGAGGGAGGGAGGGGAGTGAGAGAGAGAGGGAGGGAGGGAGGGGAGGGAGGGAGGGAGGGGAGAGAGAGAGAGGGAGGGAGGGAGGGGAGAGAGAGAGGGAGGGAGAGGGAGGGAGGGGAGAGAGAGAGAGGGAGGGAGAGGGAGGGAGGGAGGGAGAGGGGGGAGGGGGAGGGAGGGAGGGAGAGAGAGAGGGGAGAGAGGGAGGGAGGGAGGGGAGAGAGGGAGGGAAGGGAGAGAGGGAGGGAGGGGAGAGAGGGAGGGAAGGGAGAGAGGGAGGGAGGGAGGGGAAAGAGGGAGGGAAGGGAGAGAGGGAGGGAGGGAGGGAGGGGAGAGAGGGAGGGAGGGAGAGGGAGGGAGGGGAGAGAGGGAGGGAGGGGAGGGAGGGAGGGGAGGAGAGAGGGAGGGGGGAGGGAGGGAGGGGAGAGAGGGAGGGAGAGAGAGGGGAGGGGGAGGGGAGGGAGGGAGGGAAGGGAGAGGAGGGGAGGGGGAGGGGAGGGGGAGGGGAGAAGGGAGGGGAGAGAGGGGGGGGAAGAGAGGGGGGGGTCGGGGAACAGGAGCGGGTGTCGGGTTGGGGGGGGAAGCGGGTGTCGGGTCGGGGGGGGGAAGCGGGTGTCGGGTCGGTGGGGCAGCGGGTGTCGGGTCGCGGGGGGGGAGCGGGTGTCGGGTCGGGGGGGGGAAGCGGGTGTCGGGTCGGTGGGGGTGTCAGGTCGGGGGGGGGTGTCAGGCCGGGAGGGGGAGCGGGTGTCGGGCCGGGGGGGGGGGAGCGGGTGTCGGGTCGGGTGGGAGCGGGTGTCGGGTCGGGTTGGCGGGGGAGGGGGGGAGGGGAGCAGGAGCTGGCCGTGGGAGGAGCCTCATTCACGCAGCCCCAGTGAGGCCATTGGGCCAGGGCTAGGGGCTGCGTGCTTCGGGCCCCTCCCACACAGTTCGGCGCCTGGAGCTACTGCACTTGCGTGCCGACTGTAGCACGCATGTGCAGAGGTCCCGGCACTGTTTTCAGCGCCGGGACCTGGCTCCGCCCCCCCCACAGCTCGTGCCGGCTGCGCCGAGGGCCAGAGGATCTGTAAGTCGGTGGAGAATACCGAGGATTTTTTTAGGCGCCGTTTTAGGCGCGAAAAACGGACGCCCAGCTCGGAGGGGCGCCCGTTTTTTTTCTTGTGGAAACTTGGGCCCATTGTTTCCACTGGCGAGTGGATCAGTAACCAAAGAACACAGATTTAAGATAATTGGCAAAGGAACTAGAGGGGAGATTATTTTTTTTTACACAGCAAGTTGTTATGATCTGAAATGCACTCCCTGAAAGAGTGGTAGAAACAGATTCAACAGCAAATTTCAAAAGAGAACTGGATATATACTTGAAATGGAAAAAGTTACAGGACTATGAGGAAAGAGCAAGAGATTGGGACAAATTGGATGGCACTTTCAAAGAGCCAGCACAGGCACGATGGGTCGAATGGCCCCCTTCTGTGCTGTACGATGCTATAATTCTATTAAGTGCTTATTATTATTCATGGGCCCTGAAGTGATTACAGTCACCAATGCTCATTGGAACATTGAAGTTGTCATCACGCAATAACTGTTTGGAGTAACGTTACTATAGATACCAGTCATGTTAGAACCATCAAAAGAATGGGCTGAAACCGAACAAACTGCTCCATAATATATATAATACATAATAGACACACAGGAGGGATTTTGATACATCTGGCATCCAAATCATGATTATGAACTGATCCAGCATTTTTCCAGCAATCCTTGTGAGCCGTTAAATGCAACTGCTGTCTTCAGATGACTTGAGTATCCATTACGCTCTTTTTTTTTTACAGAAGTCTCTCTTTCGCTTTGTTTTTATTTTATTTCAAAGGAACATATTCATGCTAAATTTATTTTTAACATTGCTGCCAAACAGAGAATCATGAACTATAAATACAATACAATTGAATAAATTAACAGCAAGCTATGATAAGCACAGGAAATACTTACCTTACTATTTAGAAGTCAGCAAAAGAAAATCTAACCGACACATTCAAGAATCCTTTCTGTGTATATTTGTCAATATAAACTGCTTATTCTCTCTAGAGAGCAGACTTAGAATGTCAGAACATGTGTTAAGTTTGACCCATGTATGTTGATAGTAAGAAAACTATCATTCGTCTTTGAGTTATCGATGCATTCATTTCCAGAGGTAATTGTGGATTTCAAATGTCCTTTTTATTAGCACTATGTACTATTGGCCTTATTAGTGCTGGAATCTCATTCCTGAACTGAATTGATCTAGTTCATGTGGCAAATGTTTTCAAATCATCTTCTAATGAATGCAGTGCATTTTCCTTTGAAACACAAAATGTTCCTCACTCTAGGCCACTTTCCACAATCTTATATAATTCCAGATATAAATGCGTGCAATGACCTGAAATCTTATTGCGATTGAGCATGACGGTCAGAATGGTATCCCTCATCAAGCTTATCCTCTTACCCCTTGCAACTCCACTTCCTCTACCTCCACTCGTGGAATAAACTCTCCCTCAATTCCCTTACACCTGCACTTTCAAACTTCCGTCTGCCTAGCCTGCTGACCCTCCGTTCATCAGAATTCTTCTGCAGCAGTTGATCTGTGCAACCATTCCCTCTCTCCATTCTTCATGTCCTTGTCCCCAGTAAAACTAAAGGCCTAGAAATTCGTCTTGGGCGATGGCGCAAAATGGCCGCTATTGGATCGGCAACCCATTATATGCAGCACCTGACCTTCAGCACCACTGCAGTCAATATCAGAATATTTTTTTTGTTACTTATTCGTTACTGGGATGTGGGCGCCATTGGAAAGGCCAACATTATTGCCCATCCCTAATTGCCCTTGAGAAGATGGTGGTGAGCCGCATTCTTGAACCACTGCAGTCCGTGTTGTGAAGGTGCTCCCACAGTGCTGTTGGGGAGGGAGTGCCAGGATTTTGACCCAGCGACCGTGAAGGAACGGTGATATTTTTCCAAGTCAGGATTGTGTGTAACTTAGAGGGAACTTGCAGGTGATGGTGTTCCCATGCGCCTGCTGCCCTTGTCATTCCACGTGGTAAAGATTGCAGATTTGGGAGATGCTGCTGAAGAAGCCGTGGTGGTTTGCTGCAGTGCATCTTGTAGATGGTACACACTGCAGCCACGATGCGCCAGTGGTGGAGGGAGTGAATGTTGAAGGTGGTGGATGGGTTGCCAGTGAAGCGGGCTGCTTTATCCTGGATGGTGTCGAGCTTCTTGAGTGTTGTTGGAGATGCACTCATCCAGGCAAGTGAAGTTTAAGACACGGGTTCATAGGTAGAGCATGGGGGGAAATTGAGAAAGGTTTGGCTTGGTGGGCAAAGGGAAAGTGGGGATGTTACATGCATAACATAAGAACATCAAGAGCTGCATATAATGGGCGGCCGATCCAATACCGTCCATTTTGCACCATCGCTTGGGTTGAATTTCTAGCCTTTACACTTTTTCAGCCTGTTCATTCCTCCTGATATGACCCCCATCTTTGCTCACTCAAGTCCAAGGGATGCAGACTTGAGTGTATCTGGTTCACAACAGCTTTAGCCATCCAGATCTGGCAGGACCATTTCAAGAACTATTGGGCCTCATTGTCCTATGCCAAAATTTCTCACTAATCCAGGATCAACCTTGCAAGTAAATATAACTCTCAACCTCTTTTCTTCACTGCCAACCATCTCCTTAAACCCATTTAATTTGGCCCCTCCACTCTCACCTCCAACAACAAGTGCACGGAGGTCGCTAAAATTGAGATAATCCATTCTGCTGCATCCCCACTTTCCCTTTCCCCACCAAGCCAAACCTTTCTCAAGTCTCCCCCATGCTCTACCTCTGAACCCGTGTCTTACTCTAGCTTCTCTTCTATCTTCCCTCATGCCCTGTCCAATCTCATCGTGGTCATGAGACCTATCTACTGCACCCTTGATCCTATTCTTACTAATCTGCTGACTATCAAATATCCTTTTCTGCAGATTTTTGTGTAACATAAGAGCATAAGAATTAGGAGCAGGAGTAGGCCATATGGCCCCTCGAGTCTGCTCCACGATTCAATAAGATCATGGCTGATCTTCGACCTCAACTCCACTTTCCTGCCCGATCGCCATGTCCCATAGAATCAAAAGATCTATCAATCTCAGCCTTGAATATACTCACAATTCAGCATCTACAACTTTTGGGGTAGAGAATTCTAAAGATTCACAACCCTCTGAGTAAAGAAATTCCTCTTCATCTCAGCATTAAATGGCCAACCCCTTATCCTGAGACTCTGCCCCCCCCTAGTTCTAGACTCTCCAGCCAGGGGAAACAACCGCTGTGGCTCAGTGGGTAGCGCTCTCGCCTCTGAGCCAGAATTTTATGGGTTCAGGTCCCACTCCAGTGAGCACAAAAGTTTAGGCTGACATTCCAGTGCAGTGCTGAGGGAGTGCTGCACTGTGGGAGATGCCGTCTTTTGGATGAGACTTTAAACCGAGGCCCCATCTGCCCTTTTAGGTGGACGGAACTGATCCCTTGGCACTATTTTGAAGATGAGCAAGGGTGTTATCTCTGGCGCCCTGGAAAATATTTATCCCTCAATCAACATAACAAAAACAGATTATCTGGTCATTATCACATTTCGATTTGTGGGAGCTTGCTTGTCGCAGTTCCCACATTACAACAGTGACAACACTCCAAAAGTACTTCATTGGCTGTAAAGCACTTTGAGACATCCAGCGATTGTGAAAGGCGCTATATAATTGCAAGTTTTTCTTTCTTTCTCAGCATCTAGCCTGTCAATCTCACTCAGAATGTTACATGTTTCAATGTGATCACCTCTCATTCTTCTAAACTCCAGAGAGTATAGGCCCAATCTATTCAATCTCTCCTCATAAGACAACCATGTCATCCTTGGAATCAATCTAGTGACCCTTCGTTGCAGCACTTCTAAGACGAGTATATCCTTCCTCAGATAAGGAGACCAGAACTATGCACAGTACTCCAGGTGTGGTCTCATCAAAGCCCTGTACAATTGTAGCAAGACATTCTTTATCTTATACTCCAATACTTTACTGTAATAGGACATCCTGTTGCTAACCAACCGACTCCATGCCTTATTAGACTGGCACTCTATAGAATATCTTAATTATCGAGTGTTAGCACTGCTGCCCTAGATCAAGAGCTTACTTACTTCTGTATTTCTTTTTAAACTTTTAAAAACTTTGTGTTTTCTTTTATTCTTCACTCCTTGAAGGAAATTCACTGTCATTCACTCTTTTCCAGCCAAGAGAGAAGGCAGTATAATTATGGATACTGTCATCGGTAAGAAAAGAAAGACTTGCATTTATACAGCATTATCATCACCTCGCACAGAAACGTGCAAAGCGCTTCACACGAATTACTTTGAAGTGCAGTCACTGCTAATGGGTAGACAAATGTATATATAGACCGCCCTCAGAACTGCTGGCAGGAAGTGAAATGCAGGTGGTGCAGACAATGTCAGTTTATCTTCTGTGATAATAAGCTTCACTTCTGTATGGTACTTAAGCAGGCAAGCCAAAAATGTGTCTGAACTGACAATTTGAATGCTAGGCATCTGGAACCTGTAATCTTCCAAAGACAACTGTGCTACTATTTGCACAGTTGAGGCAGTAAGCTTATGCACAATCATAGTTGAAGAGATTCTCCACTCGATCTCCGAAAGCAGACCATTCATTTAGCTCATCGCGAAGGCCCAATTTTCTAGATGTGCATTTCCAGTCTTGCATGCTGCTTCTGATTTTCCAACATGCTTGGATGGTGGACGAGGCTCCCCATCAGCAGTGTTACTTGGAAAATGGCCCCTTCTTCAGACATCCCAGTAGAACTTAAACCTCACAGGAAACAATACACATTGATGAGAAAGCAGAAGGCATTTCCTTTAGTAAGATCACTCTCAGATATTTTATGTGAATCTGATTTTTAATAATCTCGTCTTTTTACACATTTGTTCCTTTTTTAGATCATAAGTAAAATGCAATACTTTGTTCTTGTACAAACAGATCTAAATTATTATGAACTAAGTGATTACCCAAACTCAATGAAATGGTTTTGGTTTTACATGGATGAGGATATGATTTCAATTTCATGAGTGAGATGACCTGACAATTTACAAGAGGTAATGTTACAAGTGAGTTAGCATCAGGATATAAATTGTAGTCCACAGTTCCTCACTAAATATACTGTTTGTACCACGCTTTGGTAAGCAATTAAGTGTAAAATACTAATGAAAATGTCAACGTCAAAGACAAACTAAATTGCAAAGCGGTTCTGATGATGTCACGCCAGTTTGTTTCATTAGCACCATCCATTCTCTACTCTGACATCAGGCGTATGATATGTCAAAATATTTCATGGCGCAATATCACCACACATAGCATGATTCATAATTCATCGTAATACATTTAGGAAATATTGAAATTATAAGTTTTAATCCCCACATTTCAAATGCATGATCTATCAGTACATAAGTTAATAAGAAAATGATATGCAAGGATAATGCCTGTATTCATAATGCCTGCACAAACACTAGGTATTTTGTTTTGATTAGGCAGGCCCCAATTTTTTTTTGGAACCAGCAATTGCACTGCCCTGCACTCTGAGTGTGTAGGGCTGCTATGCGTGTATCACAGGTGCCGTCGCCCAACAGACACAGCCTAAAGATGCATTCAATGCAGCATTTACCATTCCCGTCAAGGGAGGGAAGGAGCCACTAAAACCGGCAGCACTGTCCCAAGCATTGCTCAGCTCTCTGTCACTACCGCCCCTCTCACTCCCTTTAGCACTCTAAGGGAAGTGGTAGCACTTGGTTTAGCATGCCACTTCCCTCTTGGAGCACAGAAGTTCCCGGCAGAATCAAATCTTTACTGCCCGTCGATGCTTTTGCGCTCCCTCAAAAGTTATCGCCCCAACCAGGACGCTACGCAATTTCTAGCCCTTTATCTTAAATGGATTAAAGGCTTTGTTAAGTAGTGCACACAAGAATTTGATAGGAGTGCAATGACCCATGTGCTGAAAGTAATGCAAGGAAGAATTTCAACTCATAGGAATTCTATAACAAGAGCACAATTATAAAATAAAAATCAGTGGTCCTTTTGTAAGTTGATGTTGATTAAATTTAATCCTCTCAAAGGCAAAAGCAAATGTTTCTGGTGCAGTCAGATGGTGCTTTTTTCATTTTAAACTGAAAGATGTTTAGTCATTGGCCCCAAAATTCAGTATCGCTGGAAAGCTCCCCTCACCTTTTTCTGGCCATTAGCACCAAAGTTTTTCGTGGCTTGGCCATGCCATATTCAGCTCCAAAAGTGAACAAATGGGTTCCAGTGCAAATGAACCCTTCCAAAGTGGATTTTTCAGCGGTGTGGCTGTCTTAATTTGAGCGTTATCACCACTGAGAAATTCAGCATGCAGGTAAGGGTTTCTAATGAGCCAGCTGCTCTCTGGCCTTTTTAAAGGCGAGGGTTTGCAGTAAGGCCCTGAGGGGGGAAGGAGTTTTGGAAGGATGGCTGGTGTAAGAGGTACAAGGAGAGCCAACAGGTTCACTGATATGGAGCTGGAGGCACTGATGGACGGTGTGGAGGACAGAAGAAGAATACTGTTTCCTGATGTGGGGAGACCTGGCAGACAGGCAGTACATAATTGCATGGAGAGAGATTGCAGGGGAGGTGTCAGGCACCTCCATATATGTGAGAACGCACCCTCCCAGGAGGGTGCTGGCCAGTCTTCACCCGCCCTTCCAGGGTGGCGATAGGTCGACAAGGATCCTCCTCCTCCTCCTCCTCCTCAGGTGGTACTGCTGGCTCGACCTCCAGCGGCTGTCCCCTCATGATGGCCAGGTTGTGCAGCATGCAGCAGACCATGACGACTATGGAGACCTGTTGAGGAGAGTACTGTAAGGTGCCACCAGAGCGGTCCGGGCACCAGAACCTCTGCTTAAGGATGTCTATACACTGCTCGATGATGCACCTGGTGGCACAATGAGTGTCATTGTATGCATGCTCTGGCGCTGTCCTGGGGTTCCACAATGGTGTGAGCAGCCACAGGGGATGTCCTTGTCCCCAAGCAGCCAACCGCAATCCTGATTTGGGCTGGTGAAGACAGCGGGCACACTGGTCTGGCGCAGACTGAACAAATCATGGCTGCTGCCTCCCTTGCCCGCTGCCTGTCTGCACGGTGCTGACGGCGATGCCTTCTCTTGCGTGTCGCCCTGTTTCTGACCAGGTATACCAGGTGTTGCCCTCCCAACACTCCTTCCATCCTCAGGGTGAATCCTGCCAAGCAGGTCTCTGCAGCCCACAGGACTCCACTAAAGAGTCTGAAAACCTGAAAGGTGTCTAAAAGTACAGGGGTATGTGCAAATCTCTGAGCAGCACTCAGCAGGTTTAATGGAGCCAAAATAATTAATAAAACTGTATGAAAAGATAAATACTGTGGATGCTGGAAAATGAAATAAAAACAATAATAATTAATAAAACTATATCAAAAGTTAAATACTGCGGATGCATGTTGGAAAGTGAAATAAAACAAAAATAAATAAATAAAATGTTTCAACTACCAAAGGGCCCCAGCGGTGTCATGTTCGAGCACGGCATCGAAAACCTCGCACTGCCAGGAAAAGTCCTACCTTTTCCTCGGTGAATTTCGCTGTGGTAATTCCTTTCCAGCGGCCAGCACGCTGCTTCCCTCTCCGCTGGAAACTTACCTTTACAGCGGCTTCACCGCGCCGTTTCCAGCGGAAGTGAACACTGCTGAAATCCCCCCCCCGAGCTGAATATGGCTCGGGGAGGGGAAACTACCTGACCGCGGCAGCCCATTGATTTTTTCGATCGAGCGCCCAAACTCCGCGGTAGCCGTCCCTTTGGGGACGGTGAATTTCGGGCCCATTACCTTCACACTTGTGTAACTCTGATTCAACAAGCACTCGTTAAGCATAAACATTTTTGTTTGGCAGCTGGATTGAAATCACTAGTAAGATCAAGATGAGCTTCTGGAAAGAAAACAGTAATGAAAATGAATCCAACATTACATTCTAACACTTGACAGTTTAAGGATAACATTTGAAGTTGAAAATAAAATGGTTAGCAGTTATAATTTGTGATTTTAAAGTGGAATAGCAGGGATAAATTTATTATGAGTGCTTTCAGTGTTCATATGTCACTGGCAATAATTTCTGTACTTATCTAAGTTTTTGAACTGCTGATTGGACTGTTAACTAGATTTGAAGAAGATAAACATTTTTGAATATTAATAGGTCTGGGAGATTTGTCATTTTTGCTTAGTTGGAAATCGCTGTTAGAGTGAATAAATTGGAGCTTTTTAGTATTCAGTGAACAGCTTTGTTTATATAACTACTGACTTAAATCAGCTAAAAAACTGAAGCACACAACCTCGAAATCAACCTGTCTTGTACATTTGTGTTAATATCTTTTAAGTTGTCATAAGTCTTCATGAAGGTACAAAGAAGAGATACAATCTCTTCACGCATCTCTCTCTGAGTCTTTAGGGTGTCGAGCCCCATGATGAAATTAGTTTTTTAAAAGATGATATTTTATAATGACCTTTCTGCCAGGCCTCACAATATTGTATTTGATTTTGGTTCAAAGCAACTGTATTTAACTTTGATCAAATTGCAGATCACACGGAACTGTTTAATCTGCAAACTTATCGCCTTCCGTCAACCCCGGCAGCAAACAGCACAGCTGTGTTTGGGAATTATTTGTGCTGGATGTCATTGAGATCCCTCAAATAGAACAATTGCTGATTTTTGTTGCAACCTTTTTTGTAATTTTTAATTTATTGGCAATTGTTTCATTTCAACGTTTATACAAATTGTCTTTGTAGATTTGCATGTTTCTACTTATTATCGTGATTTAAAATTGTAGGTGTGGGAAGTACGCAGCCAATAATTTAATGCGAACAAATGAACAAAATTAGATGCATCAAGATGTTTGAGAAGAAACAAAGGATGCATCATCACAACAGTTTAGTCAGGATTTATGGAAAGCAGCAAGATGATTCATGAAACCCTCCTGCAAAGTGACAGCAAAATTTGCGATGTCTTTCAAAATATAAGGTTTCCGAACATTGTTGCACCGAATACCTTTAATTCCTTCTAGTATCATGTGATACACTTGTTCAGTTTACAAATTAATGTCATGAGGTCGCTATTAACCCCTCCCCCTCCCTCCACAACAGGCGGGAGGGGGTTGGGGTTAAAAATTAAAAATTGCGAAACGTGACTCCAACACACCGCATACGCATTTTTACGGCATAAGGTCGCGTGGTGTGCCTGCGTCACGTCTTGGAGAGGTGAGTCACTTCATTATAATATTTAAATCAGGCCCCCACAGTGCCATTAGGAGCCTGATTTAAATTTAATGACCTCTCCTCACTGCCGGGATCAGCCGACAACCCCCTTTGCAACCCTCGGGCACGACACCCCCAACACCCCCGCTCTTTCCCTCCCTCCCACTCGCCAGGCTCCGAAACTCCCGCCAACCTCCTGTCTTTCCCAATTGCTGGGGACCATGGCCTTCTGCCACTGGCTTTCCCGCCCGGCAGCTGGCCAACTTACCAATCTGGCCGGATGCTGAGCGAGGTATAGAGTAAAAAAACTATAATGGTGTTTGTATCAGCCGTAGCTCACTTGGTAACACCCTTGCTTCTGAGTCAGAAGGTTGTGGGTTCCATTCCAGAGACTTGAACACCAAAGTCTAGGCTGACACTCCAGTGCAGTACTGAGGGAGTGCTGCACTGTCAGAGGTGCTGTTTTTCGGATGGGCCCTTAAACCAAGGCTCCGCCTGCCCTCTAAGTTGGACGTAAAAGATCCCATGGCACTATTTCGAAGAAGAACAGAGAAATTATCCCCAGTGTGGTGGCCAAGATTTATCCCTTTATCAACTTCACTAGAACAAGTTGTCTGGTGGGAGCTTGCTGTGTGCAAATTGGCTGCTGCATTTCCTATATTATAATAGTGACCACACTTCAAAAAGACTTCATTGCCTTTAAAGCATTTGGGATGTCCTGAGGTTATGAAAGGCGCTCTATAAAAGCTAGTCTTTGTTTCTTCTTTCTTCATATTCTGCAGGACCTCTACATCCCTGGGATTTCTGGGTTCCTCTCCGCCCCCCACCCCCCCGCCTCGCTGGTTATATCGTGCCCCATGACTTTATACAGAACACACAGTCAATTTATTAGTAAGTCTCTTTAGAGAAGGCTCAATCACAGAACTGACCAGACACAGCACTCTCACGGCTGTATCTGTTGGTGTACTAATCTGTTATGCAAACTGCACAACCTCTAAAGTCAACGGAGCTTAAAATTGGGTGCAGTGTAAATTGGGCATCTGATCCCAATGCAGCACATGTTCTTTGAGTGCGTTAGATTAAAATCTGGGCTGTAGAATCTACACCACAGAAATAGGCCTTTCGGCCCAACTCTCTACATCAGAATTTATACTCTGCATGAGTCTCCTCCTACTCTAATTACCTCTTCCCATCATGCCCCCATATCCCTCTGATACCTTCTTCCCCCATGTATGCGCAAAGTCACTTCTTAAATACATTATTATCCTCTCATATATGCATCAAACCACCTTACAATGCTATCTTCTTCAAGCAGTCCATGAGGCAACGAGTTCCACATGTTAACCACACTTTAGAAATTCTTCCTAAATTGTTTATCTGTTCATGGCTATCATTTATTTATGCCCCCATGCTCTGGACTCACCCATAAGCCCACTCTATTGAACTCCATCATAATTTTAAAGACCTCTATCGGGTCTGCTCTTAGTCTTCTCTTTTCAAGACAAGAGAGCCCAGCTTGCTCAATTTTCCTGATAGAAGCACCCTCTAAGTTCTGTTAACATCCTTGTAAGTATTTTCTGCACTTCTTTCAAAAGCCTATGTGTAATATGAAGACTAGAACTACGTGCTGTACTCCTTGTGTGATCCAACCAAGTTTATATATAAATTTAACATTATCTCCCTGCTTTTGTATTCTATTCCTCTAGAAATGAACCCAGTACTTTGTTTGCACTCTTTATGACCTTATCAACTTGTGTTACTACTTTAGTGATTCATGTATCTGTATTGTCTGATCACTTTGCTGCTCTGCCTTAGTGTTCTACTTACATTTAGTGTCTTACCTCCAAGGAACTGAAGGCCTCATTATTCCTTCTACCTAAATGAACCACCTTACAATTCATTATATTGAATTTAATTTGCCATTATTGCACCCACTCTGCAAACCTATTTATGTCTTCCTGCATTTTGATTTTGATACAGTCCTCCATATTATTAGTCATACCTGCTAATTTGGTATCAACTGCAAATCTCAACACTAATTCCTAAGTCCAAATCATTTATGTATTATCCTGAGTGTCCTAGCTAATATTTATCCCTCAATCACTATCACTAAAACAGATTATCTGGTCATTATCCCATTGCTGTTTGTGGACTCTTGTACGCAAATTGGCTGCTACATTTCCTACATTACAACAGTGACTACACTTCAAAAATACATCATTGGCTGTAAAGTGCTTTGGGCCATCCTGAGGTCATGAAAGGCACTATATAAATGTAAGTCTTTCAAGTTTTTCTTTATACCTCTCTTGATCATTATTTTAAACCATATATTATGGTCATTATTCCCTCGATCTTCTCCCACGTTCACTTTTCTTATCTGCTCTTGTTAATTTCCCATTAAAAGCTCCAGCAGTGTTTCTTACCTTGTTAGGCATCTTACATTTTGGGTTCCAAAGGAGTCTTGTACACACTGTAAAAAAAAAAAAAAGCTCTGCCCCCTTCTTTCCTTTTACTCCCGCTTACTGACAGTTAATTTTGGGGGTAGTTGAAATCCCCAAGATTATGATTCTATTTTTTTACTCATTTCATGTATTTGCTTATATATTTCTCCCACCAATTACTTTCCACTATTTGGTGGTCTGTAGCATACTCCTAATAGTGTGACCGATCCCTTCCTATCCTTTATCTCAATCCATACTTTGTTTCTATCTCTTGTTAGTTGTGTCATTTCTTGCGACTTCTGTTGTTATGTCTGATAACACAGCTACCCCACCACCCCCTCTTCCCCATTAATTTTAACTACGTTAGAGCCTGAGGTACTTGACTGCAAATCTGTCATGTCTGCAGCCATGTTTCTGTTATCCCTCTTAGATCTACTTCCTCACTTTTAATTATTGCCTCCGATTCCCCCATTTTGTTGCTGATGCTCTGTACATTGCTGGACAAGTAATTTAATAAGCTCTTATTTTTCATTGCTCCTACTTTATCTTTAGCAGGCATTTAATATTACTTCTTATAATCTTTTCTGTTCTCTGAATATTTGTTATCTTTATCTCTTTTTGCACTCTGACCTTTTCTCTCATCCCTTTTTAAAAATCTTTCGGTTACTATTTTATCCCTCCCTTCCCCCGACCCAAGAATGTGTTTAAGCCTCACTATGAACTTGTACACATAATCTAACCTGGTCATTTAGTGCAGTAGTGAGGGATTGCTGCATTGTTGGAACTTTCATTGTCCAGGTGGGACGTTAAACCCAAGTTTGCTTGTTTAGGTGGATCCTATGGAACTATTCAATGAACAGAGGGTTCTCTCAGTGTCTTGCCCAACATTGTTCCCTTGCTAACATATTGTCCAGTCATTTATCCCTCAAGCAAGACTAAAACTGATTATCTGGTCATTTATCTGATTGCTGTTAGTAGGACCTTCGTCATCATCATCATCATCATCATAGGCGGTCCCTCGAACGAGGATGATTTGCTTCCCACAAGAGTTCACAGATGTTTCAATGAAGGACCCGATGTTCCAGTCCTGAACTCCAGTTGAGGGGGTGGAAGATGCCTGTGCGTGGATTTTTTTTGACGTGTGGTGACCGTTGCACATCAGCCACCACACGGGCTCAACAGAGCCAGGCCTTTATCCAGTAGCAAGGGTTAAACCAGGACGACTGGAGACCTGCTCTTCTGCACGGACCTAGTGCCTACATATATCGCAGTGTGGGCAGGCCCGTGCTGCCCCTGGGCCCTCGGCTCTTCTGGGCCCCATACCCTCATTCGCCGCACCTTCGCCCACGATGTTCCAGGTCCCGGCGCTCCAGCTCTATTTATAGCCCCAACCTGCGGTGGTGTTCTCACACGGGTCGGGGTGGCCCACGGCCCACTGTGTGCAAATCAGCTGCCAAGTTTTCCTACATTACAATAGTGGTTACATTTTTTTGAAGTACTTCATTGGCTGTGAAACACTTCGGGGTATTCTGAGCACATAAAAGGCATAAGTGTAAATTTATTTTTCTTTTATGTTTTTGCTATTGTGGGACCTTGCTATGTGAAAATTGGCTGCTGTGTTTGCCGATATAATAACAGTAACTGCACTTCAAAAGGAATCCATTGGGATTACACTTTGGGATGTCCTAAACATGTGGTAAGTTGTTGTATAAATGCAGGTTATTTACTGCTTATTCATTCAATTTGGACGAGACCTTACATTACTTTCCATACTTTGGAAGCTGGTTATTGTATAAGGTGCACAGTGTTCTATTTTATACAGAACAGTTGTCACTCTGGAAGATTTGTTCATTCCTTGAACTGTGCTGTATGACAAGAAAGGAGGAGAGCAATTCTACCTCCATTAAGGTTGAAGTCACAATCAAGGCCACTCTGCTCCCACAAGGGAGCTTTCCTGAAAGAAATGCTGCAAGCTTATCAGATGCGTTAGCGGGTAGTGAAAAGCTGATTTTCCAGGACAGCAGAACTGTTGTGAACAGAATTTAGAAATCAATTTGAATATTGCTTTTGATGGAAGGACAAACTTTTCAGGATTAGGTATCGATTTTAGATACTGACACCTACTGGTGCACAGAGAACTTGCTGATCTCATGGATTTATTTGTAAAACCTTTAATTAGCTACAGTGCTTTCAACAAGAAATTGCCACCCAGAAGTGATCATGACTCTTAGTTGCCATCAAAAATCCTTGCTCAGAAACACAAACACAGCAATTTTAACTGCTCAGTATAATTATACTTCTCCATTACTGTTGAATTTGTTTTTGACCAGTTTAGTGACTCCAAGCATAATAAAGAAATCTAGAAATGGTTGTTTTACTAGCTTGTGGTTTAAATTCAGGCCAGCAGCTAAAAATATACATGAAATGGCAGATTTTGAAGAGACATAGGAACTCCTATTTGAAAAATGTCCATTGTCCCTCTCGTTTGTCTTCTACTATCCTGGTAGTCGCACGATACAATGATAATGGAGTTGTTGACTAATCATGGCAATCAATGTCTTATCAATTGGTCTACAACAGATCCAATCATGGTGCAAACCTTTTGGGAACCATAGGCCCAAGCTCACTAGTCTCTCCCAAGAATGCTGCACTTACCATATGTGAACTTAGCAGGTTGTCCCTCGGTAGACTCGAACCACCAGCCTTCCGGTTAACAGCTGAACACGTGGACCCATTGCGCCACAGAGATATGCCAAAATAGATCTTTACATAGGTAAACTGTTGTAGTGAAACTCAAAATTGTCTTTTTTAATACCGTTGACAGTTTCACATTGCTAACACGTGTTAGCTAATGGTGGATGTGTTTGCATAAAGCCTGTCACTGAATTGGGCAGGTTGCTAGAGATTACAATCTTGCATAGGCAAATTTAGAAGCAACTCACAATGGGCAAGCAATGGCAGGAGATTGAGGAAGTAAGTTTGAGGTTCAAAACTGCATTACCCAGGCACGGATGCCATATTTCAACATCCTACGATCCTACGTTGGTCATAGCACCCTACCTTGCATATAGTAAGTGCGCTGCCGTCCAATGGAACACCCCAGTAAAAATGGTGACGGAAATCCGCAGGTGACCGCTTCCTAAGGTAAGTGCGAGGATGGCCCTGCACACTGCAGTTGCTGTTGATCTTTCTGAAGTTCACACAGGGGAATCCGGACTTTGGTGCCGAGCCCTTCCCACAACAACAACAACAACAACTTGTATTTATATAGCGCCTTTAACGTAGTAAAACGTCCCATGCAGCTTCACAGGAGTGTTATAAGACAAAACAAATACATTTGATACCCAGCCACATAAGAAGAAATTACAGCAGGTAAACAAAAGCTTGGTCAAAGAGGTAGCTTTTAAAGAACGTCCTAAAGGAGAAAAGAGAGGTAGAGAGGCGGAGGTGTTTAGGGAAGGAGTTCCAGAGCTTAGGGCCCAGGCATCTGAAGGCACGGCCACCAATGGTTGAGCAGTTATGATCAGGGATGCTCAAGAGGACAGAATTTAAGGAGTGCAGATATCTGGGGGTGTTGTGAGGCTGACGGAGATTACAGAGATAGGGAGGGGCGAGGCCATGGAGGGATTTGTTAACAAGGATGAGAATTTTGAAATCCAGGCGTTGCTTAACCAGGAGCCAATATAGGTCAGCGAGCAGAGTCCTCATGCAATAACATAGGTGAGCAGCTTGGTGGTGGAATGCTATCCCTCCCTTGAAATAAATATGTATTGCCCCCCCCCCCCCCCTCCGTGATCCATTTTGTAAACGAATCAATTTTGAATATTTTTAAAAAAACATATTTCCTCCTCTTAGAAGCTTCCACTTCTGTTGGGGGTTGGAGAGTTACACCTGGTAAAACCAGGCATACCTCCACTGATGCTACTTCAAGTCCTGACATAGGGATGGTTACAGGAACTCCAGAGTCCTTGCCAACTCTGGCCTTACTCCCTTGACTTCCAAAGACTTGTAAGGGGTGAGCAGACAGTCTGACCCTACTAACCCGTTACAGAATCCATAATTTAAGCTGGGACCCACCGTATCCGGGTCCCAGCCAAGTTTGGAGCCATTCTGGTCAACTCCCAGCAGAGCTATGGCTACAACAGCTACAGATTTTCAGGGGCATGCTCTACAAAGAAGCAAATAACTGGTACTACTAGAGAAGTCTCTTATTTATATTAGATTTTTGAAGCTTCGCTTGCAATGGAGTCCTTTGCCTGCCAACAATGAATATCTGTCTCTGATTTTCTGTCTGTTGAAATCGATACATGCTGTTGATGGATGATTCACCGTGACATAGTTGATGTAACTTGACATGGGTGAGGTACCTTCATGTGGGTGAGTATTCTGAAAATGTACCCTTATAAATGGTTTCATGATGTCAGAATCACAATGTGACAGAAGGGTCCTTGACAATGGAATTGATGTACAGATATAACGTGAATCAGCAACTTAACAATAGCAAAAGGAAAGTATTTCGTGGTTGGCAGGCAGAAACCTCACTCAGGCAATGGAATGCCTTCACTCAGCAGTTGAAAACGATTCTTCAAGCATCACCGCTACCCTTACATGCCCATAAGGCACAACTCATCCTGTACTTCTTTTTCTAAACCCTTCAGAGTGCTTTTTTCTGCGCGAGTGAGTGTTTCATGGTGATGATGCTATGTGCAGTGATGAGGCTTGTTACTGAAAGTACTCAGCTGGCAGCTTGTACAAGAAGATGAAAAGGGGACATGATGAGTGAATGCAGAATATTGGGCATGCGATTACTGCATAGACAGTACTTGGCACATTTCATGGCACAACACAGTTAGTTCTTTATATCTGCTGAAACACTTTTGAAAAGAGAGAGGCCACTCAGGACCCCCTTAACTTAGTCATCCAAGAAAAAAAAACTTACAATCCCACTATCAAATTCCATGTTAGTTCACTTAAAAGCAGTCCTGATCAAATGAAGTTCCAACTTAGTTCCATGTAAAGATATCTGTCCTATTGATTTCAGTCGAGTTTAATTCCAGTTGCAAAACCTATTCCTTTTCTTGTAGCAGCAGAAAAGTCAGCACCTGAAACCAAAAGATGGGAAAGCAACAACTTGCATTTATATAGCGCCTTTAACGTAGTGAAACGTACCAAGGTGCTATTGTTTTGAGTTCCAGTATAGAGATTAATGCAGTAAAACTAGCCTTGCCTGAGTGAGGTCTCTACCTGCCATCCATTAAATACTTTCCTTTTGCTATTGTTACATTGCTAATTCACGTTATATCTGTACATCAATTTGGGATCTAAATTAGTAAAATAATTTCAAGTGAAAGATTTTGAAATATTATTTCCATTGGTTCGTGACTTGTTGACATTGGGGGCATAGATATAAATTTTTCACTAAAAGACTGAAGGAAAATTTTTCAAACATAAACAAGAATTTTCCAGGGTGTCAGCGGGTGGGATCGGTTGTGGGTCAGGTGGGTAATTATTTTTTTTTACAGTGAGTTGGTAACACGCTGTCAACCAACTGCAATGTGCCTTTCCCAATATCATGTCTGTCAGCGCTGAGCAACCCAACAGACAGCGGCAGGCAACCCAATTAAACTAATAATATTGTACTTACCAGAACCTAAACAGGCTTTTTGACTTTAGTTTTTAACTTTAACTTCAACTTCATGACCACGGGAACCACACTTGTTCAGTGAACACGTCTGTCAACCTGAGGCAGAAGTTCGGTGGCCATTGCTCCAGTGGATTATTGACAGCTTCAAATAGTATAGTAAAAGCTCCCACCTGACAGAGATCACTTTCCTTAGCCACAAGTTGTTCCTCACTGCATTTCCACTACAGATTCAGCATGTTGCAAGTCTTTCCACAAGTCTCCATCCAGTCCCACCTCATTACGTCTCTCACCATTGACAGGGTACTTTACCTGCCATCTATTCCGTCAGCATGGGTGCCGTTTATACTGTCTCATCGGACCACGATGAGCTCCAATACCAGCAGCACCAGGCACACCAGCAGCACCAGGCACACCAGCAGCACTAACAACAACACCAGCCTTCTCCGCAATCACTGGACACAGGGCATCAACACACGAGCACATTGCTGCCCGGGAGGCCAAGGATGGCCTCACCATGGCCAGATTTACTTCAGTGACGCTGTATACCCTGGCTGCCACATGCTGTGCCAGGTTGGCACCACTCCCCACCAACACCATAAAGCATTCCTACAAAGACCAAGCCATTCCTTTCACATTCATCACCATTATGAGGGATACCGTTAAGTCTCACCATTCACTGCAACTCGCTAAGCCACTTCTTAAAATTATTATTTATACCTGGGATGTGGATGTTGCCGGCAAGGCCAGCATTTATTGCCCATCCCTAATTGCCCTTGAGAAGGTGGTGGTGAGCCACTTTCTTAAACCGCTGCAGTCCTCCCACAGTGTTGTTAGGGAGGGAATTCCAGGATTTTGACCCAGCGAATATGAAGGAACGACGATATATTTGTAAGTCAGGATGGTGTGTAAATTGGAGTGGAACTTGCAGGTGATGGTGTTTGTATGCATCTACTACTCTTGTCAATCTAGTTGGTAGAGGTCGTGGGTTTTGGAGGAGCTGTCGAAGAAGCCTTGGTGATATGCTGCAGTGCATCTTGTGGATGGTATGCACTGCAGCCACGGTGAACCAATGGTGGAGGGCGTGAATGTTTAAGGTGGTGGATGGGGTGCCAATCTAGCGGATTGCATTGCCCAGGATGGTGTTGAGTTTCTTGAGTGTTGTTGGAGTTGCACTCATCCAGGCAAGTGGAGAGTATTCCATCACATTCCTTACTGGTGCCCTTGGAGATGGTGGAAAGGCTTTGGGAAGTCATAAGACCATAAGAACATAAGAAATAGGAGCAGGAGTAGGCCATTTGGCCCCTTGAACCTGCTCTGCCATTCAATAAGATCATGGCTGATCTGATCCTGGCCTCAACGCCACTTCCCTGCCGGTTCCCCATAACACTTGACTCCCTTATCATTCAAAAATCTGTCTATCTCCAACTTAAATATATTCAAAGACCCAGCCTCCACAACTCTCCACAGAATTCAAAAGATTCACGACACTCTGAGAGAAGAAATTCCTCCTCATTTCTGTTTTGAATGGGCAACCCCTTATTCTGAAACTATGCCCCGTAGTTCTAGATTCCCCCATGAGGGGAAACATCCTCTCACATCTACCCTGTCGAACCCCTCAGAATCTTATATGTTTCAATAAGATCACCTCTCATTTTTCTAAATTCCAATGAGTATAGGCCCAACCTGCTCAACCTTTCTTCATATGATAACCCCTTCATCTCGGGAATCAACCTTGTGAATCTTGACTGAATTGCCTCCAATGCAAATGTATCCTTCCTTAAATAAGGTGTCTAAAACTGTACGTAGTACTCCAGGTGTGGTCTTACCAACGCACTGTATAATAGGAGCAGGACTTCCCTACTTTTATACTCATCCCCCTTGCAATAAAGGCCAGCATTCCATTTGCCTTACTGATTATTTGCTGTACCTGCATGCTAACTTTTTGCGTTTCATGCACAAGAACCCCCAGATCCCTCATACCGTAGCAATTTGTAATCTCTCCCCATTTAAATAATAATTTGCTTTTTTATTTTTCCTACCAAAGTGGATAACCTCACGTTTTCCCACATTATAGTCCATCTGCCAAATTTTTGCCCATTCAATGAGACATTCCATACCCCTTTGTAGATTATTTGCATTATCCTCACAACTTGCTTTCCCACCTATCTTTGTATCATCAGCAAATTTGGCTACGTTACACTCGGTCCCTTCATCCAAGTCATTAATATAAATTGTAAATAGTTGAGGCCCCAGCACTGATCCCTGTGGCACCCCACTAGTTACAGTTTGCCAGCCTGAAAATAATCCATTTATCCCTACTCTCTGTTTTTAGTTAGTTAGCCAATCCGCTATCCATGCTAATATATTACCCTCAACCCCGTGAGCTCTTATCTTGTGCAGTAACATTTTATGTGGCACCTTATCGAACGCTTTCTGAGAAATCCAAATATACGACATCTACTGGTTCCCCTTTATCCACCCTGCTCGTTACATCCTCAAAGAACTCCAGCAAATTTGTCAAACATGGTTTCCCTTTCATAAAACCATGCTGACTCTGCCTGACTGTATTATGATTTTCTAAATGTCCCGCTACTACTTTCTTAATGATGGACTCCAGCATTTTCCCAATGACAGATGTTAGGCTGACTGGTCTATAGTTTCCTACTTTCTGTGTCCCTCCTTTCTTAAATAGAGGTGTTACATTTACGGTTTTCCAGTCCACTAGGACCTCTCCAGAATCCAGGGAATTTTGGTAGATTACAACCAATGCATCCACCATCTCTGCAGCCACTTCTTTTAAGACCCTAGGATGCATGCCATCAGGTTCAGGGTTTTGTCCACCTTTAGTCCCACTAGTTTGCCAAGTACTTTATCTCTTGTGATAGTGATTCTTTTAAGTCCCCACCACCACCCCCCCCCCCCCCCGGCCCCCCGCAATAGCTCCTTAAATATCAATTATTGGGATGTTTTTAGTGTTCTCTACTGTGAAGACCGATATAAAATATTGTTCAAAGTCTCTGCCATTTCCCTGTTTCCCATTATTAATTCTTCAGTCCCATTCTCTAAGGGAGCAACATTTACTTTTCCTTTTTATATACCTATAGAAGCTCTTACTGTCTGTTTTTATATTTCTTGCTAGTTTACTCTCATATGCTATCTTCTCTGTCCTTATCATTTTTTTAGTCATCCTTTGCTAATTTCTAAAAATGTCCCAATCCTCTGGCCTTCCCCGGTCCTTCACAACATTGTATGCCTTTGTTTTCAATTTGATACCATCCTTTACTTCCTTAGTTAGCCAGGAGTCAGGGGTTGAGACATTCCCCGCAGAATATCCAACTTTTGAACTGCTCCTGTAGCCACAGTATTTATGTGCCTAGTCTAGTTAAGTTTCTGGTCAATGGTGACCCCCCAGGATGTTGATGTTGGGGGATTCGGCAATGGTTGTTGAATGTCAACAGGTGGTAGCTAGATGCTCTCTTGTTGGAGATAGTGATTGCCTTCATTATCTGAGATGTTGCGAATGGAACTAAACACTGTGTAATCATCAGCGAACATCCCCACTTCTGACCTTATGATAGAGGGAAGGTCACTGATGAAGCAGCTGAAGATGGTTGGGCCTTGGACACTGCCCTGAGGAATTCCTGCAGCGATGTCTTGGGGCTGAGATGATTGGCCTCCAGCAACGCAACGATCTTCGCTTGTGATAGGTCTGACTCCAGGCAGTGGAGAGTTTGCCCCTGATTTCCTTTGACTTCAGTTTTACTCGGGCTCCTTGATGTCAAGGGCAGCCACCCTCACCTCACCTCTGGAATTCAGTTCTTTTGTCCATGTTTGGACCAAAGGTACATACAAATCTGTCCAAGACCGGAAAGTGGAGAAAATAAAGGTTTCAATGTTTGACAACACATTAATAGAAACTTTACATAATCATTGGATAAAACACCCAAATGGCTACCCTTGTGTTTTATTAGTTGGTATGATTGCACGAGGATGAGGATAAGTGTGAGGGATGGCTAGTGAGATCAGGATGTGATAATTTAGATATAGAGAGTTGGGTGGAGGTGCAAGGTAAGTTGGTGTGAGTAAAGATGTGCAGGAGTAGGGTGGGGAAGGCAGAGTGATGTGGATGTGATGAGTGGCACAGAAGGATGAGGTTGAGTGTGACTTTGTTTTAACGTTTCGTGATCCAATGAGATCATTGAAACATTTGTGCCTCTGCTCCCAGGTCTTCCTGATGACATTCTTGCTTGTGCTCTCCTGTGCAATGTGCAAGCAGGCTGTTTTGGTCTCCTGGGGAGGTCTCTTCCGCCCATTGGAAGGGAAGACAACCTCCCTGCGTGCTCTGACTCCCTCCACAAGCATATTGAGGAAGTCATAGGAGAACCTGGGAGTAGCCCTCTGCCTCTGTGCAGTGATTGTCAGTATTTGCTGCACTTCAATGCTGCAGAACAATGTCAAAATAAAGTTGGCCATGGTCCCTTTAAGGAAACCGGCTGATGACGTGTCATAAATGACGTCACCATATCCGCTTCCTCGAATTAGCCCAGGAAACGCGCTGGGTGGGCTTAACAAGCCCTAGTAACGTAAATTCATTTGAGGCAGCAGGATGGAGCCAGCAGCGTGGCTGCGACCCAGTACCGACATTGCCCATCCTGCGCCCGCTGAGGTAAGCAAAAGCCCAGTCATAGAATTTATACACAGAAATAGGCTGTTCAGTTAAACAGCTCTGTGCCGTTTTTATGCTCATACGAGCTTCCTCCCACCTTACTTCATCTCACCCTATTACCATATCTTTCTATTGCTTTCTCCCTCATGTACTTATCTAGCTTCCCCTTAAATCCTTAAGTGCAGCTATGCCATTTGCCTCATCCTCTCCATGAGATAGCAAGTTCCACATTCTCACTACTTGCTGAATAAAGAAGTTTCTCTTGAATTCCCTATTGGATTTATTAGTGACTATTGTATATTTATGGCCCCTAGTTTAGACTCCTCCACATGGAAACTATCGAGCTCCTTCATAATTTTAAAGCCCTCAATCAAACCCCCTCTCCGTCCTCTTTTCTAGAGAACGGAGCCCTTGTCTGTTCAGTCTTTTAGTATTAGAACAATGGAAGGGACAATTGCCCAAATGCACAGAGCCTGGACTGGCAGGAGTGAACAGTCACAAAACCGACCAGAGAATGTTTTCCACAAGTGGCTATCGAGACAGACAATGTAGTATCACTTAAAGAGGAATTGGATAAATAATTCAAAAGGAAGACTATGAAGGATGTAGGGAATTGAGATCCTTCCAGTCGAAGAGCTAATAACGGGACAAGCACCATGGGCTGCATGATCTCCTTCTGCACTTTCATTTTTTATGGCATGAATTTCTAATATAATAAAGACACTGGGGAGTGGGGGGAGGGGGAGGTGGGATAGCATTTAACTGCCGACTGCCTGCTTTTGCCTGAGAAATGGGTGACCTGCAGAGTAAAATCTGGTGGAGATTTTTTGCATGTCTGATTCAATTTTCAGGCAAACCTTTAAATGGGAACCTGGTACTCCTGCCCAAAACATAAGCCAGGCTGTTTCAATAAGCAAATTGGGATCCTATGCTAGCAGATGTGATTTGCATGGAGATATGGGCGGAGTATGCAAAGTGCATGTTAGTCCCATTTTTTCCTGAAATTGCGAGGCCTAACCAGTGATTCTTAAAAGGAACATTGGCGACGCTCAGCAAAGGTAAAGGGGGAGAAACTGATTGCATTTGTGCCTCCTGTTAGCGCCCCCAGGGGGTGCGGCGCTGAGCGGGCATGGCACTGACATCGACTCCCGCCATATTGGGCAGCAGTTTAGCGGTGGTACTACAGCGTTGTGCCCTGATTTCCTGCACTCACAGATCGTGACGTCATCGCCATGTGCATCGCCATGTTAGCATCCCGGACCCGAAATTTACTTTTGCTCCCTGCAGCAGCGGCGGGCGAAAAGACCGGAGGCTGCAGGAGGCATGGATCAGGTGGCCGGCTGCTACTGGGGCGATGATTAAAGGCGAGGTGGCTGAGGTAAGTAAAAATAAAAAACTTACCTTCGTTCTTGTCGTTTTCTTCACGTGTTCCTGCCCATGATCGTTCAGCCCAGCACTCTCCTTGAGTGCCAGGCTGATCGTGTGGATTCATCACTCCCTTGGTGGTCCAGGTAGGTGATTTTTATATTGCAGAGCTTGCAATGATGGCCCTTCCCTTT
Organism: Pristiophorus japonicus; assembly: GCF_044704955.1. Classification (NCBI taxonomy): domain Eukaryota; kingdom Metazoa; phylum Chordata; class Chondrichthyes; family Pristiophoridae; genus Pristiophorus; species Pristiophorus japonicus. The sequence goes on along the minus strand of NC_091988.1, from coordinate 178,584,637 downwards.
ATGGGAGGGAAGGGCCGTTTGAACACAGCAGCGCTGCACGGCCCAGTAAGCTCCACGACCAACAAGCAGCAACCCCAACTTTCCCATCCTACTGTCTCACCGACCTTACCACTCAGCTTGCCCAGGGAGGGCTAACCTAGCAAATCTCCGCCCCGTCCAACACATCCCTCCAAGCAATGACCATGTGTATGCTGGCAGTAGATCAGCCATCAAGGATCCTCTCAAAATCACCTTGCAGAATGTCCGTTCACTTGCAAACAAGGCCCTTGCCATCCATGACCTGATCGTGGATGACTGCATCAACATCATGGCACTAATCGGAAACTTGGCTGAGGGATAATGACTCAATACCTTTAATCGAAGCCTCCCCTCCCGGCTATACCTTCCACCACTTGCCCCACCCAGACCGCCGTGGTGATGGTATAGCTCTCATCACCAAATCATACCTTGGTCTGTCCCTGTACTCCTCCGGCTCTTTCTCATCTTTTGAGCATCTCGCCTTATTCCACCCATCCTCACCTCTCAGTCAAAATTCTTGTTCTCTACCGCCCACCCAAGTATAAAAAAAACTTTATCAAAAATATATCCCCACCGCTTTCCTCCCTCAGCCTATGCAGCGAGCAACTTCTCATCCTAACATAGAAACATAGAAAATAGGTGCAGGAGTAGGCCATTCGGCCCTTCGAGCCTGCACCGCCATTCAATGAGTTCATGGCTGAACATACAACTTCAGTACCCCATTCCTGCTTTCTCGCCATACCCCTTGATCCCCATAGTAATAAGGACTACATCTAACTCCTTTTTGAATATATTTAGTGAATTGGCCTCAACAACTTTCTGTGGTAGAGAATTCCACAGGTTCACCACTCTCTGGGTGAAGAAGTTTCTCCTCATCTCGGTCCTAAATGGCTTACCCCTTATCCTTAGACTGTGACCCCTGGTTCTGGACTTCCCCAACATTGGGAACATTCTTCTTGCATCTAACCTGTCTAAACCAGTCAAAATGTTAAACGTTTCTACGAGATCCCCTCTCATTCTTCTGAACTCCAGTGAATACAAGCCCAGTTGATCCAGTCTTTCTTGATATGTCAGTCCCGCCATCCCGGGAATCAGTCATGTGAACCTTTGCTGCACTCCGTCAATAGCAAGAACGTCCTTCCTTAAGTTAGTAACTGTAGTAACACCTCCCTGCCCCTTTACTCAAATCCCCTCGTTATGAAGGCCAACATGCCACTTGCTTTCTTAACCGCCTGCTGTACTTACATGCCAACCTTTAATGACTGATGTACCATGACACCCAGGTCTCTTTGCACCTCCCCTTTTCCTAATCTGTCACCATTCAGATAATAGTCTGTCTCTCTGTTTTTACCACCAAAGCAGATAACCTCACATTTATCCACATTATACTTCATCTGCAATGTATTTGCCCACTCATCTAACCTATCCAAGTCACTCTGCAGCCTCATTACATCCTTCTCGCATCTCACACTGCCACCCAACTTAGTGTCATTCGCAAATTTGGAGATACTACATTTAATCCCCTCATCTAAATCATTAATGTACAATGTAAACATCTGGGGCCCCAGCACACAACCTTGCGTACCCCACTAGTCACTGCCTGCTATTCTGAAAAGTACCCATTTACTCCTACTCTTTGCTTCCTGTCTGCCAACCAGTTCTCAATCCACGTCAGCACATTAACCCCAATCCCATGTGTTTTAACTTTGCACATTAATCTCTTGTGTGGGATTTTGTCGAAAGCCTTCTGAAAGTCCAAATACACCACATCAACTGGTTCTCCCTTGTCCACTCTACTGGAAACATCCTCAAAAAATTCCAGAAGATTTTCAAGCATGATTTCCCTTTCACAAATCCATGCTGACTTGGACCTATCATGTCACCTCTTTCCAAATGCGCTGCAATGACATCCTTAATAATTGATTCTGTTAGTGTGAATGTTTTCTCGGAAGAATCACTCAACACTCAGAGTCGGTTCCAACGCCAATACGGCCTTTATTTTCGCTAGCGGGGAGGAAGCCTCAGGACTGGATCCAGGCACTTCTCTCCGACGAACAAAGAAACTCATCGATATTTATATGTTTTACAATAGTTCTTTACAGTTACTCAGCCCACTTCGGCTGGACACAATCCAATCATAATGATTATAGATTACACATAGGTTTCTTTAACCCAATAGAATTCTCCTGATATCTCAGGGGCTGTATGTTCGTTTTTTGTCAGCTCGGGCTGATTAATGACCTCGTTATGTGAGGCAGGTTCGCCCCTTATCTCTGTTCCTCGGGGCTCGGCTGTGTGAAGTCACTGATTATACCAGTGTACTATAATGGTTCATTATAATTATCTTGTATCCAAGGCATTTCTGGTAGTGGGCCTCACTAGGTCATTGCTCGGTCAGCCTCAGTCAGTAGTTCATTACTTGACTAACTGAGTACCCATCATGCTTGGGCAGCCATTTTATATGTGGCCACTTTAAACTTATATGAGTTTAGATATATTCAGCAGGTACCTAATGCCTAGTGTTTTGATATATTCAGCAGGTGCCTAATGCCTACAACAATTCCCTCCTTTCGGTAAAGGGACTAGTCCTAGTCCCCCTTTAACCAACCGCCCTACTTTTATTAGATTTTGTGCACGGCCCGGTACTCCCTGCCTCAACGTGCTGGCCAGTCACGCGGTTTCAGGAGTCCCGGTTGCTTAAATCAAATTGACAAAGGCCAAATCCTCCTGCCCCTTTATTAAGCAGGCTTGTTTAGTATCTGGGGACCGGTCATGGGTCCCTCTTCATTGTGTGTGGTGCCTGCATGCCTGGCAGGCCATTATGCCCCATGTTATTGCTAAGATCAATTGTATCCCGACCAGTATGTGTGAAATTATTCGAATCCAAGGATGGATGTTCACATTTATTCCCCAGTCCCAGACCTTTCTCCATCAACTCTGACTTTGTAAGTCTACATCGATATCTTCTTCCAGTACTTTGATTTTAGTTTGCAGTTGGTGGTAGAGCTTTACGGATTGACCCACCCTGAGCCTCAATTCTCGTAATACTTCGCTTAGATGTGGGATAGGGACCTGATCTGGCTCGTCATAATCCTGCAAATGATTGTGGAGCTGATCGGTTACATCAATAACTTCAGGCTTCCGGCGCCTAACCTGGGTGATATGCGCTTGCCCGATCGCGACAGGTCGTAGCGGCGCAAAGCAAAAGTTGGGCTGTGGTATCGGGCACTGCAGGTCATTATACCGGTATGAACGCTCTGTGGTTGAGACGCAGTATCTTCCCTTCCCTCCGTAGCCTGCCCTCGCGAAGTGCCTGTGTGCGGGCACTATTTCTAGTACACACCCATCAGTTCGGTTAAACCCGCACTCGTCTAGCTCACCTCGGCCTACCGGGTGAGGGCATATTGTGATCTCCCCCCTTTGCTTGCATTCTGTTAGGGAGATCCCGGTAAGTATGTCGTTTCGACGAATGGCGGAGGTGGTGGTCAGATAATAACGTATGGAGACATTTTCCCGTATTACTCCGATATTCTCTAGTTGGTACAGGGTGAACGGCCCTGAGTCCGGCGTGGCTATAGGGATCATCAGGACTATCCCTATCCCAGTATTCCTACCCATCTGGCAATCTGGAATTGCTGGGTATACTCGGGTCAGTCCCTTCAGAGTACAATTATCCAGTGTCCCCCTCTGGTTAGCCAACTGAGCCAAATGTGAACTGTCTATCCAATCGGGTACTTCCCCGCGTTGGATCTGGTCGAGATTGTGGCAGATCTGTCCCACCATCCACAGACCATAAGCGTGACAGAGTTGCTCCTGTCTTTGCTTTCCTGTATCTTCTTTTTATCTATCAATGAGGTGATTGATGGTTTTGGCGTGAGCTTCCAGGACTGAGATGCCATCCAGTCCTTCATCACCCCTCTAAGCTGTTCCACCCTCTCATTTAACCCTTGTATGTCTATCGAGTTTACTACGGAGGTCACTGTATTGAAGCCGGTAGCAACATCATTAACTATTCCCCTCTTTATCCTGGGGGCTGACCCCTGTCCTCGGAATCTACTGGCACCCATTGCATCAGCAGCCTGCTGCATTACAACTTTACTTAATACATTGTACATTTTCCTTGACTGCTCTGTACAGTATTCCGGCATCTGGATGCCTGAAATATTGATCAGGACAGGCACAATTTCATGTTTAACATTACCATACAATAATTCCCCTTCGTTGTACATTACAATCCCATTTTCTGGTCCCTTAGTAGTTATGGGACAAGGCAGCTCCTCGGGCAATGTAGTGGTTCTTATGGGGCGCGGTGTCGGAGGGGGTGAGAAGCACACATACAGTGATATTGCAGCCGCCCCCACCTCCTCGTAGTACCCACACAGCCCCACTCCCTTTTTGCGAATGACTGATTGCTGGGACTGTCCCGGAGGTGCGCAAATTATGCCGAAAGTACATTCATCGGGCCCTTTGACATCCCTCCGTTTAATGCAGCTGCTCCTTATACCCATGGAGCACTGTACACATACCCGGTTCTTATTAGGATTCACTTGTAACCATGCATTAAAATAAGTCCTGTCCTTGCTCCAATCGTTGGCTGCTGGGATGCACATTCCATCCATTAAATTAAACAAAACTCCATAGTTCATGTAGTTGTTTATTTCCTGAGTGCGCTGCAATCCGTTGGTATCATCCAGTGGTTGCGTGGGTCTTGAGGTTCCCAGTATCATGAGTCCCCAGAGTCGAAGTCACCACTGCGGTCCCATCTTGGTGAGTGTTTTATCTGAAAATTTTAAACAGATAGCCTGGTCGTCACCAGGTGTTAGATTCTGGTCTACTTGTGTCGCGGTCACTCTGTGGAATCGGAGGTAAGGATTAGGTTAACCATATTCTTTATAGTCGTACCACCTCTATCACTTCATGTCCCTGTCTGGGCTGCCGTCGGTTTTGTATTTGAGCCTGCTGTGCTTGAGCCTGCACGATGACCCATCTAAATATTATCCAAACTCCAATCAACACCAATGCCACCATTATTCCTCCAAACATCGCTGTCTGCTTTACCGTTAGGTTGGGTTTGTGGACTCTTACATTGGCTCTATTGCCATAGGTGATGGTGCTATGGCTGCGCACTGCACTATCCGTCTAGTCCCGTTTTTTAAAACATTTCTTCCAGTCTGTTTATCTTAGCTTTTAACTCTTGACCAGCTAGTTCCGTTTTATTTTTATTCTGAATATCCCACCATTTCCTCTGTCTGTCAGGTGAGTCTTCTTTATTTTATTAAGAAATCCAAATTAATAATGTCCAGTATAAAACAGCTGTCAATGGAAAGGGTTAACTCCTTTACAGGTTTGTAAGAAAGCCTGATGTCATTACGTGACTTCACGTAATCATCCGAAAAATTCTTTTTTTTTTAAGTCTTTGTGCCTTCAAAACTTGCTTAGAAATTAGGAATCCGTTAAAACAGCAGAAATCATTAGTAAAGCTGTCATAATAAAAATCTTCTCATCGGGAAAGACAGCATTTTAGATTAAACTCCAATTTTTTCTTAAATTTTTTTTTTTAATTGATTTAAAACGAGACCACACATTTTTAATAGCTATTTTGTTTACTGAAATTCAATTTTTTTTTAAAATTTCTCTCTCAGCACAAAATCTAAACTTCTGTGCCAATTCCAATTTTTCTTTCTGTGCTGAGTTAGCATAGCTTAGATCTTTTCTTCTCATTATTTTCATACATGTCAACATTTCGGGGTTTTTTTACGGTCCCGTTCACTGGGCAAATCTTGTGTTTTATTTCTCTCTCAGCACAAAATCTAAACATCCGTGCCAGTTCCATTTTCTATAAGAATTTAAAAATTCAGTAAGATTCTCAAATTCCCAGTTTTTTCTTTCTGTGCTGAGTTCGCATAGCTTAGATCTTTTCTCTTCGTTATCTTCAAAACCCTCCTGCTTGTTTAGACTGTTCGGGACTTTTCTTGATAAACACTGTCCATTTTGGAAATCTTTTCAAACTGCATTGAAACTGTCTCATAATTTAAAATCATTCTCAATGTAGAGTGTCTTTTACCTCTTCCAATTTTTTTTTTCCTAATTAAACCAATATATTTTTCACAGCAAACATCAACTAGTATTTAGTAAGTTATGTCTTTTTCCATCACAAACACATTTTTTTTTCAGCACTTATTTAGTACGTTACATCTTTTTTTTTTCAGATCTCCTTTCTTCAAATTAGGTTTTGTATTTTACACGGAGGGCTCGTGACTCCATAAATTTGTTAATTTAAAATCATTTGTTTACTTTCAAAGTGGTGTCTTTATCTTTTTCTTTTCTCCATAACTAGAATGGAGTCCAGCAATTAGGCTTTGAGGGCTGCTATTCGTTATCTCAAAATGATCCAGTTTCAAAGTCGTTAAAATGTCTCTTCTAAACTGCGAAAGCTTGCTGTTTTTAACATTTTTCAAAAGTCCCTTTTACACCTTCGCAGATAGCTCGCCACTCGCCCAGGAGTTTGACCTGATCCCTGAAGATATTTCTAGATTGTTTCCAAACCTTTTAGTTTTATATCTCCTTTTTTCTTTAAGAGATCAGATTTAATTTAATAATTTTTTTTTTAATCCACCTCAGTATTTTGCTGTGCCTTTTCTGAATATCTCAAAATCCCAATTCAAACTTTGTAATTTCAATCTTTATTTAAAACTTTTTTTTTGAGCTAGAAGCTTTTTTTAAAAGGCATTCTTTATCTCATTCCGAGACTAAATTTATGTCTTTCAACCCAATGTAATCAATCATTGCATGTTTTCTTTCGACAAGTAAGTGAACGTGTCAAATAAAATTCTGTTTCTTTCAACCACCGGGACCATGTATTTTTTATCTTTTACTCAACAAACCTATCCTTTGTGCATTTCCTAGCTCCGTAACTTATCATCCGAATAAATCCACATCTGCGTTTCTAACTTAAAATGTCTTAAAACTTCCCACATACAGGACAACACTACAAAGGGTTAAAAAAAACTTTCACTCTGTTTGGAAAAGTGGGTGGAGCTAAAATAAACAGACAGTTGCATTCCTCTTCCAACCAGGCTTTCGGAAACATGAAAACATAAAAAAATTCATTCCGCAGTCAAAAAATCACACAAGGACTCTCAACGACAGACATTCACAAAAGCCTCTCTTCATTCAACAAAGCTTATTAATTTTTTTTTTGGCCGGCTCTATTCTTGGATCCATACTTCACTTAAGATAATCACTATCAGGTTTTTTTTTTATTTCTTACATACTGAGTAACTTCCTCTGTTAGTTTTACATGGGCTCGCAGTATCAAAACTACTGCCTTTTCCTCTTTGTCTTTCTTTTCCTTCTCCCACCATTCCCTTTGATTCACTGGCAGGTCCTGAGGATCCCACCCTGCTCTAATCATTTTCTCTATTAGTTTCTTTTGTTTTTCCGCCAGGTGGCGGGTAAGGGACCCTTCTGGTCCCCACTCGAGGTTACTTGCTTTCGTGGCCATTCCTGGGTAGGACTAGAACCGTTAGGAATCTACTCTCAGAGGTCCGCTTTCTACCTAGCGTAACTTGTAGTAGACCGTCTCCTGGCTACTGTCAGGTCACAAGTTCTGCTGTTACACAAACTTATACAATTCTTAAAACGCGTTTAAGCAATTCCCGCAGTGCTCTACGTATCCTTAACGACTACCTACCACCGCTGCCCGTTGGTCCGACCCTGTTCACAGGTTTGGATTCCATTAGCCGCTGTACACCGCTTGGTTCTACCCTGGGGTATATTTCAAATCACACTACTGGGTCCGGAAGATGTCTTTCGGTATCACGATCCCACGGTCCAAGTGTGTTCCGGCACCTACTTAGTTCCTGGCCGTCACGTGGGACTAAAGTCCTCTTAATTCAGGCTCAGCCTAGGTGTTTGAGATATTGGACCGTCTCCTCGTGTCGATCAACCAGCATCCACCTTCCGCACCCGTTATAAAATTTTGTTTAAGGTATACTCACCCGGTTTCTCCAAGAGCGTCAGCGACCCCGAAATCATGTTCATGCGCCACTGTTAGCGTGAATGTTTTCTCGGAAGAATCACTCAACACTCAGAGTCGGTTCCAACGCCAATACGGCCTTTATTTTAGCTAGCGGGGAGGAAGCCTCAGGACTGGATCCAGGCACTTCTCTCCGACGAACAAAGAAACTCATCGATATTTATATGTTTTACAATAGTTCTTTACAGTTACTCAGCCCACTTCGGCTGGACTATAGATTACATATAGGTTTCTTTAACCCAATAGAATTCTCCTGATATCTCAGGGGCTGTATGTTCGGTTTTTGTCAGCTCAGGCTGATTAATGACCTCGTTATGTGAGGCAGGTTCCCCCTTTATCTCTGTTCCTCGGGGCTCGGCTGTGTGAAGTCACTGATTATACCAGTGTACTATAATGGTTCGTCATAATTATCTTGTATCCAAGGCATTCCTGGTAGTGGGCCTCACTAGGTCATTGCTCGGTCAGCCTCAGTCAGTAGTTCATTACTTGACTAACTGAGTACCCATCATGCTTGGGCAGCCATTTTATATGTGGCCACTTTAAACTTATATGAGTTTAGATATATTCAGCAGGTACCTAATGCCTAGTGTTTTGATATATTCAGCAGGTGCCTAATGCCTACAACAGAGTCCATCATTTTACCCACTACCGATGTCAGGCTGACAGGTCTATAATTCCGTTTTTTCTCCCCCTCCTTTTTTAAAAAGTGGGGGTTACATTGGCTACCCTCCACTCCATAGGAACTGATCCAGAATCTATGGAATGTTGGAAAATTACTGTCAATGCATCCGTTATTTCCACGGCCACCTCCTTAAGTACTCTGGGATGCAGTCCATCAGGCCCTGGGGATTTATCGGCCTTCAATCCCAACAATTTCCCCAACACAATTTCCCGACTAATAAGGATTTCCCTCAGTTCCTCCTTCTTACTGGACCCTCTGACCCCTTTTATATCCGGAAGGTTGTTTGTGCCCTCCTTACTGAATACCGAACCAAAGTACTTGTTCAATTGGTCCGCCATTTCTTTGTTCCCCCTTATGACTTCCCCTTATTCTGACTGCAGGGGACCTATGTTTGTCTTTACTAACCTTTTTCTCTTTACATATCTATAGAAGCTTTTGCAGTCCGTCTTAATGTTCCCTGCAAGCTTCCTCTCGTATTTTTTTTTACCTGCCCTAATCAAACCCTTTGTCCTCCTCTGCTGAGTTCCAAATTTCTCCCAGTTCCCAGGTTCGCTGCTATTTTTGGCCAATTTGTATGCCACTTCCTTGGCTTTAATACTATCCCTGATTTCCCTTGATAGCCACAATTGAGCCACCTTCCCTTTTTTATTTTTACGCCAGACAGGGATGTACAATTGTTGTCGTTCATCCATGCAGTCTCTAAATGTCTGCCATTGCCCATCCACTGTCAACCCCTTAAGTATCATTCACCAATCTATCCTAGCCAATTCACGCCTCATGTCTTCAAAGTTACCCTTCTTTAAGTTCTGGACCATGGTCTCTGAATTAACTGTTTCATTCTCCATCCTAATGTAGAATTCCACCATATTATGGTCACTCTTCCCCAAGGGACCTCGCACAACGAGATTGCTAATTAATCCTCTCTCATTACACAACGCCCAGTCTAAGATGGCCACCCCCCTAGTTGGTTCCTTGACATATTGGTCTGGAAAACCATCCCTTATGCACTCCAGGAAATCCTCCTCCACCGTATTGCTTCCAGTTTGGTTAGCCCAATCTATATGCATATTAAAGTCACCCATGATAACTGCTGCACCTTTATTGCATGCACCCCTAATTTCCTGTTTGATGCCCTCCCCAACATCACTACTACTGTTTGGAGGTCTGTACACAACTCCCACTAACGTTTTTTGCCCTTTGGTGTTCTGCAACTCTACCCATATAGATTCCACATCATCCAAGCTAATGTCCTTCCTAACTATTGCATTAATCTCCTCTTTAACCAGGTGACTTCAACCTCCATCTCAATTCATCATGCTCTCTCTCGTCCGAGTTCATTACCCTCCTGTCCTCCCTTAATCTCTCCCTCCGTGTAAATTCCTCAACCCATATTCAAGGCCAGCCCCTTGACCTTGCAATCTCTTGTGCCTTGCTATTCCAACCGTGTCAATTAAAGATAAAGCTATCTCTGACCATTTCCTTGTATCGCTCTCGACCCACATCCCCTTTGCACAATCCAAAACTACTTCCTTCTGCATCCGCCCCTGGAAAAATCCCTCTCCAAACTCTCTTAGAACTGCACTTATCAACTCAAAACTGTCCAACCTTTGGCCCTCTTTTTACAGTGACATTTCTGCAGCCAGCGATCTGCTCCACCACATCCTCATCGCCACCTTTGATGCCCTAGTCCCTATTATAAAGATTACTCTTTCCCACACTGGCCATTCCGCCAGGTACAGCCCTCATCTTCGCTCCCTGAAGTCAAAAGGGTGCAGACGTGAACGAATGTGATGGACAACTGGTTTAGCCATTCAGCGCCAGATCTGGCTGGAAACATAAAACATTATCGCTTCCTACTCTTGTCTACAAAAACTGCTCACTATTCCAGGATCATTCTGGATTGCAAAAATAACCCCCGGCTACTATTCACTACTGCTCACCATCTCCTTAAATTCCTCTCTCCTGTTTTCACCACACTCACCTCCAACAACAAGTGCGAGGTGGTCATGGAGTTCTTTGTCTCAAAGATTGAGACCACCCGATCAGCTGCCTCTGCGAGTTCCCTTCCTTCACCGAGCCCACAGGGCCAAACTTCATCTGAGGCTCCCACGCTCCCTAGCCCTAAACTCACATGTCTCTAGTTTCTCTTTGATCTCCCCTCTTGATCACTCCAAGCTCATCTTGTCCATGAGACCCACTTCCTGCTCCCTTGACCCTATTCCCACTAAACTGCTGACCACCCAACTTCCTTTTTTGGCTCCCATGTTAGCTGACATTGTTAACGGTTCTCTCTCCTCAGGTATTGTCCCCCTCTCCTTTAAATCTGCTGTCATCACTCCTCTCCTCAAAAAATAACCCTTGACCCCACTTTGCTTGCTAACTATCGTCCCATCTCCAACCTCCCTTTCCTGTTCAAAGTATTGAACGGGTTTTCGGCTCCCAAATCCGTGATCACCTTTCCATGAATTCAATGTTTGAATCCCTTCAATCTGGTTTTTGCCCCTGCTACAGTACCAAAACGGTTCTCATCAAAGTCACAAATGTCATCCTTTGTGACTGTGACAAAGGTAAACTATCCCTCCTCGTCCTTCTGAACCTGTCTGCAGCCTTTGACACAGTTGACCACTCCATCCTCCTCCATCGTCCAGCTAGATGGGAATGCACTCGCCTGGTTCCATTCTTATCTATCTAATCATAGCCAGAAAATCTCCTGCAATGGCTTCTCTTCCCACTCCTGCATCGTTATCTGTGGTGTCCCCCAAGGATCTGTCCTTGGCCCCCTTTTATTTCTCATCTATATGCTGCCCATGTACACTGATGACACCCAGCTCTACAATTCCACCACTTCTCTCGACCGCTGCTTGGTATCTAAATTGTCAAATTGCTTGTCCGACATCCAGTACTGGATGAGCAGAAATTTTCTCCAATTAACTCTTGGGAAGACCAAAGCCATTATCTTTGGTCCCTGCCACAAACTGCGTTCCCTAACCACTGACTCCATCCCTCTCCCTAGCATCAATCTGAGGGTGAACAAGACTGTTCGCAACCTAGGTGTCGTATTTGACCCTGAAATGAGATTCCAGCCACATATCTGTGGCAGCACTAAAACCGCTTTTTTCCAGGTCTGTAACATTACCCGTCTATACCCCTGCCTCCGTTCTTCTGCTGCTGAAACCCTCATTCATGTATTTGTTACCTCTAGACTTGACTACTCCAACTCACTCCTGGCTGGCCTCCCACATTCTACACTACGTAAACTTGAGGTCATCCAAAACTCAGCAGCTTGTGTCCTAACTCGCACAAAATCACGATCACCCATCATCCCTTTGCTTTCTGATCTACATTGATTCCCGGTTAAACAACGCCTCAATTTCAAAATTCTCATCCTTGTTTACAAATCACTCCATAGGCTTGCCCCTCCCTATCTCTGTAAGCTTTTCAGCCTTACAACTCCACTAGATGTCTACCCTCTTGAACATCCCTGATTATAACTGCTCAACCATCGGTGGCCGTACCTTCAGCTGCCTGGGCCCTAAGCTCTGGAACTCCCTCCATAAACCTCTATGGCTCTCTACCCCTCTTTTCTCCTTTAATACGCTCCTTAAAACCTACCTCTTTAAATAGGCTATTGGTCATCTGCCTGAATTTCTTCTTTTATGGTTCGGTGTCAAATGTATCTGTTTTTTTCTTGTAACACTGTTATGAAGTGCCTTGGGACGTTTCACTACGTTAAGTGCACTCTATAGATAAAAGTTATTATTTTTATTGTTTATTCACTAATATTATTTATCTTACAAATTGGATAAGTCTCTGTATACTCTCTGATTTCCATACATGTTGCTTTGCAAACAGAACCAGGAATCAAGCTGGCAAAGCATTGACTTTGAAATGGAAAAACTGTGTAACTGGTAGTCATGCAGCTTGCTGAGAATGCTGGCCATTAGATGAGCAATATAGCTGCTTACAGGTATTGTGGTGCCTGTTGTGTATGGAGAAAGAGTCAGACTGAACATTGTGAGCTTAAAGTGAAGTGTGACAGTCTTTTATTGCAGCTCTCCAGAGTGCCTCTCCAACCTGTGAAGCCTCCTTAAATACCTGTGCTCCCAAGGGATTATGGAATCCCTTGGGACTCCAGGGGATGAGCCCTCTGGTGGCTGTACAGAGTAAATACAAGTATACATATGTAACAACACTTCCCCCCCCAAAGTCAGTAGTGTAACTATTTACAATGTGAGTCGATCTGGGGCCCTTCTTGCCCTGGTTGATCATCTCAGTGTGAAAGCTGGTGTTGTTGAATCATTTCTTGGGCCCTCGCTGGGCTGCTGTGTAGCTGGCCTTGTTGGGCTGCCTGGTGTGTTGGGCCCTGCTGGGCTGCTGTGGATGATGGGTTCTGCTTCGTAGTCAACCGTGGTGCCGGTTGCCATTGGTGTGTATGTTGGGGCATCAAAAAAGGTAGAGTCCAAGGTGGGTTGCTCAGGATAGTCCGTGAATCTGAGTTTGATTTGGTCCAAGTGTTTCCGGTGAATGAGTCCATTTGAAAGTTTGACTTGAAACACCCTGCTCCCCTCTTTGGCCATGACAGTGCCGGGAAGCCACTTGGGACCTTGTCCATAATTTAACACAAATACAGGATCATTGATTTCAATCTCGTGTGACACATTTGCGCTATCATGGTATGCACTTTGTTGAAGCTGCCTGCTCTCTACCTGTTCATATAGATCAGGGTGAACTAATGAGAGCCTTGTCTTAAGTAGTCTCTTCATGAGCAGTTCAGCAGGTGGGATCCCAGTGAGTGAGTGGGGTCTCGAGCGGTAGCTAAGCAGGACTCGGGATAGGCGAGTCTGCAGTGAGCCTTCAGTTACCCTCTTCAAGCCTTGCTTGATGGTTTGCACTGCTCTCTCTGCCTGACCATTGGACGCTGGTTTAAACGGGGCAGATGTGACATATTTGATCCCATTACAGGTCATGAATTCTTTGAACTCAGCACTGGTAAAACATGGCCTGTTGTCGCTCACCAGGACATCGGGTAAGCCGTGTGTGGCAAACATGGCCTGCAGGCTTTCAGTAGTGGCAGCGGACGTGCTAGCTGACATTATCTCACATTCAATCCACTTGGAGTACGCGTCTACAACCACAAGGAACATTTTACCCAAGAATGGGCCTGCATAGTCGACGTGTACCCTAGACCACAGTTTGGAGGGCCAGGACCATAAACTTAACGGCGCCTCCCTGGGTACATTGCTTAACTGCGAGCATGTATTACATCTGTGAACGCAGGACTCTATGTCCGCATTGATACCGGGCCACCACACGTGGGATCTGGCTATCGCATTCATCATTACAATGCCTGGTGGGTACTGTGGAGATCATTGATGAAGGTGTCTCTGCCCTTCTTGGGGACCACTACTCGATTGCCCCACAGAAGGCAGTCTGCCTGTAAAGACATTTCATCTTTGCACCGCTGGAACGGCTTTATCGCTTCCTACATTTCCACTGGGACACTGGACCAGCTCCCGTGGAGCACACAGCTTTTGACTAGAGATAATAAGGGGTCCTGGCTTGTCCAGATTTTGATCTGCCAGGCAGTGACAGGTGATTGCTCACGTTTAAATGCTTCCATTACCATGGCTAGATCTGTGGGCTGCGCCATTTCCACCCCCGTGGTGGGCAATAACAGCCTACTGAGAGCATCGGCACAGTTTTCTGTGCCTGGCCTGTGGTGGCTGTACAGAGTAAATACAAGTATACATATATAACACTGCCCTATTGCCCCAGTGCTGCAAAACAACATGGAAATCAACTACAACCTAGAGGAAAAGTAATAATATAGTTGCGGCATCTTTCATAATCTTCCCAATGCCTTCCCCATTATCTCTGAAAATTGTCACTATTGAGCAAAGTTGCTTGTTTTTGTGTGACTGAAATCTGGTTTGTAACATCCTGATAAATATTTGAGCACTTGCATGATGGAATCCAACATTTAGCCCTCAATTCGATGCTACAGCTTGTAAAGTTAAATTCAAGCTTATCTTAAATTACAACAAAATAGCTTTTTCATCCTATATAATTAAATTCTAGTTTGCAATGCCACATATTTAAAAAAAATGCAAGATAGGTACATCTCCTGAATAGTATGTTCTATTAAATGACATCTTGTGACAAAGAAGAAGATGTTTTGTACAAAGCTGAACAATTAGCAAATCCTCTCGGCTTCGGAACAATCGGGGTGCAAAGCTGCCAGTATATAATTTTAATCACTTAATTTGGAGAATACAGTTATAAAATAGGCAAGCAGGTGTGACATGAGGCATTTGTAATAATAATTAAACAATTAGAGACTTACCTTAATACTGTTGATAGTAAAGTGCAGTGTGTAAAAGTCACCTTGACAGCTTATAATTATATATTCATTTGACTAGCTTTCAACTGAGCAGGATGGAGGTATTTCGGTTCTGAGAAAGAGCAGATGGTGTAGGTCATGTCAATTAATTGAATTCCACTTTTCCTCTTTTTTATTTTCTTCCTTTCTACTAGTTTTCTTTCTCCAGCAAATGAATTATAAAATTAATGAACGATTATAAATTATGTTCATTATTTCCTCAAAATTTGACAATTTATATCAACAATTAAAAAAGGCAGCAAGTTGTAGAAACTCCAATTCAGTTTGCATGAACATCTTATATCACGTCAGCATTTCATGCATAATTATTTTTGGACTGTAAGTAATAGCATTATCTGAAATGTTCACAAAAGCAAAATACTGCGGTTGCTGGAAATCTGAAGAAAATGCTGAAAATATTCAGCAGGTCAGGCAGCATCTACGGAGAGAGAAACCGAGTTAACATTTCAGGTTGGTGACCTTCCATCCGAACTGGCAAAAGCAAGAGCTGTAACAGGTTTTAAGCAAGTACAGATGCAAGGAACGAGGATGGTGTTGGGTGGGGGGTGGGGCGGGGGCGGGGAGGGGAGGGGAGGTCTGTGATAGGGTGGAAGGCAGGGGAGATTAAATGACAAAAGGGATGATGGTGCAAGGCAAAAGGTGAAATAGGACAAGTAAAGAAACTAAAGATGGGTCTAGAGGAGGTGAAAATGGCAAAAGCAGAACCATTACCAACAGCTGCTGTCCAAAAAATAGGTGCAGTGGGCATGATCTGAAATTGTTGAACTCGATGTTGAGTCCAGACGGCCGTAAATGCCTGATCGAAAGATGAGGTGCTGTTCCTCGATCTTCCGTTGAACTTTACTAGAACAGTGTAGGAGGCTGAGCACTGAGCGGTCGGCATGGGAGTGGGACGGAGAATTAAAGGGCTCAAGTGTCGGACCCCCGCTAGAACGACGCACATCGGAGAGACCCGCCTAATTTGTAGAACAGAAATTGCGCCGCATACTTACCTCGTGATTCTCCGATATCTGTCGGCCCGTTTCCAGCTCGGCGCGGCGCAGCAGGAGTTGCTGGGGGGGCGGAGCTACGGCCCAGCGCCGAAAACAGTGCCGGCAGCTGTGCGCGTACGCAGTGGGGGCTGCGCGCGTGTACAGTAGCTCCTTGCCCTCCCAGCGCGCCCTGTCTCCGGGTGACGACCCTATCCCTGGCTGAAGGGACGTCGCCCCTATCCCGGGCTGAGTGGCCTGATACATCTTACCTCGTCGCCGGCGGGGCCCGCCCGCCCGGCATCTCGCTGGGGGCGGGCCCCGCCCGAAGTCCTCGGCGGTGGCACTGCATCTCCTGGGTGGGGGCACCGCCCGAAGTGGCGTTGTCGGCGGCAGCGGGGTCTGCCAGCTCGGCATCTCGCTGGGGGCAGTCCCTGCCTGAAGTCCTCCGCGGCAGCCCGGCTTCTTGGTGCGGGCGTCTGCGGTGGCCGTGCCCATCCCAGCATGCTGTTGGAGGGCTCCCGGTGCTGCAGTAGGTGCGTATAAACTTAATTTTTTATTTATTGATTGATTTTGTTATTATTTTTTTTTGATTTTTTTTTTTTGATTGATTTATTGGTTGATTTATTGATTAATTTATCTTTTATTATTGATGATGACTCTTTATTTGTAAAAGTGAAGTGTTTAATGCTTGTAAACTTCCCTTCCTTCTCTCGTTCCCTACGCCTAATTTATAAAGTGTAGGCAAGGTTTTTCTGAGCGTACGAAAATCTACACTTACTCCATCCTAAGTTAGTTTGGAGTAAGTTTTCACTGACTAAACTTGCAGTAACAGGCTTAAGTGGCTGGACACGCCCCCTTTTGAAAAAAAAAATCTGTTCTAAAATGAAACTATTCTAACTAACTAGAACTGGAGCAAACTAAATGCTGAGAAATGCAATTCTAAACTAAAAAATAGGAGCAACTCAGGCCGAAACTTGAGCCCATAATGACAAGCGACAAGAAGCTCTGGGTCAGACTTGTGGAGGCATTCAGCAAAGCTACTGCCCAATTTGTGTTTGGTCTCCCTAATGTAGAGGAGACCACATCACGAGCAGCAAGTATAAATTGAAAGAAGTACATGTAAATCGCTGTTTCACCTGGAAGGAGTATTTGAGGCTGAGAATAATGGGAAGGGAGGAGCTGAAAGGGCAGGTGTTGCATCTCCTACGCTTGCACGGGAAGGGCAGTGGGTGTTGGGAGTGATTGAAGACTGAACCAGGTTTTCACGGAGGTAACAGTCCCTTATGAATTCTTAAAGGGGAAGGGAGGGGAGGGGATAATGTTTGGTGGTGGAATCGCGCTGGAGGTGGAAGAAATGGAGGCGGATGATCCGTTGAATGTGGAGACCGGTGGAATAGAAGGTGAGAATAAGATAAACCCTATCAATGAGTGTTAAGTTCTTAATTAACATAGTCAAGAGGCCTTACCCCTGTTTTAAGTGTCTGTTAAATGCTGGGTGGGGAGGGTGCGAAGTATGGCGGAGAGGCACTGTTGGCGTGAATACATGACCTCATCTTTCTTATCTGGAGGGAGGAGAGCATGCCGGGAAATCTCACAGATGCGGTGATCGTGACCATCTTTAAAAAAGGGGACAAGTCCGACTGTGGCAACTGCAGAGGAATCTCCCTGTTATCAGTCTCTGGGAAAGTCGCTCCTAGAGTCCTCTTCAACCGTCTTCTCCCTGTGGCTGAGGAGCTCCTCCCGGAGTCACAGTGCAGATTTTGTCCCCTGCGGGGCACAACGGACATGATCTTTGCAGCGCAACAGCTGTAGGAAAATTGCAGGGAACAGCACCAGCCCTTATACATGGCCTTCTTCGACCTTACAAAGGCCTTTGACACTGTCAACCGCGAGGGTCTATGGAGCGTCTTCCTTCATTTCAGATGCCCCCAAAAGTTCGTCACCATACTCCACCTGATCCACGATGACATGCAGGCCGTGACCCTTACCAACGGATCCATTACAGACCCAATCCACGTCCGGAATGGGGTCAAACAGGGCTGCGTCATCGCCCCAATCTTTTCTCAGTTTTCCTCGCTGCCATGCTCCACCTCACAGTCAAAAAGCTCCCCGCTGGAGTGGAACTAAACTACAGAACTAGTGGGAACTTGTTCAACCTTCGCCGTCTCCAGGTCAGGACCAAGACCACCCCAACCTCTGTCGTCGAGCTACAGTACGTGGATGACACCTGCGTCTGCGCACATACAGAACTCCAGGACATAGTCGACATATTTACTGAGGTATACGAAAGCATGGGCCTTACGCTAAACATCCGTAAGACAAAAGCCCTGTCCAGCCTGTCCTCGCCGCACAGAACTGCCCCCCAGTCATCAAGATCCACGGCGCGGCCCTGGACAACGTGGACCATTTCCCATACCTCGAAAGCCTCTTATCAACAAGAGCAGACATTGACGACGAGATCCAACACCGTCTCCAGTGCAGCCTTCGGCCACCTGAGGAAAAGAGTGTTTGAAGACCAGGCCCTCAAAACTGCCACCAAGCTCATGGTCTACAGAGGTGTCGTAATACCCACCCTCCTGTATGGCTCAGAGACATGGACCATGTACAATAGACACCTCAAGTCGTTGGAGAAATGCCACCAACGATGCTTCCGCAAGATCCTACAAATCCCATGGGAGGATAGATGCACCAACATTAGCATTCTCGACCAGGCCAACATCCCCTGCACTGAATCACTGACCACACTTGATCAGCTCTGCTGGGCAGGCCACATAGTTCGCATGCCAGACATGGGACTCCCAAACCAAGCGCTCTACTCGGAACTCCTTCACGGCAAACGAGCCAAAGATGGGCAGAGGAAACGTTACAGGGACACCCTCAAAGCATCCCTGAAAAAGTGCGACATTCCCACCGACATCTGGGAGGCTCTGGCCATAGACTGCCCTAAGTGGAGGAAGTGTATCCGGGAGGGCACTGAGCACCTCGAGTCTCATCACCGAGAGCATGCAGAAATCAAGCGCAGGCAGCGGAAAGAGCGTGCGGCAAACCAGTCCCACCCACCCTTTCCCTCAACGGCTGTCTGTCCCACCTGTGGCAGGGACTGTGGTTCTCGTATTGGACTGTTCAGTCACCGAAGGACTCATTCTAAGAGTGAAAGCAAGTCTTCCTCGATTCCGAGGGACTGCCTATGATGATGATGATGATGATGGGGAGAGAATTTCACATTGGCAATATAAAACCCCATCTGGAAATGCTTTGATGCTAACAATGGGTATTAACTGGGAGGGAGGAGAGGGATGAGAGCAGTTGTGTGAGAAATGGGACGGGCTCGCTCAAGGGCCTTGTCAACCAGAGTGGAGGGAAATCCTAAGCTGAGGAAAAGGAGGACATGGGAATTTTCATCTACTTTTAAGTGTGCAAGAGCATTTTTTTATAGTTTGATGAGTGTCTGCCCTACTGAGAAATACATGGGATAAATTAGAGTTGCAAACAAAGGTTCTGTTTACAGTCAACCACTTGGCATGTCAATTAGCACCACACAGTTTCAGTCAAAGACTGCAGGGTAGAAATAAGTCTGGGTTCGAACAAATTGGTCCGAGGCTTCACCGGCAGCTCACCCTTCTGCAGGATTAAAATTTGGGCCACTTGCACGCCGTCAACGACCCTCAGGTAAGTTCCACTAGGTAGGGGTGGGAGCCGGGGCGGGAGGGGTGGGTGGCGATCGCCAGGACTGTGGAGTCGGTGGAAACACTTCTGCTGCTCCTGGCTCCACAGACATTTTTTTTTTAATTAAAAAATAAACCTAACTTCTGTTGGCATCCCTGGGAACCACTGAACAATTCTGAGGCTGCCTTGCTTATGCTTGATTAATTTTGTAAAGGAGTCCTTCAATGAGCATTCGGCTCCTAACACATTCATCAGGCCTTTCCCTTGTTTTAAGTGTCAGTCGACTACTGAGTTTGGAGGGAACTTCACATTGGCAACACAGTACCTCATCTGAATTACTTGATGCTGTGTTTAATGTGTTTAATGTATCGGCAGCATTTTTAACTGAGAAACAGGATACTACCAAAATTGTAAAGAGTGTGCACAAAGACAAGATAGATCAAAACGTAGTTAGGTGATGCCAACCTCGGGGTAGAGTTTCCGTTTTGGGTGCAATTGGCAATTCAGGCTCAAAGTTTCCGCTCAAACCCATTTGCATATAGCCAAACGTAAACTCTACCATGATTCAGCACAATCAGGCAGCGTTTTAGATTGTAATTTTATCTTGCATTATAAAATATTCCTTGATATATTTAAGAGTGGTAACTTGGTGACATTTTTTTAATACTGCTGAAAATGGGTTTATCACAAAGAATAAGCATTTTTAATAAGAATGACTAGTCCCCCACCTGTGAGTAACCTGATCTTAAATAACTGAAAATAACTTTAAAAAAATTATACAGAACCATTTACTAGTTTAATTAGTGTACTTCGTGTAGTCAGTTCTTTCGTCAATTAAATATTTGTTAAAAATTTACAAGCTTTTAAAAGGTGCCTATTAGTGTCTTTGCGCCTAAAATAAGCTTAATTTTAAGAGCCTCCTCAAAGGCCGCAAACAGGCACAATTAGCGGAACCTCGCTGTGGTAATTAACGAGACCTTGGCCACGTGGCCAGTTTTATGGGTGGGGCCAGCTTCTAGCGCAGTGTTTCTTAAACCAGTGCAAAAGATCACGGAAACTCGATTTCAGCTGGACATGATTTGCGCTTGAAATTCCTTGACTTTTTGCGCTAATTTGCAGATTTTGGACGAATTGCGCTGAAAGAAACAACGCAACCTTGCGGAAACTCCAGGCCTTGAACTCCTCACCTTAATGAACAAAAGTCATCAAAAATATGGCTGTAATAGGACAACAATATTTCCACTAAGATATAGGGCCCAAGTTTCCACACACGCCTAGAACGGCGCAGTCCTGACCTGGACGCCCGTTTTTCGCGCCACAAAGTGCGCCTAAAAAAATCCTCCGTATTCTCCGTAGGTCCTCTGGCCCTCGGCGCAGCGCAGCAGGAGCTGTAGGGGGCGGAGCCAGGTCCCTGCGCTGAAAACAATGCCGGGACCTCTGCACATGCGCGCTACAGTGGGCACGCAAGTGCAGTAGCTCCAGGGGCCGAACTGTGTGGGAGGGGCGCGAAGCACGCAGCCCCTAGCCCTGGCCGAATGGCCTCACTAGGACTGCATGAATAAGGCTCCTCCCACGGCCAGCTCCTGCTTCCCTCCCCCCCCCGACCCGACTCGACTCCCGCTTCCCGCCCCCCCCTGCCTCCGGACCAGACCCGACACCCGCTCCCCCCCCCGACTGGACCCAACCCGACCCGCGCTCCTGTTCCCGCTCCCCGCCTCCCCGACTGGACCCGACCCGACCCGCGCTCCTGTTCCCGCTCCGCCCCCCCCCCCCGATTGGACCCGACCCGACCCGACCCGCGCTCCTGTTCCCGCTCCCCACCCCCCCCCCCAACTGGACCCGACCCGACCCGCGCTCCCGCCCCCCGACCCGACCCGACCCCCCCCCACTGGACCCGACCCCCCCCCCCACTGGACCCGACCCGACTCCCGCTCCCGGACTGGATCTGACCTGACCTCCCTCCCTCCCTCTCCCTCTCTCTCCCTCTCTCTCCCTCTCTCTCCCCTCTCTCTCCCTCTCCCTCCCTCTCCCTACCTCCCCCCTCTTCTCTCCCTCCCTCCCTCCCCCCCCTCTCTCTCCCTCCCCCCCCCCTCTCTCCCTCCCCCCACTCTCTCCCTCTCCCTCCCTCCCTCTCCTGAACCAAACCTCCCCGAACCGACCCAACCCAACGCCACCTACCTGTAAATCTGGTGCTGGGGACGGGCCCTGCCCGAAGTCTCGGGCCGGCCCGTTCAGCCTTCGGTCCCGAAAGGCCTGCCTGAAGCACTTTCACACAGGTAGAAAGATGGTTTATTTAATCTTTTCTTTGCTTATAAATGTTTATTCAGGTTAGATTTATTTGTATAATATTTGTATAAGTATAAATAAGGATTTATTGTAGAATTTAATGACTTCCCTTCCCCCCCCCCACCTCGTTCTGGACGCCTAATTTGTAACCTGCGCCTGATTTTTTAATGTGTAGAACAGGTTTTTTCAGTTCTACAAAAATCTTCACTTGCTCCATTCTACTTTAGTTTGGAGTACGTTTTCACTATGGAAACTTTCAAATCAGGCGTCAGTGGCCGGACACGCCCTCTTTTGAAGAAAAAATTCTGTTCCAAAGTAGAACTGTTCTACCTGACTCGACTGCAGAAAAAAAATGTGGAGAATTGCGATTTCTAAGATAGTCCGTTCTCCACCAGTTGCTCCTAAAAATCAGGCGCAAATCATGTGGAAACTTGGGCCCTTAGTCACTAGAGGTAGCCTGATGGTGCAGTCATTGATGAGGTACGTCCAAAAGAAGAAGGGTGAGAAAATCAAAGGCTGAGCCATCACACACTATTCCACACACCTCTTTATGGTCAAACCAAGAACTGACAGAGGTCCATGAGTAGGTCACGTGCCATCCTACTCACGGATTAATGCGGGGTAATCTATCAATGTGGACAAAGCTGGTTTACAAAATGACAAGCAATATTGGGTCTGTATAGCTCCACCAATCAGTTAGAGTAAATTAATCGAGCTGATTGTGTTGGTATAACAATGACACATCTTCTTCTCATTTCTCATAGGAGACCAAAATCAGCTGTTTAAGACTGGCAACAAAAGGTATGAAAATTCCTTTCTTTTCTTTTTGTCCCCTTGCATTGTTCAAGCCCAATAACCAGCATCACACATAAGAAAAAAAAATGTCTTTCTATCTGTTTGAAGGACATGCGGAGAGAGAAACTCTCAATCAGTGCTTGATTAAATTGGTTGCTAAAATGGCATGCCTGTATCCTGCATGAGTTTATTTTGTGATTACATTGCCTGTTGTCTTCAACATTGATGGATCGTACAGTTTATATATCTATATATAACTGTTTGTATTACACTGAATTACTGCAGTGTTACATTACACTCTCATTGTATTGTCATTCCTTGCATGATTTAGCATCTTTAGTTGAAGTTGTCTGGAAATTGAAAAGCCTGCATCCAGATGTTTACTATTCATTTCCGAACATTTAGCCCATTTTACTTTGTAGGTTTCATTATCATAATGGTTGCATTAAATGAAGTGAAATGCAAATAGAAACCTATTCAGTAGTATTCAGCTACCATTTCTTTGCTCGGGTCATTTTTTACATGCCTCTATTCTTTTTCCACTGCACAGATTATTCAAATTGTGCCCGTTTTGTGAATGTCACTTGTCTCTCTTTCGGCATGGAACACTGTATTGACACTTTCTTAAGCAAATTGAAGGCAAAGTAACAGAGCCCACATTTGCATTAAATCCAACTATCATAATCTATTCTTTTGAAATTAAAATTAGAGGCAGAGGTATCATTAAAACTTTAATCTGAAGTAATTATTAATTTCTCTTGGGGCTTCCAGTTTTATTTTATAGAATGGGGGCTGTGAGATATTATCAAAGGATATTTTTCTTGGTCGACTTGCTTCTTTCTTTTTTTTTCTTATGCATGCTGACCTGGAACTTTCCTTTGTCTTAACGGTAATAGGTAGGATACAGATAACTACACCGTACATACTTGTCATCCCAAGTGCAGGTGATTATCTCCTCTCCAGTCAGAAATGTTAATTCCTCTCCAACCCTATGCAAACTGTTGTTTTAAAATGTTATCTGCAAAGTAATTTGCATTCTTTTAGGTTTAGCGAATGTTTTGTGTTAAAGGAAGTATTTTGACCTACAGTTGCAGGCTCTGCGAATGCCTCAGTGGATAAATGTACTGGATGGTAAGTTAGTGAGACATTGAGATCAAGGAGATGCCAGGTTCAATCCCTTCCCAGTACCAAATTATCTGAGTGGTCAGAGCAATACAATTAGGCCTCAACCTCCCTGAAGTATGAAGTTGGGGAGGGGTAGGGGGAGGGGGAAAACCTGGCAAGTAACCTCACTGGAAAGTGCTAGTGTGTGGATATTGGGTGAGGGCAGAATTGGGCTTCACTGTGACACCCACAGATTCAATAGCCTGGCAACACTCATCATCTCGGCTCATGGGTGAATAATGGCAACTCATGTGAGGTACCAGCATGCTGCCAACATCTATGGAACTGTACCCTACAGGAGCCACTCGCTACAGAAGGTGACAATTTAACTGATCAATATCGTTTGGCTAATAAATGATGTACAAAAATCCATTTGTAAGCCTTTCGAAATTTAATGATGGGTAGACTTTACAAATTACGGGGGCAGAGCTCCATGCATTTTGGGGATTCAGATATGGACGTCAGCATCTCTGCAACGCTTTCCTGTCCATTAATTTTAATGACATTCTTAATATGTGCTTCCATCGCATAAAGCTCTGCAACGACAGCAGAAAATCATAAAATCTACCCATTCAATTCATGGCATTTTTAAAGAAACAGCTAAACATAATGTGCATGTGTGGATGAAATGAATGCCTCTTCACATTTAATGTTATGGCAGTATAAATGTGTGTCCTGTTGGTCAAAGAATTTCATGCAGACCAAATGTTGATTCAGATGCCAGGCCCTCACTGATGTACCTCATCTCAAAAGACGATGATGTATTCGAGGATGGAAAGTTTCTGTTGCCATTTTATGCAAAAGAGCTGCAAGGCCATCTCTGGAAAGTACTTGATACTTTCCAAGATCAATTATCTGCTCCCTCCTGCATCTTGGGGCCTTTACTAGACCCGATAGGTATCTGTCCATCTCCTCAGATCCCCAAAACACACCTGTTTTACCTCAATCCAGGGCACAAACAAAATTCAACCTTCAGGGGGCCAGAATTGCCCCTTTCCTCCGCTGCAGAGTGGAGTGGCCGGCAACTTTTGATGGAATGGCCGCTGATAGCCCAATTTCCCTCCCGAGTTTTCCCGGCGATGCCCTGATCCCTCCCTTACCGCTCCACTGCTGCCAATCCGCAGTCTGCACGTCACCACTGTGCGCACCGCTGATCTAACCCCCCGACAGGGACATCTTTGGCCCGCCCGGTGGTGCCAGAACAAGCTTTCACCCGGTGGTCCAATGAGGCTGTGGCCTTCTCCAGCTGTGGTGTGGCTTCCCTTAAAGGGGAGGGCGCACTGCCACTGCCGACATATTTTTTTTTGTCGGTCGACTGCCAGGTCGGCCCGACAATTATGCCCCCGGGTTCGGCCGGATCGCTAACAGGCAACCTGGCACCCCCTCTTGGGTGCCAGGCCGCTGGCCTGGCCAAAACCCTTCCTGGTGGCCCAGTGGCCCGAAGTTTTAAAATCGCAGAGGCTGTCTCCTTTTAAGTGAAGGGGAGAGCCGTGGTGACATGGCGCTATGATGACATCATCGTCGCAGTGACTCGACACCTGCCCCCAACTTCAGCCATTCAGCTGCTGTCACCACCGCGTTTTTACCCTCAGGTGCAGTCACTGCCCCCATTATGACCGACTTCCAGATCAAAGCAAAAAAAAACCCCAAAGAGCGCAATTTTGCGAAAAGAGTCGACCTGAACCGCAGCTGCGGTAAAAACCATCGAAACGGGGTGGGAGCACCCAGGTGGGGGGCAATTTGTACTCCCTGATCTTCAGGACTCTGCTGCAATCTTTAAACGATCTCTTCTCTTCTTGTGTTGCAGCAGGTGTCTGCGTTTCCCTGCCCGGGCAGTGGTGGGATCCCTCTTTATGGTGATTATCTCATCTGGAGCCCCTCCAGCTGAGTTAAACAGCCCCCACCCAAGAAACATGAGTTTATTCATGTGCACTACATATTCCATTTCCTTCTTCATTTAAATGACAAAATTTATAGTTAGCCTTTTACATGAAGTTTGGTTTTTCTAATTGTGGAAGACCATGAAATTTGACTAAAATGTACTGATTTATATATAATAAAAACTCAATTAGTAGTAAGTAGGTTTCTGACTGACAGAGTAATGAATTTGCTAATGTTTACTATAAAACTCAAAACAAAATTAAACATTTAAAGCAACATGAAGAGCTGGCATTTAGAAAATATGGGTAAACAAACAAAAACCATACAGCCAGAAATGAACGAAACAATAGTAATAATTATAGATATACTTCAAGGGGCCTCACCATTCTGGGGGCTGGAGAGACTACGAAGCCTCATTTTTTGTTTTATTTGTTCCGTGATGTGGGCGTTGCTGGCAAGGCCAGCACTTATTTCCCGTCCCTAATTGCCCTTGAGAAGATGGTGGTGAGCCACTTTTTTAAACGCTGCAGTCCGCCTGGGGAAGGTACTTCCACAGTGCTGTTAGGGAGGGAGTTCCAGGACTTTGACCCAGCAACGATGAAGGAACGGCGATATATTTCCAAGTCAGGATGGTCTGTAACTTGGAGGGGAACTTGCAGGTGATGGGGCTCTCATGCGCCTGCTGCCCTGTCCTTCTAGGTGGTAGAGGTCATGGGTTTGGGAGGTGCTGCCGAAGAAGCCTTGGCAAGTTGGTGCAGTGCATCTTGTAGATGGTATACACTGCAGCCACGGTGCGCTGGGGTGGAGGGAGTGATTGTTCAAGGGGTGCCAATCAAGCAGGCTGCTTTGTCCTGGATGGTGTCGAGCTTCTTGAGTGTTGTTGGAGTTGCACTCATCCAGGCAAGTGGAGAGTACTCGTGCCTTGTAGACAGTGGAAAGGCATGGAGGAGTCAGGAGGTGAGACACATGCCACAGAATACCCAGCCTCTGACCTACTCGTGTTGCCACGGTATTTATGTGGCTGTTCCAGTTATGTTTCTGGTCAATGGTGACCCCCGGAATGTTGATGGTGGGGTTTTCGGCAATTGTAATGCCACTGACTATCAAGGGGTGATGGTTAGACTCTCGCTTGTTGGAGATGGTCATTGCCCGGCACTTGTGTCGCATGAATATTTCTTGCCACTTATCAGCCCAAGCGTGAATGTCGTCCAGGTCTTGCTGCATGCGGGCATTATCTAAGGAGTTGCAAATGGAATTAAACACTGTGCAACCATTATTGAACATCTTCACTTCTGACCTTAAAATGGAGGGAGTCATTGATGAAGCAACTGAAGTTGGGCCTAGGACACCGCCCTGAGGAACTCCTGCAGCGATGTCCTGGGGCTGTCATGATTGACCTCCAACAACCACAACCATCTTCCTTTGTGCTAGATATGACTCCAGCCAGTGGAGAGTTTTCCCCCAATTCCCATTTCCACCTAGAGGACCAGGAATTTGGGATCGGTTCCACGCTCTTTGTTTTGACCCTTCAAATTCCAGTGGGGGGGGGAGCCCCAAGATGGATTTTCCACTTGCTAGGTCGTTTAGAAAATTGCCAATGTCATTCCATTATTTAAGAAGGGTTTAAGAAAAATGGGAATGTGAAACCAGAACATTATAGATCTATTAGTCTGCTGTGGGGAATCTGTTACACTGTATAATGGACAGAGTGACTGAGCACTTGGACAAATATGAACTGATCAGTGGGAACCTGCATGGATTTGCACAGGATAGCTTATGTCCAACTAATCTAGTTGAATGTTTTGAGGACGTTACTAACATGGTCGATAAGTCACTGTCTATTGATGTTATTTATATTGACTTTCAGAAGGTATTTGATAAGGTTTCATACAAGAGACTGTTAGCAAAAATGAGAGCGCATGGAATTGGAGGCAACCTATTGACATGGATAGGAAATTAGTTTGGAGATAGGAAACAGAGAGTAGAAATAATGGGTATGTACTCCAATTGGCAGGGTGTGACACTAGTGGTGTCCCCCAGGGCTCTGTACTCGGGCCTCAGCTTTTCACTATATTTATTAATGACTTAGATTAAGGAATAAAAGCCGTATGTCCAAGTTTGCTGGTGACACTAAGTTAGGTGGCACAGTCCATCATGTAGATAGGAGCAGAAAGTTGCAAAGGGACATTGATAAATTAAGTGACTGGGCAAAACTGCAGCAGATGGAGTTCAATGTAAGAAAGTGTGAGGTCATCCACTTTGGGCCTAAGAAAGACTGATCAGAGTATTTTCTAAATAGTGAGAAGCTAGGAACTGAGGAGGAGCAGAGAGATTTAAAGGTCGACGTACATAAATCACTAAAAGCTGGCGGACAGGTACGAAAAATAATTTAAAAGGCTAATAGAATGCGAGCCTTTATCTCAAGAGATTTGGAAGACAAAAGGGTGAAGTTATGCTACAGTTGTTTAGTTAGGCCACACCTGCTGTACTGCATTCAACTCTGGACACCGCATCTCAGGAAGGGTATATTGTCCTTGGAGGGGGCACAGCACTGATTCACCACAATGCTACCGGGGCAAAAAGGGTTACATTATGAGGACAGGTTGCATAGACAAGGCTTGTATTCTCTTGAGTATCATCATAGATGGTCCCTTGAATCGAGGATGACTTGCTTCCACACCAAAAAGGGATGAGTTCACAGGTATTTCAATGAAGGACCCAATAGTCCAGGTCCCGAACTACATGTTAAAGGGTGGAAGATGCCTGTACGTGAATTTTTTTAACGTGTGGTGGCTGTTGCACACCAGCCACCACACGGGCTTGACAGAGCTAGGTCTTTATCCAGTGGCAAGCATTAACCAAGGCGACTGGAGACCAGCTTTGCTGCACGGATCTAGTGCACACGCATATCGCAGTGTGGGCTGGCCCGTGCTGCCCCTGGGCCCAGTATAGAATACTAATGAGTGTCAATCATGGCTCAGTGGATAGCACCCTCTGAGTCAGAAGGTTGTGGGTTCAAGTCCCACTTCAGGGACTAGAGCACGCAAATCTAGGCTGGCCCTCCAGCGCAGTACCGAGGGAGTGCTGCACTGTCAGAGGTGCCATCTTTCAGATGAAATGTCAAATCGAGGTCCTGTCTGCCCTCTCAGGTGGACACAAAAGATCTTAAGGCACTATTTCGAAGAAGAGCAGGACAGTTATCCCCGGTGTCCTGGCCAATATTTATCCCTCAATGAACATCACTAAAACAGACTATCTGGTCAATATCACATTGCTGTTTGTGGGAGCTTGCTGTGTGCAAGTGGCCACCATGTTTCCTACATTACAACAGTGACTACACTTCAAAAGCTATTTCATTGGCTGTAGAGCACTTTTGTGACATCTGGTGGTCGTGAAAGGCGCTATATAAATGCAACTTTTCTTTCTTTCTAATTAAGGTGGTTAAGATCATTAAAGAATTTGATAGGGTAGATAGAGAGAAACTATTTCCTCTGGTGTGGGAGTCTAGAACAAGGAGGCACAACCTCAAGATTAAAGCTAGGATTCAGGGATGATGTGAGGAAACACTTCTTCACACAAAGGGTAGTGGAATCGGGCACTGTCTCCCCAAAGAAGCTGTTGAAGCTAGGTCAATTGAAAATTTAAAAACTGAGATTGATAGATTTTTGTAAGTAAGGGTATTAAGGGATAGGGAACCAAGGCGGGTAAATAGAGTTGAGATACAGATTGCCATGATCTAATTGAATGGGAGAACAGACTTGAGGGGCTGAATGGCCTAATCCTGTTCTTATTTTCCTAATACCGGGCTGATGTGTCCGGTCGAGGGAATGATCCTGCCGGCTAGCACGCCGACTTTTTTGAAGGATCTCCAGGGTTGTTAAATGTAATTGTAAATAAGTGCCCAGTAGAGTCATGAACAGGTTTGTGTACTACGTTTTCTGTGTGGTTGCATTTTTAAACTGATTGAGGCATGTCATTGTTGTGTTTCACACCCTGAGGCATGTAACTCTGCTGATCAGTTTCCACACCAGCACTAAATCCCAATACTCCAGTTTGACTCCCCCCAACCACACCCCTCCCACCCCCCCCCCCCCCAACCCATTCACCAGCATCTGGGTATGTGCAGAACAGCCGTTATTTTTAAAATGAGAACATTTATCACCATCTTTAAAAACGGTGGTATTTTAACACTACGCCAAAATGTTAAAAATTTTTGGCGAAACTTAGGCTTTTTTTGGCGCTAATTCGGCATAAGAAATCAGCCGTTATTCGCAAATAGCACCAAAAAACAATGCTATTCTTAAATGTGGAATTTCTAGCCCTAGGTGTGGTCTCACCAACGCCCTGTACAATTGTAGCAAGACTTCCCTACTTTTATACTCCATCCCCCTTGCAACAAAGACCAACATTCCATTTGCCTTCCTGATTACTTGTTTCAAAAAGGTCATCTTGGAGCTGATTTGTATAGTGCTACTTAACATGACTAATTAACCCCAAGATGGTAAATTTGGGTATCTTCAATAATGCTCCAAAGATACTTTTTAATTTTAGTCTCAAAAGCACAGACAGCAAATCCGCAGCCCATTTTACATCGCATCCATTTTTTTTCCATTTTCATTGATAGTTGCCAATTCACTACTGACAGCGATCAATTTCACTTCCATTTTGTCTTGGGTGCCTTCAGGAAAGGTTTAAAAGCCATGGAGAGGGTTCAGAAGAGATGTGTGAAGATGATGCCAGGAGCTTAGTTATGAGGGGAGATGAGAGAAACTGGGACACCTTTTATTACAACAAAGAAGTTTAAGAGAAAAAGTTATAGAAGTGTTCAGAATTATGAGGCTTTGATAAGGTAAATCAAGAAAAATAATTTCCACTGGTCAATGAGTCAGTAAATAACAAATGTAAGATCATTACCAAAAGAATGAAGGGAGAGATTTAGTGATTTTCTTTGTATGTAGAGGATTGTTAGATCGGAACACTCCACCAGAAACAGTGGTATTACTCGAAGCACATTTTCACTGAAATTTTGTACCTTCCTCCACCCACCCCCCCTGTACCCTCTCCATAAACTGATGGTTCATTCTGGACAATAATGTCTTGCATAAGAATATAAGAACATAAGAAATAGAAACAGGCGTAGGCCATACGGCCCCTCGAGCCTGCTCCGCCATTCAATAAGATCATGGCGGATCTGATCATGGACTCAGCTCCACTTCCCCGCCCGCTCCCCATAACCCCTTATCCCCTTATCCTTTAAGAAGTCTTAGGTGGCAGTTGTCCGGTTCCTCACTTCAAGCATGAGGATAGACAGGATTATCAACAGAGTATTCAACCAAGGGGTCCTTCACATCCAAGCCTGACTGTGCCTTCACTTGTTGTTTACATATTTGCACTTTTTCCAGTAGCAACCATGGGAAGAAGCTTGGCCTGATCATTTTCTTTTCATTGCTCTTTGTAGCTCAGGAACTCTGATGCAAATTAAAGCATGTGTCCAGCCCATATCGGATAAGAGCAGCTGAGGATACAGGCAGGAGATTGAATCTGGTACCCTTATTCAAATAGTACATTTACCTACCATATCACTGAGAAAGCCTCTAACAGTACTTCTTGCACTCAACAAGGATTCTTTACTATTCTGAAGGGGTATGTGCTTTGAATGCAAAGTACTGTTATCGTTTATATTTTCCTTTTAGAGTTTAAAAAAAAATTGTTATCTATAAGGAGAAATGCAAAAAAACACCTTTGTGCTAGACTCCAAGGAGACCTCCTATTTCAGCTCTAACACATACCCTTGTTCCTGCTTACCTAGCATCAACCATGACGGAAGTTCAGTCAATGAGTGACTGCACAAACAGCCATTTGCATCCTGTTCATTTCTCGAAGCAGGTTGGGAGCCGATCTGAATTCTCAACTCCAGTATTGGCTGAGTACAAAGCAGTACTTGGCAGGTAGCAGCTTGGAGAATTAATGTCCTCTCTCAAACAGCTACTAGGAATGAAAAGGATGCTGATTCCTGTTGTTTAAGTGCTCGCACTCACTATCTGAATCCTGTAATTGCTGCCAGCAAAGCAAGAATCGGGCCTTCTACCCGAGTGGAAAGGTTAGGTTTCCTCAGCAGTGCAGGTATGTGCTATAATTCGACATTTCTACTAAAAGGTTGTTCTTTTTTAAAGACATTACATGGTAAACACATAAAAGGCTGAATTG
This sequence comes from Pristiophorus japonicus, assembly GCF_044704955.1. Taxonomy (NCBI): domain Eukaryota; kingdom Metazoa; phylum Chordata; class Chondrichthyes; family Pristiophoridae; genus Pristiophorus; species Pristiophorus japonicus. Next base: position 178,552,529 of record NC_091988.1, on the reverse strand, counting down.
TTCTGCATTCAAAGTACGTTACCCCACAATTGTGCTTGCTTCTCATAAATTATATCATGAAATGGTTAGAAAGATTCTATTCTGGTGAATTATTCTTATTACAGTCAGAACTTCCTGGTAACAGTTATATGCTCACCTTTGAATAAGGGACAAAGTGGTGACAGACTAGTTAATACTAATCTCTGTGGGCTCCATGCAGTTCCCATCATCTCAAATATTGTCAACTGGGCAAAACAATAAATAATAATAAATGCCCTTTCAGTTCATCATAGTAATGATCTAGATCCAGCCAAAATGTAAATGTAATATTCATGCAGCAGTGCTTCATTAACAGTACACAATGATACTATTGAGAAGAAAAACAAAGGAAAGACAATTAATAAATGAAGTGTCTTTCATACTTTGGCCAAAGAAATTAATTTACTCAACATGAAAATGCGCCTATTTATTTTGGAATGCCTTTCAAACCATGGGAGTATGTATAGAAGTAACTGCGAAGGACAAGATAGATACATGTGCACAGGTCAGTTGTGACATTCCAGGGTCCTTGATTGATTGCTGTTGCACTTTGTAATTCAAAAAAGTCGATCGGTAATCCATATTGATACATGATCTGTTATTGTAAAAGATTCACCATAAACAAGGCCCATTCCTCATAATATCATGTGTAATGTTATCTACAATACTCATTTATCAAAACCAAAATAAGATGGTCCATGGACAAGCTTGTGCTGTTTGCACTGCGCTGAGCCCTGAGTGACACCATAGCTCCACAGGTAACTGCAGTTAAACCAACAGACAGGCACCATGCAATCAAGTTAGCCTTTGCAATAGCAAAATCAGAACATGAATGATCGAAAATCAATTTGTTCGCTCTTTTGGGAAGGGATCTTCAAAAGCTTTGCATTAGAAGCATTTCTCCTCACTTTTTCCATTTGCCTCATGTAAGGACCATTGCACAGGGACTGCCGCAGCAGAGCTGACAACGTTAGGTAATGCTCCCAGTCCCTGTAAATGGATTTGCGTTTTTACTCGAATATGCTTATATCCTTATCAGTAGGAATTAAAAGGTGAAGAGCTAGCATAATGAAAACGATTTCAGATATTTTGTGGTATTACCTGAAGTAAATGTCAAAAGTGTGACCATATGTCAGTCACTACCCCTCTATCTCAGCAATGGGTCATGTGCCAAAACTGTTTTCCTATGTTGCAATTGTAATAAAGCATTTCAGAATTTCATTTATTATTGGAATTGGAAAGGTAGTAATACTTGATGGTTTCCATGTTCAATTAGTTGTAATTTATGATATCATCATCTCATTTTGTAATATTATCGCATCACTGTCTTTTAACATTTTGTAGCAGTGATCCCAAGACTTGCCAATGATTTAAAATGTCATGACATTTTCAAGCATCAGATTTTTAAAACCCTCACAAATAGCATCCTGCATTATTTAAATCCATTCCACACGGATTACGATGGAAAGCTTTGCTGGTTTGATATTCAGAGAACTAGAAAACTGATACTCTGCAGGAATTCTGGTCTATTTAATATATCAAATGTGTTCACATTTAATTGGTTAATTATTTCCTCTTACAATGCCTATAACATTTATGTTTTCTTTTTCCTGAATGTGTGAAAACTATGAATGGATTTATAATTTGAATAATTATTAATTTATCATCAGGCCAAATATGATAGACTAAATATCGTAAAATAACAAGAACAGAAACAAAATTGAAAGTAATGATATCTTCTTCAGTAAGAATGGGCCACAGCAGTCAATTTGGCATTGCTATTGGTATGTTTAAAGCAGATCTGATCTAGCAGTGTCAAAGGCCTTAGTGAGGTCAAAGAAGGCCATGTATAAGAGTTGGTGCTGTTCCCTGCATTTCTCTTGCAGTTGTCGCGCCGTGAAGACATGCCCATTGTACACCGTAGTAGACGGAATCCGCACTGACTCCGGGAGGAGCTCCTCAGCCACAGGGAGAAGACGGTAGAGGTGGATTCTAGCAATGACTTTTCCAGTGGCCGACAACATGGAGCTTCCTCTGTAGTTGCTGCAGTCGGACTTGATACCCACCCTCCTGTATGGCTCAGAGACGTGGATCATATACAGCAGACACCTCAAATCGCTGGAGAAATACCAACAACGATGTCTCCGCAAGATCCTGCAAATCCCCTGGGAGGATAGACGCACCAACATCAGTGTTTTTGATTAAGCCAGTATCGAAGCACTGACCACACTTGACCAGCTCCGTTGGGTGGGCCACATTGTCTGCATGCCAGACACAAGACTCCTAAATCAAATGCTCTACTCGGAACTCCTACACGGCAAGCGAGCCCCAAGTCGGCAGAGGAAACGTTTCGAGGACACCCTCAAATCTTCATTGATAAAGCGCAACATCCCCACCAACACCTGGGAGTCCCTGGCCAAAGAGCGCCCTAAGTGGAGGAAGAACATCCAGGAGGGTGCTAAGCACCTCGAGTCTCGTCGCCAAGAGCATGTAGAAAACAAGCGCAGGCAGCGGAAGGAGCGTGCGGCAAACCAGTCCCACCTATCCTTTCCTTCAACGACTGTCTGTCCCACCTGTGACAGAGACTGTAATTCCCGTATTGGACTGTACAGTCACCTGAGAATTCACTTTTGAAGTGGAAGCAAGTCTTCCTCGATTTCGAGGGACTGACTATGATGATCTAGCAGTTCCAAGAAACCCCCATGCCTGAAAACTCCGTAACACTGCAATCCTGCCTCTTTAAGGCCAAGTACTTTTTCCTGACCAGTAATATGTTTGTCTTTGTGCTTTCAGCTGGATTCTCATTGAAATCACGATAATGTAGTTACGGACAGATAGACTCATCAGAATAGAAAAGAATGAATGACAAGAGCCTATGGGCTCAAAATTCCACATTGTTGTTTTTGCATTATTTCAGATTAATGACCGTTTTTTTAGTCCGAACTAACGCCCAAAAAAAGGTCCGAATTTTCGCCAAAATGATTTTTCATTTTGGCGCAGCGCAGAAACACCTCTGGTTTTGAGGGTGGAGCTCATTTTTTGCGCCGAAAAAGTGAGGCCTGTTCTGCGCATGCCCAAGCATTTAGGTTTCCAGGGTAACACGAGGCACAATGGGAGGGAACGAGCTGTCCCTCACCGGTTCCTGGGCGTGAAGGAAGGAAATGTGGGCTGAGGGCTGCTTTTATACAGTTGTGTAGAGGGAGCTTTTCTCTGTAACTAACCCGTGCTGTACCTGCCCTGGGAATGTCTTGATGCTGAAACATGAACTCCCCGTCCAAGCCGCCGAACTATGGCGACGGTTCGCAAATGGCTCGCCATTTCCCTGGCCACCCCCTATCCCTGGCCAAATGGCCCACCGAGTGTTTTATCGCAGTAAATATTAAGTCCTAAAAATAAAATAACTTTCTTTTATAATGAAGTAATTCAAAGATAATTAATCACTACATTCAATAGGAACATAATAAATACAAATCAACACAACAAATCAATTCTAAGCCCCCGTTAATGCTGATTTTGATCGGACTCCGACTTGGTAAGGTTTTAAAAAGTGTTGTCCTTTTAAAAAAAAATCCTTATTGGTGAAACCCGCGAGTGAAGTCAGAAAAACGGCACTTTAAAAAAACGGCCATTATCTGTTAAGGACGGCGTTATACCATTGACGAAACTTGCAAAATTAAGTTAGCTCCAAAAACACTGTTAGCTGAAAAAAATGGAGCTAAATTGTGGCGAATTTTGGGCCCATATGTACTTTTAAGTTTTGAAAAGTTTGAATGGAGTTTAATTTCCAGCATGATTTCAGAAAAAAGATTTGCATTTATATAATGCCTTTCATGACTAATGGACATCTCAAAGCACTATACAGCCAATGAAGTATTTTTGGAGTGTAGTCACTGTTGTAATGTGGGGGAAACAGAGCAGCCAATTTGGGCACAGTGAGCTCCCACAACAGCAATGTGAAAATTACCAGATCATCTGTTTTTTAGTGATGTTGATTGAGGGATAAATATTGGCCAAGTCACCAGGTCTTCCCCTGCTCTTCTTCAAAATAGTGCCATGGGATCTTTTATGTCCACCTGAATGGGCAGAGGAGACCTCAGTTTAACGTCTCATACAAAAATGGCACCTCCGACAGTGCTGCACTCCCTCAATGCTGCACTGGAGTGTCAGCCTAGATTTTTGTGCTCAAGTCTTTGGAGTGGGACTTGAACCTATAACATACTGACTCAGAGGCAAGGATATTACCCACTAAACCACGGCTGACACAGCTGGATATGGAAAAATTAATCATTTTAGTCACAGATCAATGACTTCCATAATTAGGAGAATTATTGGGCCAGAATTTGCTGGCAAAATAACATCGAGTTTAATGCACACAAGTGTAAAAATCCAGTAATTTGTGGTGAGGAAGAGGCCGGCTGTGAGTTGCAAATCGCCACAAATTGCTGGACGATGACACTGCTCTGCCTTAGCCTTACAAAAATATAGTTGTGCCGTCAATCTTCCCATTTATGTCAAGAAATTTCCTTGGGTAGCACTGGGTGCTGTTCAGGAGCAAACTCTCCCCCCCCCCCCCCCCCCCTAAAACACCTGTTGCCCTCCTACACATTTTTTGGAATAGAAAATGTTTTTCTGATTCAGTACTTGTTGCATAAAGCTGCATTTTAACATAACAGGCAAATCAAATTCAGATACAGACGCTTTCTGCTGATCCAAGAGCCATTTTACTAACAAGACAGGAGTTTGATCCTGAATCTGGCAGAAATGGTTCTTTGGATTGGATCAGTCATAGTCCCTATAATTGGAAAAGACAGTGTTTAGTACTGTGTCACCTAACCTTTGAGATATGGAATATTTAGCGGCAGATAAGCAGAGGCAACCATCAGCTGCTGAAGTAATTCACCTAGCTATTTTTTGAGCCACAAACATCTGTTTCACTACCAAAAATAGGGAAGCCTCTAGCCCTCTGCCACATACAATTGTTCTATGCCCCCTGGATTAAAAAGAAATGCCATACAGTCAATCCAGCACCCTCCTCCTATTCCAACAGGATTATTCTTCATCGAGTTAATATCCCTGTTCTTCCACTTACTGCTTGGCACCACAGTGCCACCCTCTTGCCATATCTATCCACAACAGACTGCAGGGGCATCCAGGCTGCTGCTTGAGACGTTGCTGCCATCCCTGCCATGGAACAACAGTGTACACTCATTCACAGGCTTGACGAATAAAATGGCACAAGAATTTTGCAAATAAAGTACATGCAGGCAATCGCAAAATATTGCCTAAAGTCTGAAAAGCAATCTTGTGTTAAGCAGCTTACCTTTGAACAACCACTTCTGCTAGATCAGAAGTTTAAAGTCACAGGATTTAAGATGGATGATGTCATCGTATCCTAACTCTAGGGGCTAAAAATCTGTGTTAGTCAAGAAAGTTGCTGGTGTCACCGTCAACTGGAGTTATCGGCCGGCGAAAATTTACACTAAGCCGAGTAAATTCGTCCGAGGGGCTGGAGAATGGTGGTGCAGCACTTGCGTTGCATGTAATGCCCTCCTAATGGCGTTAGTGGAGACCTCCAAGCCAAAGTTCCCATCTTGAAGTGCCGTTCGAACTTCGCATAGCTTCTGGGAGCGAGGCTGTGGAGCACACAAGGAAGTGTGGGTAATTAAAAGGGCTATGAATTAAAGGGGCAATGCACTCAGAAATAATACAAATTAAAATGCAATTATAAAATGAAGTTTTCATCCCTTATAGCCGTTCAAAAAAATTGTAATATTAAAACGAAGTCCCAAATAGGAGTGTTCAGCTCTTAAATCAGCATGGATTTATGAAGGGGAAGTCATGTTTGACAAATTTGCTGGAATTCTTTGAGGATGTAACGAACAGGGTGGATAAAGGGGTACCAGTGGAAGTGGTGTATTTGGACTTCCAGAGACATTTGACAAGGTGCCACATAAAAGGTTACTGTACAAGATAAAAGTTCACAGGGTTGGGGGTAATATATTAGCATGAATAGAGGATTGGCTAACTAACAGAAAACAGAGAGTCGGGATAAATGGTTCATTCTTGGGTTGGCAACCAGTAACTAGTGGGGTGCCGCAGGGATCAGTGCTGAGACCCCAACTATTTACAATCTATATTAACGACTTGGAAGAAGGGAAGCCAAGTTTGCTGACTATACAAAGATGGGAGGAAAAGCAATGTGTGAGGAGGACACAGAAAATCTGCAAAAGGACATAGACAGGCTAAGTGAGTGGGCAAAAATTTGGCAGATGGAGTATAATGTTGGAAAGTGTGAGGTCATGCACTTTGGCAGAAAAAAATAAAGAGCAAGTTATTATTTAAATGGAGAAAGATTGCAAGTGCTGCAGTATAGCGGGACCTGGGGGTACTTGTGCATGAAACACAAATAGTTAGTATGCAGGTACAGCAAGTGATCAGGAAGGCCAATGGAATCTTGGCCTTTATTGCAAAGGGGAAGGAGTATAAAAGCAGGGAAGTCTTGCTACAGTTATACAGGGTATTGGTGAGGCCACACCTGGAATACTGCGTGCAGTTTTGGTTTCCATATTTACGAAAGGATATATTTGCTTTGGAGGCAGTTCAGAGATGGTTCACTCGGTTGATTACAGAGATGAGGGGGTTGACCTATGAGGAAAGGTTGAGTAGTTTGGGCCTCTACTCATTGGAATTCAGAAGATTGAGAGGTGATCTTATCGAAATGTATAAGATTATGAGGGGGCTTGATAACGTGGATGCAGAGAAAATGTTTCCACTGATGGGGGAGACTAGAACTAGGGGACATGAACTTAGAATAAGGGGCCGCCCATTTAAAACTGAGACGAGGAGAAATTTATTTTCTCAGTGGGTTGTAAATCTGTGGAATTCACTGCCTCAGAGAGCTGTGAAAGCTGGGATATTGAATAAATTTAAGACAGAGATAGACAGTTTCTTAACCAATAAGGGGTTATAGGGAGCCGGCAAGGAAGTGGACCTGAGTCCATGATCGGATCAGCCAAGATCGTATAAATTGGCAGAGCAGGCTCGAGGGGCTGTATGACCTACTCCTGCTCCTTTTTCTTATGTTCTTAAGAACCTCAAGAAATTAGAAAACTGTCTCCGCACGCCAGGAAAGGGGCAGCTCGGGTCCCACATGCAGCACTCCAACTTTGTGCAGGGGGTCAACACTGCAAGACAGGCCCGCTACCCACAGGGGCCAGGAGGGCTCCAGAAAGAAGGTTGTGGGACTACATCACTGAGCCCATCACTGCCAGCAGAGTCGCCCCCACCATCTGGCTCCAGTGCCCAAAGCAGCTTCGTGACCTTAGAACACTGGTCAAGGTCACTGAATGCATCTTCAAAAGCCATCTCCTAACAACTGCACCACTGGCCTCACACACTGCTCAATCCACAATTCCCACCCCCAATCACTCACCAACCAACAATCTGCACCAATCACGAGGCACATCTCCCATTCCAAGCCTTGCCTCAACCACTTGGAGGAGATGGTGCAGGCCATTCTTGGCAGGGGCGTGGCTGAGCCCTTGGCCATTGGCGGGGCTGAAAGGATAAAGATGCTGACATTATCCTTTTCGCATGCACATCTTGCTTGCCCACCCTCCCCTCACGCAACTCCACCTTTGTGCCTTCCTCATTTCACACACCAAAGAAATGCAGTCTGCCTGGCCATTGGTTAACCAAGAAGAGGGAGAGGAGAATGAAGAAGAAGATTGATTTGACATTCCCAGCCACCAGCCCCTCAAAGTCCACCAGCAAGGCCATTTGCAGTGTCCCCCACTGAAAGTTAGCAGCCTTCCACCTGCCATGCTGCAGCCACTGGGGTAGCACCGCATGATATTAGTAAGATAGGCAAAGGCAGAGAATGCCTGAGTTGCATATTGGATGGATAGATGTATAAAGTGGGATTGGAAAGTTTACTTTGTGGTGGCTTTTATTTCAGCATTGCGGTCAAGAGGATTCTGTGATGGTCAGTAAGAGAGAGAAAGTAACGTATGGGACAAATGATGAAAGGAGAATTGGGGATATGGTCATTGGTACCGCAAGCGGCTGATTCTATCCAGCCAGAAAGGGGCTGTCTGGGTGGCACCTTACTTCTGCTTCCTCCTCTTCAGCTCCTTATTCTTCTTCCTCTGTAGCTGAATGCTGTAAATTTGAAATTGCAGCATAATATTCTGGAAATACTCAGCAAGTTAGTCAGCATCTCGATCTGAGATGTGAACTCTGTTTCTCTTTCCACAGATATTGCCTGACCTGCTGAGTGTTTTCATCATTTTCTGTCTTAGAGGCTTTCCTTTACCATCTGAGGCCTTGAAAACGTCCAGCAGCACTCACTATACACTTAAAAAAAAGTTTTAATATCTATTGCAGCAAGCCCCTACTTCAATAAAATTTAAAAAACAGTCCAAAAACATAAATGCAAACTTATTTGAAGGATGTGTGTGTCCCTTTAAGAAGCGCTAACATCGCCACTGTCAGCCTGCCTGCACGCCAGGTAAACCTTGTATGCTTAGGACCCAGCGTTGCTAGGGTCGAACTTCGGTGTGGTGACACTAAGTCGATGTTGCACGCCAATTGATGTCACCACGCCGCCATTTCTTTTTCAGGGCGCTGCCATTTACCGGCCGAGCAAAAGGGGGCATGAGTATGGCAGCTGTCGTGTGTTATGTATGCACCAGTGAATATGCTCACAGATTTGTAGAGCTGATGCATTGTAAGTAGCTTAGCCAGTCATATGATGTTCACAAGACTCAATAAAACCCTAGTCAGTTGGGTCTAGGTTATCCATGATGAGATATGCAGTTGTGAGCCTAGTGGATGAACTGATAATGTGTAGTGTGACTGTTAAACCTTTGTTAATAAACCAACTAGTTCTTACTAGCAATGTGCTGCTTTGAATTCTTAAGCAAAGAACCCATGAAGCAAATACATTACATCGCGGGACCTGCCACCAGTTGGCAAAAGAGCGGCAGCCGCTATTTTATTGCCACTTCATGGTGCTACGGATTGGCACTCGACAGCTGAATTTCTAGCACTGTGACTTACACCTGTTTCTCACAGACGGTAAGTGCTCTGTAATTACCTCTCTGCTGAGCTGTAGCCTCAGGAGGCAGTGCTCTTCAGTCATTGTGAGTGGACCTATAGCTATAATGGGTGCCATTGCAGCAAGTCTTGTCAGTACATCTTTGATGCCATCTGGCATCTCTGAAAGCCCTTATCTGTTACTGCTTGCCCCCTCCGCTAAGCCAAATGCCAAGGGGGATCTTGAAGCAACCTCAATTACAGTGAACTTTCTGTCTTCACAATCTCAGTGAAACTTTCTGAATCCTGACCTATAAGAAGCCACCTCATATATGAGAATCTAGCTTTAACTGTTACGCTCATTTCATATGAGCACAATGAGCACATTTCGCATGCGATGCATGAAGATTGGAGGCCCTAATAATCCTCCAAATAACAAGCACACATGGCTAAGGCTCAATAACACACAGCAACCTAAATGCTAATATGGCAATTTCAGGATAGGTAGGAAACAGATGAGCATCGTGCAATATGACAAACTCAATAAATTGCAGTTTTTTTAACCCTCGACTGCCACCAGCAATAGCAATTTCCAGGCTTGTATGTGGCCTGCAAGGCTCTAAGGGTTGCACTTCAGTGGCCCATGAAAACAAAAAAGCTTGGACATTCCTGAGTTTGGGTATGAAAATTTAGACATGTTCTCCAATATTGCAATTAGACCAATGTTTAAATCCAGAGTGAGGTCAGTCTGCAAGATTGCGCTTTCAAACCAGAACTGAGATGTAGAATGTTGCTGTATGTGAAGTTAGGTAAAATTCTTTTTTTTAATTGTTTGTTGATTGATTATTAGGAGCCATAAGAATAATGTAACATAAACAAAATACTTATATGGGTAAAATTGATGATTTAGCAATTCTAAGGTAGAGCTTCATCAAAGGGAAAGTATATAGGGAATTCAGGTTAGGGACTGACTTCTGCAACCAATATCTGTCTCCATTGCATACAGTGCTGGCTGTGAATGCAGTGCAATGACTTCCACATCTGAATTCCTGATATCAGTTCCCTTCGAGAAACTCAGCACCTGCTAACTCGTAAAGTTTACCCCGAGTCACATTCTAACAAGTCCTGTTATTGATTGACTTTTTCATTTTTCTACGAGCGATATTGGAAGGCATATTCGGAGGAATAATATTTCTGCTGAATTAAGTAATCTCTAACAAGATTTTGAATCCTGCGCTCGAAAAACAAAAATCAATCAGAACATGAACTGTCACTGCCAGAGTTTCATTGACCTGTAAGTAAATGGTTAATTTGTCCTTGTGCTTCTAAAATCAAATCAGAAAGCAAGTCTGATTCAAACAGCGTTATAAAGTGAGACTCTTGGATCAGGCAAAGAGATAAGAGTTGCATCCATTAGTATGATCCTGTTTAAAATAGGATCTGATTGTTAATAGGGCAATATTTTAATACACTGCCCCAACCAGGCCTTTTTCATCAAATAATCAGAAGCAGAAGGAATTGGGAACTAAATCCTGATGGTAGCTGGCCCCATCTGAACCGTTAAAGTTTCAAGAATGTTCAGTCATCTAGAATTTTTAAGGAGTTGGTATATTTCAGAATAGTTTGGCAGGAGAAAAAAAGGAGTAATTTAATTGAATTCCTGTATTTACAGTGTTGCTTAAGTTTCCCCAGTACCAAAATACTCTGATGCACAGCAACAAGATTTCCTATATGCACTCTGAGTCATGAAATTATAAATGCATATTCCTTTAAGATTTTGAGTCACAGTTCCATGAATTCCTGTTTCCAAGCTTTATGAACACATCCTCTGCTTTGTTTATTTATTTCAGTGATGCTTCTTTAGGCTACACTGACCCAATTCACAAATGTGTTTGTTTACGAGGGTAAATTTACGAATGTCTCTTGGTGCTGATTCATGAAGGGAACCTGTAAGATTATGCCACTCAGTAAATCTATAATCACAACATGGGATCTGATTCTAGTGTAGAAATTTTTAAAGGTTCTTGGACAAGACACCAAATAACAGCAGTCAGTATGTTTGAGCAATAGATCAAGATTTATTAAGCTTATAGTGTAATATACTTAACAAAAGGCGACAATTGAACGAGAAGCTCGCAGCCCTTGATCTCTGGAATCTCTCGGACACAAGTGATGTCGTCTTCAGTCTATCCTTTGCTCTCCCAGCAGTCTCTGTGTGAAGAATCTTACAGCATAGAAAGAGACCATTTGGCCCATCGTGCCTGTGTCAGCTCTTTGAATGATCTCTCCAATTGAGTCCTACACCCCAGCTTATTCCCCATAATCTTGCAAATCAGTCCTCTTCAAGTACATATCCAATTGCTTTTTGAAAGTTTCTGTGGAATCTGATTCCAATATCCTTTCTGGTCGTGTGTTCCTGATCTTAACAACCCTCTGTGTGTAAAAAAAATTCTCCTCATTTCCCTTCTAGTTCTTTTGCTAATTATTTTAAAATTTATGACCTCTGGTTACCGACCCACTTTCCAGTAGAAACAGTTTCATAGAATTTTACAACACAGAAGGAGGCCCTTCTGCACATCATACCTGTGCTGGCTATCTGAAAGAGATATCTACTTAGTCCAATTTCTTTGCCTTTTCCCCATCCCATTTACATTTTTCTTTTTAAACATATATCCAGTTCCCTTTTGAAGATCATTACGAATTCTGATTCCACCATTCCATGTCCTAGCAACCCTCTTTTAAAAAGAACATCTCCACATATCCACTTCATGACCAAGACTGCCTACATCCACAGTGCCCGACTCAGCCCCTGCTTCAGTTACCACTAGAAATGACTATTCCAATGCTCTTTTGGCTGGCTTCCAACTACAGGTTGAACCTCCCTTATCTGGAACTCCCTTATCCGGAACCACCCCTCGTCCGGAACCATTCCCGGCCACCGAGTGGCGCATGCGCAGAACACCGACATGAACAAATTGAAGTCCTTCCTTGCTGCCGACTTCCGCAATCACTGACCTGACCCTGCGATCCACCCCCCACCCCCCATCCCAATGATCTCTCTGCCGCACTCCCAGTCCCGATATCCCTTTGCTCAGTACCTGTACCATCCAATTTAACGTGACCATTCCTTGTCCAGAAAAATCCCTTATCCAGAACAGGCCAGGTTCCGAGGGTTCCAGATAAGGGAGATTAACCTGTACCATCCTACATAAACTTGAGCTCATCCAAATCTTTGCTATCCGTATCTTAACTCGCACCAAGTCCCTTTCACCCATCATCTGTCTACTCCACTTACTTCTGACACCCGTGCTAATGTCCTACCCTAGATGGTATCTGGCGCGGCCCACACCAGAAGTGTGCGCTTGTACCGCAGACACTATTTTAGATCCAATTCGACACCCATAGCATCAAACCAACAGGTGCTACGTCGACAAATTATGCAGCCAACATATCTCGACTGTGGCCATAATAGTGCTGTCTACTCCCCAAACAATGGAATCCCCTATTACTGCGGCATTCATGCACTTAACGTTCCCCACCTTTGTCATTTATTTTGTTCCCAGTGCCGTGGCAATACTCGTGGTTGCCTCACTCCATGATTGCCACTGATAGCTCATTTCTCAAAATTAATCTCTGACTGCTACATTCAAATTTCCACTCTTAATTTACTCAACAGGAAAAAACACCCAATTGGCGAATAGCTAATCTGACTATTTACATAATTAAGCCTTGAGCAGCTCAAATAAGCCCACAGGGTAAAGGATACGATCAACAAGTTTAATTTGTTCTTCACACTAAGCAATTAAACTGAGGTACATTTTAGTCAAAACAAATAAATAAACAGTTAATTCTTACTCCACTTACTCCCACTGAGGCCACACACCCCAGTCTTTGCACTCCACTGGTCTCTCTCTATTCACAATTTTACAACTGTATCTGCTCTCTGGACTATGGATATAATTCATTCGGCAAATATAAAATGGATAATTGCTGTCCTAATGGTACATGTTTCAGCTTGGCACTTGAAGTAATTTACTGATAATATTCTCTCACCTGAGACAGGTTCATAGAGGTTCTCAAATCACATCAAATATTCCTGCCTAATCTAAACTGGTGCCAAACAGTATCTGGTCCATGAAACCCCAATACTGTTGTTCCCCATGTAATTCTGAACTAGAATACCTATGTTTGACAGAAAGGTTTTCTTTCACTATGTGCAAAGAATTTAAGGCTGGAATTTACTCCCACTAAAATGATCATACGAACATTTAATACACCTATCAAACTCCACTATTTAATTCTACACATTAATCCATTTAAAATAAATGGATTAACACTTTCATTATGAGTATCTCAAAATCTTCTCAACCTTTTGGAAACCAGATGCGAGACACAGAGCTAGCAAAGTGTAGGCCATATAAAATAAGAACATAAGATCTTAAGAAATAGGAGCAGGAGTAGACCATTCGGACTTTCAAGCCTGCTCCGCCATTCAGTAAGATCATGGCTGATGTTCTATCACAACTCTACTTTCCCACCCTATCCCCATATCCCTTAATTCCCTGAGAGTCCAAAAATCTATCAATCTCAATCTTGAATATACTCAACAACTCAGCATCCACAGGCCTCTAGGGTAGAGAATTCCAAACATTCACCACCCTTTGCGTGAAGATATTTTTTCTCATCAGTCCTAAATGGCCGACCTCTTATTCTGAGACTGTGACCCCTAATTCTAGACTCCCCAGCCAGAGGAAACATCCTCCCAGATCCTGTCAAGCCCCTTAAGAATTCTTTACGTTTCAATGAAATCACCTCTCATTCTTCTAAACCCTAGGGACTATAGGCCTAGTCTACTCAACTTCTCCTCATAGGACAATCCCGCTATCTCAGGAATCAATCTGGTGAACCTTCTTTGCACTCCCTCTATGGCAAGTAAAGCCTTCCTTAGGTAAGGAGACTAAAACAGTACACAATACTCTAGGTGCGATCTCACCAGGGAGCTATTTAATTGTAATAAGACATCTTACTTTTATACTCAAATCCTCTTGTAATAAAAACCAACCTACAATTTGCTTTCTTAATTGCTTGCTGTACCTGCATGTTAACTTTCTGTGAGTCGTGTACAAGGACACCCCCAGGTCCCTCTGAATACATTTTCCAATCTCTCACCATTTAAAAAATATTATTTTTCCTACCAAAGTGGATAACTTCACATTTCTTAACATTATATTCCATCTGCCATGTTCTTGCCCACTCACTTAACCTGTCCATATCTCTTTGCAGCTTCTTTGTGTCCTCCTCACTTATTTTCCCACCTAACTTTGTATCGCCTGCAAACCTTGATACATTGCACTTGGTCCCCTCATCTACGTCATTGATATAGATTGTGAATAGCTGAGGCCTAAGCACTGTACTTTGCAGTATCCCACTAGTTACAGCCTTCCAACCTGAAAATGATCTGCTTATTCCTACTGTTGACCCATTTATTCCTACTCTGTAACTGTTATAGGATACTTTCACGTACATTGCATCAAATGCCATTTGCAAGGCATATATAAGGGACAATCTTCACACTTTCATTGAAAGATCCTGACCAAATAGAACCCCTTCTAAATATTTGTGAGAACATTGCGTATTCCTCCATGTGTTAAGTTCCCCATATTGTCTTCTCTATCCTGATTTGAGAATTTTTAAAAATTCTATCCGTTTCTGTTGTGGAGAAATCTTCCTTGCTCCCAAGTGGACCCACTGAAATAAAGGATCGATGCCCGATTGATGGCAGACTCCAGAGATAGGTTCGAAACGATCTTTATTCCTGCATGTGCATGGGAAGCTCTCAGTCTTAGCAGCCTAAGACAGGATCTTCCAAAAACACAAAGGCTCCACACAGTTTATACAGATTTCAAGACACGGTGGACTCGTGAGCACTAAACCACGACCACTGATTGGCCTACAACTAATCATTGAAGTGACAGTGATTTGTTAACCCTTATCAGACTGGCTGCTGAGTGGTATGCAATCTCTTCATCTTCTATAGCATATGGAACCAATCTCAGCCTTTTGGACTGTTTTGTTTCTACAGTTTTGACCTTGCTCTGGCCTTTATAGCCTGTTCCGCATTCTTTAAAAGATAAACACACAAACCTGTTCTATGTGTTTCCTCAAAATCTTGAATATCTAAAGTTTCCATTTTATGTTATATGGACATTTTCTATCATTTATAAGCGAGTTTTACATACAATCTGTCTATATTTTTCACCCCCTTACAATTTCCTTGAACTGAAATGGGTAGCGATCAAATTGTCCCTAACACCCGTTTGTCCTACTTTTCGCTTGAAAGGATGATGGTGGCTGCTGTGGGACAGACTTTAGTGTTGTGATGCTCTTGGTAAAGTTTGGAAAAAAATTAGATGGGCATAGCAACCATATAAATGTTGTACGACTCCAAAGTAAAGTACTGTGGCAGATATATGGAACATGTACCAGTATTAGCTTTTGTGTTGCATGAACTGTCAATGTTGTGTGGTAACATCTATAACGTAGAGCTCGATATTCCTTTATTTATGTACTGTGTATCTACCAGGTTTTTATAGTTTGAATTGCATCATCAGGATAACATGCTGAAGGCTGTGAAATAAGAGTGAGCTGTGCATGAATGTGAAGAAGCAAGCAATGTTATAAAAACAGAAAATGCTGGAAATCTCAGCGGGTCAGGCAGCATCTGTGGAAAGAAACAGAGTTAACGTTTCAGGTCCCCGAAACATTAACTCTATTTCTTTCCACAGATGCTGCCTGACTCGCTGAGATTTCCAGCACGTTCTGTTTTTATTTCAGATTCCAGCATCCGCAGTATCTTGCTTTTGTGTTGTAATGGTTTATGTTATGTGGCTATTGTTGATTTCACTCACGGCGTTGCCTGGTGCTGAACAAAGTGATTGTTTCTAGGCCCCAAGTGACAGAAAGTGTTTGTACACTTATCACTAAATGGGCTTGTTGAATGGAACCATTTTCTGTTCACATCTATTGCATGCAATTTTGTAAGAGATCTGAATTTGCTGTCAGATTCAGTCCAGAGTACATCCAGCTGGTTGCTTTTGTATAACTTTTGATGTCTCAAGTCTCTTACTATAACAGCATCTGTCAAAAATATCCCATGGTCACATTGTCTGTCCTCAGATGGCCAATGTTCCTTGCTTGCTGTTAGAATCTCATTTCCCATTCTCTCATAATTTAACTGCTGTCTGAATTTATGCATTGCCATACCTGAAGTCCAGTCACTGCAAACATTTATCTCTGTATTTCTGTCCTGTGCCCAATGTGTGCTTCCGAAATGGCGGCCTAGATTTTCTGATTATGTTGATGCTTGCGATAACCCCTGGAACATTTAAACGAGAGATTTAACGTGCTGGCCTGTGTCAAATCCAATATTCAACACTTGTTTGAGCCACTAAATGGCAGACCTATAAATAGGTAAATGAGTCTCACGATGCAGATTTTAGTAGATAAAAGCTATGATAAAAGATATGTTTACTGCAATTATATAGAGTTATATTGATCCAACAGCAATTTGAAGATAGTCTAATGACTTATTCATTATCTGTCTAATTCAAATAGCCCTGCAAAAGGCAGTCAGCTGTTGTAAAGAAAGAAAGAGTTGCATTTATATAGGGCCTTACACAACCACCGGATGTCTCAAAGCGTTTTACAGCAAATGAAGTACTTTTGGAGTGTAGCCACTGTTGTAATGTGGGAAACGGAGCAGCCAATTCGTGCACAGCAAGCTCCTACAAACAGCAATATGATAATGACCAGATAATCTGTTTTTGTTATGTTGATTGAGGGATATATATTGGCCAGGACACTGAGGATAACTCCCCTGCTCTTCTTTGAAATAGTGCCATGGGATCTTGTAGTTGTATGTTGTGCACCTGTCCCTATAAATGAAGTCTCTCTTTCATGCCTTAAGGTGAATTCTCTATCTCCGAGCCACACAAACCAGGTTAGGTTGCTGTTTGATTCCCCAGTCTCTATTGAGTGAGTTGACCTCAGCCAGCACAAATGTGTGGGCAGTACAATCAGCCATAGTGTCACTGAGCTAACCTCGAGGCAGGGAAAACCAGCCAGCTCCTTATTTTTATGCAGTGAACCCTACTGGAAATTATTGTGTTTGGATGGTTGAGGATAAGATTAGTAGCAACTGTGATGTCCCTTCCAAGGCAGATGTCCTCTGCTATAGCTAGTTTTCCACAACTATAGCTAGTTTTCTTCTGCTGTAGCTAGTTTTGTGATGGCACATTATTTACATGTTTGTGGTTCATTGCAATACTGAAGAAAATAGGTTTATAGATGTTCCAGCCATTCACTATAATATAGAATAGCATTTGTTGTCAAGGCTAACTAACACATGAACAATGACGACTTGGGTGAGATGCCAGAGGATGATCGCAGTCTTTCGAACAGTATCCCAGTGAGGATTCCAATACCTTCGGGGGAGATAGGGGAAGGAAGAACATTTAAGAGAATTTCAAAATTTTTGCTGAATAAACTACAGCCAAACCAAAATATTACATTTAATCTGTAGGATATTGCTGAACATTTATTGATTTTTCAGCACTGGAAAGGCTAGTTACCAAAGGTCTGAGTCAGCAGTACGAGAGGCCAGCATTCCCCTGTGCTGTAACTTACTCATTTGCTGCATAATACCACTAGTTGGAACAATCCAGGTAGAAACTGACCACATCTCAAATTTCACTGCCACATGTATAGGGTGTGGAAATTCCTATCTTCCCAATGGGAGAAATGTTTGAAATGTATTTTAAAGATTAACAAACTTGTAACAAGGTCTTACCACTGTCTGTAATTTGTGTTCTTGACACAAACTGAAGAACAGCTTGAAATACTACTGCATTAAACGTATACCATGTTGATCTAGATCAGCAACAGCACAACCTCTGAGAATACCTCAGTGTGACTCCACCAGTTGCACTTTTGTTGACTTCTCAAATTGAGAAGGGCCCTGAGATATGTGCTGTGCCTTCAAAAATAATGGATCACCTGATGTTTGATTTCCTGGAATAAATCATTTTGGTAAAAATTGCAGAAGTGCTTTTGTTCTCCTGGATATGAAATAAACTAACCTTCTAGGGCCGGATTTTCAGCTTTCGGGTTTTTTTTGGCTAAAACGGTAGCGATACATGAAACTTACCGTTTTCGCTGCACTACCGTTTTTAGGCCGAACTTTTGGCCTTTATGCCAGGGGCACATCGGTAAGGGAGGCGTTGCATAAGTATTCACGGCGCAAAACGTGAGTTTTGGCAACTTTAGTCCGGGGCCGGGAACGCTACAAGAGAGGCCTTGGTGGGGGGGGCGTCGGTGGGGGCTGGGGGGGGGATCTAAAAACATTCCAAAAATATTTATAAGATCCTTAATTAAGTAATCGCTGCAAAAAAAATTAAAAAATAGAAACTTTAACTTATCTTTTTTGCAGGTTTTCATACTTACTGCTGCTGGCAGGGTTGCACCGACAGGTTTGACCTGTCGCTATTCTGGGCGCGTGGTACGGGTCGAGAGAGTGCAGAAACTCCAACGTAAATGCAATCCACGTTGTTGCACATCGACACAGCTTTCCCCTGCGGTACTTGGAAGCGCTGACGCAAACAGGTCCCCGACGATTCCGCCTGGGCTTTGTGACCAGATTTTCGCCGCACAGGGTCAAATCGCGGCTAAAATCCGGTCGCAAAGCTCTCGAAAATCCGGTCCTGATCTGCTAAATTTAGGAATCAGTCCGCTGGTGTCCTTCTTCTTCCACAAGTCGGGGAGCTTCAATTTTCTTCATTATTTGTCTTTGAACCCTCATTTGCCAATTATATGCCAACATGTCACCATCATGTCCCACCCTGCTTTTGTAGTCACTGGAGTAGATCTTGGATTCAATGGAAATAAAAATCAGGAGAGATGTAAACTGGGCTGCCAACTCCCTATCACCTGTTTTACACTATTGCACAAAGTCAAGAGAAACCCCACAGTGTCCTGGACAAGCTATTATTCATTGTAACACAGATTACCACAGACAATGAATGCCTCCTATTCTTTTCTATCAACTTTCCAAAAACAACTACTATTGTCTGGAATGACATCTTGCCTGCTTGACTCGTGGAACGCCCGTCTAATAAAAAAAAATAGTCCATTCTGATGTTCCCATAGTAAATAGTGGGTGTCTGGAACACCTAGCAAACTGTTTTTATTGGTGAACTATAAACTTGTGAGTGATGTGCTGTCACAACAACAGAAAACCAGCTGCAGACGAGGTGTGTTTACAGGGTGTGTGCAGACAGGATGAATTTAGGACAGGGTGTTGCATGTGTGATTGTCTTGCTCAGCACTCTATGGTTCATTTTAGAGCCTGGTATATGAAGCATAATTGCCTATTGCTTAACAATTATATTTAACATAGCAGGAGCACTGTGTTGCAATGTATCTGATGGAGTAGTGAGCTTGCATGTGTGCTGCTGTGAACAGCTGCTGCTCATACTCTTGTTGGCATGTGTGGAGCAGGGAATCCATTTTGCATGGCAGGAAAACTTGTGTGATTGATTTTCTTGACTCTCATTTTCATCCCTTTGTACCCAAGCACAGTGTGGGTATGTGTTCTTTTCAATTTAATAAGCTGCTCATTCTTCTGATAACTTGCATTTTGTGACTTTTGCTGTAGCTATTCTCAGCGAGTCAGCATCATCACAGATTAGGCAATGTGCCATGCTGATATGGGCCACTGTATTGTCAGCCATTATTGCATGTACAAGTGTGTGGCACTATAAGGTTTTGCAGAATCATTTCTGCTACCTTTGTTCAATCGATTAAATTCAGCAGGGCTGCTCTTGGGCGTTCAATCTCTGTTTGGTACCAAGTTATTACATGTTCGCATTGGAGCCATCATTGCCATCAGTAAAGCAATATTTTTACATCACGGTCGTAGATATTTTGATTTTAATTTGTTTTGTCTGGTGTTTGTGGGGCAATAACCTCAAAATGAGGCTGGCTGCCTCGCCACCCTGTTAACACCGACCATGTGGCCTGTGCCATTTTGCGAAGGAGCCTTTCGCCAGTCTGTTTCAGGCAGAAGGCCTCTTTTAATATGCAATTCGGCATCGTGGGATCCCGTTTGCCATTTTAGGTTGGAACTGTGCGGAGCATGCGCCGTGCGCACTCAGCTCGTTCTGTGGGTGATGACGCCAAAGATGCATAACAAAGGTACGTTTGAAATTATTTTTGTTATTCCTCCAGGCCTCATAAAAATAAAATAGGCCCCTGCTGCCCTGCAACCACCACCACCCCTCCCTCCTCCCTTGGCGGCAGCAGAGGCATAGAAACATAGAAACATAGAAAATAGAAACATAGAAAATAGGTGCAGGAGTAGGCCATTCGGCCCTTCTAGCCTGCACCGCCATTCAATGAGTTCATGGCTGATCATGCAACTTCAGTACCCCATTGCTGCTTTCTCACCATACCCCTTGATTCCCCTAGTAGTAAGGACTTCATCTAACTCCTTTTTGATAGGCAGCTCGATATTTGCCAGCCTTACTCTAGCAAACAGCCCAATGTAAATGAGACCGGGGCACCTACATCATGGCGGCCTCTTCAACATGAGAACATGTGACCAGCCGACGTGCTCCACCAGTTAATTGCCCTAAAGTCAATTATTTATTTAAACAGTTCACGACTATCATCATCATTGGCAGTCCCTCGAAATCAAGACTTCATGACCAGCCTGGCAATAAATCAATGACTGGTCTCCTTTTCTGTAAGCACTTCTTTGTTGTGGTTAAACAACAGTTTCTTATTGGGTGGTTGAAGTGCCACAACCAGAGTGCCAGCAATGGGAGAAACCTCAGATCTTGATGGTAGCATCCACACTGGGAGCTACAACACATGGCCCCATAGTGAACTTAATTTACCAGATATATTGGACCAACAGAGCAAAACCCTCCTAACTTGAGAAATACTGGGGCTGTTTTTTCTCAATTTTGTCCAGAGTGAACACCAATGGGGAAAAAAAGGGTAAAAAAACATTTCTCCATTTCTCTGCCCCAGGGCTTCCTCAGAGGACATTCCAGAACTTCTTTTCCCTTTTGACAGCGCGAGACCTTGTCAAGGGGAACTGCATGGGAGTACCCTTGGGGCACGGGGGGGTAATATATTGGGGCAGAAATCCCGGCCTCCCCGGGTCCGTAATGAGTTTCTATGGACCTTGGAAAGCATCGCAAAAGCCGATTTTCCACATACAATGCACATGCGCTGAAAACTGGCTTTTCCGATCCGTCAAGCTGGAGCTTGACAGATCCTCCGCATCTCGGGAGTGAGGACATTTGCAAGGGCAAGATTGCAGGATTTACCCATATCTTGCCCAGCAAATGTCCTCAAAACTCTTGCGCCTGATAAAAGTAGGCGCATAGCCTACTTTAACAGAAGTAAGAGTTTTAAAACACACAAAAACATTGTAAAATAAAACTTAAAAAACACATTTTATTGTTAAAAACACTCCCCACTATGGTAAGTTTATTTTAAACCAGAATTAAAAAATACTTCTTAAAAAAATCAGAACGATATATATTTTTTAAATACATAAATAACTTTAATTTAAATTAACTAAAAATATGTTGTGCATTTTTTCTATCTTTTATTATTGGTTATGTGATTTTTGGGGGCTGTTTCTCATTCATAATAATGGGAACTCTAACTTACGAAGTTCCCATTATTATGAATGAGAATATACTATCCCTGATTGGCTGCCCAGAGCCATGTGACTTCAGCTCCAGGCCTGCGCATGTCCCAACGTGTACGTGCTGCGACGCGCAGTCAAGGGAGGCCTCAGGACCGGGATCGTGTTTGGGCGCAGCAGCTTCAGGTAGATGTGCTTTTTTTTTCTAGAATCCAGTTGAACGCCCACGGGAAGGAGAAACCAGGATTTCTGGGCCATTAGCATGGATAGAGGATTGGCTAACTAACAGAGAATTGGGATAAATGGGTCATTTTCTGATTGGCAAGCTGTGACTAGCGGGGTGCCGCAGAGATCGGTGCTGGGTCCTCAACTATTTACAATCTATATTAATGACTTGGATGAAGGGACCGAGTGTAATGTAGCCAAGTTTGCTGATGTTACAAAGGTGGGTGGGAAAGCAAATTGTGAAGAGGCCACAAGAAATCTGCAAAGGGATATAGACATACTAAGTGAGTGGGCAAAAAATTAGCAGATGGAGTATAATGTGGGAAAATGTGAGGTTACCCACTTTGGCAGAAATAATAGAAAAGAAAATTATAATTTAAATGGAGAAAAATTGCAAAATACTGCAGTACAGAGAGACCTGGGGGTCCTTGTGCATGAAACATAAAAAGTTAGTACGCAGGTACAGTAAGTAATCAGGAAGGCAAATGGAATGTTGGCAAGGGGGATAAAAGCAGAGAAGTCCTGGTACATCTGTACAGGGTATTGGTGAGGCCACACCTAGTGTACTGTGTACAGTTTTGGTCTCCGTATTTAAGGAAGGATATGCTTGCATTGGAGGCTGTTCAGAGAAGGTTCACGAGGTTTATTCCGGAGAGGAGGGGTTTGACTTACGAGGATAGGTTGAGTAGGTTGGGCCTATACACATTGGAGTTCAGAAGAATGAGAGATGATCTTATTGAAACTTATAAGATAATGAAGGGGCTCAACAAGGTATATGCAGGGAGGGTATTTCCACTCATAGGGGAAACTAAAACTAGGGGACATAGTCTCAGAATAAGGGGTCGCCCATTTAAAACTGAGATGAGGAGAAATTTCTTCTCTAAGGGTTGTAAATCTATGGAATTCTCTGCCCCAGAGAGCTGTGGAGGTTGGATCATTGAATGTATTTAAGGCGGAAATTGACACATTTTTGAACGATAAGGGAGTAAAGGGCAGGGAAGTGGAGCTGAGTCCATGATCGGATCAGCCATGATCTTATTGAATGGCGGAGCAGGCTCAAGAGGCCAAATGGCCTACTCTTGCTCCCATTTCTTATGTTCTTATGATCGCAATTATAGGGCCAATACATGGCAAATCTCTAAGGGATGGTCTTGTTATGTCCATCAGGATATTCTGAGGTTTTCATGTGAAAATTTAATGGAATAAATTGATTTTTCGAAGAGCCCACATTCTTTTTTAAAATTAAACCAGAATCCAGGCTTTGAGTTGGAAATTAATTTTGAACCAAAGCAGAACGCCTGGTTGATATTTGTTTAACCTTTGAACATTTTAAATGTCACTTGCTTAGTAACACGTCATTAAAGATCTCTAACTGATGGATTGCCACAAACTCCGAAACCAAATGCAGATTTTGATTTAATTTTTTCACATCGATAGATGGTGAATACATGGAACCGACTGACCAGGGAGGCAGTGGAGACAGATAGTGTGGATTGGGAGAATTGGATAGATATTTGAGGCAATGAGGAATTGAGGGATTTTTATTTTTGGAACCAGCCAGATATACTGCAGCCTTTTTCAGTCCTATGCTTCAATATCCAGCTATGTTCACTGATCAAAAACTACATGAACGAACGGATAAAGATCTTCTGGCGGGAAGTGCAGCGCACACCATATTAGTGAAGGAATATAAATAGACATCCAGGATCCATGCCTAAAACATGGGTTAAGCCTGCCGCCTGTTTGATGCTCTTATTTCAAGATCAATTTGCCCTGAGACAATGTAACTGCCAAGAAAACAGCCACTCATTTTTAGGGGCTAAGTTTGTCTTTCTAAATTACTCTGCATGGTTTCTCTGTCCGATAAGGGGTACTATATTTGCAAAATTAGTCAGCCCTGAACTTGGTTTGAAGTCTAACCAGTGGTCCTTAAAGGGCTGCCGCCAAAATGGTAAGTTTCTTTAAAAAAATTATTTAGAAACATAGAAACATAGAAATTTACAGCACAGAAAATAGAGTATGAGAGTAAGCTTGCAGGGAACATAAAAACTGACTGCAAAAGCTTCTATAGATATGTGAAGAGAAAAAGAATAGTGAAGACAAATGTAGGTCTCTTGCAGTCAGAATCAGGTAAATTTATAATGAGGAACAAAGAAATGGCAGACCAATTGAACAAATACTTTGGTTCTCTCTTCACGAAGGAAGACACAAATAACCTTCTGGAAATATTAGGGGACTGAGGGTCTAGCGAGAAGGAGGAATTGAAGGAAATCATTATTAGTCAGGAAATTGTGTTACGGAAATTGATGGAATTGAAGGCCGATAAATCCCCAGGGCCTGATCGCCTGCATCCCAGAGTAATTAAGGAAGTGGCCCTAGAAATAGTGGATGCATAGGTGGTCATTTTCCAACATTTTATAGTCTCTGGATCCGTTCCTATAGATTGGAGGGTAGCTAATGTAACCACACTTTTTAAAAAAGAAAGGAGAGAGAAAACAGGGAATTATAGACCGGTTAGCCTGACATCAGTAGTGGGGAAAATGTTGGAATCAATTATTAAAGATGTAATAGCAGCGCATTTGGAAAGCAGTGACAGGATCGGTCCAAGTCAGCATGGATTTATGAAAGGGAAATCATGCTTGACAAAGCTCCTAGAATTTTTGAGGATGTAACTAGTAGAGTGGACAAGGGAGAACCAGTGGATGTGGTGTATTTGGACTTTCAAAAGGCTTTTGACAAGGTCCCACACAAGAGATTAGTGTGCAAAATTAAAGCACATGGTGTGGGGGTAATGTATTGACATGGATAGAGAACTGGTTGGCAGACAGGAAGCAAAGAGTAGGAATAAACGGGTCTTTTTCAGAATGACAGGCAGTGACTAGTGGGGTACCGCATGGTTCAGTGCTGGGACCCCAGCTATTTACAATATACATTAATGATTTAGACGAAGGAATGGAATGTAATATCTCCAAGTTTGCAGATGACACTAAGCTGGGTGGCAGTGTCAGCTGTGAGGAGGATGCTAAGAGGCTGCAGGGTGACTTGGACAGGTTAGGTAAGTGGGCAAATGCATGGCAGATACAGTATAATGTAGATAAATGTGAGGTTATCCACTTTGGTGGCAAAAACAGGAAGGCAGAATATTATCTGAATGGTGACAGATTAGGAAAAGGGGAGGTACAACGAGATCTGTGTGTCATGGTACATCAGTCATTGAAAGTTGGCATGCAGGTACAGCAGACGGTGAAGAAGGCAAATGGCATGTTGACCTTCATAGCGAGAGGATTTGAGTAAAGGAGCAGGGAGGTCTTACTCCAGTTGTACAGGGCCTTGGTGAGGTCACACCTTGAATATTGTGTGCAATTTTGGTCTCCTAATTTGAGGGAGGACATTCTTGCTATTGAGGGAGTGCAGCGAAGGTTTACCAGACTGATTCTTGGGATGACACGACTGACATATGAGGAAAGACTGGATCGATTAGGTTATATTCACTGGAATTTAGAAGTATGAGATGGGATCTCATAGAAACATATAAAATTCTGACGGGATTGGACAGGTTAGATGCAGGAAGAATGTTCCCGATGTTGGGGAAGTCCAGAACCAGGGGTCACAGTCTAAAGATAAGGGGTAAACCATTTAGGACTGAGATGAGGAAAAACTTCTTCACTCAGAGAATTCTGAACCTGTGGAATTCTCTACCACAGAAAGTTGCTGAGGCCAGTTCGTTAGATATATTCAAAAGGGACTTAGATGTGGCCCTTACGGCTAAAGGGATCAAGGTATATGGAGAGAAAGCAGGAATGGGGTACTGAAGTTGCATGGTCAGCCATGATCATATTGAATGGTGATGCAGGCTCAAAGGATCAAATGGCCTATTTCCGTACCTATTTTCTATGTTTCTATTATTTGTATGTTTCTAGAAGGAGGCCATTTCAGCCCATCATGTCCATGCCGGCTGACAAAGAGCTACTCGGCCCTTGCTCAGTAGCCCTAAAGGTTACATATAAACCTATGAACAATGACGGAAAGGCAAAGAGCACCCAGCCCAACCAGTCTGCCTCACACAACTGCGACACCCCTTATACTGAAACATTCTACACTCCACTCCAACTGGAGCCATGTGATCTCCTGAGAGAGGCAAAAACCAGATAAAAACCCAGGGCAATTTAAGGAGAATAAAATCTGGGAAAATTCCTCTCCAACCCATCCAGGCGATCAAAACTACTCCAGGAGATCACCCTGGCCGTATTCGATTCCTTGCAGAACTTACCATTATATCTGCACTGTCTAACAAAAGGTCATGCCTTCTAACTTTAAGTGCCCATCCAACCATTTCTTAAAAGTGGTGAGGGTTTCGGCATCCACCACTCTTCCAGGCAGCGAGTTCCAGATCCCCACAACCCTCTGCGTAAAAAGGCTCCCCTCAAATCCCCTCTAAACCTTCCACCAACCACCTTAAAACTATGCCCCCTCTTAATAGACCCCTCCACCAATGGCAATAGACCCTTACTATCCACTATGTCCAGGTCCCTCAATATTTTGTACACCTCAATGAGGTTTCCTCTCAAACCTCGTCTGTTCCAATGAGAACACAACCAGCCTATCCAATCTGTCCTCATAACTAAGATTCTCCATTCCAGGCAGCATCCTAATAAATCTCTTCTGCACCCTCTCTAGTGCAATCACGTCCTTCCTATAATACGGTGACCAGAACTGCATGCAGTACTCCAGCTGTGGCCTAACCAAAGTATTATACAATTTAAGCATAACCTCCCTGCTCTTATATTCTATGCCTCGGCCAATAAAGGCAAGCATTCTGTATGCCTTCTTAACCACCTTATCCACCTGGCCTGCTACTTTTAGGGATCTGTGGACAAGCACTCCAAGGTCCCTTTGTTCATCTACACTGTTAAGTGGCCTACCGCTTAATGTGTATACCCTTTCCTTATTAGCCCTCCCAAAGTGCATCACCTTTGTACTTATTTGAACGTGGAGCTTGGAGGAGCAGGATTGAGCCTATTTTTCTTGCCATATACTTGCGTTCAGCTGCAACAGCTTTGGTTCCTTGTTGCCTGCAATCTGGTAATCAGCAGGTGCAGCAGGTAATCAGGAAGGCGAATCGAATGTTGGCCTTCATTGCGAGAGGGATGGAGTACAAAAGCAGGGAGGTCCTGCTGCAACTGTACAGAGTATTGGTGAGGCCGCACCTGGAGTACTGCGTGCAGTTTTGGTCACCTTACTTAAGGAAGGATATACTAGCCTTGGAGGGAGTACAGAGACGATTCACTAGGCTGATTCCGGAGATGAGGGGGTTACCTTATGATGATAGATTGAGTAAACTGGGTCTTTACTCGTTGGAGTTCAGAAGGATGAGGGGTGATCTTATAGAAACATTTAAAATAATGAAAGGGATAGACAAGATAGAGGCAGAGAGGTTGTTTCCACTGGTCGGGGAGACTAGAACTAGGGGGCACAGCCTCAAAATACGGGGGAGCCAATTTAAAACCGAGTTGAGAAGGAATTTCTTCTCCCAGAGGGTTGTGAATCTATGGAATTCTCTGCCCAAGGAAGCAGTTGAGGCTAGCTCATTGAATGTATTCAAATCACAGATAGATAGATTTTTAACCAATCAGGGAATTAAGGGTTATGGGGAGCGGGCGGATAAGTGGAGCTGAGTCCACGGCCAGATCAGCCATGATCTTGTTGAATGGCGGAGCAGGCTCGAGGGGCTAGATGGCCTACTCCTGTTCCTAATTCTTATGTTCTTATGTTCTTATATTATGTTTTTCTCCCCTGCTTTTCAGTTTCCTTAAGAAAAACTAACCAGAACCTTCATCCTCACCTCAACTCCTAGTTCAGCTGCGATCTGGATGGTCTCTATGCTTTCCAGGCCATTCCATACGAATTAGTTGCTCAGCACTATTTGACTCATAATGTGCGAAGATTCAATTGCACAGGATCAAATGTTACATTGTTTTATCCAAGTAAATTAATCCAATTAAGTTGCTGTCAATCTGAAATCCATTTGCAAATGACTGGATCAACCAAAGCAAATGTAATCACCAACCAACAAAAATCTAAAATATTGTAGCCACACTGCAAATAGAGAGAACTCCTTGCTGATGGTGTTATGTATGGAGAAAGAGTCCGACTGAACACTGTGAGCTCAAAGTAAAGTGTGACCTTAGTCTTTTATTGCAGGTCTCCAGAGTGCCTCTCCAACCTGTGAGGCCTCCTTAAATACCTGTGCTCCCAAGGGATTGTGGGATCCCTTGGGACTCCAGGGGATGAGCTCTCTGGTGGTTGTACAGAGTATATACACGTTTACATATATAACAGATGGTTACACTGATTTTTGGGAACATTATTTTGAATCTCAATGGTGCTCAAATTTCTTAAAGATACAGTAAGCACTTTGCAGTCAAAATGAGCTGCATGCAATAAGTCAAGAATTTCCCACCCCCTACCTTTTACCTATCAGGAAGATACTGATGTCAGAATTTACAGACAGATGAGGTGAAGATTGGAGTGGCTCAATTTGTCTCACTAATTTAATGAAGGACACGCTAGAGTAAATCTTATTTTTACCATGCATTAACATAGATAAATGTTTCAAGGCATATCACAGAGACATAAGAGAAAAAAATTCTTTTTTTTAAGCGGATGATGTTCGGAGGGATCCTAACTAAAGAATTGGTCAAAGAGGTAAGTTTTAAGGAAGGTCTTAGAAAAGGGCAGTTAAGAGGTGGAAGAAATTAGGAAGGCAATTCCAGAGCCTGTGGCCCATGTTGAGGGCAGGAGGCCGGCCAGGGAGCATTGTAATAGTTGAATCTGGAGACAACAAAGGCATGGATGAGGGTTTCAGTGGCCTGAGGTAAGGAAAGAGTTGGCAATGTAACGGAGATGGAAGTTGGAGGTTTTTGTGCTCCATGGACTCCATGGCAATGGCACAGAATTTGTGGCGGGGCCACAGATGATGGCTTTGGTCTTCCCCCTGGCAATTGTGCCTCATACGAGATTGGATGTCAGACAGCAGCATGACAACACAGGCAATGAAGGGTTGAGAGTTGGTATTGAGGTAGAGCTGGGCATCATCAGCCTATATGTGGAAGCTGATCCCATGTTTGTGGATGATGTTACCAAAGGCAGCATGTATATCAGGAAGAGGAAGCGACCAAGGATGCATCCTTGGGGGACACCTGTACATAGTTACAGGGATGGGAAGAGAAACCATTGCTAGAGATGCTCTGGCTACAATTGGACAGGTACGAGTGGAATGAAGCAAGGGGCGGTCCCTTGAGCTAGACAACAGAGGGGAGGCATTGAAGGAGGATGCAGTGGTCAACCATGTCAAAAGCTGCAGAGAGGTCACAGAAAAATATTATGTGGTCTGTGACTTTAGTTTAGGTCATTTTGGTGTTGTGGGAAGGCATAAACCTGATTGGAGGAATTGAAACAGGGAGCTGTGGGAGAGATGGGCATGGATCTCAAAGGTGCCAATACATCCAAAGACTTTGGAGGTAACATGGAAGCTGGAGAGGCAGACGGAGGGATTGGAGGTGGGTTTTTCAGGAGAGTCATAATGATGATAATGGTTTGAAAGGGAGGGAGATGGTGCCTGAGGAGAGCAAATCATTTACAATGACAGCTAGCATGGGGGCCAGGAAGTTGAGTTGTCACCAGTTTAGTGGAAGTAGGGCTGAGAGAGCAGAAGGTGGCTTTGATGGATGAGACAACTAAGAAAAGTCATGTGGGAGAGGGGGGTTCCGGGTTAGGTTTGGGGGAAGTCAGGGGCGAGGTTTGCTTTGGTAAACAAGGTCCAACTCTCACCTGAATGCAGTGTCATTAACGTCAGGCCAGCATTCAGGAATCAGGGGCGCACTGCAGGAACCTGCAGGAACGGTCCCTAGCAGCGAGGTGAGTGGTGGTGGGGTAAGCAATCCTGGTTGAGGGAGAGAAGCCTGGGGCCCTAGGTTTCCTTGTGGGGCCTGGAGGAACACTGCTGCTATCCCTTGGCCCACAAGCAAACCATTTTTAAAAACTTATTTGACCACCTTCTGGACTCGCTGCTCCTTTGCGCCGAGTCCTCCTGGCGAGTTCATAACTGCTGCCGAGGGGTTAAAATACAGTCTGGGTATGAATGTCACCTGTCCCTGATTTTTGGATTTCAATGAGGTCTTCCCAGCCTGGTGCGAGAGCCTCGTTGGCTGGTGTGATATATTCTTATGACATCACTCTACACAAAATGGTCCTTAACAGAAAACTGTCATTGTGTGACGTTGCCACATGATCCTTTATTATTTATATCAGTAGTTGCATTACCACAGTAGTCCACTAGTTGGAGAAGTAGTCCACTAGGCAGAGCTCAATTATAGCTGGCCAGAACACGCCTGTTAAAATGGTACGGGTGCAACGGGGTTTAGGCGACAAGGTCGCTGCGAACATTTTAACCCACCACATTCTTGTCAGGCATGGGGAGTTAAAATCGGGGCCCTGGTCTCTATCTTGATGTCAAAGAAGTTCCTCACACATCTTGTAAGAGGTGAGAGTGGAGGGGGTAGGAAGCAGGTGTTTAAGTAGGTAGTTGGTAATGAAGAAAATAAGCCGGGGGTTATAATGCTTTCCAGGATGTTTCCAGAGTTGGGGATGGTTTTTGCAGTGGACATGGATGTAGTCTCGCCAGATCTGCTGATGAATGATTAAGCCAATTGTGCACCAGATACGCTCAAATCGGCACTCCTTAGTTAGACGTTTGAAAAGGTATTTGTGAGTGACTGGCGCGGAAGAGTTATTTCCAGGTGCAGACACAAAGGAAGTGGAATTGGAAGTGGGTAGGCAGAAAGTGATCAAAAATATGAAAGTAGAGAGGCACATAATTTCCTGTTATATACTACCTATAAACAAGACTGCTCCCCAGAGTGCGTGTTTATAAAAATTAACTCTTCTTTGTTGAGGACCAGTTATCAAAACATTATTTAATAATGAGCTTTTAAAAATGTAATGCCTAATACTGTTACTGAACATGCTTCAGACTATGAACTTTGAAGTGAAGTTACTGTTGTTGTTGGGGCACGAATATTTTTTACCAGTTAATTTTAAACAACTGAATGGTGAAATAATTTAATTGAGACACCCATCCTGTCATGGTATTAAAATAATGTTTGTGTCAGCTGTGGCTCAGTGGGCAGCACTCTCGCCTCTGAGTCAGAAGGTTGTGAGTTCAGGTCCCACTCCAGAGACTTGAGCACAAAAATCTAGGCTGACACTCTAGTGCAGTGCTGAGGGAGTGCTATACTGTGAGAGATGCTGCCTTTCAGATGAGATGTTAAACCCAGGCCATGTCTACTCTCTGAGGTGGATGTGAAAGATCTCGTAGTGCTATTTTGAAGAAGAGCAGGGGAGTTATCCCTGGTGTCCTGGCCAATATTTATCCCTCAATCAACATAACCAAAACAGGTATCTGGTCATTATCACATTGCTGTTTGTGGGAACTTGCTGTGTGAAAATTGGCTGCTGCATTTCCTACATTACAACAGTGACTACACTCCAAAAGTAATTATTGGCTGTAAAGTTCTTTGGGATGTCTGATGATAATGAAAGGCACTATATAAATGTAAGTTTTTTTTTCTTTATCTAAATGTCTGAACATGAGCTAAGAAACATGCTCTGTGTTGCTGATGGTTAGAATGTTTTTTATTTACTAATAACAGTGCAGATTGAAAGCATCTAATGTAAAATAAATAGTTGGAAAAGATTATTTTTCATATTTTCTCCCTTTTCCTGTTTTTCTCTCCTGAATGTGCTGAATCAGGCTGAAGCATTGATACACTGGCCTCTGATCAAGTGGTCTTTCTTAAAATTGTATTCCTGGGATGAGAGGGTTGTCCTATGAGAAGACATTGAGTAGATTGGGCCTATGCTCTCTGGAGTTTAGAAGAATGAGAGGTGATCTCATTGAAACATAAGATTTTGAGGGGAATTGACAGGGTAGATGATATGGATGCTGAATTGTTGAGTATATTCAAGGCTGAGATCAATAGAAGGTTATATGTGTGACACAAAGAGTGGTGGGAGAAAGGGGTTTTGCTTCATTGGGCATTGGCACCAGTACTGGGGGAAGAGGGAGCTGTTCCGTTGGGACAGGCTCCACTTAAACAGGGCTGGAACCAGTGTCCTGGCGAATTGAATAACTAGTGAAGTAGATAGGGCTTTAAACTAATGAAGCGGGGGTGGGAGGATTCAAGAAAGAGTACATTTAAAAGCAGCAAGAGAAATGTCAAGGCTCTAGAGCAGAGCAAAGTTTTAGGTAAAAATAAGCAGTGTGGGTCAGGAAGGGTCAGAGAGAGTTACAATGATAATAGGACATCAGTGACTAAGGTGACATCACGGTAAAATAGAAAAAAGTCAAAGCTAAAGGCACTATATCTGAATGTGCAAAGCATTTGCAACAAAATAGATCAATTAATAGCGCAGATAGAAATGAACAGGTTTGATCAAATAGCCATTCGGGAGACGTGGTTGCAAAGTGACCAAGGTTGAGAACTAAATATTCCAGGATAATTAACTTTTAGAAGAGATAGGCAAAATGAAAAGGAGGAGGGGTAGCCCTGACAATAAACAATGGGATAAAGTTAGTAGAGAGAAAGGACCTTAGCTCGGAAAATCAAGAAGTAGAATCAGTTTGGGAAGTTAAGAAACAGCAAGGGACAGAAAACATTGGTGGGAGTTTTTTTATAGGCCCCCAAACAGTAGTTGGAATGTAGGGCAGAGTATAAATCAGGAAATTAGAGACGCATGTAACAAGAGTAACACGGTAATCATGTTGGACTTTAATCTTAAGAAAGGGGATAGATGTCCAGGGAATTATACAGCAGTTAGTTTAACATCAGAGGTAGGAAAAATAATGGAATCCATACTAAAGGAGAAAATAGAAGAACATCTAGAAACCAAAAATATAATAATGAATACAGCATGGATTTCAAAAGGGAAAGACTTGCTTGATCAATCTTATTGAAGAGGTAACAGCGAGAGTAGACAATGGTAATGCAGTAGATGTAATTTATCAAGATTTTCAAAAGGCCTTCGATAAGGTATCCCATAATAGACTGATGAACGAGGTCAGAGAATGCGGAGTCAGGGGACAAGTAGCAGAATGGATAGCTAGCTGGCCTCAAGACTGAAAGCAGAGAGCAGTAGTAAAGAGGAGCTATTGATAGTGACAGAAGTGGTGTCCAGCAAGGATCAGTGCTAGAACCACTGCTGTTCACAATTTACATTTAGACTTTGGAATCAAAAACACAATTTCCAAATTTGCGGATGACACTAAATTGGGGGCGGAGGGGTGGGAAGGAATAGTCAATACCGAGGAGAACTGCATTAAATTACAGGAGGACATTAATAAACTTGCAAAATGTAAGTGGCAAATGAAGTTCAACACAGATAAATGTGAGGGATTACATTTTGGTAGAAAGAATAGGGAGGTCACCTATTACTTGGAGGGTGTGAGTCTACGTGGAGTAGAGGAACAAAGGGATCTCGGAGTACAAATACACAAATCGCTAAAAGTTGCGACACAGGTTAGCAAAGCCATAAAAAAGCAAACCAAGCACTAGGGTTTATTTCTAGAGGTATAGAATTGAAAAGTAGGGAAGTTATGTTAAACCTGTATCGATCCTTGGTACTGTGTACAGTTCTGGTTGCCATATTATAAAAAGGAGATAGAGGCACTGGAGAGGTTGCAGAGAAGATTTACAATGATGATATCAGAAATGCGAGGGTATACATATGAGCAAAGGATAAAGAGGTTGGGTCTCTTTTCTCTTGAAAAAAGAAGGCTGAGGGGTGACCTAATAGAGGTCTTTAAAATTATGAATGGTTTTGATAGAGTGGATGCAGAGAGAATGTTTCTACTTGTGGGGAAAACCTTATGATGAGGCCATCAATATTAGATCGCCAACAAGAACTCCAATAGGGAATTCAGCAGAAACTTCTTTACCCAAAGAGTTGTGAGAATGTGGAACTCGCTACCATAGGGAGTGGTTGAAGCGAATAGTATAGATGCATTTAAGAGGAGGCCAGCAAGCATATGCATGAGAAGGGAATGGAGGGTTATGCTAATAGATTTAGATGAGGAAAGACAGTGGAGGCTCGAGTGGAGCATAAATGCCAGCATGGACTGGTTGGGCCAAATGGCCTGTTTCTATGCCGTATATCCTATCCTATGTAACCTACATATAGACTGGGCAAATCAAATTTGCAGTAATAGTGTGGAGGACAAATTCATGGAATGTATACAAGATAATTTTCGAGATCAGTATGTTGAGGAACCAACTTGGGTGCAGGTTATTTTAGATCCAGTATTGCGCAATGAGAAAGGGTTAATTAGTAATCTTGTAGTAAAGGGACCTTTAGGGAAGAGTGACCATAATATGATAGAATTTAATATTGTGTTTGAAAGCGATTTAGTTAAGTCCGAAACTAGGGTCTTGAACCTAAACAAAGGTATGAGGGGCAAGCTGGCTAAGGTAGATTGGGAAACAACATTAAAATGTATGATGGTAGACAAGCAATGGCTAGCACTTAAAGAATTAGTACATAATTTACAGCAAATATACATACCTTTAAGGCACAAAAATTCCATGGGAATAGTGGTGCAACCGTGTCTAACAAGAGGTTAAAGATAGTATTAGATCACAGGCTTATAGGGGGAGGAATTGGGGTCGTTTGCACCTCCCATTAGCACCCCGGGGGGGACCCTAACGGGACGCAGATGACTTTTTGCTCGGGTGTGGTGTCGCTAACGACTCCCGCCAAATTCCGTGGGAGTTTAGCGGTGGTGGTAACCACTAGCACCCCGCTTCGCTGCACCGGAGGTGACAACATCACCGTGCGCAGCGACACATTTTCACCCAGCAGCAAAGATTTGGGAGCGCATGCCGAAGCTGTTGTGGGCGATGACAGCGACAACTTCAGGAGGTATGCGTCCAACTTGCCTGTTGCGGCCCATTGCATCCTTCAACGCAGGTTCCGTGCTGCGATCTGACAGCCCAGCACTGTGCCCGAGTGCTGGGCTGGTGCAACTTAGCCCTCCCCTTTAATGAAGGGAGGGCCCTTTCTACGTGGCAGCAATATGCACCCCAGCACGTAGCGCTGCACCCCACTCCGTGTGCTTCTGCCCCCTTAGTGCCCCACAGAGGAAGTGTAGCACGTTATTTTACGCTCCATTTCCTCTCAAGGGCGGTAACCCCAATATCGCAAACGGGGCAGGACTTCCGGGCCTGGCACAGGAACTCCTGCCTCGCGGCTGTTACCTACTCCAAAAGGGGCACGACGCAATATCCCCCACCCCCATAATGTTGCCACAAAGAGTAGTAAGCCTGAGGATTGGGAGGATTTTAGAATTCAGCAAAGGCCAAGAAAATGATAAGGAAAGAGAAAAAAGAATATGAGAGTAAATTAGCAAGAGACATACAAATGGATTGTAAACATTTCTAGAGGTATGTAAATAGGAAGAGATTAATGAAAGTAAAAGTGGGCCAGTTAGAGGCAGAGACAGGAGAAATTATAATGGGTAATAAGGAAATGGCAAAGACATTAAACACATACTGTGTATCTGTCTTCACGATAGAAGACATCAAAATCATTCTGGAAATAATGGGGAACGAAGGGTTTAAAGACAATGAGGATCTTAAAGAAATCAGTATAAGTAAAGACATAGTACTGGAGAAATTCATGGGACTACGTGGTGCCAAATCCCCTGGACCTGACAATCTGCATACTAGGGTTTTAAAAGAGGTAGCTGCGGAGATAGTGGATGCACTGGTATTAATCTTCCAGAATTCCCTAGATTCTAGAACAGTCCCCAAGGGTTGGAAGGTAGCAAATGTAATCCTGCTATTTAAGAAAGGAGGAAGAGAAAAAACAGGGAACTATAGGCCAGTTAGCTGGACATCAGAAGTAGGCAAAATGTTAGAATCTATTATTAGGGACTTAGTAACAGGGCACTTAGAAAATTGTAATATGGTTATGCAGAGTCAGCATGGTTTTATGAAAGGGAAATTGCGTTTGAAAAATCTGTTAGAGTTTTTTGAAGATGTAATTAGTAGGATGGATAAGGGGAACCAGTGGATGTAGTGTATTTGGATTTTCAAAAAGCATTCGATAAGGTGCCATCAAGAGGTTACTACACAAAATTAGAACTCAAGGGATTGGGGATAATATATTGGCATGGATTGAGGATTGGTTAATGGACAGAAACAGAGAGTAAGAATAAACCGGACTTTTTCAGGTTGGCAGGCTGTAACTAGCGGGGGTACCACAAGGATTTGTGCTTGGGCCTCAGTTATTTGCAATCTATATTAATGACTTAGATGAAGGGACTGAGTGTAACTTATCCAAGGGACCAAATGTAATATATCCAAGTTTGCTGATGATACAAAACTAGGTGGGAAAGTAAGCTGTGAGGAGGACACAAAGAAGCTGCAGAGAGATATAGACAGGTTGCCTGAGTGGGCAAGAACATGGCAAATGGAATACAATGTGGGGAAGTGTGAAGTTATTTATTTTGGTAGGAAAAACATAAAAGCAGAATAATTTTTAATTGGCGAGGGACTGGGAAATGTTTGCACTCAGACAGACCTGGATGTCCTTGTAAATGAATCACAGAAAGTTAACATGCAGGTACAACAAGCAATTAGGAAAGCAAATGGTATGTTAGCTTTTGTTACAAAGGAATTAGAATATAAGAGTAAATAATTGGTGAGGCCACACCTAGACTGTGTACATTTCTGGTCTCCTTTCTTAAGGAAAGACATACTTGCCTTAGAGGGAGTGCAACGAAAGTTCACTAGACTGGTTCCTGGGATGAGGGGATTGTCCTATGAGGAGAGATTGAGTAGACTAGGCCTACATTCCCTAGAGTTTAGAAGAATGAGAGTTGGTCTACAACATTTAAATTCTTAAGGGGCTTGACAAGGTTAATGCTGAGATGTTTCCCCTGGCTGGGGAATCTGGAACACGGGGTCACAGTCTCAAAATAAAGACTCGGCCATTTAGAACTGAGACGAGGAGAAATGTCTTCATTTAAAGGGTGGTGAATCTTTGGAATTCACTACCCCAGAGAGCTGTGGATGCTCAGTCATTGAGTATATGCAAAACAGAAGTCGATACACCTTTGGGAACAAAGAGAAATGGTGATAGTACGGGAAGGTGGAGTTGATCTTGTTGAATGGCAGAGCAGGCTCGAAGGGCCAAATGGTCTACTCCAGCTCCTATTTCTTATGTTCTAATGTTCTTATGATAGATTTTTGGACTCTAAAGGAATCAACGGACATGGAGATTGGGTGGGAAAGTGGAGCAAGCTCAAGAGGTAGAATGACCTACTCCTGCTCCTAATTATCTTGTTCTTATGTATACAGTGTCTAGACAGTGAGTATCAGTAGCATGTACATAGTGGGAAAGAGAAACATCACAGCCAAACGCAATCTTGTTCTTACCTCACATATATGTATGTGTACATATATATGCACACTTTACAGTAGGCGTTACTGACTGGTGATCAGGAACAGGAATCTTAGCTGTTTTTTCCCTCTTTCCTTGCCCAGAGATGCCAAGGCCCCCCATTACCACACTGGTTGGGAACACTTAACCCAGTGGAAACCAGGGATTGAACCATGGATGTTTCTGGTCTATATAAATCAGTTCCACACCACTTTGTGCATCTTACCCACTAAGTCGTCAGGGCTACCTTGCAAATCCTTTACCTAACCAAGGTTTTTATATATGTGGGTGTGTGTTCATAGAAACAATAACAAAATAGACTTTCTTTGTTCACTGAGTATTCTCTTGTTGATAATTTTATGTTAATATGGGTGTGTATATATCATGTAGATAGATGCACATGCTCATATTATATAGATATGAGTTTGTGTATAAATAATAACGTGAATGTATATATTTATTATAAATATATATGAGTGTTTATATTTTCTATAGAGTTGAGTGTGCATGTTTTATATAGGTATAAGGATGTGTGTATTTTATGTAGATATAATGTGTGTATTTTATATAGCTATAAATGGCTGTGTATATTTTCTATAGATACAGCTCTTTGAATATAAAATAAGACCAGAGATATTCACTTCTCAAATGGGTTTGAATGATTGTGTTTAACATATAAGGAGAACCTCTCTGCTTGGCTGCTCCCGAACATATTGGAAAAATGTACAACTCAATTTTTCCTGACATTTTCTGCATATTGTTATTTGCCATTTCCGGAGTTAAGGCAATTTGACAAACAGAATTAAAAGTCAAATCTTTATCTGAGAGGAGATTTTTTTGAACGGATTCACATGTCAGCTCACAAACAAACCAATCGAACAATGAGTAGTTGCTTCAAAACAACAATATCAACGGAAAGAAGTCTCCTTTCATTGGGTTTCGTTTTGTTACTAATTTACAACTACCAGAGTTTTTCCATTGTAGTGCATCACTCCAAATCTGAGTCCGTTTTTTCCTTTGGTTTGTCAAGCATATTACGGTAACAAAATTCCAGTGCTATAAGTGCAGGAGAGCAGAGCTCACACTCGTCCTAGCCCAGGCTAGAGACTGGACCACGCTGTCATTTACATAGTTGGGGTGAGCTGTTGACATCTCCAAGGATATATCAGCAGCCCAACACTATACAATCATTATAAAGCACAGTGCACCCTGTCGTTCCACCTGAGGTTCTCCTGAGGTGCAAGTGGGCCAAATAATTCTTTTCCATCTGCAGATTTTATTGGATCAATTACTTTATTCTAATGAAGATTTAGGACTTTCAGAAAGTATCAAAAAGACTTATTCCAGATCTTAACTGGCGTGAGTTTTAATGGTGCCTTTCAAGGATATAAATGGCAGAATTTCTGTGGTAGCCCAGGAACTCCCTCAAACTCCCACCCCTCTTGACATGGTGTGCAGGTGACCAGACGGTCTGCCCGCAGCTTCCCTCATGCAAATTTAAAGGGAGAGTTTGAATGAGGTTGAATTTCGCTGAACCCATATTTCAGGTCTCCCCGGGCAGAAATTGGGATTATTGCCCTCTCCAGCCTCAGGAATTTGAGGGTCTAAGTGGTTTAGTAACCGTAAAATGTGAGACCCAATAACCAATAAGAACATTTTTGACCCTTTTTCCCTCGCTGACATAATTTGCAGCTCGTATTACAGCCATGCCGAATGCAATTTAAAATCTTTCTTAAATGCTGCATATTCAGCAAGCTTCTTAAACTGTGACATTTTACCAATCGTCTAAAAACAATGAGCCAGAAATTGCGGTCGGAGGCTTCCTGCGAGCAGATGCCTCCAACCTGCAAAAAATCTATGCACTTAACCTGATGGTCCCGGAGGTTCGGAGACTTGTGGTCCTGGGCCTCAATGCGTAGGCCTGCATAAAGGCCCACGTATCCAGGGGCGCATGCGGTTCGCACACATCCCAGGATCACATGGGCCCACCCAACCAATGAAAGAAGGGGGTTCCCCATTCATGCTTATGGGGATTCCATATGTATGGAACTCTCATAAGTATGAATTGGAATACCCCCAAAAATACACGTACACTTAAAATAATGTTTTTAAAAGTCACTTATTTAAAATTAATCAAAATGATATTTAATTAAATATTTAAAACAAAATTTAATTTTTTGAAAAATAAATTTACCTATTTTAAAGGGTCAAAAAGTAAACTTACCTTATTTCACAGGTGTTTAAATGTATAAATTAATGAAAAAAATATAATTTTCTGTCCTTTAAAAGTTTTATGCTGGTAAAAGCAGGCCTTGCACCAGCTTTGACCAGGCGTAAGAATTTCACGGGCATTCGCTGGGCAGAAGTTGGGCAAATAGCCCAACTCTCCGCCTGCAGAGGCCCTTTTCCCGGGAATGCGTGCGATCTGTCAAGAAGGTTCTTAGTTCTTGACAGATCACAAGTTCTGGGTTTTAGCGCATATGCTTTTCAAGCCTAAATCCAGAATTTGCGCAACCCCCAGGGACACATACGCAAATTGCGGCTCAATAAATTTACCAGGATTCCACACAGCTCCTTTTTCTTTGATCTGATCCTTGTCACCACTGTCATATCTCAGTGATAATTGTGTGGGCTACATCGATCTGACACAATAGACAGCAGCTCAGAACAACAACAATCTTTTTATATTATTGCACAATCTGTTCAGCAATACATATCCCTTGAAACTTCCAGGTCAAACCTAGCATTTCCTCCCCAGGCACAAACTATTGTTTTTTACAGGTTTTTTCACTTTCTTTTCAGTTTATCTTTTTTGAAAAGTTTAATTTAATTTTATACATTTCCCAATCTCTTTCTTCCTTATTTGTTCAAATAATTTAAATGCACTTAACATCATTTGTATTCAATGATGTTATCTGTAACTTCATACAACGGGCAATTTAAAAATGAAATCAGAGAAAACAAGATGACTCAAACTCTTCGCTGCAACTTTTTGACCCAAAGCAATCAAGCAATATTACAAACAAATAGGTTCACTCGTGATTGCCCAACTCCCTTTTTTCCTCTTCTTTACCACCTTCCTCCCTTCCAAGAGGGAAAGATACTCGCTGGTAGCATAACGTAGGAAATTAGAGAGACACAGCCCCCATGATGTTCCACCGATTAAAATGAATGGGCAGAAAATCACAGGCTAAATGCCCACAATTCCCTGAGATCGATTCGCTGTGAGTGCTATTCCCAGTGGAAGTGTCAGGTCATGGAATCACCCCCTCAAGTGATCATTGATTTAAGCCAACGCACCATCAATGAGGGGCTGAGGGAGGAGAATAATTTTAGCAAATTGTTCTAGTTCTGCTATCTCTTGATGCTTATTTTGATATCTTCTCATTTTGTCTCTCAGTAAATAGCATGTAATATTATAGAAGAGCAACCAGTTAATAATGGGTGCTAAATACATGAACGATCTATTGTAAGCATTGTTTTTGCAAAGAATTATGTAAGTTTGGTGGTCTGAGTAACCAATGAAAACAGATTCAGTTTCAAGAACTTATCAATTCTGTGACTTTTCTCATTTCAGGTGCCTCAACGCAGAACTCCAACACAGTGGAACCAGAAAAACAAGTAGATAACACAGTGAAAATGGCTGGAGTTATTGCAGGCATCTTAATGTTCATCATCATCATGCTTGGAGTGATGCTGATAGTTAAAAAACGGTAGGTTTTGTGAAAGCATAATTGCAATTCAGCATATGCAGTAGAATCTCATGATAAGAAGTGTACATTGCACTGATTTAATTTGTGTAGAACAAATAGAAAGAAATTAGAAATGTAGGAACCCTCTGACGTTTCATATTACCCTAGTTTGGCAGCCTGACTCAATCTTGAACATATGTGCTTCAGATATTACCCTTGCTAACCTAGTCACGCATGCATGAATGCAAATAGATGTAATCTCGTGCAATTTATCCTGTCACTTCCAAGATGGATTTTGCTATAAATGCGACCCAAACATTTGACTCACACTGGTTCAGTTTAACTGATCAAATTTGGTGTGCTGATCAAATTGTCTTCATTTTCTTTACAGCTCTAAATGAAAAGCCATTAAGGACAAAAAATACTAAAGTAATGAAAGAAATATATAAAGATTTGAACATCTTAAAATGAACATTTCTGAGCTGCATCTTCAACCAGTACAGAATACAAAGGTCTTCTTTGTATTTCCAAAATAAGACGTGGACTAGTTTGCTAACTGTCGGCCAAAGCTAAACTGTTCTCACATTTGGGAGGGTGAATCCAAGCCAGGTTTTAAATCCGGGCTTAGTTGAGCTTCAAGAGCTCTGATAAAGCCAAGCCCAGTGCAACCCTTTAGAATTTGGCTCAGATTTTGTCCAGTATTTATTCCTCTCAGTATCAAAAAATATAACTGATTCCCTCGATGTGCCAGTAACCAAATGAATTTACTGCTGGTGAACTGAGCACCCATGTAGACCAGTAGGGTCCAAGGTTTAACCAATTATATGGGCTCACGCCAGGGCAGTGCAATGGCACATTTAGCATCTCTGCCCCTGGCTAAGAGGGAAGGAGGAGAAATCAACCAGGGTTCCTCTTCCTGATAGCTTTTCCAGTGACTCCTGCTGGAAGGTATGCCCATTGGTCAGATTAGGACAGAATCAGGCTTGGTTATGATGTCTGCCCCATTCCACTCCCCCCACCACCATGATAAAATAGGCTGGGAACACTCATTGTCAGATGCATAAACAATGAACACTTGGACAACACATTTGATGGCAGCTGATGCCTATGGAATCATATACCCTGGAGTCAGTGGCCTAAAAGTTGATTTAAACCACACCCACTGGCGTAAAATGGGCACCAAAGCATCCAATATGACAGGCAGCTTGTATATTCTGTGCCAGAGATGCACCGCCTGCCATATTGGTAAAGGCAGGATAAAGAGGTAGCTAGGGCCCATGCTTGAAATAGGCATTAAGCCCTTTGCATTTGCTCACCTGAATGTGGGAGGGGCAGGAGTTCTCCTCTCGGCTCCACTGCAGTCGACTCCAACTCGGCCCCCTCTCAATTGTTATCTGCCCGCTGCCTCCCTCTCCCCCTCCCCCAGGACCTACCTGAGGCCTGAAATCCAATTCATTGGCGAGCTGCCTGAGGAAACCCAGCATGTGTCCTCAGCTTGTCAAACTAATTTAAATTAGGCCTGAGGGCCAATATCAGGTGTGTTTCAGGCCTACCATCTCCAGCACAGGGATTGTTCCTAATTTCTAGAACAATATCTTCAGGAGGGAGTGGGTGAGAATTGGAAAAGAAACAAAAAGTAGTAACTACTTGTATGTGGGAATTTGCACCTATTATATGGAGATTTACATCTATCTGACTATTTTCTTGGAAAAAACATTCGATTCAAAAATGATTAGTTGCATGTATGTGGGAAATTACATAATACTCATTTCACAATGCAATATACCTTCATCTTTTGCAAATTTCAGTGAATTTCGGTAATTTTCTACATTCAGGCTGAATATTAGAAGACTACAATGTTTAAATAGCATTGTTAAAATTATCTGACACAAAAGATTATTGTGATCACACAAAAAAGCTGTATTGAAATAAATACAGAAATTAAAACAGAAATAAGGTTGACTTGGAAAAGATGTCAAAACATTGACTAAAATCCAAAAGCTGCTCCTTCAGTGTTAATGGAGGCCAGTATACAAGCAAATACTAGGCTTGTCCTCATCCTGAAGAGTATAGTTATCATGCACCGATTCCCAGACAGCTACAATTGTAGTTGTTGAAAAGTTAGAGTTTTTCCTTTTATATGTATGGGTCTGTTGTTTGGTTCGCAGTAGGATTTCTCTGAACACTGAGTCAAACTCAACTTAATAGCCTCAAATGGCTTACATGTGCTACCTGCAGTGGTGAAAATGTAATGTTAGATTGGAGCAAAACTTTTTTTTTTAATGGGATTATCAATCATGCTGCCAGATTGTTCTGGAGCCTGTTATCCATACCTTGGCTCAATTTGTAGCACTCTTTATCTGATTCAGAAAGCTGTAGATTTAAGACCACTCCCAGGCTTGAGAGCATAATCTGGGCTGACACATCAGTGTTATATTGAGAGAGTGCTGCCTGGTCATAGGTGAATCTTTTGGATTAGATATTTACCTAAATATTTAACTAAATCTGCCTGTTTAGATCTGAATACAATATTTGAAGTAAAGGAAGGAGTTTTCCTGACCGACATTTTTCCCTCAACCAATGGCATTAAAACAGATTAGCTGGTCATTTACTGTTTGTGGGAACTTGCTATGTACAAATTACCTGCTGGATTTGCCTACAGTGACCACACTGCAAAAGGAAGTCAATGAATGTGAAGTACTTTGGGATGTCTTGAGGACATGATCAGGCACTCTACAAATGCAAGTTCCTTCTTTTCTTTCTTAATGGCGTCAATATTATTTCATCGATCTTATTTTATACCCTTCATTTTCCTGACAAAATGGAAAAAAACTCTAAAAACTGCAAAATCTGAAATAAAAACAGAAAATGATGGCAATACACAGCAGGCCCATCGTATCTGAAAAGAGCAAAATGGGTTCACATTTTGGCGATGTACTCTGTCCTCAGAACAGTTAACCTGCTTCTTCTCTTTAAAAAGTGTGATGGGCCATCAACAAAATAATTTTATCTTTCTCAAAAAATTAAACAAGCCAGGAGATCACTGTTCATTTTACCTTAAAAATCCAGACCTACACTTTATGAAATAAAACTGCCAGAACACAGCCATAGTCCGTCTATTTACAAATTCTAATGAATGGATGTTCCTGAAGTTCAACTGTTAATCAAGGAAATGCATGGCATTAGATAGAATATTGTCATATAATTTAAATATGCAAAGAAATGAGCTTAAATGACTGTGGACTATATTAGTGAAGGAACATATAATACATTAATATGACACTTCTATGCTATTTTAATGCAGGTATTTAGCCGTTCATTCTAAGTGGGTTAACATGTCTGCTAAAATAGCAGAGAAAAGAATGTTGTCTGAAAAGTTTATACATTCATCTGCTTATATTGGACATAATGATGTCTACACTGGAGTGCAGATTTGTAAAGTATCATTTTTCACTCCAGCACAAATTGGGAACCTTGCACAAGTGCTAACTGCAATTAGTAAGGGTGAATTTCAAACCAGTAATTGTGTTGAGTGGTCCATATTATGTCATGTGAGAGTTAAAATTGAGTAACATGAATACCAGGTGATGTCCAATTTGGAATCACTACCTTTAATACACTCCTTTTTATTTTGCTCACACAGTGTACACTGTCCAGAATAAATTCATTGATCCTGCGCTCCCTGTGGTGAGCCGTGCTCAAAAGCAGCATTGGGCAGATTTGGCGCTACAGCGTTGTAGATCTATCTCCAACCTCCACTTCCTTCGAGCACAGGGAGTGCTCAGTGA
Organism: Pristiophorus japonicus; assembly: GCF_044704955.1. Taxonomy (NCBI): domain Eukaryota; kingdom Metazoa; phylum Chordata; class Chondrichthyes; family Pristiophoridae; genus Pristiophorus; species Pristiophorus japonicus. Next base: position 178,507,554 of record NC_091988.1, on the reverse strand, counting down.
GAGTGGATGTCACAGATAGGACTACAGCACCAAGTGTGATTTGTGAATATACCCTTCTATGCTATTCAGTGACATTAATTTCTTACGAGGAAGCAGTGGTCCCGCTGCTCTGCCGTGAAGGAATAAAAAGACGAGAAAATTATTTATTGGAATTGGGCATTTAAAAAAAATCTAGAGGCATTTACTTTCAAAATGTGAGTGTCTATAATTGGTCCACTTAACAACTTTGACAATAGCTTTCGGAGGAGGTGTAAATAATAGAATGGACGGAATATAAGAGTTCAGAGCAGCTAAAGATTGACCTGAAAATAACACTTATCACCTGATAGTATATTGTAGTTCAATTGTTCAGCAGATTACTGGAAATAATGCATTTAATAAATGTTAGCAGTCACGTAATCTTTACAGTATACTGTGTACAAGCGTTGCATTCAAAGTCATAGTTAAATATTTAAATTGATAAAATGCGAGTGTGAAACAAAACTGAGAACTGAATTGCACGAATGTGTAATCTACCAAATACATTAAGTCAATTTAATGTGACAAATAAATGGTTCTCTGTTAAACCAGCTGGTTCTCTGTTAAACCAGCTGGTTCTCTCCCTTGGCTATCATGCTTTGCTGGGTGTTTAATCTTGATCGGCTCTGCTGCCAGTCCTACTAATGACCATTTAACATTTGCACTGTCCTTAATGAAGATGTCATTTTGAAAGTGTTTGGCATTCAATTGTACTCACTAAGTACTTAGCTAAAGGCCTCTATGGGATAGTAATGGCCCCAGAGCAAAATAAATAGATTCTGGCAGTGCAGGGACTCTCCAGCGGCAGGTTAAAAATGCTTTCTGCAGACATTGTACCCGCATTGCGGGCTCGTCAACATTTCTGAACACAGTGCAATAATAAAAATACAGGTCACATCAGCTAAGGTTTAGTTGCCCACATTCCTCCCCCACTCCCCCAGCCCCAGACCCCATCCCTCACCATCGTGCCCCCACTTGCAGTGCCACATATTGACGGTTTCTAATTTTGCCCCCCTGAGCATCCCTGATTATAATTGCTCAACCATTGGTGGCCTATAACCTAAGTTCACGAATTCCCTGCCTAAACCTATCCGCCTCTCTACCTCTCTTTCTTCCTTCAAGATGCTCCTTAAAACCTACCTCTTTGACCAAGCTTTTGGACACCTGCCCTGATTTCTTCTTGTGTTGCTCGGTGTCAAACTTTTTATTTCATAATACCTCTGTGAAGCGCCTTAAGACGTTAAATGCATTATATAAATACTAGTTATTGTTGTTTCCATCCGCTGTCATGTCTAACTTATTTTTACAGCATCCCCTCAAAAAACAAGAGCAGAATTCCTGAAGGAACTCAGTTTGCTGCTGTGTAATGATTTTTTATGGAATGAGATCAGAACTGAATTCTAAAACCAAAGTGACCTAGATTGAGATATTTAATTCATGAGCAGACTGCTGAGGGAATGTACTCTGTTTAGAATTGGAATTTTACCATGGTACATTTTGGGGAAAAGTTGTGGTAAACATAAAACATAAGAAATAGGAGCAGGAGTAAGTCATTTGGCTGCTCGCGCCTGCTCAATTAGATCATGGTTGATCTTCTACCGCAACTCCACTTTCCTGCACTATCCCCATATCCCTTGATTCACTTAATATCCCAAGATCTATTGATCGCTGGCTTGAATATACTCAGTGAACATCCACAGGCATCTGGGATAGAGGATTCACCACCCTCTGAGTGAAGAAATTTATCCTCATCTCAGTCCTAAATGGCCAATCCCTAATTCTGAAACTGTGACCACTGGTTCTAGACTCCCCAGCCAGGAGAAATATCCTCCCTGCATCTACCCTGTCAAGCCCTATAAGAATTTTGTATGTTTCAATGCGCACAATATCCCCATCCCAGAAATCAGTCTGGTGAACCATTGTTGCACTCCCTCGATGGCAAGTATATCCTTCCTCAGGTAAGGAGACCAAAACTATACACAATACTCCTGGTGTGGTCTCACCAGGGTCCTGTATAATTGCAGTTAGATGTCTTTACACTTATACTCAAATCCACTTGTAATAAAGGACAACATGCCATTTGCTTTCTTAATTGCTTGCTGTACTTGCGTGTTAACTTTCAGTGATTCGTGTACAAGGACAGTCAGGTCCCTCTGAACACCAACATTTCCCAATCCCTCACCAATTAAAAAATACTCTGCTTTTCTATTTTTCCTACCAAAGTGGATAACTTCTCATTTCTCCACATTATGTTCCATTTGCCATGATCTTTCCCACTCATTCAGCCTGTCTAAATCTGCTTGAAGCCTTTTTGCATCCTCCTCACAAATTACATTCCCACCTAGCTTTGTATCATCAGCAAACCTGGATATATTACATGTGTCCCCTCATCCAAATCATTGATATAGATAGAAACATAGAATCATAGAATGGTTTCAGCACAGAAGAAAGTAATTCGGCCCGTCGAGCCTGTGCCAGAATATTGTGAATAGCTAAAGCCCAAGCACTGATCTTTAAGGTACCCCACTAGTTACAGCCAGCCAACCCAAAGATTATGTTTATTCCTACTCTCTCTTTTTTGTCTATTAGTCAATCCTTAATCCAAGCTCATATATTACCCCCAATCCCATAAGCCCTCATTTTGTTTAATAACCTCTTATGTGGCACCTTATCGAATGCATTATGAAAATACAAATATACCACATTTACTGGTCCCCCCTTGTCTATTTTGCTCGTTACAACATCAAAAAACTCTAACAGATTTTCCAACATGTTTTCCCTTTCATAAATCCCTGTTGACTCTACCCAATTCTATTATTATTTTCTAAGTGCCCTGTTACCACATCCTTAGTAATAGATTCTAGCATTTTCCCAACTACTGATGTCAGGCTAACTGGTCTGTACTTCCCCGTTTTCTCTCTCCCTCCTTTCTCAAATAGCGGGGTTACATTTGCTACCTTCCAATCTTTTGGAAACATTTCTAGAATTTTGGAAGATGACAAACAATGTACCCATTATCTAATAGCCACCTCTTTCAAAGCCCTAGGATGTAGGCCATCGGGTCCAGGGGATCTATTGGCTTTCAGTCCCATTAATTTCTCGAGTACAATATTTTTACTAATACTAATTTCTTTCAGTTCCTCATTCTCGCTAGACCCTTCACTAGTTCCAGGAAGATTTTTGCGACTTCTTCCATGAAAACAGACACAAAGAGCTAGAAATTTGGCGCATTTGCACCTCCCGTAAGTGCCCCCTGACGAGGCGCAAATGCCTTATCACCCGGGCGTGGTGCTGGCAACGATTATCGCCATATTGGGCAGATATTTGATGGCTCTACAGCTTTGCATTCAGATCTCCTGCACCTGGAGATCGTGATGTCATCAACGCATGCATCACCTCATTAATGCCCCGGCCCCGAAATTCATTTTTTCTCCCCATGCAGCAGCACCGGGAGAAAGCACCGACAACTGCAGAAGGTTCGGATCGGGCAGCCGGCCACTACCGGGGCAATAATTAAAGGGGCTGAGTGAAACATGTTTTTAAAACGTACCTTCTTGTTGCCGCTCCTGATCCAGTTTCTTCGTGGCGTCCTGGCCGTGATCATTCAGCACGGCACTCTGCTTGCTGATCGTGTGGCACCCCAGCTCCCAGGTGGTTAAGTAGGTCCCTTTTTCTTTTGCAAAGTCAGCAGCATGGGCCCTTCCCTTTAAGCTAGCACTCCACTTCCTTCCTGGGGCAGAAACCCGAATTTCTGGAGGGGGCAACATTTTAGTGCCTGCCGCTATGTCTCACGCCTCCAAACAGGAACTGAATTTCTCCCCCACAGTATTTGTTTAATTTATCTACCATTTCTTTATTCCCCGCTATAATTTATTCTGTCTCAGCCTGTAAGGGACCCACATTTACTTTTGCTAACCGTTTCTTTTTTACATACCTATATAAACTTTTACAGTCTGTTTTTATGACTCTTGCTAGTTTACTCTCATATTCTATTTTCCCTTTCTTTATCAATATCTTGGTCCTCCTTTGCAGAATTACAAAATCCTCCCAATCCTCAGGCTTACTACTCTTTTTGGCAACATTATAAGCCTCTTCCTTTGATCTAATACTATCTTTAACTTCTCTTGTTAACCCTGGATGGACCACTTTTCCTGTCGGGTTTTTGTGCCTTAAAGGAATGTATATTTACTGTAAATTATGTATTAATTTTTTAAATACTAGTCATTGCTTGTCTACCATCAAATCTTTTAATGTAGTTTCCCAATCTACATTAGCCAACTCTCCCTACATATTTACATAGTTTGCTTTGTTTAGATTTAAGACCCTAGTTTCACTGTCAAACTCAATATAAAATTCTATCATATTCTGGTCACTCTTCCCAAAAGGCCCTTTTATTACAAGGTTATTAATTAACTCTTTCTCATTGCACAGTATCAGATCTAAAATAGCATGTTCCCTAATTGGTTCCTCAACACACTAATCTAGAAAACTATCTTGTATACATTCCATGAAATCATCCTCCACACTATTACTGCAAATTTGGTTTGCCCAGTCTATATGTAGATTAAAATTCCCCATGATTACTGTATTACTCTTGTCACATGTTCCTCTAATTTCCTAATTTATACTCTGCCTACATTACAAAAACTGTTTAGGGGCTTACAAACAACTCCCACCAATGTTTTCTGCCCCTTGCTAGTTGTTAGCTCCACCCAAACTGATTCTACTTCTTGATTATCGCAGCTAAGATTCTTTCTCTCTTTTTTGTCTTTATCCCATCCTTTATTATCAGGGCTACCTCTCCTCCTTTTTCGTTTTGCCTAAATCTTCTAAAAGTTAAGTGTCCTAGAATATTTAGTTCCCAACCCTGGCCACTTTGCAACCACATCTCCGTAATGGCGATTAGATCAAACCTATTCACTTCTATCTGCGCTATTAATTCATCTATTTTGTTGCTTCGCGCATTCAGATATAATGCCTTTATCCCTGACTTAATTCTTGATTGTGAGCTTTTGTAGGAATGTTCTATGTAAAATATCAAAAGCCATGGAAACCATAGCAAAATAATCCCTGAAAAGCCACAGACATGTTTTGTGGTAACCAAACTACCTTTATTTTGCTCTCTCTGCCTCTCCTTCACTTCTTTATTTTCAACTCACTGCATAGCTCAAAATCCACTTACTGCCTTAAAAAGCACATAGCAGACTTCTACAAAAGCTCAAACACTACAATTTGTTTTCATTTAATGCCCCCTTTTCCAAAATGCCTCTTGTCCTATTTTCCAAGACAGTAAAGTGTGCAATATTTCTCAGCCCAGAAAAAATGACCTATGTCTGCATATGGTTATATCGTGAATATCAACACAAATTTAAGCTGTTGTGATATATTTGCAATGAGGACAGTCCCAGTGCTAGTAATAGAACAATTCTTCTATGGTTTCCCATCAGTTGTCTGTTCCTGAATATGCATATCTCTATGTAGTATTACTTGTAACATTTCATGATTTCACAAAATGGAAAAATGTATTTTTAGAGGCTCAACACGGTGACACAGCATATCGATATTCTGAGTCTCGCAGTGGCAAGATGTAGAATTACATAGCATTACATCAAATATACAGCACAGAAACAAGGCATTCGGCTCAATCAGTCCATGCTGGCGTTTATGCTCCACTTGAGCCTTCTCCCATCCTTCCTCATTTAAATCTATTGGCATAAACCTCAATTCCCTTCTCCCTCATGTGCTTATCAAGCTTCCCCTTAAATGCATCTCTACAATTTGTTTCAACTACTCCCTGTGGTAGCGAGTTTCACATTCTCGTCACTCTCTAGGTAAAGAAGATTCTTCTGAATTCCTTTTTTGATTTCTTGGTGACTTTCTTATATTGATGGCCTCCAGTTATGCTCTTCCCCACAAGTGGAAACATTCTCTCTGTATCCATTCTATCAAAACCTTTCATAATTTTAAAGACCTCTATTAGGCCACCCCCTTTCTTTTTAAGTTCATGCTCAGATGATTCAAAGCAGAACTCAGCCAATCATAGCCTTCTGCTGTTTGAATCAGGGCCATTCTGCTCACTATAATTCATGTCACTGGATTGGCCTAGCAGACACAGAGACCAAACTCAAGGCTTTCTACATAGTCAATGAAACAAACATTTTACTAAAACATCAAAGACACTTTTGATGACCCTATTATGTTCTTCTATAAAAAGAGGAAGTAATTTACACAAAAATATGTCCCTGTACTTTCCTTTGCCTTTAGGTTAGATAACAGAAACATGAAAATAATCTTTATACAAAAAAAAAAATAGGTTCCCGAGAATAATATAAGCTCCCACGGATGTTAGGGTAGCTTTACAAAATACTGCTAAATTGAATTTGCATTTATTTGTGTCAGCTTTAGCTCCGTAAACTGAGGAGGAAATTCTATCACAAATGATGTAGCTCGTGAAAGATCAATTGACTGTGCTGGTAATTGTGCAGAGGAAGAATTGATTTAATCAGTGTTTGCAGTCAGCCTCTGGAGTTTGCCATTAACACAACTCACAGAAGGCTGCTGGTAGAAATGATTCAAAACTATTTTAGTGCTGAACAGGAAATAAAATAAACTAGACTGAAACTTTAGATCTAATCTCACTGAGAAGCTTTTCAGTTGTGCAGAGCCTTTTTATATTACTCCCCCTCAGCCATACCTGCTCAGTTCCAAGCCATCAGTCACTGTTGAGTAAGTCGGCAAGCAGATCATTGCATCTTTCATGGCCTGTTATTCTGTGGATTGACTAGCAGGAGTAGAATATCAATGAGATGATGCATCATTTTTCCCTATGACAGACACTGCCTAGTTCAGGATTGTTAAAGCATGTCACACATATTAACAAGTTAGCGCATAGTGTTGACCTTTTGGCAAGTTAGTACGTTGGCCTTTGCTAAGTAGATGTGTGGCTCTTCTTTCATTCCAAAACTTAATGAGCCTTTATTTAATAGTTATTTTATAATTAAATGAAAATGATTAACATTTTATTTTACTTATGGGAAGATATTTCCATATAGCTGCTTGCTTGGAAGCACAGTCTAACTTGGAGTAATGCAATTTGCTCACATCACCTTCACATCATGCATAGCGTAGTCATGTGAAGAGTCATCCATTTTTATTTTACTAAGGAGATACAACAGGAGCGGGTCTCAGATTGGCCTGACACCCACGTTCCACCACACTAGTCATACAAACCTCCATGGCTGATTCTCTGACTGATTTTTAAACAATCCTTACGGATGATGGCTCGCTGGCATCTGAACCGAATGCGCACTTACCCATTGTGAGGCCCCGAGCTTCAAGTTGCTGTCAGATGCTGCAGAGCAGCGTAGTGGCCCACGGATCTCGGGGGCATACCGTATGCGAACGTGGAACTGGGTTCACGTGGGGCAGTACTCCAATCAGGTTACAGAAGGTCTCTCATTCTCCTCCACTAGACACTATGATATTTTCAAGAGAGAATATAACAGCTAATGTTGATAAAAGTTTTTATGTATTTTGTACCATTAAAGGTCACCTGAAGACACAGTGAGGTCAGTAAGGGAAGTGTATTTTGGATTTTTTTTAATTTGCGAAACTGTCAATTCCCCAAACAGTCTCTAACTCTACCCAGTTTGGATTTACATTCCTTTTCATTTATATTGAAACAAAAAAGTATCAGATTATGATTTTTTATTGGTAGGTATCCCCTTACGCTGTGCAAACAGACTGCGTGTGTGTTTGCACCAGCCGTAAAATTTCCAGGCATAATTACTGGACAGTTGGTGGGTAATTAGCCCAACTCTGTGCCAACAATTAGGATTTCAATATCAGAGCAGATGATCTGTCAAGTCGGAACTTGACAGATCGTAAGTTCCAGGATTTAGCGCATCCGCTTAATCCCAAACTTGCTGTCCAGTTCAAAGGCGGTGTGACAGCGTACTCTTAGAGTACATCATCATACACACCTCAAATTCTGCCCCAATATAACCAGTCAGAAATAAAACTTCCCAGAAGGCTTTTATACAAGGGAGTTTGCAGCCCCTTTAAGTCTTTGTTCCCTTCTCTTCAAATTGTTGTCAATAAAATGAAAGAACTAAACTATGGTTCTGTTAGACAATTAAACAACACATTTTTATTACTTTAGTATTTGACATGTTATTTGCACTTTTGTTGCAACAAGCTTCAAGGTGACTTTGACATTATCTGTATAATCCTAATCCCCTGACGTTTACTATGCAAATTCCTTAATAACTTATTTTCTTATTTTTCCCTTTCATTGCTTTCCCATCCATTTATCCCTTCAACTGTTCACGCATGGCAGGAGGAGTGCTTATTCCTACTCATATTACCTGTAAGTATCAGCTCTAGTAGAAATTTCCCTTCACTAGTCTCCATGCTCTTCTTATACCCAAACAAAGCTGCTTAGAGTAGATAGCTCAACTATTTAAGTCCTTAAACGGATACGTAAATGCTTAAGGCATTCTTTAAGTTGTGCTTCTAATATATTCTAATGTTTGAACTTAAATCATTTGCAATTGTGGAATGTTTTATAACTTTCTAGCCAAATAATTCAATCATTGCGATTTTCCACAAGTTTTGTGATATAATGTTGAAAGGTTACAGAAAACCTGTCACCAACAGAAATACTTTATCACTACAGCACTTGCTATATTTGAAATAATATTAACAGCAAGCAGTCATCCGCTGTGCCCGTAAATTGGATTTAGCAGTTATATAAAGCAGAATTCACTCTGGACATCATAGGATATTTCCCAATACAACTTTGGGCTCCATTTTCCCCAGTGATTTGTGCTGTTTTTTTGGAGCAAGCTGCTTTTTTTGACCTAAGTTAAAGAACTACAGTTTCCCCAATCAATTTGCACCAACGTAACTCAGCTAGTTACGATTTTTTTAGCAGCCCAATCTTTTTGGCGCAGATCAAGGCTCCACCCCCAAAACTAAAGGACAGGTTAGGCCACGCCAAAATGAAGAAACTTAGAACTTTTTTTTTGCCATACTTAGGCTCCAAAAAAACAGGCGTAACTCTTCAAATATGCCAAAAAAAAGCTTTGGGGAAAATTGAGCCCATAATGTGTGATAAAGCTGTGTACCAACAAATGTTGAATTTTCAGCGCAAATCTTTGTGAATTGTATGAATGTAATGGAACTGATGAATTCTTGTGGAATATCGCAATGGACATTACCTCAGAAATGACATTTTCTTTCCTAGAACCACTGCAGATTCACAGTAGTAAGAATGGTGCTGTGTCTCAGGCCATGCTTGCATGCACTCTTGTGGCAAGTAACAGACTGGCATTAGAAAATGTTTGGGAGCAGGCCACTTTCCTACACTTTCAACTCGAAAATGGTGTGAGGCAAGGTGGCAGATGTTACGGTTGGGAAACAAATTAAAAGGGGAAATAATCAGATTATATTATTCTTAAACTGCTGCTTCAGTCATCTTTTTTTAACATGGCCTTATTATGTTCATAAGTAAAGATGCTTGCATTACACTTATAATAATGGCTGTTGAACATAGGTAATGATAGTCTACAATAATGTAATTGTGTGCTTTGGGGAGATGGTCTGAGCTAATATCAAATTATAGTGCTTAATCATCTGTGATTAACAGGCAGCATTATAGACCTATTACCCATTGTAAACAGATGGTGAGCAGCCTTTTACAAACATCGGCATTTTAACTCACTATAAATAGTTGTATCTTACTAATGTGCGATTGCTTGTAGGTTTGTCTGAAATTACTTTGGCAGATGGGACATTAACCAATCTATTTATCATTAAAATCTGTGTATGCATATATTTTCTGTCTAACTTCCTTTTGCCATCATTTTTCATAACACTTTTATGTCAACAGTTAGTGTTAAAATGATACGTAACCATTGGCAATTTTCCTATGTAAAACACTTGCCTGTCACAACGTAATTACAGGCTTTGGCCACTGCACTGAGAATGTGATGAGTCTCCCAACACCAGTCTCCATTTTGTTTTTCTCTTTAATGCAGGGCAACTTTTTTTTTAATGTTATCCCTTTGGAAAAAAAAAATCCTTAAATCCTTTAAATTCATTCAACTTTAAATTTTAAAAATCCATATGTTTATTTTTGCTCTGGTAGTTTCTTCCTTGCTAAACAAATAAACTGCCACTTCTTGTTCCTGGGTCTCCAGCTCTTTTTAGATAAATATATATTGCGCCATTGGTTCCTAGAAATTAATGGTGCTGCCTGTTCCCCTAGATATAAATATTAAATGTTTTTCACTGCTCATTTTTTTTCCTACAATTCAATGCAGTCTGCTCCCTGAAGTATAAATAAATGTATTACCCTTCTGTTTGCTAAAATTTAATGGTGCTCCCTGCCCCCCAAGATACAAATGTTAAAAATCCCTGCTGTTCACTAAAGTTTCATGCTACTACTTGCTCGCCTGATATAAAAATAATATTTTATCTTGTTGCCTAAAATTGAATCCTACTGCCTCCTCAGCCCACAAATTAAATATTTCCCACCGTCAGCCTTTCCTCCTAATATTTGCCCGCTTGCATGATTTATGATGAATAAATAAATATTTGCCTGGAATGTATGAAGATAGATGCTAAGATGGTGACAGCAGTTTGCAAGGAACCCATTCCAGGACAGTTGGAGACTGAGGGCAGTTGGCAAGATAGACAAATCAGGACAAAGATAGGGAGGAGTGGAATTTCCCATGTATTTACACGCAGAGATACACGACACGGCGTAAAAGAGCGGACAAAAATTACATTAAGAACCTAATTACGCTACACTCAAATTTCCTCAATTTTTTTAGATTCTCTATTGATTCCTGCACCTGAATGCATCTCGGCTTATAATAGGCCATAAATTGCGGCTCTACGGGTACATACGCGATGCCCTCATGCCCGTAGGGGGCACACAAGTTTCGGGTATAGGCATGCACTACTCATGCGCCTACACCCGGCACTTGCGATCTGTCAAAAAATAAAGTGCTCAATGGATTGGAAGAGGTGGAGAGCACTAAAGTAAGAAATAGTAAGGTATTAGGTGGGGTCAAACTAAGAGAGAATACAGGATGGTCTAAGATGGGTTTGCAGTGTATGTATGTGAACACACGAAGCGTAGTAAACAAGGTGAGTGAGCTGCAGACACAAATAGCTACATGGGAATATGAAGTTGTGGCAATAACTGAGACCTGATTCAAAAAAGGACAGAATTGGGTATTAAATATTCCTGGTTATAAGGTGTTCAGGAAAGATAGGAAAGAAAAGGTAGGAGCTGGTGTAGCAGTATTAGTTAAGGAGAATGTTACAATGCTGGAGAGGGAGAATGTTTTGGAGGGGTCAAGGACAGAATCTATATGGCTCGAGTTAAGAAATAATAGAGGTGCCATTACACTACGAGGTGTATTCTGTAGACCACTAAATAGTGGGAAAGATATCGAGGAGCAAATTTGCAGAGAAATTACAGAGAGATGCAAGAACTATAGAGTAGTGATAATGGGGGACAATAACAACTACTTAAATTTATATAGCGCCTTTAACATAGTAAAATGTCCCAAAGTGCTTCACAGCAGTGTTATAAGACGAAACAGATAAATTGGACACCGAGCCACATAAGAAAAAATTATGGTAGATGACCAAAAGCTTGGTTAAAGAGGTAGGTTTTAAGGAGCATCTTAAAGGAGGAAAGAGAAGCAGAGAGGTTTAGGGAGGGAGTTCCAGAGCTTAGGGCCCAAGCAGCTGAAGGCACGGCCACCAATGGTTGAGCAGTTATAATCAGGGATGCTCAAGAGGGCAGAATTTGAGGAGCGCAGACATCTCGTGGGGTTGAGAGGCTGACGTAGATTACAGAGATAGGGAAGGGCAAGGCCATGGAGAGATTTGTAAACAAAGCCGAGAATTTTGGAATCGAGGGGTTGTTTAACCAGGACCCAATATAGGTCAGCGAGCACAGGGGTGATGGGTGATCGTGACTTGGTGCGAGTTAGGACACGGGCTGCCGAGTTTTGGATGACCTCAAGTTTACGTAATGTAGAATGTGGGAGATCAGCCAGGAGTGCATTGGAGTAGTCAAGTGTAGAGCTAACAAAGGCATGGATAAGAGCTTCAGTAGCAGCAGGGGCGAAGGCGGGCAATGTTACGAAGGTAGAAATAGGCAGTTTTAGTTATGTCGCGGATATGTGGCCGGCAGCTCATTTTAGGGTCAAATATGACGCCTAGGTTACAAACAGTCTGGTTTAGCCTCAGATAGATGCTTGGGAGAGGGATAGATTCAATGGTTAGTCAATGCAGTTTGTGGCAGGGACCAAAGACCATGGCTTCAGTCTTCCCAATATTTAATTGGAGAAAATTTATGCTCATCCAGTACTGGATGTCGGATAAGCAGTCTGACAATTTAGAGACCATGGAGGTGTCGAGAGAAGTGGTGGAGAGGTAGAGCTGTGTGTCATCAGCGTACATGTGGAAACTGACTCCGTGTTTTCGGATAATATCGCCAAGGGGCAGGATATAGATGAGAAATAGGAAGGAGCAAGGACAGATCTTTGGGGGACACCAGAGATAACAATGCGGGAGTAGGAAGAGAAGCCATTATAGGAGATTTTCTGGTTTTAACTATCCTAATATAGACTGAGATCATAATAGTGTTAAGGGCAGAGAAAGGGAAGAATTTCTGAAGTATATTCAGGAGAACATTCTTGAGCAGTATGTTTCTGGCCTGACGAGAGAGGAGGCATTGCCGGATCTAGTTCTGGGGAATGAGGCAGGTCAAGTGGAGCAAGTGACATTAGGTGAATATTTAAGGAACAGTGGTCATAGTATCATAAGGTTTAGATTAGCTATGGAAAAGGATAGGGAGCAATCTAGAGTAAAAATGTTTGGGGAAAGGCCAATTTCAGTGGGATGAGAACGGATCTGGCCCGGGTAAACGGGAAACAAAGATTGGCAGGCAAAACTGTAATGGAACAATGGGCTGCCTTTAAAGAGGAAATAGTTCAGGTAAGTTGAGGTACATTCCCAATGGGGGGAAAGGCTGGACAACTAAAGTCACGTCTCCTTGGATGACGAAACAGATAGAGAATATGATGAAGCAGAAAAAGAGTGCATATGACAGATAGCAGGTTGCAAATACATTCGCGAATAAGGCTATATATAGAAAGGTCAGAGGAGAAGTGAAAAAAAATAAGAGGGGCAAAGAGAGGGTATAAGAATAGAATAGCAGCTAAAATAAAATGTAATCCAAACGTCCTCTCTAGGCATATAAATATTAAATGGGTAGTAAGAGAAGGGGTGGGGCCAATTAGGGACCAAAAAGGAGACCTACGCATGGAGGCAGAGGGTATGACTGAGGTACTAAATGAGTACTTTGCATCTGTCTTCAACAAGGAAGAGAATGCTGCCATAGACATAGTGAAGGAGATGGCAGTGGTGACACTTGATTGGATAAAAATTGATATAGAAGAGGTATTAGAAAGGCTGACTGTCCTTAAAGTAGATAAATCACCTGAGCGGAAGGGATGCATTCCAGGATGCTGAGGGAATTGAGGGGCAGAAATCGTGGAGGTCGTGGCCATAATATTCCAATTCTCCATAGATACAGGGGTGGTGCCAGGGGACTGGAGAATTGCAAATGTTACACTGTTGTTCAAAAAAGGGTGTAAAGATAAACCTAGCAACTACAGGCCAGTCAGTTTAACCTCGGTAGTGGGGAGAGTTTTAGAAACAATGATCAGGGTAAAATTAACAGTCATTTGGATAGGTCTGGATTAATTAAGCAAAGCCAGCATGGATTTGTTAAAGGTAAATCATGTTTAACCAACTTGATTGTGTTTTTTGATGAGGTAACAGAGAGGGTTGCTGAAGGTAATGCAGTTGACGTGGTGTACATGGAATTCCAAAAACATTTGTCAAAGTGCCACATAATAGGCTGGTCAGCAAAGTTCAAGCCCATGGAATAAATGGGACAGTGGCAGCATGGATAAGATACTAACAGGAAACAGAGAGTAATGGTGAATGGTTGTTTTTCGCACTGGAAGAAGGTAAACAGGGTGTTCCCCAAGAGTTGGTACTAGAGCCACTGCTTTTCTTGATATATATTAAAGACTTGGATGTGGGTGTGCAGGGCACAATTTCAAAATTTGCAGATGGCATAAAACTTGGAAGTATAGTGAACTGTGAAGAGGATAGTGATAGACAAAGAGTACATAGACAGGCTGGTAGAATGGGCAGACATGTGGCAGATGAAATTTAACGCAGAAAAGTATGAAGTGATACATTTTGGTAGAAAGAATGAGGAAAGGAAATATAAACTAATGGGTATAATCCTAAAGGAGGTGCATGAACAAAGAGATCTAGGGGTATATGTGCACAAATTGTTGAAGGTGCCAGAGCAGGTTGAGAAAGCAGTTAAAAAAAGCTTACAGGATCCTGGGCTTCACAAATAGAGGTATAAAGTACAAAAGTGTGGAAATTATGATGAACCTGTCTAAAACACTGGTTCGGCCTCAACTGGAATATCATGTCCAATTCTGGGCACTGCACTTTAGGAAGGATGTGAGGCCTTAGAGAGGGTGCAGAAAAGATATACGAGAATGATTCCAGGGATGAGGGACTTCAGTTACATTGATAGACTGGAGAAGCTGGGGTTGTGTGAGAAATATGCCAGGTTAATCTGGTGGAAATATTGTGATTAATCAGAGTTTAAGATGGAATATAACACATTACCTATATAGCAAAAACATACAACCATAACAGGTAGTTGATACCGATCCAGATCGGACAAACAGCTGGTGCACATGAGCAGTTCTTTAGCTTGCAGTCTCTTTCTCTGTCTAGAGCTTCCTTCGGTAAAGCATGGGATCACTCGAAGTGTTCGACCAGCTCGACTTCGGCTCCGCTCTCCCCTCCACCGTCTGTGCGAAACAGATCTCTAAGTGTTACTTTTACTCTTTTTAGGGGTGAGCCTGACCCTGGATATTGACAAGACCTTTTAACTTATAGAGGTTCCCCATAAAATTTAATATCCAAGAAGACTTCTATTTCTTCGTCTTGATCTTTTTCAAGAACCCGCCTTAAACATATCTTACGATTCTAGCCATATGTTTACACTAACCCAGGGTTTCTTCCTGTGGAAATCTTTCTCCTATCTCTCTTCCTGATCCTCTCTTTGATCGCAAGGCCAAACCAGAAAACGGCTCGTTATCTCTTTTATGACATAGCAACATGTTTATGTTAACTCTTTCAATTTCCATCAATTCTAAGCTTGTCTCTACAAATTGTCTCCAAGATATATAAACAAACTGAAGCTTTAACTTGAAAACCACAGTTAATGGTTGTCATAGTGCAAAATACTATAACATCTCAACAGGGTAGCAAGACATTAGCATTTCTGAACATCTTCAATAGACAATTCTTCTCCAGTTCCAAACAACGATTTAAACACAGCATTCATACCAGTTTTATACATTTTTAGGCATCCCAGATTTCTCACATATTCCCCTTCTTCAGAGAGAGAAAACTCTTTCGATCTCTCATTTCCGGTTATGCATCCATCGTGCCAATTCTAGATTTTGATAAGGGAGACTCAGAAATGAAGATTTCCCTCCTTACAGTCCATTCCTTTGAACGGGAGGAGCAACCTATAACCCCTTACTCAAATTTAATTCACTGTTCCAGTGTTCCAATTCTGCCCCGCCTGAGGTATCCTCTGTTTCTTTATCTTTCCTGACCCTACCCCACCTGGGGTGTCCTCTACGTTGCTTCAGATCTTCTCTTTCATTGTGTTCAGTTAATTAAATATCAAAAACACTATCATTACAAGTTGCAAAACTACCAGAGGGTGTGAAATAATTCGAACCTAAGGATGTGCTGATATATTAAGCCCAATATCCCACCATTATGAATGTTGTATCGATTGTGTCACACATTTGTGCAGCTTATACTTAAGTATCTCATTTAATGTCGGTTTCACTTCAGCATAGGTTTTGAAACAAGTTCTGTTAGACCTGTGAACCATGGTACAGGAGGCACCAAAACCCTCATACTGGATTCTAACTGGCTTTTCCCCGGCTCTGTTACCTGTCAAAACAGATATTGTAAAGTAAGCTGAAGTTTAACATTTAACTCCGTTTTCCATACCTCGGGGGCCTACTATCAGCAAGGGCAGATATCGATAACGAGGTCCAACACTGCCTCCAATGTGCCAGCGCAGCCTTCGGTTGCCTGAGGAAGAGAGTGTTTGAAGACCAGGACCTCAAATCTGGCACCGAGCTTATGATCTACAGGGCAGTTGTGATATACGCCCTCCTATATGGCTCAGAGATGTGGACCATATACAGTAGACACCTCAAAGCGCTGGATAAGTACCAAGATCCTGCAAATTCATTGGGAAGATAGATGCACCAACGTCAGTGTTCTTGTTCAGACCAACATCCCTATCATCGAAGCACTGACCACATTCGACCAGCTCCGTTCGGCAGGCCACATTGTCCGTATGCCCGACACGAGACTCCCTAAACAAGCGCTTCACTTGGAACCCCTACACGACAAGAGCCCAGGTGGGCAGAGGAAACATTTCAAGGACACCTTCAAAGCCTCCTTGATAAAGTGCAACATCTCCACCAGCACCTGGGAATCCCTGTCCCAAGATCGCCCTAAGTGGAGGAAGAGCATCCGGGAGGGCACTGAGCATCTCAAGCCTCATCGCCAAGGGCATGCAGAAATTAAGCCCAGACAGTGGAAGGGGCGTGCAGCAAACCAGACTCCTCACCCACCCTTTCCTTCAACCTTTCTTTCCTGTCCCACCTGTGACAGCGACTTTAATTCCCGTATTGGACTGTACAGTCACCTGAGAACTCACTTTTAGAGTGGAAGCAAGTCTTCCTTGCTTTCGAGGGACTGCCTATGATGATGATGAACATTTAATCAACAATCATAGAGTTGAAAGATTCTCCGGATCGCTTTTACTCGTATCCATTCATTGTGGATAAT